>NW_020950062.1:13017474-13148981 GCF_900497805.2 Vombatus ursinus | reverse complement strand
CACACACACACACACACACACACACACACACATTGATTCTCTTGTAGTTGTTTGTACCATTATGTATGTCTACCCCATTTTGTATGTCAGCTTGGTTTGTCCTATACCATGTCCTATTGCTTAACTTGTGTTATAGGTTAAAGAATAAAAACAAAACCTGTCTGCTCATTTCTAGAAATTGTAATAGTGTTAACATTTCTACAGGAGGTAATAGAAGGGCACAATGGACTAGATGTCAGCATTCCTGAGATCCATTCCAGTTCTTACTAGCTGCGTGACATTGTTCAGGTGATTTTAACCTTTCTGATCTCAGTTTCCATCATCTCTAAAATAAAGAGGTTAAATTAGGTGAATTCTAAAGTCCTGTGCAATTCTCATCTTCACCCTAGTTTTCAACTCAGAGATCTGTAATCCATGGCTCAAAGCTACAGTTTAGGGTTCAATATTGAACAATTCTCAAGAATAACTAATTATGTCTTAGACTTTGGAAACATTTTAACTTAGCTGGTTCTAGTTCTTCAGTAGGGATCTTCAGTTCTTCAGTATCTATCAGGCTAAAAATTAGCATTTACAGGTAGAATTAGTTCACTAAAAGAAACTCCCATTTAAACCTAGTTAATAGAAATGGCATTGTTACAGCACCTTCTCCTATTTTTTTTCTTTCTTCCTTCTTCTTCAGACACTTTACTTTCTTTTTTTATTTTATTTTTTATTAATTTATTTTGATTTATCAACAATCACTTCCATAAACTTTTGAGTTTTGTGATTGTGTTCATATAGCCCCTGGGTTTGTTTCAGGAGGAATACTTCTAAATATTTTATAATGTCTACAGTATCTTTAAATGGAATTTTTCTTTCTATCTCTTGCTGTTCGGTTTTATTGGTAATATATAGAAATACCAATGATTTATGTGGGTTTATTTTATAGCCTGCAACTTTGCTAAAGTTGTTTATTATTTCAAGTAGTTTTTTTATTTGATTCTCTAGGATTCTCTAAGTATATCATCATATCATCTGCAAAGAGTGATAGCTTTGTGTTTTCTTTGCCTATTCTAATACCTTCAATTTATTTTTATTCTCTTATTGTTAAAGCTAACATTTCCAGTATGATATTGAACAACAGTGGTGATAATGGATATCCTTGTTTCACCCCTGATCTTATTGGAAATGCTTCTAGCTTGTGCCCATTACATATGATGCTTAGTAAAGGTTTTAGTTAGATGCTACTCATTATTCTTAGGAAGACTCCATTATTCCTATGCTCTCTAGTGTTTTTAATAGATGTTGTATTTTGTCAAAAGCTTTCTCTGCATCTATTGAGATGATCATGTGGTTTCTGTTAGTTTTGTTGTTGATATGATCAATTATGCTAATAATTTTCCTAATATTGAACCAGCCCTGCATTCCTGGTATAAATCCTACCTGGTCATAGTGTATTATTCTTGTGATAAGTTGCTGTAATCTATTTGCTAATATTTTATTTAAAAATTTTTCATCTATGTTCACTAGGGAAATTGGTCTATAATTTTCTTTCTCTGTTTTGACTCTTCCTGGTTTATGTATCAGCACCATATTTGTAACATAAAAAGAATTTGGTAAGACTCCTTCGTTGCCTATTTTCCCACATAGTCTATATAGTATTGGAATTAATTGTTCTTTAAATGTTTGATAGAATTTGCTTGTAAATCCATCTGGCCCTGGAGATTTTTTTTCTAGGGAGTTCATCAATGGCTTGTTCAATTTCTTTTTCTGAGATGGGGTTACTTAAGTATTTTACTTCCTCTTCTGTTAATCTGGGCAATTTATATTTTTGTAAAATTAAAAACATTAATTAAAATAAAATAAAAAATTAAAACAATAATTAGGAACTGTTTTGCCCAACTGTATACCAATAAATTTGACAATCTTAGAGAAATAGATGAATATTTACAAAAATATAAATTGCCCAGATTAACAGATACTTTACTTTCAAAACTCATGACACCAATTATTTAAGTGACTCCTTTTGGCAATCACCTCTCTCTTGGTCCACTTGATCCTAATTCCTTATGTTTGATATCCTCTCTGATTTATCCTTTATAGTTGTAGTTTGTACATAGTTGTTTGAATTTTATATATCCTATTAGATTGAGGTTTCTTTGAGAGCAGGAGCTAGATGCTTAATAAATTCTTCTTGACTGGCCCTGATGTAGTATTTCATGATTTGCTGAATCACCAGAAAATAATGGAATAGAAAAAAAATGAGTTTTTGTATCAGGAAACAGCTTAGGATCTTTGAACATGATGAATAATTTCCCAAGTAGGATTCAGTCCACCTTTGTCAGCTCCTATTCTGAGTCTATCTGCAATGCCTCCTTGTTGTCTGTGAATAATTGTCACAAAGAACGGGTCAGGGACAAAACCAGTTCCATATTGCACATTAATTTCATTGAAAGAAAAGTTAATCTCCCAATCTGCTTAGAGTTTTATTGTGCCCAGTAATATAATGTGTATGCACATATGTGTGCGTGTGCGTGTGTGTAGCTAAGAAACTGGTATTAGGAAAACCTGAGTTAAAGATCTCCTCAGACACTCAATAATGGTATGAACTTGGGCAAGTCACATGACTAAAGCCTCAATTTCCTCTATTGTAAAATATCATCTCTTTCTTCAGCTTCCTCATTCCTCTCTAGGCTATACTCCCAAACTCTTTGCCATGTCCCATAAAAATCTTCATCCTAGAAAATCCACTCCCCTCTCTAGATCTCATACCTTTGAAGTACCCTCTACTGCTTTGGCCCCACCCTCTGATTGGATGGCTTTTCTTGTAACTTCAATTTAAGGAAGGTATCAATACCAGCTAAGTATCTACTTCTCACCAGGCTCTATCATACCCTTGCACATGGAACATTTACCCCTCCTTTTCAGCATCCATCTATGTGTCCTTTTCCTCATTAGAATGTAACCTGTTTGAAGGCAGAGACTGCCTTTTTTTGCTTGTATTTGTCTTCCTAATACTTAGCATTAGTTCTCAATACATATAGTAAGTTTGTTGACTGACTGTTGACTAACTGACTGTAAAATGGGATAATAACAGCACCTCTCTCCTATGGTTGTTGTGAGAGCAAAATGAGATAATTTAACAGTGATTTTCAACCCTTAAAATCCTATGTAAATGCTAGCTAATGCTAGTTATATAAGTAATTACATTTTTATTAATAAATATATCACATATATGCATACATTGCTTTTGCCCCAAAACTACACTCATGTCAAGGTGGAAAAATGAAGTTCTGCTCTATCACCTTGTTAGTGTTGTTGTCCTTAATGTAATTGATGTAAATATTGTCCTATATAGCAATATAGAAGTTTAATATGATTCTTAGTAATTTCACAAAGTATGAATTTTTTATTTCTTTCATATCATTAAGGAAAGCAGAAATACATGTTTACATACTAAATTAAAATAAGGGAATTCATACATCATTAGTAGATTGTATTTATTAATAATCTCAGCATCAGAAGCAATGAAGTCAAAAACATATGACATAGATAGTGTATTTGTGACAGAGACAACAAAATGGAAGAGGTCCATAGATGATTATATAAGGTATGTAATATATACAAGGTATATATCATATATAAGGTATATAATAATATAAAGGTATATATAATCTTGTTTCAGAAATCCAACATGATTTTCTGATAATTAGGTTTGTATCTTGTTAAGAGTTTCAGATTTTCTATTAACATTTAACCAGAGGAATAAGAAAGACTCATTTCAAAATCAGTGCTACAATCCTTAAAGAAATAACTCCTTTGTTAACATCTATATTTATATGGGATAGCTTTATTAAAATTTATATATTAAAATAGCCATAGTCAACCGGTTTATACAGCTAGATAAGCAGTAACCTCACTATATACTCTAACCACAATGAGTCATGTTTTCATGCCAAGGATCTGTATAAATAAAACCATGAAGACTAGTTTTATTAAATAGATATTTTGGGTATCTGAGAGAAATTTATTAGAGGGTCAATTATCTATTGTTACAGAAAAAAATCTCCCATGAAGTAGCTAGTAAGCTGTCTTTTAATAGCACATCAAAAGAAAAGGTAATATAATTTAGACCCTGATGGATCAAGTATCATAATTTTAGAGTTAGAGTTTTAGGGTTTGTGAAGTCCACTGCCATTTTATAGATGAATGAACAGTAAGGCAAAAAGATTAAGTGATTTGCCCAATCTCACATAAGTAGTGCTAGACCCTAGACTTGAACTCCAAATTCAAATCTTTTTTTCTGCTGTACAATACTACCTCTTTCACACAAAGCTGGCATGAGTTATCATCTTTGTTTTGACTCCAACTGGTATTTCTCACTGTCTTTTAACTTTTCCCATATAGACCAACTCTACTTTGGCATACTAGCATGGCATAGTGAACAGAGAAGTGACCTTGGAACCAAGAAGGCTAAGGTTCAAGTCTTGCCTTTGTCACATTATGGATAAATCACAAGTTCTGGGAAACTCTCCAAAATTCTAAGCTGCACACAAATTGTACTAGAATTGGTCAACAAATTCCTCAGTTTGGGTTTCTTATAGCAGTGAAATCACAAGTCTGTTACCGATCCCTTTTAAATGTTCTCTATGCAGATAAATACTAGTTTGGCTCAGTGGAAAGAACACTGGATTGAGTGATTCTCTGAGTTTTAATTTCTTCACACAACTGAAACAAGTTAACAACAATAACAACAAATGCACCAATTACAGGTGAAGCTCTGGGGATACAAAGAAAAGCAAACAAATGAAAAGAAGGAAAAAAAACCTAGTTTCTGCTTTCAAGGAATTCATCATCTAATTGGGGAGATAGCAAATAAACAACTATGTACGGACAAGATATATATGGGATAAATTGGGGGTAGTCTCAGAAGGAAAACACAAAGATTAAAGGATGACTGGAAAAGGCTCTGTTTTGAGATATTAAGGAAGCCAGGGAAGCTAAGAAGCAGAAATGGGGAGGGAGAGAGTAATAAGTAGGCAGATAACTGGTTAAAAAAATATAGACATAGAAGATGAAAGAGTTATGTTTGCAAGCAAAAGCAAGGCCACAAGTGATACTGGACTATGGAGGACATAGAGGCATGTAATGTGTGAAGTGGAAGAGAAGCAAACAATCAATTTTTAAGTACCTACTTTGTGCCAGGCACTGTGCAAAGGACTTTACAAATTTTATCTCATGTGTAAGAAGACTGGAAAGGTAGGAAGGAGCCAGGTTATAAAGGACTTCAAGAGCCAAATAGAAGATTTTATATTTGATCCTAGAAGAAATAGGAAGCTTCTGTAGTTGACTGAATAGGGAGGTGACAAACTCAGAACTGTGCTTTAAAATCATTTTGACATCCGGATGTAGGATGGGTTAGTGTGGGGAGAGACTTAAGACAAGGAGACCAATCATTAGGCTATTTCAATAGTCCAAATGGAAAGGGATGAGAGTTCACACCATTTTCTGAGGAGAGAAGTGGGTATATACAAGAGATGTCACGAAGGTAGAAATGACAAGACTTGACAACAGATTGGACATGATTGATGAGAGAGACAAAAGTGAATCTAGGAAGACACCGAAGCTGTGAACGTGATGATAGGGAAGATAGTGGCAGTCTTGATAGTAACAGGGAAATTGGGAAGAGGGGACATTTTGGGGAGTGGAGATGAGGAGTTCAGTTTTGGAAATAGCAAGCTTAAGAGGTCTATGAGATATTCAGTTCAGGATACCCATTAGGTGTTGAAGACATGAGATTGGAGGTCAAGAAAAGGATTAGGACTGCACAAGTAGATCTGAAAGTAATCAGCATAGAGAAAAGAACAGAAACCATGGAAACTGATGTGAAACAGGGTAGATGTAGAAGCAGGCATGGTCTAGCTGAAAATCTATCAAAGGACACAGGTAAGGAACAATGAGGCAAATAGGAGAAGAACTTGGAGAAAGCAGTGTCACAGAAACCTAGACTTAAGAGAGAGTGAAAGAAAAGGTGATTCACAGTTTCAAAAGCTGCAGAGAGGTCAAGAAGAAAAGACTGAGAAAAGGCCATTTGACCTGATAATTAAAAAGTTGTTGGTAACTTTAGAGAGAGAAGTTTCAGTTCAATCAGACTATAGAGAGTTAAGAAGAGAATGACAGGAATGGTAGTGAAGGCATTAATTGTAGAAGGTCTTATAAAAGTATTTATTAATGAAATGGAGGAGAGATACATGATGAAACCAAATGTGGATGGAGGGATCAAGTGAGGGTTTTTTGAGGATAGGGAGACAGGGGGATATTTATAGGCAGTAGGGAAGCAGCCAGTAAGCAGAGAGATTTCAGATAAGTGGGAGAAGAAGGAAGATAGAAGGGGCTATCTGCTGGAGAATATGGATAGAATGGAATCACTTTTATATAGAGAGATTTGTCTTAGAAAGCAGAAAGGCCACCTCTTCTTGGGAGATGAGGTAAAGGAGAGGATAGCTGTAGATATGGGTGATGTGAGATAAGGAAGAGGGGAGAAAAGAGAACTCTCTGTGAAGGACTTCAATTATTTCAAGGAAATATGAAACAAGGGACTCAGCTGAAAGAGTGGTGATACAGGAAACTGGGAATTTTGAGGAAGGTGGAAATGGTATGGAAAGTCAATATGGTGAGTGCATAGTGAATTAACTAGGGAAATATAAAAAAGATTGCCTTACCATAGTGAGGGCCCAGTTGAAATGTATCATAAATTTGTAGTAGACCTAGTCAGTGTATTTTCATGATTTTCTCCACTTTGTTCAGTAGCACATGAGTAGGAGTAAAAGTGGCAGGTAATGAAAGTATTCTAAGGCTGGCTTTGGCAAGGCAATATCTTTGGTAGGATAAAGGGAAAGAAATGCAAAAGAAGAGCTGAATTAAGTTTACCACAGGGTCAAGATAGGGAAGGCAAAAATAAAACCAAAACAGAGGTTCTGGTACAGAAAAGTACTGAAGGTAGAGGGATTGGAGATCATGGTGAGATTGAAGAACAATGCTTGGAGTTGTAGGGCAGCAGGACAGGTAGAATGACAATAGAGTATGATTCTTTCAGTGTTTGTGAATGACGTGATACATTTATGTGTGATGGCAAGATCAATGGTATGACCATCTCTGGGTGTAATTGAGGTAGGGAGATGTAATAGGTCATAAGAAATGAGTATATTTAGGAATTGGGAGGTAAGGGGTGTTTGGGAGAGCATCTATCTATCTATCTATCTATCTATCTATCTATCTATCTATCTATCTATCCATCTATCTTGAATTCCCCTAATTTGAGTACAGGGAGTGGGAAGGAAAGAAAAACTCTCAGTCAGGCAATGAACTCATGGAGGAATAAAGGAGAGTAGCCTGTAGGTCTGCAAACAATAACCACTAGAATGTGAATTGGATTGTAAATATGGATTGAATAAACCTTAAAGGAAGAGAGGTTACCGAAGGATGATGAGGCCCTAGAGGGAGACCCTAGGAGTGAGAAAGGGGAACAAGAAATATTCCAACTCCACACCATGACTAGTAAGTCAGGATTATGAGTGAAAGTTCCAACACTGCTGAAAATGCTAGCCAGGGAATTTCTGTCATCAGGAGGGAGCCAGGTCTCTATGAGTGCAAGAAGATTGGAAGGATAAAGAAAGAAAAAAGTTTAAGGTGAAATACAGTTTGTTATTTATGGAATTTTGGAAAGCACAGTAGAAGGGATTGGTAGATTTAAAGTGGAACATTGAAGGAGGTTCTGTTAAGAGAGAAGGGAATAAGCAAGCAGTTAGTGGGAAATGGAGTTTGAACAATACCAAAGGATAGGAATCACCAGAATGGGGTGGCTATGATGAGGCAGAAGAACATTAATCATTGAGAAATGAGTTTAGATAGGTTATCAATGTCCTTAGGGCTTCTGCATCATGTAGAGTTATCTCAGGCATCAGACAGCTATGTATGGCTTGAAAGGGGGGGAGGTAAGAAGGAAGGCCTGTGGAGCTGTAGGTGACTGAAAAGGGTCCCTGCAATGTCAAGAGCATAAAGGAATGGCTTCTAAGGGTGGCACCTGCAGACAAGGCAAGTGCTATGGTTTTACACTTGTGAAACAGATTTTGGAACCCAAGTTTAAGATATTACATTTGTCCTTATTAAAGTTCATGTTATCAGATTTGGCTCAGTGTCCTAGCCTATGGAGAGTTCTTTGAATGTAAAATATGCCATCCAATATTTTAGCTCTACATCCTAGCATTGTGATATCTGTAATTTAACAAGCATGTCATCTACAACTTTATCAGAGATACTGAATTAATAAAAACAGAGCCAAGAGCCAAGCTCAGTTCTATAAGCCACTATTAAACATCCTCCAAATAGATATTGAACAATTAATAACTACTCTCTGGTTCCAAACCTGAACCATGCCTCCTATTATTATTTATAAGAATAATAAGAGTGATTTTGTCAAACCTGACACCTAAATCTTGATAAATTCAATCTATAATATTTCCTAGTTCTATCTCTCTGGTAAGAATGAAGAAAGAGAGAGACAGAGAGACAGAGAGAGAAACAGAGAGAGAGAATCAAAGAGAGACAGAGACAGAGAGAAAGATACAGAAACAGAGAGAGACACAGAAAAATAGAAAGAGACAGACAGAGACGCAGAGAGAGACAGATAGTCTGTCAGAGAAATTAGCTTAGGCTGCTATAACCTGCCTTATTTTTTAAATTAAAGTTTTATTGATGCTTTTTGTTTTGACATCAAATTCATTTCCAGTTATTCTTCCACCCCCCCATGTACACATATATTTTCCTTGTAAAAAATAGAAAACAATAAAGAAAAAACAACTGATAAAGTAATCATATGTGGCAACATAAGTAATATTCTACAGTCATAGTCCAGTCCTCTTCCTTCCCCTTCCAAACCCCTACTTCTGCAAGGAAAAGAAATCACTTTCACTATTTCTTCTTCAGGGTCAAAATTGGTCATTATAATTACACAGCATTCAGCTTCAAGCATTTTTTTTATCACTGATTGATCTTATACACTTTTTTTCTATTTTTACTTACTTGACTCTAAATCAGAACATACAAGTCTTCCTATATATCTCTGCACTTCTGTCTGTCTTTTCTTACATCATAAAAATATTTCATTATGCCAATATGATATACTTTGCTCAGCCATTCCCAAATTGATGGATATCTACTTGGTTTTCAGTTATTTGCTATAACAACGACAACAAAAATGCCGCTATGAATACCCTAGTATATATTGGACTCTTTTTGTTGTTGTTGATTTCCTTGAGGGTTAGATGACCAGTGGAGGGATCTCTAGGTCAAAGGGTATAAATATCTAAGGAACATTTCTAATATATAATTCTAAATTGTTTTGTTTAAAGGTTGAACCAGTTCATAGCTATCCTAACACAATATTTAGCTTGCCTATCTTCCCACAACCCATGTCACTTTGACAATTTCAATTTCTTGTCATATTTGCAAATTTTCTAAGTATAATATTAGAATACTTTTAATTTATATTCCTTTCAATATTCACTAAGAAAATATTAAACCAAAATATTAAAATGAATAAAATGTTTGAAAATTTTTTTGACAGCTTACAATATTTGATAACTTTATATCCCTTTCCCACTTATCTATTGGGTAATGGATCTTGTTCTTATATATTTGTAGTAGTTCTCTATATTTATATTTCTCATTTTTATACAAGATTTTTGAAGCCAATACTTTCCCAGTTAGTAGATTTCTTCTTATTCTAGCTATATGGCTCCCCCCTTTCTTTTCTTTCTTTCTTTCTTCCTTCCTTTCTTCCTTTCTTCCTTTCTTCCTTTCTTCCTTTCTTCCTTCCTTCCTTCCTTCCTTCCTTCCTTTCTTTCTATTTCTTCCTTCTTTTTTTCTTTCTTCTTCCTTTTATTTTTTGCAAAAGCAGCTTTTTTAAAAAATTAGGCAGAAAAATTACAAGAATTGTTTTTGATAAAGCCTTACTGGCTTTGTGAGATTACTGCTTCCTTTTGTAGATAAGCTCTACTATCCCTTTATTGATATATTCTATAATTTTATGAGGAATCATAATCAGACTTGTTGTCCTGTAATTTTTAACTTCTGTTCTATTTCATTTTTTGAAAATAAAGACATTTGCCCTTCTCTCTAGTCCCACAGAACCTCCTCTATTGTCTACAATTTTTTGAGAATACTAGCAGGGGCTTGGTTAACATGACTACAAGGTTTTTTTTTTTAATTCTTAACTTTACAAAAGCAAAATAATGAATAACCATAATTTATGTTGGCCCATTCAGCCTTACATGTGCAATGAATGGTAAGTAGTATAGTATCCTAATAAGGCAGTTGACTTAAATGACCTCTGCTGGGATGGTCCCACCATCACTGTACTTCTGCAAGTACAGGTGCTTCATTAAAACTGTCAACAATCAACAAAAAATGGCTGAGTTTTTTTGAAGATAAAAATCACAAACAATCAAATCAATAAATAAGTATTTTTAAAAGACAAAGGGCAGATTATATGTTTCACTTGCATTGTAGCTCTTCATGTTGATATTTTTACTTGTAGAAGTCTTCAAAACAACAGGCTCTAATATGCAGTAAATACAAAAATGAAGATCATTCAAGAATAAGAAAGTCAGGATATGCAATGTGTTGACAAACCAGAGGTAACTGCAACATTCTCAATCATGTCTCAGAAGGATTTGGGTGCCTGAGGCATTCAAATTCAGGTTACATCATTTTATTCAAGGTCACTGTGCCTTTTAATGTTATACATCACAACTCTGTCTCATCATCAGATTCAAAAACTCCATTATTGTCTGAATTGAGGATTTAATAGGTAAATACGTGACAAAAAGCCCAATCTATCTGTTTTGCTGAGCACATATACTTTGAGAAATCTGTTAAAGTGATAATAGCTCATCATGTAAATATCTCAAGTTTTAATGCAAGGTAAATGCTTCTTTGAAAGTATTAATAGATAAAGAATTAGTCTTATAGCAAGAAAAATTCAGATTCAGATCTTGCCCATGACATATTAGCTGTATGACCCTGGAGAAAGTCAAGCAAATTATGAATGCACTAGGCAATTCTTTAAGATTATAAATTTAAAAAAAAAAAAGAAAAAGTACCAATCTGCATTGGTAGAGAATTTTCCCACCTAGATGTTCTTTATTTGAATGAAATCACAATACACACTATCTCTATGCTTAACAAAATAGAAACTAATATATATTTGGTACAGCATGGATGTATATGGCTTCTATGAATACATCTATCATATAACTAATTTGGAAGATAGGTATAAGGAAGAAAATCTATGTGTATCATATGGGTTTAAAAATTGCTCCAATATAAGGAATAGAAATAATTGTTTAAAGCAGATTTATATTCTATGCTGCACAATCCAGTGCATACTGAAATAAATTATGTATGCTGGTGATCTGATTTATAAGCATGCCAGTGTGTTCAGGAGTAAGGTTTTAGAAAAAAAAAAAAAAACAAAAACAAAAAAAACCCTGTCATTTTTCAAAATAAGGAAATAATATTCAAGAATTAGCTTTCTCTTCTGGAAGTTAGAATAAAGTTCTAAATTCTAAGTTAGAATAAAGTGCCAAAGTTAGAATAAGTTCATTTTAACTGTGTTCAAGCAATGCTGATCATTGAAGATATCAAGAAAGCAAGTTTCTTTGAGCATATGGTGTACTTTTATCTTATAGTCATGTGACTAGAGGAAAACAAGTTTCTATCTCTAGAGCAAAAATGTTTACCCTAGGGTCCACAGACCCCCAAAATTTCTATTGATAGATTTCAAGGGGCCCATGAATTTGGATGAGAAAAGAAAAGACTCTTATGAATCATCCCAGATAGTCACCTATTCTATTCCTTATTCACAAATGAATTTTTAAAAAATTTCTATGACCTTTGATAATCTCTCACAACAGAAGCAAGGAGGTCCTTAATGATAGCATGCCTAACCCATGGTATCTTTTCTAATAAATTCTTATTAAGCATCAGTATAGACATTTTTCCCATGTTAGTTGATAGTTAATAAACATTAATTAAGCACCTACTTTGTGACAGGCATTGTGCTTCACTGCTGTGTTAAAGAAGTGTATTTATTTTGAGTTGTTGGCAAAGAGAATCTGGACACCCATTTCCTGAACTATCATAAAATTCAATCCAATTATATGTCAATCATGCTGAAGCAACAGCAAAAATAACTTACATTTCCACAGTGCTTTCAAATTTGCAAGGCATTTTATATAGATTATCTCACTGACGGAAATATTTTGATAGTGTCCCTTCCACCCCTCAGATTTTGTGATTCTGATTCTGTAATCATAGGTTTTTTTTAATTATTATATACACAATAAGTGGCATTTATTTAACACTTTAAAGTGTACAGAATGTTTTAAACACATTAATTCATTTAAGTCTCAAAATCTCTTCACAATATTTATTCCCTTTTCTGATGAATGAGTTCCTCCCAGGGCTTCCATTTTAGGCATAGGACAATAATAATTATCTTTCATTATCATCTTGTCTCTCTTTCTTACTGTCCAAGTATTCTTCTCCTTTTAAGCTACCATTTACGTCTTTACTGTTAGCATGTAAGTTCCTTGAGGGCAGGACGTCTTCTTTTTTTGTTGTATTTGTATTTCCAGGCTTAGCACAATGCATTGCACATAAGTTCTTAATAAATGTTTGTTGCTTGTCTGCTTGATTTCCAGTACATGTACTATTATGTTCATTTTATAGATGAGGATCATAGATCTAGATTTGAGAGAGACCTCAGAAAACATCTGGTACAACCCTCTTTCCCCTGATTTCAGGAGTAAATTGAGATGGAGGGTGATTAAACAACTTATTCATGTTCACAAAACCAGTAAGTTCCAGAAGAAGGAATCTGAACCTGGGGCTCCTTGATTCCAAACACAGAAATCTTATTTGAGACTGACTCTCATGAACAGGTTATAATATAAATATTACCCTCCCCCCCAAAAAATGTACCCTTGGAGTGATATACTAATAATTAATGTAAGTGCCTTGAGGGTAGGAACTGTCTTTTGCCTCTTTTTGTACAGTGCCTGGAACATAGTAGGCACTTAATAAATGTTGATTGATTGGTAAGTAAAATTTTAATGAAAATAATTCCAGTGAAAATCTAATTTAAAAAAAAGTATTATACAAAACAAACTTCTATACAATAGACAGATTTTTCCAACATGTTTAATTAGAAAATCTATCATTTTGGGTAGCTAGATGGTACAGTAGATATAATGCAGGGCCTCAAGTCAGGAAGATTCATCTTGCTGAGTTCAAATCTGGCTTCAGACACTTATTAGCTCTGTAACTCTGGGCAAGTCACTTGGCCTTGTTTGCCTGGGTTTTCTCATCTGTAAAGTAAGCTGGATAAGGAAATGGCAAACCACTCTAGTATCTTTGCCAAGAAAACCCCAAGTGAGGTCACAAAGAATCAGGCAGGACTTAAATGACTGAATAACAACAATAACAAAATATTGTTTTAGAGATATTTGGATTTTTACAGGTTTTTTTGTAGTTTTTAATAGCATTTGCTATTTAAACAGTAATAACCTGGCAAACAATTTGTCAATAATTACAAAATACCTAACAAAAAACTATATAAATTTTAAAAGATAATATCTATGGGTTTTTCAGGGATTTTTGCATTTTTCTATAAATGAAAAATACAATCTTCAAGAGTACAAACCTCTTCAAAATGTTATACAAATGGAGACGTTAATTTTTTAAAAGATTTTAGTTGACTGAGTTATATTAGACACATTTTCTGTTGGAATAAGCAAATTTTATTTTTCTCCTTCCTTCTTTTTTAAACTTTGAACACTGTGAGGGTGTTTAAAAGGAAAAAAAATTGGGACATCCATCCAAAAAAAGTTACCTTCACATAAGATTTGAAGTTGACTTCTGTCAAAATTCTATAAATGTATGTTCATTTTGGTACTGTAGGGTAATGTCTCTATGAAGAAAGAATATGCATTGCACTAACACGCTTTGTTATCAGAAATTGTTAAAAGATTTAACAATGTTTTTTGAGGTATAGAGATCTGTTCAAGGGAAAGGTTTCTGTTATTAAAATATTGCTAAATATGGACTTGAACAGCATGAATGATACAAAATGAAAATGAACAATGCAAATGGATGATACAAATGTACTCAAAACTGAGCCTAGTATCTCTTTCTCTCCATCCCTTTCCTCTCCCTCCTTTATAAAGGACTATAGTAATATGTTATATTTCTACAGTAATATGATAGGATTATAATATATTCCTGTAGGAATAGGAATACATTATTGAACAACAAATAAGAAACAAAGTGTATTTTTTTTTTGCTAGCTCCTGAACAGCTAAATCAGTTAGAGTGTTTCAACACTATTTAAATCCATGATTTGGCATCTAATAACTTTAAAAAATGACAACATTCTCTTCCTCAAAAGGCAGACCAACTCTTGCCTTTAATACTGCACTGGATAAAGCAGGCTGCTTTTTTTAACCTCCATGCTAGCCCTGGTCCACTCCAGCATGGATGACTACCTACAGCTCCAGCACAGAGTGAAATTAAAGATGGTAGGATAAGGCAGAACTTACTGAACCATTCACTTGTTAGCATTTACTCACACAAGTGGACTTGCTTTCTTCACTAACATGAGTTTTACACATAATAAAAGAGAGCTGGAAAAATGAGGACTGAATCTATGGAAAGCATCATGTTGAATCTTTCATTCTTTTGAACTTTCATTATTTGTGCTTTACCAATCCCTAATCCTACTTAATTCCCACTGTTTGCTTTCTCCACTCTTGGTCCTTTACTGCTAACCCTTTCTAGAGAAAGTCATAAAACTATTCTGATTGAGTCCACTACGAATTCATATATCCTAACCTCAGCTGGATCCTCAAGACTGCATGGAAGTTGTTCTGTTTATCTCTTATTGATTCACCATCCAAGCCACCTCAACTTTTCCCTTACCTTTCTTCTTCCCACTCTCTCCCTCTGCTCTCATCAGATTACCCATTTACTAACCTTTCCAAATGATACAGGTCATCTGACATTAACTCTTCCGCCTGCCGTTCTCTGTAACTCAAAATTTCTCTCTGTATCCAATTTGCTTTTCAAGAACTGCCCCTTCTTCATTCTAAGTTTCATCTTTCCACAGGCATTCTTGTCTATATTCTCTGAAAATTTACTTTATAATTTTTATTTTTCTCTTTCATTTTCAATTTCTCCCTTCTACTGCTTCCTTACTTTAAACATTGCCTGTACATATGTGTAAGTTCTCCCATCCAAACAAACAAACAAACAAAAAAACACACACACTTCCCCCTCTAGTAATTAATAGCTCTCTTGACCTATCCCTTCACTGCCAAATCTCTCAAAGGAGTAAGTTGTCTCTACTCACTCCCTCTTTCTCTCTTTGCCACCCATTTGTAGAAAAGCATCTGCAGACTTCTTGCAAGCAGGCTTTCTACACTGCAGATGACTATCCTATGGCCCTCTCTTCTGAATGGTGAGTCCCTGCTCTGGACCACCATTTTGTGGTACCATTTAGGCAGCTGATGGCACAGTGGATAGAGTTCTGGACCTGAAGTAAGGAAGACCTTCCTCAGATACTTACTAGCTGTTGGATCCTGGACAAGTCACTTAAACTCTGTTTGCCTCAACTATTTCATCTGTGAAATGGGGAAAATAATAGCCTCTATATCCCAAGTTTATTGTGAGAATGAAATGAGATAATATTGTAAAACAATTTGTAAACCTTAAAATGTTAACCAAATGCTAGTTATTGTTATCATTATGTGGTCATCAGGCTATACTCGCTTTAATCCCAGCTCCACAACTTACTCTCCAGACTCTTCTATATCCTCCTTCTCCATCAGCCTTGTGTGTCTTTTACCATTTGAATGTAATCTTCTGGAGAACAGGTATTGTTTCTTTTGCATATATTTATATCTCAGCAGAGTATCCAGCACACGGCAAAGGCTTCATTAATGTTCTACATATCAGTTGACCTAGGCTGCTAGGTAACTTAGAGATCTTCTAGTCCTAAACCCTCATTTGACAAATAAAAAAGCCAAGATGCAGATAGGTGACCCAGTAAATTAGTGGCAAAAGGGGAATTAGAATACAAGTCTCAGCTCCTAATCTGGTAGCCTTTCAACTATACAATACTACCCTGAAAGAGTAAAAAGGCATGTTAGAGAAGCTGTAATGGATAGAATGCTGGTCTTATGATTACAAAGATCTGAGTTCAGATCATGATACAGGAACTTACTGGCTATGTGACTCTTGTCAACTCACTTATGTTTTCTGAGGTCTCAGTTTAATCATCTGTGAAATAAAGATAGTGATAGGCCCTACCTCACAGAGTACTTATGAGAATGAAATGAGATATCTTGAATGTTCTTTCCTTTATCTTGAAGGTCTTTCTCCTGATGGTTTAAAGAACTTGTTGTTTCTGAATTGAATTGTTAAATTGCTAGACGTAATTTCTAATTGTGTTGGAGTTAGCAGCTCTCTCTCTCTCTCTCTCTCTCTCTCTCTCTCTCTCTCTCTCTCTCTCCCTCGGTGTGTGTGTGTGTGTTGCTTTTTTTTTTCCTGGAGGTGGTCTATGAATTTTTCAAATGTAATTTCATTTTCTATGATCAGAAATTCTAGGCAGTTGCTTTCTATTATTTTCTTATCTATGCTGTTAAGGTTTTTGTTCTGTTAAGTTCTTCTGGGAGTCCTATGATCCTGAGGTTATCTCTAGGCATCCTGTCTTTGAGATCTATATATTTTACATGTTTTCTTTTGCATAGTCAGCATAAGTTCCTTCTTTTTTCTTCCTTCCCTTCTTTTTCTTCCTTCCTTCCTTCCTTTCTTTCTTCCCTTCTTTTTTCCTCTTCACTTTCACTTCTGTGTATTTGCATTCCCAATCTATTATTCTCCCTTTTGTTTCTTTGGTGAGGTTTGCCATTAAGGATTCAAGTTTTTTCTATTCTGCTCATTAATTTTGTTCTGCAGAACACAAATTCTGCTCTCATAAGTCTCATATCTCTTTTCAACCACTCGGGAACAGTACGTAGTTGCTTATTGTTCTCAAATTCCAGAGTCTTCTCTATGTGCTTGATCATTTTCCTTTATTTTACAGTATTTATTCATAGATGGATATACTTGTTTACTAGATCTGGAGGACATATTTCCTTTTGTTGATACTTTTTTCTCTTGATGTATTTGTCTATGTTTAAGGTCTTTGAGATTTTTTCTTCCTGGGATTTTTGGTGCTCTTGGTCTTTTCTTCCTCCACTGCCCTGCCTCTTATTTTCCTTATTGTTCACTTCTCCCGAGTTTCCTCCTATGTTTCTGGATAGTCCTTTTATATTTCTTTCATTGATTTCTCTTGTTTTCCTACCCCTTAAATATTGATGTAACATAGGCTTTGATATTTGACCCTTTTCTCCCTACTTATTACATTTTCTTCCTTGATCATTCTGTCTAATCCTAATGACTTCAACTATATCTATTGAAGAGAGAGCTCTCAATTATATAAGTTAAAATATATTCCTTTACCTGAGTTTCAGAACTGTATTTGCAATGGACTGCTTGATATCAATATCAACAGTTCTACTAGTAACTCAAACTCAAAAGATCTATGATCTGATCAATTTTGAGATAAATTGATATTATACTATCATATTAATAACTAATTATTAACTTGTGATCCATCCTTTTCCTCTTATTTTTGTCAAGACTCTACTCCTGAAAAAGTTGACAGTCTCTGAAGGGCATGACTGACTGATATGATTACTCCTAGCCCCCAACTGTGGAACCTGATTTCTGTTTAGAGTATAAACAGAATCTAGTGTGGGCAGGTTCTTTCTCTGGGGGAAAGAACCCTATCCTTGATCCCCTCCATCAGAATTTAGGGCAAGCAGAAACCAAACTGGAGAGAACCTGGCTAAGGTACGCAGATGCCTTGAGGCTGCTGAGACTCATGATCTAGCCTTGTTCTCAGCAGGAGGAGATAAAGACTTTTAGCATACCTCCTAATTAAATGTCTATCAATCAGGGTTGAGTTTCATTTGTCAAGGAAGTTTTCTGTCACAAGGTATATACCTCATTTAAGGTGTTTCAGAGTCTCCTTTAGTATCTTTGGTTACCAAGAGGAACCACAACCATCAGTTTATTGATTATTGGCTAACCTTATTAATAAATTGATTAATAACACTTGGAAACTTTTGGCTCTTAAGTTTTATTCATGACAATTTGAACGTGCCTTCTAATGATGCAGATACCAACCCATCCATCTTCTGACTTCCGTGGACAATTTTTGTTTTTATCTTAAAATAAATTCACTATAAGAAATGTACTTAATGTTCTAAAGCTCTTCTTTGAATTCATCAGATATCATAAGGAAAAAGAAAAAAACTAAAACTGTCATCACTTGCTACATGATAATCATCTTTTTAAAAATCACACATCAATGATAGCCTCTAACTTATTCTTCAAAATTCCTCATTTTTAACATGCTGTGGCCTGCTTATATCTAACATATACTTTTCCATTTTCCATGCATCAGACAGTTATGTCTCTTGTCTTGAAACCGTATGACAATACCTCAAATTCAGGATGTACAAAACTGAGCTTATCATCTTAACCAATAAACAAGCTCCTTTTATTAATTTCCCTATTTTTTAATAAATCACCACCCCATTCCTAATCAACAAAGCCTATATCTCCAAGAAATTTTCTGATTTCTCACTGATTGTCAATGTCCAAGCATTTATCTAGTCCTGTCAGTTTATCCCCTACAGTGTTTTGTGTCTATTCTCTCTTTTCTATTTACACAGCCACCTCTATATTTTAAGCCATTATTATAATCTTCATGGAATATTAAAATCATTTCTTAATTGATCTCCCCACCTCCAGTGCTCTGTTCATGTGTTGCATCCTACAAACTGTTATCAGATTAATTTTCTCCTTAAAAATAATATGGCTTTTCATCTTTTGCCAAACAACCTCCAAGCTCCTTACCATGAGTGGAAAATTCATGGCTGAATGAGAACTCAAAAACCTATCTGCCAGCTGGAAAAAACTCAGAATAAGAAGGTACTAGAATCGTGTTTGTCTCTTGACTTGTCTACTTACTACCTGTGTGACCTTCTCTCTAGGTCTAAGTTTGCTCATCTGCAAAATTAAGAGGATAAACTCATTGATTTCTCTAGCCTTTTCCAGCTCAAAATCCTACGAAATCTACTCTGGCTTGTACTCTCAGCATTACTTCATTTTGACCATCTGTAACCTCAGACAAAACATGCCAAAGGCAAAATCTTTCTTGTTGGATAGCCTGAGTATGGCAAAAGCATACTTAAACTCTGTAGTAGCAGTGTAAATCCCAGAACAATTTTTTCTAATGGAGTGCAGAATCCCTTGAATTGCTGACATGAAGTGAAGATAAACAAAATATCAATACCTTCATAGGTAAAAGACATAAACCTTAATAAATGAGGAGACTTTTATTCACTGCAATTTATATTCTGATTGGTTGGAAAGAACAGATGCCTAAGTTTAATAAATTATATTCAGAATTCCGAACTCTTTATTTCTACTTCATCTCTTCTGTACTACCATGATGTATCTTAGATCAGGATATTAAGATTTTAGCAAGCTATTTCAAGTCTAACTTCTATCTTTTGGAAAAAAATATTTCTGAATAATTTCTGGTAAACAGTCAGTGAGCAACTAAAAACAAAATTCCTGCTTGAAGTTGTTAGTAACCTACTGAGAAAAGAAAATACCAATTTTATAAAAATGGGAAATAAAACAAAATCATATTAAAGAGAAGTAGACAATACAAACTTCAATACAACTATAATGTTTCACATTTACTTTGCACAGTGCTTTCCTCACAACTCCATGGGGACATATTATATTATTATTATTGTTATCCTTATACAGATGAGGATGCCATATTTAGAGAGGTTAACTAGGTGACAGAGTTAATGAGTATCGGAAAGAAGATCTGAATTAAGATCTTCCCTGACTCCAAGCACAGGACACTTTCCATTTGATTGGGTTGACATACTCATATTATAAAAAAACATTAAAAACAAATTAAGACCAGTTTTAATAAGTGGAGTGAAAAGCACTTAGTATGACCTTGAGGTTTATAAAGTCCAATTTATAACAAAATTTCCTAGGCTATATGTTTTAAATTCATTAACTTAAGTAAATGATGTTTTTAGTTGTAAGGAATTTGCTTATAGTACATTGCACTATAAAAAAAAAATCTTCACAATAAAAATGTATTATTTTTCTGCCAAAACCACCTTTTCAGTGGCTCATTATTTTAATAATGCATTTCCATGCAAAGTATGGAAATATATTTTGCAAAAATGTATAACCAAGTTAATTGAGCAAACACAGAGACACATCTCAGTTGTTCTCAGTACATGTAGATGTGATTTTAAACATGTAAATGTTAAAAAAAAAAACAATCACACATTAATGGTCTCTAATGAATTCTTTGTCCGATGTCTCCCTATATCTCTGAGGATATTCTGGATTCTGAAAAGTTAGTTCAGGAGAGTAAAAAAAGTCTCAAAATATGAAAATGGTCCAAGGATAGATTACATGCTTATTTTATAAAGACCAGCCTACCTATGTTCGGTGAAGCCCAAAACCAGGCAATAAAGATTATTATTATTATTATTATTTGCAACTCTCAAATACTATGCACTAAGAAAGAAAGGAGTGACAGTCTTCACTTGTGGAAAGAATATATGCACCAATGAAATAATATAGCCTTAAAGTACTGAAATGCAGAAATAGATACAGTTGTGTGATTATTGCTAAACTGCTTTTGGAGAGAAATTCAATAGTCAGAGATACTGAGAAGACATTGTTGCCATAAGAGTAAGTGCCAATAGATTAATGGGGTTTTAAGGTCTCAACCTAGAAAGAACCTTAAAGAGTATTTAGCCTAATCCCTGCAGAAAATTAAGACCCAGAAAGTTTGTATTTACTCAAGATCACATAGCTACTGAGTAGAAGGCTTGAGATTTGGAATCCAATTTGTTTACTCCAACTATAGCAGTGATAAGGTGAGAAGCACAAGGATATATTCAGAGGACAATATATAACACTGATTCCTTCTTCTGTAATAATTTCCTCATTTAGAATCCCAAGAAGGTCTAGAGTCCTTTCTCATACTGTCTCTAGGCAATGTCTTCTCTCTCAGATCTCACATAATTTTGTTTTTTTTTATTTTTCTTATTAAAAATTCCTATGTTTTGTATTTCATTCTTTATCATACTTATATAAATATGTATGTTTTAGGTTATAAACTTGGTATATATTTATAGAAATACTGTATTCCCTTCACACACCCCTTAACACAGTACTTTAAAGGTGGCATAGCAGACAGAGTATGACTTGGAATAAGATAAGCCTGAGTTGAAAGTTTGCTCACAGTCACACAGTTAGTAATTGTTTGAAGCAAACTTTCACCTCAGTTTCTACATTTATAAAACAGAGATAGTAGTGCAGTGGGAGAGCTGGTTCAGGATCGGTAAGAATATCAAGGCCAGAGTCCTTCCAAGCAGGGCTTTATTGTCATAAAAGCAAATGGAACTAAGCAACTCAGGATACTGGTTGGTTGGGTGGAAGGGGAATGGGGACTTGCTTATATCAGAGCTGAAGGGGGAGTAACTTATGGAAATTTGCTATGGCAAAATCTTTGTGCTATGCAAGTAAAAAAAAAAAAAAAAAGACTTGCACCTGTGCTGCACTGGTCTTCTGGGTGGCTATCTTGAAATAGCCATACTTTCACTCTAGAGAGTCCCTTCATTACCATATTCATAAGATGTAAATGGGGACTTTGACATCACATAAGTTACTATTGGGCAGTGAGGAGTCTCATTGCGCGTGCTCGGTTTTAGGAAAGTCCCTTGACCACAAGGTCACTGGTGATAGGATGGTCTATAGAGTGGTGAGGTTGCCTATTCAGCATATAGGGAAGTAGTTGTCTGCTCAGTATATAGGGCTAAGAACATAGGGGAAGGGTTGCCTAATAAGGATATAGGGAAAGGATGGGGCCTCACTGCTCTGGGAGAAAAATAGGACTTTGCTGTTCCTAGTCCAGTAACATCACAGCATTTCAAGAATCAGAGATATACAGACAGAGACAGAAAGAAGAGTTAAGGATTATACCTAGCCTGGATGACTGGGAGGAAGATTGTATACCCTTGATAAGAAAAGGGAAATTCTAAAGAAGGGAGAGTGGGATGAGATAATGAGTTCAGACCTAGAAATGTTGAATTTAAGATGATTACAGGACATTTCATTCTAGACATACAATAGACAGATGGAGATATGAGACTGGAGGTCAGGAAAGAGGTTAGGACCAAGCAAATAAATCTGAGAGTCATCTGCACAAAGACAATAGTTGAATTAGTGGAAGCTAATGAGATCACCAAGTGAAATAGTAGGGAATGATAAGTAAAGGGTGCCCAGGACAGAACTTTCAGGGTTACCCTTAGTAGCAAGTGTGACCTGGATGAAAATCCAGAAAAGGAGATTGAGTCAAACAGGTAGGAAGAGAACCAGCAGAGAGAACAGTGTCACAGAAACCTAGAGAGAAGTGAGTTATCAAGAATAAAATGGTAATTGACAGTATCAAAGGCTGCAGATTGATCATTAGATTTGACAACTAGGTCATTGGTAACTTTGGAAAGAGCAGCTTCAGTTAAATGGTGAGGTTAGAAGCCAGACTATAGTTAAGAGAATGAGAGTAAAGGAAGGGTAGGCATCAACTACAGATGGCCCTTGCAAGGAATTTGGAAGGATTGCAGGATGGAATAGATTATTTTGGGCAAGTTAGATTGTGAGGTGTAAAAATGCTGCATTGCTTAGTGAAGTCCCAATTTAGACCAAGCAACAAAAATTTGTAGTGGACACAGTCAACATAGTTTCATGATTTTATCAGCTTTGTTCAGCAGCATAGGATTAGGAGCAAAGGCAGCAGATGTTATAGAAATGCTATGATCATTATTAACAAATCTCCCCTCACACACACACACACACACACACACACACACACACACATTCCTGCAGTTGTTAGTGCTTCCATTCCCATCTTTGAAATTACCTTTTATTTATTTTGTATTTAATTATCCATGTACATGTTGTTTCCCCCAGTAAAATGTAAGCCCCATAAGGACCAGTATTATTATATTTTTTTCTTTATATACTACTATAGCATCTGAAGCACAGTAGGCACAATAAATTATTTTTTCTGTTTTATTTTTGTTTTATTTTTAGGCAATTGGGGTTAAGTGACTTGCCCAGGGTCACACAGCTATTAAATGTCAAGTGTTTGGTCTGAGGCCGGATTTGAACTCAGGTCCTCCTGACTTCAGGACCAATGCTCTATCCACTGTGCCACCTAGCTGCCCCTGGCACAAGAAATTCTTGTCAAATTGAATTGACAAAATGTTTGTTAGACTGAATTGGATCACTTTCTGACAAGAGGGCTCTAGAAAGAAAGAAAAAAGATTTCTCATGATATATTCATTCATTTGATGGTTATGTGGAGTTAAAACATGTATTACGGGTTTATAACTAAAACTAACAACAAATCCATATTTTAATCACAAAATGGGGCTTTCCTGGGGTGGAGAAGCCTGACCTATTATATTAATAGAAAATTAAAATTAAATTGTTTTACTAGGTTTCTATATAATCTGCTGATAAAACAACTTTCCAACTCATATTAGGTTCATGCTTTATACACTTGCTTTCCTTTGAAAATTAAAAGCCTGACCTAGAAAAAAAAAAGCAAACTGTTCAGGGACACCATCTTAGGAGTTTGGTTGTTAGCCACCTGCTGTCCCCAGTAAATCAGACAGCAAACTACCGATCCATGTTACAGTATTTTAACCTTTCAATTCTTGGGAACCAAATGTCTGCGAACTAGACGTTTTCAGTTGAATCTATGCAACAAAACATACCCTGTTTCATACATAGCTAATACTAAAGGCTTTTTTTTTAGGCAGAATATATATAAACTTAATCATGTGAAAATTATAGATTGAAGATGTTGCAGTAAGAGGTTCTTGAATGTGGTTAAGTTTCACAAAGTCTCAAGAGGTGTGTTGAAAATTCATTGTTTGGACATATTATTAAGCCCAGTTACAATGGTTCCGAGTTATGAGTAATCAGCATATTTCAAAAATAATTTTATGCAATTTCCTGTTGTAACATTTGTCTCATCTTCTTTGTCTTTAAAGATGCCTGAAGTATCACAGGTAATAATTTAACCTAAAATAGTTTTTCTTTTAAATTGTTAGATCCAATTAAATATTACCTTATAAATAAAATTATTAAGCATCATTAAAGTTTCGTTTTTGTCCATTTCACCAAGGAAAGGAATTTGAATCATCCTCTCCCTCTTACTCTGTTCAGTGCTTAATGTACTTAATATATTCACAGAACAAACAATCTAATAAGGAAGTAAGTGCTTTCATAACACCTATATCACTATATTATAACACTTTAATAGTTACAAAATGCTTTATATTTGTTATCCCATATGATTTTCACAACAACCCTGTGGGGCAATTGAATTTATGACCTCCATTTTACAGATGAGGAAATTAAGACTGAGAAGTATTAAGTGACTTGCCCAGGGTCATATGGCCAAGTATCTGAGACAGAATTTGAACTCAGGTCTTCCTGAGTCCAATTCTCACATTCTATCCTCTACTATCTAGCTATCATTTGGAGGTCTGTTGATTTTTAGAAGCATCAGAGTCCCTTCACATCTCTGGGCTCCCTAGCAGGTCATGTGGTCTGAGCCTGATATTTAGGTAGATGAAAATCTAAGTTATTAAAGACAGAAGATTGTTTAGCTAAGTTTTAATTATCTCCATGGGCTGGAGACGCTCAACCTTACTTAAGAGTTTTTCTGAATGTTTAATCACCTCTATAATTAAATTTTTCCATATTTCTAACCAAAGAGACTTTATGCTATTATCTCTTGCTCATGACTGAAGATGATATGGGTTCTAGATCTTGTGTGTAATCTCTCATATATTTTAAGAAAATTACTAGTTTTTATTAGCCTAATCTTCTGGCTACAGACACTAATCTCCTTTAGCTAATATTTAAGCAACTCTAATGATTTTCTGTTACTTCTGTGACAAAATATAAAGTCCTCCACTTACTTTTTAGAGTCCTTCCCAGCCTGGTCCCAACCTGTCTTTCTAGCCTCATCAGCCATTTCTCTCATTCCTTCGCTCTGTGATCCAGACACACTAACCTCTCTATTCTTCACACATGTCATTCCATCTCCCAACTCCCATAACTTACATTAGCAGTCCTCTGGTCCTCTCTCCCTACCTCCTTCTCATAGAGTTTCTTTTACATGTTGCTCAGGTATCACTTCTACTTAAGGCCTTTCCTGATCTCCCTCCCCCAAACTGCAACTATCCTTGCTTCAAACTACTCATATAACTACTTTGCATATGTGTGTGTGTGTGTGTGTATGTGCATGTATCCGTGTATATATATGCAAATATATATATATATACAAACTTTATGTTTATTGCATATATATCATGTGTATGATATATTTGTGTGTGTGTATATTCTTATTCATACTGGTTGCTTCCTCCAGTGTAATGTAAAGTCATTGCAAGTATAGATTGTTTCATTCTTTGTAGTTATATTGCCAGAGCTTAGCAGTGCCTGACCAATTATAGGTCCTTAATAAATACTTACTAATTATTTCCTCAGAAATCTTTCCAAATTTCTCAATTATTTTTGTTCTTCTTTCAGAACTTCCCCTACCCAATTGCCTGTAAAACTCAACATGAATTAATCAAATTGGAATGAAAACTCTAATAAATATCCTAGACTGGTTGCTAATAGTGTGTAACCAGTTAAATCTTAAGATGGATGAATCATATTTAACTTGTGGTAATGATGGGGTACAGGCCCTGGAAACTCCCCCCCACGTCCTTGAACTTTCTCACAAGGCAAAGGCTCAGGAGTTCGCCTGAGGCTATAATCCTTTCAACTGGCCTTTCATGGTGGCCCTCATTGTCTGCACCTGGCACCAGGCCTTAATTCCATTTAGATCCCTCCTTCTCTGTTACCTCACAGTTTCCCCAGCCTATTGGCCACTCCTGGATCCTTCCCACTGTCTTTCTGTATATAAGGTCCATCTTGCCCCTCATTAAATAGCTCTAATTCCTTAAGAGTTTGGCCAATGGTGCAGATTTTTAGAATCATGCCCACCTTGAATGGTATGCCAATAAACTTTATCTTTGGCTGAAAGAAGGCTTGGGTCGAATTCATTCAAGGCAGGACCTGCATTGCTATTTTGGGGTCCCAACACCCGTAACCTCAATAGTCCCTGAATAGTTTTCTTATATACATTCTCTTATCTAATATCTAAAGAATTAATTTTTTTCTTTATATTCAAGTATGCATATCCCCCTCAAATCCATCCTATTTTACAAGAGTTCTTTTCATCTGTCTAGGTTAAGTTGTATTCTATTTCAACTTTCAGGCATTAGCAGTTCCAATCAATCTAGGCTACAGCTGCATTAGCACCAACTAACTGCTGTAGCTAATTTTTTTGTGCATTGAATTTACATATTCTTAATGTGTCATGCAAATCATGGTCTCTTGCACATTTGTGAGTATGCAATAAATATTTTATTTGAATCAATGTTTTCTCTCCTATAGAAAGTTAGCTGCGGTAAAAGACTTGGTAAAGACTGTTTCATTTTGTTCTTTGTGCGTGTTTAATAAAAGTTTGCTGACTGAATGTTACATGCAACTAACTACCAGGGACAAAAAATAAAAAATAAAAAAATAAAAACCAAAACAACAACAAAAACTACCTTACTTTGTTTTATTTTCAAAAATGCAGATCACCACCCTTCATGCGTGCCCATATCATGCAATTCTAATCTATGCCCTTCTCTAAGTTTGTCACATTGGTTCCACCCATGGTATGGGTGCTTTCCTCCCTTTATTTAACCTGCAAGAGGATGCCAATGGAGCATATTGACTATCCTTTGCTATACTGGTTATATTACTCTTTGAACAGCCCATCTTCTTTTTATCCCCCTCATACAAATATTTATCACATGGAATTTCTTATTCTACTTCTTTCCAATTCCTTATTTGTAGTGTGTCACAGTATTCACCATGCTCTTTGGGTGACCCTTATTTTTAATCCCTCAATGACAGCAGTGTTCCATTACCTGAAGTCATACAATGACATCAGAAGAATTATGGTATTTTTAAAAAAAAATAGACCTTCATTTCAGGAAGAAGTTTGAGGTCATTAGAAGAACTTTGCACTTTCCCAAAGGCAATCCTGCCAGTTTTCCTCCTCTTACTTAATTCTGGTAATATCCACATCAATTGCACTGAAGATTCATTTGAGTATTTGAACTTTCTTTGAGGGCATTAGTCTATTTTCATCGAGATGGTGCACCCAAATATTTTCAAATAATGATCTAGGAATTTCAGAGCAGGAATTTCCAAGGTCATCTGGTTCATTCTGTTGGTTTCCAGCAGAAATGAACAACCTACCCCACAAAAAGAAATTATACTATTTTTTAAAGTCCCTTACAGAAGGAAATTCTGCAACTCTTCAGTAACTCATTCTAATATTAACTTTCACTGCCAGGAAATTCTACCTTTTATCTAGTCTAAATTCATATTTTGTCATTTCTGCTCATTTCCTCTTGTTCTGTTCTCAGCAGAGATTGAGAATAACTGGTTGTCATTTTTCTTAAGAACCCTTTGATTATCTGAAGACCATAACTACATATTCTCTTAGCCCTTTCTTCTCCAGGATGGGAAACATCTAAAAAAAAAAAAAACACTTCTCTTTCCTCCCTCCTTGCTCCAATGACAAAAGTATCTTTACACTTAAAAAAAAAAGCAACTCAACAAATATGTACTAAGTTCATGACATCATAATTTAGAACTGGAAGGGACCTTAGAGGTCAACTAATCTAACCACTCTCTTTTTATAGATGAGGAAGCTGAGGCCTAGTGATGTTTAAAACAATGTGCTAGGCACTGGATATAGAAAGATAACCCAAAAAACTCAGATTCTATAGGGGCAGTCTGCATAAGAAGACAGAAAGTGATTAATTTCTCCCATACCTAGTACACCTTTCTCCTTAGCTCTTCCTTTTAGAATCTCTGACTTCATTCAAAACTCAGCTCAAATGCTCCCTTATGTAGGAGGCCTTTCTGGGACCCACATCTACTTCCCCCTGCTACCTACCTAGCTGCTAGAATGTTTTTTCCTCTTAGGTTGCCTTATATCTACTCTATAAACATAGTATATGTACTTTTTTCTGTGTTGCCTCCATTATATTGTAAGTCTCCTTAAGAGTTATTTTTTTGCTTTTTCTTTGTCTCCTTAGTGCCTGACACACAGCTACTGCTTAATAAATGCTTGCTTGTTTGACTAGGTATATGAGGCTAAACAAAGAGATATTAAAGTTTAAGGAAGGTAGGTATCCCTTCTTGGTGAGAGGGGAGAAGAGAGAAGGCCCAAACATTACTTCAAAAGTCAAAATTTAAAACAAAAATTATTTTGTCTAGTCCAAAAAGCAGTCTCTGTTGATAAATGACACTCTTCCAGAAATAGGTACAATGTTATTATTGGGTTACTAAAGTGTCATTGAATACACTAGCACATTAATGGCTTTCAAGAATTAAGATGCCTCCTTAACTAATTTACTAAGAAGGAGGAAGTGGCCTAAGTAATTCTCCATTTTACCATATTAAAGTCACAAGGGTACCGTTTACTGCTAGAGTGGATGAAATGGTTCCCTGATGGCCTAAAGAATCAATATGCAGCTTTGAGCACCTAATTGACCATCAAGCGTAACTTTGTTAGGTACTTTGGATAATTTCACTTAACTTGTATTATTGTTCAATATTCTGTTTCAGTGTTTTAAAATCAACTTTATATTATAGAGTTCATATGAGTTCCATATGACAGAGAAATTACTATAATCAGTTATGGTATAAAATAAACATGTCACAGTAGTCAGGTATTTTGAGGTAGATTTCCTTCAACTAATTGCTGCAAAAGTTATGTGTTACTCTAAAGCAGTATCTCTTAGGATGGACATATTGAAAGAACAGAGATGTCCATTAGTGGAAAAGTAACAAATTGTGAAATAAACTGAAAAAGATATAAAGCCTTTTTCTGATCTCTGAGCTTTTAGTGCTTTCCTAGAAAAATATCATTTGGAATATACTTACATATGTGCAAAGCTCATAGGTACAGTGTTGGAAAGGATCACAAAGATTGATCAAACCTATCATTTTAAATATGGGGATACTGAGGCACAAAGAGGTTAATTAACTTGACCAAGGTCACATTGCTAGAAAACACGTAAGGTAGAATTTGAACCCTGTTCATCTGACTAGAATCACTGTTCCCTCTCTTGTACCATATTGTTTACATGTTACCTCCTCTGACAGAATGTAAGCTTCTTAAAGGCAGAGACTATTTTTCATTTGTTTTTCTGTCCCTAGTGCCTCATCACAGATATTAGACACATAATAAGTACTTAATAAATTCTGGTTGAATTAATTGAAGAGGGAGAAATAAAGGATAACAAGGAGGAAGAAAATCTGGAGAATTGTGATAGATAACTCAAAAGATCAGCCTACCTCAAAAACAAAATCAAATCAAAACAACCCCCCCACACACACACATTAACAGTTTCTCTAATGTGCTTCAAACAAAATTCAATTTTGTGTTGTGCAACAGGCCATTTAGAAAAATTCCCAGAATTATCACCTGCTCAAAACTAGTAGTAGCCTATATCATGAATGTTAGTTCAGCTTATTTCAATGAAGTACCATGACCCTGATTAATTATTATAAGGAAGAAGAATATGATTTTTTCCCTATGTTAACTTCTTATCATAGGAAGGCCAGGGTCATGGCAACAAAAATGAGTGAATGAGCACAAATTCAAACTATTATATCTAGCTGGCCCAAGGCCATAATTCATATCCTAATATCCTAGACATCTTGCCATCTGCCCTGCTGCATGATGCCTACCTGGATCAGCACCCTCCAGACCAGATTTCCAGACATCATGTCATCTTCATCCATAAGGAACTAATCCTTTCAACTTTAGAACCTTTATTTACCTGGGGCTGCATTTTCCTTTTTGGTGAGAGGGTGAATATGCGCCTCACCCATTAAATCTAGCCAGGACCAAGACCATGCCTCATATTCATCTACTCCAGTCATCTTGCAATCTGTCCTGCAACTATTCATGTATTCCATCCTGACACTTCCTTTTCTTCCTCTTGCTCTGGGAACATTAACCAAACAATAGCATCATTGCCTCTCATTATGCACTTACCATTCCTATGACTCCCAAGGCCAAAATCTCCTTTTCCTGAATAGCCAGTCCCATTATGTATTGTCTCTTCCTGTTAGAATGTAATCTTCTTGAGAGCAGGGACTATCTCATTTTCATAATCCTATTGCCAATGTCTAACACACAGTAAACATTTAATAGAGGCTGATTTAATCATATATATCAGATATATACATATACATACTCTCTCTCTATATATGTGTGTGTGTGTGTGTGTGTGTGTGTGTGTGTGTATGTGTATGTGTACCTAGGGAAGTGCATACTTTTTCACAAATGGTTTAAAAGTATATTTAACATTGATATTCAATAATAGCCTGAATCTCAGCATTTTAAGAAGTCATCTAAGCTCATCCAGCTCTACATCAGCACTCCCTTTATAGCATTCATAATAAGATAAGCATTTAGCTTTTGCTCAGGCAGCAAATGATGAGGAACACATTAAGAAAGCTTATTCTGATTTTGGGCATGTTACATTATATGTGATTTATTTAAGTTAGAGATGTAATTGTAAATTTAAGATTTGTAACTGTAAATTTAAAAAATTTAAAAAATAAAATAGATTTCTCCTATTGCTCTTTGTTTCATCTCTATCTGACTCTGTCTCTCTGGCTCTGGGTCTTTCTGGCTCTTTCTCTTTCTCTCCCTTTCTCATTGCTTTATTATTACCATTGCTTCAAAACTGTAATGCATTATTAATTCCAACTTCTTAAGCAAGTTGCCTGTAATTATAATTGTCTTTCTAAAAAAGAAAATGCAACAGCTGCACCTGTTCTAGAAATGGATCCCCAGAGAACATAATTAACTTATTTCAATTTGGAAACAGAATAGTGTCTACAACTAGGGAAAGCATAACCTTAAAGCAGCTCTCTCCATCCAGTTTTTAAGCACAGTAATCTCAGGAATGTCTTGCAGATGCTATGCTGAGTAGCAAGTTGGAAAGAGGCAATTTTGCATGTTCCAGTCAGGGAATTAAAAAAATGAAATTTTATACTAGATAATTTCACACTGGCTAGTGTACTTGGCTGGTACATGGTGATAAAGAATTTAGGGTAATGGATTTCATTTCTTTGTAGGTCATTTAGTTTCCCCCTTTGACATGGTCACAAACTGTATGATTCACCCCAGTCAACTGCCTCATAGAATCTAACACTCCTAGAGTGACAGAGTTAGAATGGACATCTGGGGTCATCTGACCCAACCCCTCCCCAAAGAATGAATCTCATCTACAATAACCATGACAAGTTCAATTTGGCAACAATCATAATTGTTTTTCACTGTGTTGGGTTGAAATCTTTCTACCTACAATTTCTATCCATTGCTCTTACTTCTGTCCTCTAGGGTCAACCAACTTTAGGATACAGATATCACTCCCACATTTTCTCCAGTTTAAGCATCCTTAATCCTTCAACTAACTCTTGAATGGTATGGTTTTGAATCACCCACCATCACTGTTGCCCTCCTCTTGATGCATTACAGCTTATAAATTTGCCTTTTAAAACGCAGTGCCTAGGACTCAGGATGGTTCCAAGGTATGACAGCAAAAACAGATGAGCACAGAACTATTAACAGTCCACCAATGTATTCATAATCTCCATTCTCTCCCTTGATACAGCTTGCAACCTATCTATCCTTGGCTATCCTGTTATCCTCATGTTCATGTCCTCCTGGAAAGTCATCATAGAAGATTTATACATCATACTGGGAACTTTCTTTGTGTTCTATTGATACTGAAACTAGGAGTGGAGCTAAGCATGTGAACTGTCCATCAATTACCCTTTGATATTACTGCCTACCTGCCTCATATTTTTTTTGCAGTTATACATTCCTTTGCCATCTTTTGTGCCAGTTTTTTTCCTGAATAATCCTTTCTTTATAATGCATTGCTGCCTGTCTCACCTTTCCATTACCTTTTACGTGAAAACCAATTTTAATTCTTCAAAACCTGTAGTGCAACTACATGTCCTGCAAATATTCACATCTGTACAAACTTACTCTATGAAAAAAACTGTTAAAAAGATGCTCCTGTTTTGAGAAATTTCAATCACCATTACTGTAAATAGATAAACACACATACACAATTGCAAATACACACACTTTATGTTTTCTATAACATCACCATTTATTAAGGACAATATGGTTATTATAGAATAAATTAAGAAGATATTTAATCAATTCTCAATATTGACATATAGAAACAGTCAATATAATTAGTACACTTAGAAAGTATACTTAAAAATCTTACTTGGTACATGTGATATTTGTGATGATCAGAAAATCAGAGATTTGTATAATTTTAGATCTAGAAATAATATGAATAATAAGAAACAACATCCCTACAGTTCTTTAGGTTTTGTAAAGCACTTTACTTACATACCCTGTGAGTAGGTAGCACCAGTAGTTATCCCCTTTTTATAGCTGAAGAAACTAAGACTCAAAATGCAAAATGACTTCCCAGGGTCACATAGTAGTAGGGCAGGCTTTAAACCTATCTATCTTGATTCCAGGTCCAGCCCTCTTTGCATTATACTGCAGAGCTTAGATATCATTTATTTGCTCTTCACTTATGCATAAAGAAGAGATTTAAGGTGTCTAGCAAACGTGCTTCTTTGCTTCTAGATGAATTACATTTTGTTATCTACTTGTTGGCAAACCTTCCTTGCCATGTAATGTTAAATGTGTCTTGAAGATAAGGCTGATGAAAATGTTAGAGTAACTAGGTATGTCATCTATCATATATACACGTCTTAGAAAAAAACAGCATTAGAGCTAAAGGTGGCTTATATGATCCATTTTCTATTACCAGCACAGTGAAGTAGATTTGAGTAATTGATTAAGTTGAATCTGATTAATGTTGGGCATTCTTAGAGGATACAATAATGAACCTGAAATCTATTCTTGGCCGTCTTAGTAACTTCTCCATCTAAAGAGATTCCTATATTTTTGTGCCAGTTAAACTGCTCTATGCTGAAGATTATGTGCACATAAAAAGCATGTTTGGAAACATTGAACATGTTTATGCCCAGTGAGAATGTTTAGAAACATTTCTGTCTTTTTGAAGTTGATGTTTTGCAATCTAGTTCTACCACAAAACTTCCTTTGCTAAAACTGACAGAGATAGAATATTGGACTATAAGATAACATGACTTTTTTTTTATGTTTCCTTATATCCTTGTATCATTAAAATATAAGGGAAAAAATGGTATGCCATCATGATTAGGAAAAGGACTTCAAAAAATTTTCAGTCGGATCATGTTCATTCATTTCACAAGCATTTTAGGTACCTATTATATGCCAGGAACTGAAAATACAAAAATACAAAATGAAAATGCCATTGTCCTTCAAGGGGCTTACATTCTATTGGGGGAAAAATATGATGATGATCTTTTACAGATGGTAAAATGTAAATACTCTTTCATTGAAACCTACAAGGTAATAAGAAAAAAAATCACAAAAAGGGGAAAAATAGAGAAAATAACTTTTTGGAAAATTATTTATTTAAAAAAAATTCTTAGTGTGTAGTAGGACTTAAATAACCATTTTGTCTTTGTGATTTAACCAGGTGGTCTTTTTTTCCTCCTCTTACTAATATCTTATTTTCCTTTGCCAGCATAAAATTTTTTCCAAGGAGAAAAATGATAGAGAAGTTAATTGAGGATTAAAAAATATTAGCAAAGTTTATTGAAAAGGAAAAACATTAACCTTTCTTTCATCAAAAAGCTTCATCACAAACATAAAGATAACCTCACCTGAATTTAGAATTAACTGCATTAAAAATTATAACAGTTTTAATCACTTAGTTATAAAGTTGACTTCTTTGGATAATCCTCAATAGCCATTATCAAGGAATATAAATATTGATAGCAAGAAAAGAAAAATTGGCTAAGTAAAAAGGCCTAAAACCTCAGGAAAGAGTGCTTTATACATTCTTGAATTTTTTTAAATGAGAAGAAATAAAGATGCACAGGGTAAAACAAAAATTATTAATAGCAAATTAAACTCTAAGCAAGTGAAACGACTCTTTAAACTAACCTTGATATCCTCAATGATTCCAAGTCAATAGATCCAGACAAACTCTATGTCATTTAAAACAAAACAAAATCTTATGCTTATTGAGACATTGTTGGTGACCTTGAAAAATTGTTAACAGAGGGAGACATGTATCACAAGTCTAGAAATAAACACATGCTATTCTGCTTTTCAAAAGAGGGAAAGATGGCAAAGTTATCAAGGAATAGAATGTTAAACTTTTCTTCAATAATTAGCAAAATTCTATAATATATTATTGAAGAGATAGATTGTGAGCTCCTATACGTGAAAATGATGATCACAGAGAGACAATTTTGGTTCAGCAAAAACAGTTTATATGAGAATTTCTTCATTTCCTTTTTGCCATACACATATTTAAGTCAAGTCAGCAAGCATTTATTAAGTACTTATTATGCACCAAGCATTAAGCTAAGTGCTGAGGCTAAGGAAAAAAATAAAAACCAATAGTCTGTGTTCTCAAAGAACTCACTATCTAATGGAGGGTGACAATACATTAAAAAAACTATGGCAACAAATATATATATAATATACACACACATATATATATATATATGATGAATTGGAGATATTATCAGAGGGAAGGAAAGGCTTCTTGCAAAAGGAAGAACCTGGGCTTCTTAGCTGAAACTTGAAGGAAAATTCATAATCCAGAAGTCAGAGAAGAAGAGGAAGACAGTTAAGACATGGGAAATAGCTAGGGAAAATACCCAGTGTTGGGGGATATGTTGTCTTGTGTGAGAAACAGCAAGAAGGCCAGTATCACTGGTGTGTGTGTGTGTGTGTGTGTGTGTGTGTGTGTGTGTGTGTGTGTGTACACATCTGTGTGATAGTATATATTGGGATTTTAACAAGACGTAACAATCTCTCATGATAATATTATTTTCAGCAAGAAGAATATATATGGGACAATGGTAGTGTTGTTAAGTGAAGTCATGACTCATTGAATAACTAGAACCTAAGAGCAATCGTTAAATGGATTAATATCAACCTAAAAGGTTATCTCTAGTGGAAAAATATGGGGCTCAATCTTTGACCCTCCTCCATTTAATATTTTTGCCAGTGAAATGAGTGAAAGCATATATGGCTTGCTTTTTGATCCAATTCAATCCAACAAAACTTTATTGTGCTAATACTGGGAATGTAAAGACACAAACATAATGACAGCTTCTCTCAAAGAGCTTATATTCTAATAGGGGCCATAACATGTGTACAAATGAGTTATAGTACAGGGAAAATTGAAGTAGTAAATACTAGCCACAGGGAAGGGTGTGAGGAGGTGAGATCAGTGAAGGTTTAAACATACTGACTTAACATCAATCTACAGCTTTAAGGTCTGTGAAGTACTTTATATGATCTTATTTGATCCTTATGACTAGCCTGTAAGTTAATTACTATAGCATCATTGTGCCCATTTTACATAAAAAAAAAACTGCCAGGAAATGACTAGCCCACAGAAAAAGGCAGGTAGGTGGCATGATGGATATAGTGTTGTGGGCCTGGAGTCAGGAAGACCTGAGTTCATATCTGGCCTCAGACACTTACTAGCTATGAGATTCTGGGTAAGTCACTTAACCTCTATTTGTCTCATTTCTTCAACTGTAAAACTGGAATAACAGTATTTTATCTGTTATTGGGTACAGATTCAAATGAGAAAATATTTATAAAGTGCTTCTCAAAGTTCCTGAATGTAGTCATGCCATCATGATTAGAATAAAGACTTCAAAAAGCTTTTCAGTTAGATCATGTTCATTCATTTTACAAGCATCTAAAATCTCTATTATGAGTCAGGCACTGGAGATCTAAAAAAATTTTAAAAAAAGAAAAGAAATAAAAAAGCTCCTGTTCTCAAGGGGCTTAAATTCTATTGGAGGAAATATGATGATGATGATCCCTTGCCCATGGTAAAATGTAAGTATTGCTTCAATGAAACCTCCAAGGATATAAAAAAAATCACACAAAAAAGAAAAAAAAAATGTAGAGAAAATATATTTCTGGAAAATTATTTAACTACAGAGAAAAATTTTCTTGAGTTGTAGTGGAACTTAAATAACCATTTTGCCTTTGTGATTTAACCAGGTATTTTTTCCCTCCTCTTACGAAAAGCTTATTTTCCTTTGTCACTATAAAATTTCTTCCAAAAAGAAAAAATGGTGGTATAGTTATTGAGGATTGAAAAAAAAATTAGCAAAGTTTTCTGAAATGGAAAAATATCAACCTTCCTTCCACTGAAAAGCTTCATCACAAAACACAAAGATAACTTTACCTGATTTTAAGAATAACTGCATTAAAAGTTACAACAGCTTTAATCACTTAGATTGTATAGTTCACTGCTTGGATAATCCCCAATGGCCATTATCAATGAATATAAATAATCAGTACTTCTCAACATTAGGAAAAGAAAACTGGTTGACTAAATAAAAAGGCCTGAAACCTTAGGGAGAAGTGATATACTTATTCCCTTCCTCATACCTTTCCCCCATAGCCACAAAAATGAAGTACCAAAGCTAAGATACCAAGCTAAGAGCCAAAGGGCTCTTGATCAGCAGGCTACCATACTTTGATACCATATTGTAAGCTGGGAATGGTTACTAAACACCTTGGATGGCAGAAGCCAGATCCAAAAAAAAAATGTATCAGCAGGCTAGGACCATGGCATATCTACTAAGATGAAATTTACTCTTATTTGAAAAAAAAAGTAAATTCTACCAGTAAAAGATAAATGAAGCACTAGTTGACAATAGTTCATATGAAAAAGACATTGAGGTGTCTGTAGATTTCAAATTCAAACTAAGTAAGCAGCATAATGTGGCCTTCAAAAAAAAACTAAAGTGATCTTAGATGACATTAATAGCAGCAGAGCACTCAAAATGAAAAAAAAAACACTTATGAAAAAGAAGGTAGCACTCTACCTTGGTCAGAAGATATCTAATAGTAAAACTTCTATAGTATTGAATTTGGTTCTGGGTAATTTATTTTTGGAAGGACATTAACAGAATAGAGTTGTATTCAGAGAAGAGTCAGTAATATAAAGGAAACACCATGACATAGAAGAAATAACAGAATTTTGTTAGACTATAGATCTTGAAATAGCATTTTCATTATATAAATAACATTTTGATATTTAGTATTTTAAAACTCAGAACACTATGAACATTAAATTATTCTTACATGAAAGAGAAAAATGACAATTTTAAAAGTTTAACAAATTTTATTGGACCTATCCCTAACCAAATGAATTCACATTAGGTCTTTGCAGAGTATCTAAAGATTTTAGCCTTTTATTAGTATTTTTTTAACCTTTATGAATACTTGAAGGATTTATAATTGGATGAATTTGGTTAATTTTTAGATGTTCATTTTAAAATTTAACGTAGTTTCAAGTCCCAATAGTAAGATGTATATCTCTCCAAAAGATTCCCCAATACTGAGGTATCATATTCTAACTAAAAGAATGCACATTCTTTCTTATTACAAGTGAATTGACTAGACAGAAACATGTGATTGCCCCAAGAATCTTATTTACATGTAAATGCAGCAAAGAACTGTGCCTGTTTAATACAGGTTTGAATAGTACCATTTAAATGTAAGAAAGGGAGCAAAGACTCTCAGAACTGGGAAAAAATATTCTTATTCAAGTCCTATTTTGTCTGTAACTTTTACTTCTCTGAATGCATTCCAGATGGTTGAACCAGAGTCCATGAAATAATCCTTTTGTTTTCTGGGCTTCATATTCTTTGGCCTCAAGGAAATGCTGGTTCTACAAGTGGGTTAATTAAAACTGCTTGACTGCACTGCTTCAGGAAAAAAGGAAATGTATTTGAATGTAAGCTTTTATTATTTACCTATCTTTAAGCTGGAGTGTCTTTTCATCCATGAAAACCAGAAGCAACTTTGATTTCCTCAAAATGGCCATCAAAATTAGTTATTAAAGGTGAACAGTAGTTGAGACAGTTCTAAAGATTTTCAAGTTTGATTCCTATTACGATTATCAACATGATCATACACACAAAAAAGTATTTTTCAAAAAGTAATAGCAATATTAGTAGGCATTCAGTGTTCCCCCCCCCCCGTGGCTTAGATTGTTTTCCCCCACTTTTTGCAAGATGGGGTGAACGCTCTATGTGCCCAGTGGTTAATCTTGATATGTCAACTGAACCACTTCTTTCCACCCCACACCCCCTAAAAATATTAAATGGAACTACAATGGATTGATTGGAAGATATGGAAAAGTATCACAGAGTGATATATTTAGAGCAGGAAGTGACCGCAGAGACCACGTAGGACAAAACTCTTATTTTACAGTTGAGAAAAAAAAAGGCCCAGAGAAGTTAGGTAACTGGCCGTAGGTTACCTAGGTAGGAGGTAACATAAAGTGGATTTAAACCCAGAGACTCTGACTCTAGGATAAGTGTTCTTCCCACCCAATGAGCAGTCGTGTATGGTTTGCAGTCTATATCACTGGAGAGAATAACCTCATTGATAAAAAGAGTTCTATTTGGAATATTTTAATAATGGGGATATAGGAGTACCAAGAATGACTAGGATAGTCTCTTGTCTTAAATACAGTTTGTACACATTCCTGACTTTCCTGCATTTATGACTTACAGGGTATTTTCTTGAAATTCTGGGTTACTAATTCCTAGGAACTGAAGAGTCTAGGGCTTTGTTCCTAAGAGCTCCCCAGATATATTGATTATTTGCCCCATTCATCTCAGCTCTAATTTTCTTCTGAAATATACTCCTCTTAGAAAAAAAAACTTTTGATATCAATTAATAACATAATTACATTCATAAGTAGAAATCAGAGGAAACAAATGGAACAGTACCAAGAATTGGACCAAAATGAACAGCCTTGCTCTAAGTATCCAGCATAAACTTAAACTCTAGAACAGTAGAATAATCTGTCAGTATTTGTTAATCCACCACCATTGCACAATGATATATTAGGAAAACAAAGAAGCCTACAAGGACTTGAGTATTATACAAAGTATTCATTAACTTTAAAATTCTTTGGAATTTTTTCTTGCTTGTTTTCTTTTGAAGATTCATAAAGCTATTGCATCAAGGCTTTGAGAAAACCTGGCTCTTTGGTCTCTCTTAAAGGTGTATTACTGGCAAAGCAAAAATCATTGGCCTTTATCGCCAAATGCAGTAGATCTGAAACAAATTGAATTGACAGTAAATCAATTTTAAATTGTTAATAACTTTTTCCGCCTCAAAAATTGGTTACAAAGTTAATAAGTTTTAATGAAACAGCACACACACATATCTAGGGCAAATACAAATACTCACAATTTACAAACAATGATTTTAGCAAAACATTCCAAGAAACACTAATAAGGACCTTTCCTTTCAGTGTGAAATGCAAAGCTCTGAGTGAAAGAACAGTGATCTTAAGAAAAAATCTTTATTCTCACTGGTATTCAATTTTCATATACCATAAAAATAAAGTAATTAAAATGAAACTCTCATGACTTTCACAATTGAAAGTATTTTTAACCTAACTATATTTAATTTGGTCTTTTAATGATTTGTTCATTTCCAAATAGAAATCAATGATATGAATGTTTCCTAGCTTTTTTTTTCATTTTAAGTGATTTTAAGACATAAGAGCTAGTCACACATCAACATCTCTGACACCAGAGGAAAAAGTGTTGCTTTAGTATCTACAGTGTTGGCCCAGAGGGTAAAATCGTAAAGCAGATTTTTGTAGGTTGATATTCTCATTCCTTTTCTTTCAGCAGCACTTCCTTTTCTAAGGACCAGGCTTCTCCTATCCCCTAATCTCTATCATCCCAACTATGTTATTTATGAAAAATAATGCCTCCTATTTATGAGCAAGGAATGTTTGTTTATTAGTAAAGACCACTAAGAACACACAGTCTTAATTCAAAGAAAAACATTTCTAATGGTGGGATTTCAGACACAGTGGAAAATATTTCTTAAATCACAGCACATAAGCAACCACTTTGTCTATCTAAAAGATCAACGATCTGGGGATAGGGAAGCTAAAAAGAGAACTTTAAGACATAGTCTTCAAAGACAAGCAATTTATAATTTGAGAATGAGGGAATGCATGATGAAGAGTAGAGCAATAAAACAGTACATTTCAGTTATGTGAATATCATAGGACCCTAGATATAGAGCTGGAATAGGCCACAGAAGACATCTAGAGAAGATTCTTCCTTTTACAAATAATAAAACTGAGAAGTGGTTAAGTGGCTTGGCCAAAATCACTCACACAGTGAACAGAAGAGCCAAGATTTGATCTTCTAATACCAAATCTAGTGATATTCCAGTGTACATATTTCTCTAGTTTGAGTCAATAAAATGAAAAGCTTATTGAATTATAATATTCAAACAATATGTGCAACTTATATAAAACCTACCTGTAAAACTGACAACACAATCTGGGATTCTTAACCTGGGCTCTAAATCAGGCATACTTTTTCTTTAAAAAAAAAATTTATTTTTAATTTATGGAATGAAATAAGCATTTTTATAACAGTATAAAAATTATTGCACGTGAAACTGCAAATCTTCTATGTACAACTTGCTATTCCTTTTAAATATACAATAAAGTTATATAAATTTAATTTTTTTCTTTTACTTCTTTACTACCCTTCCCTCTAAATCAGACGTTCTTTCTTTTTTCTTTTTTTTCCCCCTTTTTTAGGCAATTGGGGTTAAATGACTTGCCCAGGGTCACACAACTACTGTCAAGTGTTTGGCCTGAAGTTGGATTTGAACTCAGGTCCTTCTGACTACAGAACTGATGCTTTATCCACTGCGCCACCTAGATGCCCCTAAATCAGGCATTCTTAACCTGGATTCCATGAACTTTTTTTTTCATTTATTAACTGCTTCCTATATGCCAGGCATTGTGTATCTTAATTTTTTTATAACTGTACTTCAACATAATTTATATTCTTTGTAATTCTACAGATTTTATTCTATGCATTTAAAATATAAGGGGTCCATAAGCTTTACCAGACTACCAAAGTGGTTCAGGACAAAAAAAAAGTTATTCTTGATCTAAATCTTTTCTTCCAGAAAAAGTGAGTTCCAACATAATAAAAAGAAATATATCAAAATTTTAATTTATTAATTTATGCTTGAATAGATAAATATACAGAGACACATGTATATAAATGTGTGTATATTGGCATATATGAATATTATATATGTGTATATATAGAGAGGTTGTTAGTAAATAAAACAGTGAATAAAACAGAATAAACTCAATTATATTATTAACTATTTTTTTTCCTTAAATAGATGAATAGGAGAATGACAGACCTATGCTTTAGGGACAGGGAGAGGATATAATAAGTATTTGTTAAGCACCTATTATGTGCCATGGACTGTGCTAAGTGCTTTACAGTATTATCTCCTTTAATCACAATATCACTTTAGCAGCTTTGTGATAGATGGATTAGAGAGGGGAGACCCTGGATGCCAAAAGACCGCGGAGGTTTTTGCAACAGTTCAGGTGAAGGCATGAAATATGGTAATGGTTTTTTGAAAGGAGAAGACAAACATGTGTGAGAAGTTGTCCAAGTAGAACTGACAATATCTGACAACTGATATATGGGGTGGGGAAGAGTAAAGAGTCCACAGTGACATTCCCTAGCAATAAGATCTTCCCTGGAAGGATCATGATATTCTCAAAAGAAGGAGGAAACTTGGTAAGAAGGGTGGATTAGGGGAGGAAGATGATGAGTTCAGTTTGGGACAAATTGAGTTTGGATAGAAGACAGATCAAAGGAGAGACTAAGGATATCCATATCTCTTTCATCTCTATCTCTATTTATCTCTATCTTTATCTATTTGAATAGAGATAGAGAAATAAATATGGATCTTAGAGTCATCTAGTTATAGAGGATAATTAAACCTCTGGTTTATTTATTCTTAAATCACTGAACAGGTATGTGCTCAGGTGATACTTTATTGATGTTTAGAAAATCAAATTATTGTAAAAATAATTATTCAGGCAAACGTGAGTGGTAAAGTGATGTATTGGAAAGAGCACTGAGTTTAGAGCCAGGAGACTGAATCATCAAACCTTCTCTGACTAACTCAGCCTACCACAATTACCCTTTCCTCTGAGCTTCTTTAACAGATTATCTGTACCACCAATTTCATATTTATCATGTACTTCTTCATGTAATTTTATATTTTTAGTTTTTTTTTTCTGCCACTCTTACTCTGCAGGCATATTCCTGCAGCTTGCTTCCCACTGTTACTCTCCTACTCAAAAACCTTCAATAACTTCACATGACCTACTGAATGAAATCTAAGTACCTTAGCCTTAAAGTCTTCCACATCCTTTCTAACCTCCTTCATTTAATAATGATTATGAAGATAGCACTTATATAGCACTTTGAGGTTTGTAAGCACTTCACATATTCTCTCATTGGATCCTCACAACAATCTTGTGAAGCATGTATATTGTTGTTGTTAAGTCATTTCAGTCTTGTGTGACTCTTTGTGATCCTATTTGGGGTTTTCTTGTCAAAGAAACTAGAGTCATTTGACATTTTCTTCTCCAGTTTATTTTAAAGATGAGGAACTGGGGCAAATAGAGCAAAGTGACTTGCCCAGGGCTGCATATCAGCTAATAAGTGTCTGAGGCCAGATTTAAACTAAAGCCTTCCTAACTACAGGCCTGATGCTTCTGTGCCATCTATCTGCCCATTGTGTGCTATAATTATCCCCATTTAACGAAGGGAAAAATGAGATTGAGACATTAATCAATTTGTCTAGCAAATCATCTGAGGCAGTATTTGTAAATCATCTGAGGCAGAATTTGAATCCAGGTCTTCCTGACTCCAATTGTAATACTCTATCCACCATACCACCTCACTGCCATTCCAGACAAACTGGACAAGTTCCCAGACTTACTTTACATCCCAATTAAATTTGATAATTTGTGTACTTTGTCTCACATTCCCTACCTCCATGCAATTGTTTACATCATTCTAAGTAGCTGGAATGCCCTCCTATTTTTCCTTAACACCACTTGTTGAAATCCTTCACTGTCCAATTCAGTACTACCTCCTCCATGAAAACTTCCTAGATGTTTCCAATTAGAGCTAACTTTTCCTTCTTTGAATGCTTTGTTTGTATCTCCTCTAAGCCTTTTCATTGCTGTTCAGTCACGTCCAACTCTTCATGACCCCTTTTGGAGTTTTCTTGCCAAAGATACTGGCGTGGTTTGCCATTTCCTTCTCTAGCTCATTTTACAGATGAGAAACTGAGGGAAACATGATTAAGTGACTTGCCCAGGATCACGCAGCTAGTAAGTGTCTGAGGTCAGATTTGAATTCAGGAAGCCTGACTCCAAGTCCAGCACTCTATCCACTGTGCCACCTCGATGCCCCCCTCTAAGTCTTTACCACATTCTAATTGTATAGTAATTAACTTTGTGTATTTTTTATCTCCCTTACTAGATTGCATGGTCCTGTACAGATGCCAAAGTACTTCATTTACCACATATCCCCTAATGCCTAACAGAATACCTTACACAAGTAGATGATTATTGAATATTGGTTTAAGGGAACTGTCTTTCCAACTATTTAATTGCTCTCAGTAATCTCAACAATTCCTCTGAAAGCAAGAACGGGAATAATATCTCTTGATATTTCCTGCCATTCCTAGCAGAGTGCCTCATGTATCATAGCCATTTAATAAATATGGATTAATGGACTGTACCACAAAATTGAACTATTACCTTTTTAACATCATGAATCAGCTATACTGCACAACAAAAACTATTAGGATAATTCATCAAAATCATGGTTATGTGTATACTTAGAATGACTGCTTAAGGTTGGCATCATGTAGGACAATCTTGGACTTCACAATTGGTCATTGGTGCCTCTGTTCACCTTTGCAATTCAGTGACTTAGCTACACTCTGATGGCAAAAATAATTTAATAATTTTTTGTCTCATCCATCATCTTGATTCTTGAAGCAAATATCAATAACTTTACTTTTCTTCATTCCATTTTAAGTTATTGTGTAATTTAAAAAATAAAAAGACAAAAAAAAACTTCACAGGCTCTTACTAAATGTTTAGGGTAGTGAATTTATTTCCAAATGTTACTGCTTCAACTATTAATTCATTTTCTCCACCCCTCCCCCAACTCCCTCCAACCACTGAGGGAAAAAGAAAAAAATGCAGAATTTCCTTACACATAAGCACATTCAAGCAAACTATATTCCCACATTGATTATATCCAAAGATGTATTTTCTTACTCTGCATATTAGTCCATCATCTCCCTATCATGAGGTGGGTAGCATTCTTTATCAGTCCTATGAAATGTTTGATCGTTTAGTTGATCAGAGTTCTAAAGTCTTTCAAAATGTTAATTTTTGTAATACTGACATTATAATATAGTCTTTTAACTATGCTCTGCATCAGTTCATACAAATCTTTCCACATTTGCTTGAAACCTCATTGAAATTCCTCATTTCTTACAGCAAAATAGCATTCCATTACATTAATGTCTGATGATTTGCTCAGCCATTACCCATTTGATGAGCATCTCTTAGTTCTCTGGTACTCTATTTTGTCATTACAAAATGAGCTGCTATAAATAATTTTGTATATATAAGATCTTTTTCTCTTTCTTTGATCTCTTTGGATGTGAGTCTAGCAACAATGTAATGATAAAGAGCTTCTTTTTTGGTCATCTTTGGCATTCTAACTGATGTGAGGAGAAATCTCAGAATTGTTTTAATTTACATTTCTCTAAATATTAGTGATATGGCATACTTTTCATATTGCTGTGTATAGCCTCGAATTCATCCCTTGAGAACTGCATATTCATATTCTTAGGTCATTTATAATTGGAAAATAGCCCTTATTTATATAAATTTGGGTCCATTCATTTTACATCCTGGAAACAAGACTTTTATCAGAGAAATGTACGGCAATGATTTTTTTCCCCTTCACTTAATTGTTTCCCTTCTAATCTTAACTGAATTGGATTTGTTTGTATAATTTAAAAATGTAATCAAAATTATTTGTGACCCTCTTTGTCTTTTGTTGATTATAAACTCTTCCCTTATTCATAGATATGATTGGCAATTTTCTCTTTCTCTAATTTGTTTATGACAGTGACCTTTTATATACATACGCATAACCCTGAGGTCATGTTTACATTGGGAGTTTATGTTGGAATAAAGGACAAAGTATTAGTCGAAAACCAGTTTCTTTTATGCTTCTATACAATTCCTTCAGTAATTTTTTTCTCATCAAATAGTGAACTCTAGTAGACAGTATCTGTGTTTATTTATGACATACTAGGTTGTGAGGGATTGTCTGGTGCTAGCTACTGCCAAGTGGGGTTTGTGGCAACATGGGACGGGGAACTGGGTATTAGGAAGTAACAACAGCTCATGCTCCCGAGGACGGGGCTGTGCTGGGCGGAGTTGTGGTGTACTGGGATGGGATCTGGATACAGAGAAGTAACTGGAGCTCATGCTCCCGAGACTGGAGCGGTGCTATGTGGAGGTATGACAAGCTGGAGAAGAAACAAGGTACAAGGAAGCAGCCAGAGCACGTACTCCTGAGGCAGGGACTGTGCCACTTGGGAGGGGGACGGCAGAGAACAAGCTCTCTCTGTCTAGCCTCCTTCTTTAGGTACTACGCTGACCCCAGACCCCTCCTTCCTGTGACCAAACCTGACTTCCTGAGTCACGTATGCTCCCTAGGTGTAGCACTGACCCCAGACACCTCCCCCCGGTATCTGGACCCGACTTCCTGCGTCACGTACATTCTCCTTTGTCTATGCACTGATTCCTCACGCCTCCTTCCAAATATCTAGGTCTCACTTCCTGTGCCACATATGCTCCCTTTGTCTGGACACTAGCGCTAGACATCCCCTTCTGATATTTGGTCCTCCACGAGTCACTATGGGCGGGCTGAGGAGGAGGGACGAAGAAGGTACTAAAAGGAACTGCAGGGATGGGGGGCGGAGTCGGTTTTTGCTCCTGCTCGTGCGCGTGTGCTTTCCTGCCTGGCCTTGCTGTGATGATCATTGAATAAAGTTCAGGTTTTTGCACCCCCTGGTCGGCTCGTCTCTGGTAATTCCGGGTGGACTCCGAAGACTGGTGAGTATGACCCTGGTTGGCTGATCTGGCTGAAAGAGAGTGCGTGGTTTGGACCGGCACACTAGGTTACTGGGGACATTTGGTTTCGTATGCTGTGTCACTAATGTGTTCCACTGATTTTTCTCTCTATTTTTAACCAGTCTCAAATTATTTTGAGAAATATTACTTCGTAGGACAGTTGAGATCTGGTGCCACTAAACACCTTTTGTTCCCTTGGTATTTTTATTATTTTCCTTAGATTTTTGACATTTTGTGCCTCCATATGAATTTAATTTTTGTTTTTTCTGTTCTATCAAGTAATCCTTTTGTAATTTGATATTATTATATATTATTATTATTATTATAATTTAGTAACTTATTTAGGCAGTATTGTCATTTTGTATTGCATTGGGCATGTCTATTTCTATAAACAGTGACTTTTAGTTATGTTTATATACTTCTTCATTGTATATTGGGAGTCATATTGTCAAATTTTTATATATTTTATAGTTATTTTAAATGAAATAACTCTTTCTATAATTTTCTGCTATTATTTTTTGAGGATTATGTAGAAAATGCCAAATATATGGATAAAATAAATATAGGTTTATTTTATATATTGTGCCTTTGCTAAGGTTATTAGCTTTTTCAGTTAAATTTTGGTTCTCTAAGGTTCTTTAAGTAAATTACCTTGTCATCTCTAAAAAGTGATAATTTTATTTCTTCTTTATTTATACTGATTCCCTAAATTTATTTTTCTTGCCATATTGCTATTGCCAGCATTTCTAGTACTATGTCAAATAGATGTGGTGACAATGGACATCTTTGTATCACTCTTGATCTTATAGGAAAGGATTATTTTTTATCTCAAATACATAGATGCTGACTTTTGGTTTTAGATTTATATCATTTAGCATATTAAATACATATATATGTGTGTGTGTGTGTGTGTGTGTGTATATGTATTACTTTACATGAAAGCTCTAAAGTATAGCAATAACTTTTTTGGAGTTTTCATTTTAAAAAAATATATTGCCATCTTCTGGCATCTCAGATATGTTTTCATTAATAATTTTTTGAAATATAATACAGAGGTACTTTTTTGTTCATGGATTTCAGGTAGTCCAAATGATTTCTAAATTCTTCTTTTTTTTTTCTTTTTAGGTCTGGTTATTTGCATTTGTTTGTTTGTTTTTTTTTTGTTATTGTTACTATTGCTTTTAGTTACCTTAGGTTCTCTTATATTTTTCCGATCTTTTGATTTTGTTTTAATACTTCTTGTTATCCCAGCAGTCATTTCTATTTGGTCCATTCTAATTTTTAGAGAGTCTTTTAGTAGGATTAGGTTTTGTACGTTATGTATTAAGCTGTTAATTATTTTTCTAAGTTATTTCTTCATAGCTCTTTTAAAAATACTATTTCAAATTATTTTTTAATTTGCATTTTTTCTAAGAATTCTAACTGAGCTTGTAGTAAGCTATATTTCCTTGTGGTTTTAATTGTAGCTTTGAGTTTGTGGTTTTGAGTCATTTTCCTCTTCTGGGTTTGTCTTATGCATCTTGATAGTACAAAAAAACCTTTATTTCTTCTTGTTTACATATTTTTGGTGCTGAGATCTCAGGAGCTAAGTTCTAAGTGTCCCTCATTCCTGGGGTTGGACAAATTTGAAGGACTTTTATTTATTTATTTATTTATTGCCCCTGAGCAACTTCTTTTGCTCTTTGCGTCTTTCCTTCACCAACTCCTTTTTTCCTCAAGTGTTAGTATGACCAGATGATAGTTCCATCCCTAGAAGGGACCTTAGAGGTCATTTTCCACATGAGGAAATTCAGCTCTAGATAGGTTAAATGACTTGCCCAAAGTCACACAAGTAGTAAGCAGCAGAGACAGGATTTAAACCATAGTCTCTGACTTTAGAGATCATTCTTCTGTACTGAAGTGTCTCCTTCCATGATTATAAGTCTCATAGTAGTGACCAATATTCATTGGTAGAGCAGTATCCCCATTGGGATTTCTCTACATCAATAAAATCACAAACCAATTTATAGTTATATATAAATTATAAGTCTGATTCAAATCACCAAAAAATAAAATACACTCACAAATAATATGATAGATATTTTTAAGCAAATGCATCAAAATGTGTACATTCAAATTACAATTGTTGCCTCTAAGACCTTATATGATCATATAGTGATCCCTCAGTGGAGCCACTGCATAAAACAGTCTTAGGTCTTTTCTATGGGAATTTCCTTCAAAGTGTATTAAACATCTTTTTGAACTAAATCTACTCAATCATAACAAGACTCTGATGGTGACTTTGATTTTTGGAAGTACTAAAATATTTATGAGTGGCAAATGTGCTAAATATGGTGAATGATTCATCTGTGTAATATAGACAGACAGACCTTGGTAAAAACTGAGATGGGGGGGCATACAATTATGAACCTGATTTTCTTAGACAGCACATCAATGGCTTTGAAAACAAGACCAATTGAGGAGTTGTACATAGTTTTAATCAATAGCAGCATACATGAAATTATTATCTAGACTTTTAGTATGACTTGCTTAATAAAGAATATATTTGAATGGGAAAGTTCTAGCATGATTTTTTAAAATCAGTCTCCTTCCTTTTATAGACATTTCATGTTTCCTTAATTTTGAAAGGATGTAGTTTCTTAGAAAACTTTTCAGTTTTTTTAAAAAGCATATCTTGTTTTAGGAAAATTAATTGCCAATTAAAAATTACTATAGATCTATTTTTGTTCTTGTAGTTTTGATTAGTACAGCTAGCCACCACAAATATACATTGTACAACTAAACATATCATTACCTCCCCTCCTACAATTCAACATACACAAGTAAATTCTAAATCACTTCTGCCCTCAAGGAACTTACATTCAACGAAGGAGATACAATGCATGCACAGATTTTAAAATAGTTTTATTTTGTTTTATTTATTATAAATTTAAAAATAATATATAAATCATATTATATATTATATCTGTTTGTTTTGTGTTATTCAACATGGGAGAGTGGGTTTCAAACTAACATTGAATAATCAGGAAAGGCCTTGTGGGAAATGGCACATGCGCTAAACCTTGAGTTGAGCTAGGAATTCCAAGATAAGGAGACATGGAGCTAGAACATCCATAGATTAGAGAAACTGAATTCAAAGGTCCAGATGTGGGAGGGAGATGGCATACCTCGTATGCAAGTTGACTAATTTGGCTGGAATATAGAGTTTGTGAGAGGAAGGGTGAAAAAGTCTGCAAAAATAGACCAATCAGATTGTGAAGGGCTTTAAATACAGAGGTAGTTCCTGTGTGCTTGTTTGCACAGAATAAGGGTGCTATGGATAAAGTATGGAGTAGGAAAAGATTAGAGTCAGTGAAGCACAGTGAATAGTATAGGTGAATAGTTCTTGTACTTTAGCCAGTCTCTTGCAACATTGTTCTATCCCCTCAACCCCCAACCCCTGAAAAATTAGTTTAAAGGCTACTTTTAGGGTTTTTCTTTTAAGCTTTATTTTGTGTGAGTTTGTTTCAATGTGAACTAGCTGGTTATTTTTAGAGTTTAAGACAATCAAAAGATGCTTGATACATACAACTAGGAGTGCATTGATAGTTATATGGACAAATATTTTTTATGTCAAAAGGCTATTTATTATAAAAGAAATACTCATTCAGTTAGACTGGTCATATTTTCCAAAGATAGGTATGACCAGTGAAAAATAGATTATTTCAACCATACTAAACTAAGGAAAGGAGATAAAAATTATACATATGCAATAGGATATTGAGTCAATTAGGTGGCACAGTGCCACCTGGATTCAGAAAGACTCAAATCTGGACTCAGACACTTACTAGCTGTGGGACACTGGGCAAATTACTTAACTCTATTTGCCTCAGTTTCTTTATCTATAAAATAAGTTGGAGAAGGAAATGGCAAACCACTCTAGTATCTTTGCCAAGAAAACCCCAAATGGTGTCAGTAAAAGTCAGCCATGACTGAAACATGACAGAATATTGGAGATAAAGGCCAGCATCTCCTGACACAATCATTTGGAAATTTATCCTGACCAAAGAACTGCTAGAAGCAGGCTAAGATGACCCATACCTAGACTAAGAAAAGTGAGCACCTGAAACTGCTCCAAAGCCAAAATACTGTACCAGCATGGGAGAAGTCTCATGGAGGAAAAGGTGCCTGGAAGCAGGCCCATCAAGCAGTGGAATAGTAGATGAGGAGAGTAGAAGAAGAAGCAAGAATGGAGCTGCAGACCACAAGGCATATCTGTAGAAATTCAAAGATCCCTTTTGTTGTTGTTGTTCATTCAAAAGGGAGACGCAGGTTTGATGAATCTTTATCCCCTTCCTTCCCTTTTTCCCTCTCTCTTCTTGGGAGAGAGGTTGTTATTCCACGAACTCTATTTCTTAAGAGTTTGACTTTTTTTCATTTTATCTCAAGTATGACAAACATCATTTAACCATGATATTGTTAATCTATGTGTGCCACCATTAATCTATGTGTTACACCCTTTACACCGGTGTAAATTTTGCAGAGTGAGACAAAAAGGGAAAGTTCAGGATGGGGAAGAGATCAATTTGATAATTAGAGGATATATATCACCAGAGATATTTTCTAGCTAGGGCTTAAGTGATAGGAAAAGAATTATTGATTTATCTTTATAATTCCCCAGAATCTTTCTAAGCAAAAAAATCAACAACTTCATTAGAAATATTGTGAAGATTTTTTTTAATGAGTTGAGTTCTTGACCATACCCCTTCCTGCAGTTTTCCCTATATTCTCTTGAAAGGAAAAAAAAAAAACTACCTACAAAGGGACAAGGGAGGGAGTGATTGTAAGAAAGAGAACTACCCACAGAAGGATGGAGCCAAGTAAAATGGTATGCACAATTGATCTTGAACAAAGGAGGCAATAGAGGGCATGTAACAATGCTGATAAGGCAGCTTGCTTTTAACTAGAATGGGTATTGGTTCAAAATTCAGCATTAAAAAAAGGCAACATGCCTCCTACTACCACAACTTCATGTCCATCTTGATTGTCAGAAGATTAGCAGATGCATTTTTTCCTCCACTTTAAAACAGAGGTGAGAAACCAAGCATATAAACTGAAAAAGGCAATAAAGAAGCTAACTAACTATATACAACCTGACTAGATAAAAAGTGGGGTATATGCAGTTTCAGAGAGAACTAGCACGTCTGGTGAGAGGGCTTACTGATCCCTTTTCAGGGCTGCTCACCTACCTTTGAGGTCCATCTGTCACCCAGCTCTCACCCGTGACTCTAAGAAGCTGTAGCATGCACAGCAGCCACATCTTGTAAAACCATCTTTGCAGACAGGCTAAACCAGATTGAGGGTAGGCAAAAGGTTTTAAATCCATTAGTGAGTTAGAGTGATGCATACCCCAAATATGTGAAGACTTCTTTGGGTAAAATGGGCAAGAACAATTTGTTCCAACTGCCATGAAAGTGGTTGAAGCAAACTCTGTGGAGTGCTTAGAGCTTGGTAAGACATCAAAGATGCTAACATCATCCACTGCATCCTGGACCCTCACCAGTTGTCCTGATTTTGTCTTGCCACTGGATTTTGATGATTCTGGGAGAGTGAGGCTGAAGATTTGAGCAACTCCACCTCACTTAAATCCATTCATTATGTCATTAGTCTTCTTCAAAAACAACAAGATAAAAGATAGATGGAAAGCCGGGAATATATAGGCCTTCTTGACAGTTCTCCTGCTTTTCGTGATCTTCTCTAGCACATGAGGGGATATTTAGTGACCTTCTTTCCTTTCCCCCATTTACTCTCTTCTCTGGGTGACAAAGGGGCACATGGACCCTGTTCTCCCTTCTTTCAAAGAGATTAGGTGGCCTTAAGTTAAATTTTAACTAATGGGATCCCAGGGAAGTATTGTGATGTATTCCAATTCAGTCTTCTTTTTAGGAATGCTTATGTATCTGTATTTGTTGCTGAGAAATCTAGTCTCTTTTATTAGTCTTCTTATTAGGGTACTTATTAAGAATGATAGCCTTAATTAATAGGAGCAATTTTTGACATATTTATATATTCATGTTGAGCCAGAAACTTCCCTAGTGCCCATATGCATGCAAAACTGTATTAAAAACTTTATTGTAAGTCCTTGTTAAATACCTCTTACTTCTTCTTGAATGAAGTTATCCATTCATTGCATGACAATCTGCCAACCATAGTGTCCTATTAGTCACTGGCTACAGAAGTCCTGAGAATTGCTGAGTGAGAAGGGGAAATAGTTATCTTTTCCCAAAATGCATTACTGGAAAAAAAGTGCTTATGTTGAATTGAAAAGTCCCTTCTAGACTCTCTAACACATATCTCCTTTTGTTCTATTAGTCCAAAGTGAGTTACTGATCTTCACTTGGACTGTATTTAAATTTCTTTAAAATAAGAAACCAACACTCTGGTAAGCAACTTGATTATTTTACAGATAAAATACTCACTGAGGAATTTGAAGTCATAAACAATATTTGAAATAACATTAATTTTCGTAACAACTAATCCTTTCAAATAAAGTCAAAATTAGATTTATTTATCTTAACTACTACCCTTTGGGTTGATGGGAATAGAGCACAGGAGTACATTTTTAGCATGTCTCATAAAAAAAAATCTATGCTTAAAAATCCCATAATATAGGTTTATCATTACACTTTTTCTAATGTCCAGAGGATGGAAGTTGGTATGTCATGTTTCATTATAAGCATTATATTCTAAAGGGGACAGTAATAAACTAGGAGTCCTGAGGAAGATGAAGAGAATGGAATGGGGACTTGAAACTATGTCCCATCAGCATCAATTGAAGTGTGATGTTGAGCCTGGAGAAGAGATGATAAAGCAAGTACATGCTAGTTGTCCACAAATATTTCAATAGCTATCCTGTGGGAGAGGGAGTTGATTTGTTCTGATTGGTCTAGAGTTGCAGTTACCAAATAATATATCTCATGCCCAGTGAACTCACAGGGTCACCCCAAGAAATTTTGAACTGTTGAGGGAAATACAGTGATACTCTATAGCACCAGCTACTAGTTTGATATAAATCACAGTTAAAACTTTATATCACACTAATTGTTTTTTTTGTTTGTTTTTGGAGAAGCAGTTAGAGTTAAGTGACTTGACCTGGATCACATAGCTAGTAACTGTCAAATGTCTGAGGCTGCATTTGAATTCAGGTCCTCCTGACTCTAGGGCCTGTGCTCTATCCACTGCCTTCCCTAGCTGCCCCACACTACATTTCTTTAGATGACATTCTCAAATGTTTGAGATAGGTTTTTGTTTACTTTATACATCATTTGTGAAATAATAGCCTTAGGGGCAGCTAGGTGGCACAGTGGATAGAATGTCAGGCCTGGAGTCAGAAAGACTCATCCTCCTGAGTTCAAATCTGCCCCAGACACTTATTAGCTGCAATCCTGATCCAGGACAAATCACTTAACTGTTTGCCTCAGTTTCCTCATCTGTAAAATGAGCTAAAGAAGGAAATGATAAACTTATTCAGTATCTTGGTAAAAACAAACAAACAAACAAGCAAACTCAAATGGCATCACGAAGAGTCAGATATGACTAAAACAACTAAACAATAACAACAAAATATTTGGAAAGCTGGGTTTTCAGAGGTTGCTGAAATCAAGAGCAAGTACTATGCAAAAATCAGTGGGGAACAGGAAATAAGGTTGACAATATCCATTCTAATACCAAGATACAAAAGTGTCCAATAGGTATTCATATCCCATTAATAACTGTGATTATTTGAGAATGAAATAAAAATATTATATTGTCTTTCAATTTGCATGCATCATTTTTTCAAATGGCTACCAAGTTGCTAGGACATAAATATTAAGTTGTTTGGAACAAACTGCTTAACTTACAGAACTGTTAAGTATTTTTTTTTGGTCTAAGGGACCATGAAAAAAAATACTAAAACACCATGGATCCTGTGACATGTAAAAGTTCAGGAACATCTGGCCTACAGAAAAGCAAGGATTAGTGAGGTAGAGGTTTTTAAGATTTTAGTTTTCCCTAAGAGAAAAGTTCTCACCAACTAGGATGTCTAAAATGGAACACGTTACCTTACAGAGGATTTAAGTTCTCTTAAAAACTTAAAGGTTTTTAAGAATAGATCTGATTATTTCTTATTGGAAATATTAGGATATAAACTGCACATTAGAACACAAGCTCCTTCAGGTAATGACTGTTCCATTCCAGTGCTTAGTACAGTGCCTGGTACATAGTAGTAGCTTAATAAATATTTATTAATTGATTGAGTCCATTCTTTGCATTTGTATTTCTAGGGCCATCACAGTGACTGGCACATTATAGTCATTCATAAATGTTTGTTGTTTGATATTGTAGTGGATACATTATTTTAGGTAGGGATTACAATAGGTGATGTCTGACTTGCTTCACAATTGTGAGATTCTGTGATTGACATTACAGTACAGTAGAAGGAAGAATAAAGGGAGGAAAGAGCTATCACAGTATGGTGGAAAGGGTACATGCCTGGAAGTCAGGAAATATGACTTAGTCTGTTACTAACAAGGAACCTTGGGCAAATCATTTAGCTAGAGGCCAAGGGTAGGGAACCTGTGCCTTCTAAGTCCTTGGGTGCGACCTTTTGACTGAGTCCAAATTTTACAAAATAAATCCTTTTATTAAGGGGATTTGTTCTGTGAAGTTTGGATTCAGTCAAAGTGCTGCTCTTGAGAACCTAGAGGGCTACATGTGGCCTTGAGGCCACAGGTTTCCACCTGTGAGCAAGACTATTCCTTCTTCATTTTCTCACTTATGAAATGAAAGTTTGGGACAATGCAATCTCTAAGGTCCCCAGCTCTGGCATTGTGTGTAGAACAATAAATGAAATTAAGAGGACACAGAGTATTAGAATTAAAAGGGATATAAAAGATCATCCAGTTAACTCTCCTACCCTCTCTACCATATCTCTAGAAGAAAGCTCTTTAAATTCCACTTGAATATTTCCAAAATTGGGGAACCCACTAAATAAAGAGGCAACCAATTCCATTTATCAACATCCTCAAATGTTGGAGAGTTTTCATATTTAATCAACAAATTTTAATAAGCACCTACTATATACCAGGCACTCATAAAAATTTGAATTTATGCTTCAACCACTGAAGTTAAAGATGCCCAAGTTGATCAGTTCAATGAAGACCAATAACACTTTCTAGAAATAACACCAAAAAAGATGTCATGCATCATAGAGGATTGGAGTGCTACAGTAGAAAATCAAAAGATAATTGGAATAACAGGTAAATTTGGAGTACAAAATGAAGCAGAAACTAATAGAGTTTTGTCAAGATAACCACTGGTAACAGCAAACACTGTTTTTCAACAACCCAAAAGTCAGCTTTACACATGGATGTCACCAGATGGTCAGCAGTGAAATCAGACTGATTATATACTTTGTAGGCAAAGTTGGAGAAGCTCTTTACAATCAGTTAAAACATGATGTAGGGCTGACTGTGGCTCAGATAATGAGCTTCCTATTGAAAAATTCAGACTAAATTTAAAAAAGTAGGGGAAACTATCAGACTATTTTGGTATGAACTTAATAACAACCTTTATGAATATGAAGTAGATGTGATGAGTAGATGTAAGGGATTAGATTTTGCAGATAGAGGGACTCAAGAACCATGGACAGAGGTTCACAATACTATGCAGGATGTAGCAACAAAAAACATCCCAAAGAAAAAGAAGAGCAAGAAAGTAAAATGGCTGTCTGATGAGGCTTTACAAATAGCTGAGGAAGTAAGAAAAGTGAAAGAGAAAAGAGAAAGGGAAAGATATATCCAACTGAAAGCAGAATTCCAAAGAATAGCAAGGAGAGATATGGTTTTTTTTTTCATTTTTTTAATGAGCAACACAAAGAAATAGAAGAAAACAAAAGAATGGAAAAGATGAAATCTCTTCAATAAATTAGAGCTATCAAGAAAACATTTCATGTAAAAATAGACATGATAAAAGATAAAAACGGTGGGGACTAACAGAAGTAGAAAAGATTAAGAAGTGTCAAGAATATATAGAATTACTATACAAGAAACATCTTAATATCACCTATAACCATGATGGTGTGGTTGCTGACCTAGAGCCAGACATCCTAGAGAATGAAGTCAAGTGAGTATTAGGAAGCATTGCTAACAGTGAGCCTAGTGCAGATGGCCAAATTACAGCTAAGTTATTTAAAATTCTTAAAAATAATGTTGTTAAAGTGCTGTAGCCAATACATCAGCAAATTTTGAAAACTCAATAGTGGCCTTTGCAATCATTTCCCACAGCAGCAAGGTTATGCTGAAGATTCTGTAAGCTAGACTTCAGTAATATATAAACTGAGAATTACCAGAAGTATAGGCTGGTTTTCAAAGAGGAAGGGGAACTAGAGACCAAATTGCCAAGATTTGCTGGATTATTGAAAAAGCAAGGGAGTTTTGAAAGAAAAAATCTACTTCTGCTTCACGGACTACACTAAAGCCTTTGACTGTGTGCATTACAACAAAATGTGGCAAGTCCTCAAAGAGAAAGTAGTACCAGATCATCTTACTTGTCTCTTCAGGAACCTGTTTGCAGGCCAAGAAGCAACAGTGACAAACAAACAAGAAAAAACTGACTGGTTTAAGATTGGGAAAAGAGTACGATAAGGCTATATATTGTCACCTTATTTATTTAACTTATATTCACAGTACATCATGCAAAATGCCAGGTCAGAGGAATCAAAAGCCAGAATTAAGGTTTCCTAGAGAAATAAGAACAATTTTAGATATGCCAACTACTGTGTTTCACCACAAAATTGTCACAGATTTTATGCCATAAAGTGTGGTGCGACCATTATGTGACATTTTAAAAAATTGTGCTGGTATTACTTAAAATCATTTATTATTAAACTGTCTTTGGTGCAAGATTAGGATGCATGGAATACTTGTGAATATACATTAAAATCAAATACTGACAATAAGTGTGTGTTGAGAATTCTAGGTTCACAGCTTGCAATACCTGAGAGATAAGTGCATATCCATATGTCACTGGTGAATACATGGCTGCTATGTTTACCTTTTAAGCAGTAAGATGAAAAGAATTATACCATATGAAGATTATGCGATGAAAGGTTACAAAGCAATTTTTGGACTGAAAAAATAAAAACACCACAGGGTGCCACTATTATATGGTGAAAAATAGTATACCACTCTGATATGAGAAGGTGAAGAATTAAGAAGTCTCTTGATGATGGCAGAAGAATAGAGTGTAAAAGCTGGTTTGAAGCTTAACATAAAAATAAAAACCTAAGATCGTGACAACTGGTCCCATCACTTCCTGGCAAATAGAGGGAAAAGAAATGGAAGCAGTGTCAGATTTTATATTCTTGGGCTCAGAGATCATTGCAAATAGTGAGTGAAATTAGAAGATGCTTGCTCCTTGGAAGGAAAGCTATGGTAAATCTTGGTAGCATATTAAAAAGCAGAGACATCATCTTGTTGCTTTCAGATTGTGGTGCTGGAAAAGATTTTTGAGAGACCATTGGCTAGCAAGGAGATCAAATCAGTCAGTACTTAAAGAAATTAATTCAGACTATTCTTTGGAAGGACAAATACTAAAGCTGAAACTTAAGTACTTTGGCCACATAATGAGAAGATGGGTCTCATTGGAAAAGACCTTGATGTTGGAAAAGATTGAAGGCAAAAAGAGTCAGAGACAGCAGAAGATTAGATGGATGGATGGATGGATAGTGTCATGGAAACAATGAACATAAGCTTGAGCAGGTTTTGAGAGATAGTGGAGGATAAAAGGACCTGTCATGCTCTGGAATCACAGAGTTGGACACAACTGAATGACTGAACAACAACAACAAGTACTGGACCCTAGGAAAAAAATATAAAGAATAAAACTATGCTTACTCTCAAATAGCTTCCATAGGGAAGTAGATTTCACTCTATTCCCCTTTAAATTTCAACCTCTTTTCTTAGTTCTGATCTCTGTTCTTAAAATCAGTGTGATTACTCATTTACACACTATTTCAGAACTTGAAGAATTTGTGGTTTCATTTGTGTGGATATTCCTGCCACTGCCACAGATCACAACTCAACAATTTAATCAATGTTCTTTAAGCATCTCTCTGGCTGGGGGAAAAAAAGAAAGAAAGAAATCACTACCCTGTGGCCAAGCTATTGAAAAGCTATGTCAAACTCAGCTAGGCTGCTTTTGAGATAATAGACATCCATTCTTTCACTGGGGCTATTCTTTCAAACTTGGGAAAACCAGCCAAAGATGTTGTTTTCTTCTGCCTGTAACCATTTAAAAGTGTTATCTCTACTCCAAGATGACTCATCAACGAAAGATGTCAGTAGATGATTTAATATAATTTTTTATAGGTGCAAAGATAGATATACCTTTTATTTCTGAATTCTTTTTTTTTTTTTTTTTTAGACAATTAGGGTTAAGTGACTTGCCCTAGCTTGACAGCTAGTAAGTGTCAAGTGTTTGGTCTGAGGCTAGATGTGAACTCAGGTCCTCCTGACTTCAGGGCTGGTGCTGTATCCACTGTGCCACCTAGCTGCTCCTCTCTCTGAATTCTTTCCCTCAGACCAACCATTTCCAGTTCTTTTATGTGAAATAGCTTATTTTTGAAGTACGTGGAGGTTTTCAAAAGCACTTTACATACTCATTTGAACTTTAGGACAACCATGGGTTGTAACATTATTATCCCCATATCACACATTAGAAAGTTAAAGCTGAGTGAGTTTCTTTGTTAAGAATTACATTTAAGGATGTTGGTTTGTTTATGTTTGTTTTGGTTACTGGATACAATATTGCATATGGTTTTCCACTGTAGCACAGTGGAAAGGGTACAGAAACTGGAGTCAGAGAACTTCGAGGTGTTCAAGTCCTTTCATATATGTCAACTTGACCAATTTATCCAATCTCTCTAGGTCTTAGAGTCCCACCTATAAAATGAAAGAATTGGAATAAATGAATTCTGAGGTCTCTTTCGTCTTTGAATTTATGATCCTATCACCAGTCATGGAACTGGATTCCAAACCATGTCTTCCTGACTTCGAGACAATGTTAACACTCTATATTGCCTCTCAAATACTCCTCATAAAACATTTATCCAGATAATAGGACCACGCTAGCCCTGGAAAATCTTAAGGAATCTTAATTCAAAACTTCAGCCTTAAAGTAAATTAAAGGTTATCGAAGTCACTGTCCCTCATATCATGAATGTTCAAAGTTGTATCTGTGTGGTGGCTAAAATCACCTGATATTTTTATGTACACATGATTTATTGGGTTACAATAGGAGCCCTAAGAAATGATATACTGTCATATGTTTATGCTTTTAAAAAAAATTAGTATCTTCAGATATTAAGTTGAAAACAATGACTAAGGAGTAAATTTTTGCTATAAAAGTGGATTTACTATCCATCCTATTTCTTTTCCATAGCCATTTTTCATGATATTCATACTATTCCACAGTTGTGATAACTTTTAAATAGACTTCTGAGACTTCATATTGATTAAGACTATGGAGTTCATCATTTATTATAGTATTCCATCTCAATCATATACCAAAACTCATTCAGCCATTCCCCAATTGATGGGCATCCCTGCAATTTCCAGTTCTTTGCCATCATGAAGAGATCTGCTATAAATATTTTAGAACATATAGGTTCTTTTCTTTTTAAGGGAAACTTTCTAAAATACTGTTACAATAGATAAAAAACTATCAGCTATTCAGAGGCTAACCATAATTTTTATGGGGCCTCCAACCTATGGAACCAAAATATCTTAGTTTGAAATCTGTGCCATATTCTGAATCCTGAAACATATTATAACAAGACTGTACTGTAATTCATGCTGAAATGTTTCTAAATCTTTTCAGAAAAAAAGGAAAGAACTTGGGTGAGAAGATTTGAAAAGAATATCCTAAATGTTTTATCTTCATCATAACTCTTTAGATGTCTATGTTACACTTCAGTGTATTAACATTTCAAAACTTCAGTTTCACATTTTACATCATATTTTTATATTTGATGATTTTTCCAGTGGGGAAACAAAGGAGATTCAATGTTTTCAATTTGGAATAAAATAATGGTTATCTTTGTTGCTTTATTTTCCCCCTGTGACTTCTGTTTTGTGCTTCAGAGAATTATGTTTTTGATTCTTTATGTTTTTCACAGAAAAAAAAAATTAAGAGCTTTTTATTTCATCTAAATAGGTTTCCTCTATCAGTAAGAGCAATTTAAGTACCTTTCAAGGTTGCTTCTGTTGGGATTAATCCTCTACCCACTGAATGTATCAAGGGTAATGAATCTTTACTACTTCTTTGACATTTTAGTGTAGGCATAGTCCATATGGAGAATTTTACTGGATAAGGCAGACATTATGGACATCCTTTCCTCTTTGGAGTGTAAACAGTTTTTGCATGAATAATTTCTCCCCTAACCAAGATTACATTTTAAAGAGGTCGGTTACTTGCTGAAACTTAACAAAGGCTGCAGGATTCTTTTTCTCAGGCAGTCATTTTGAAACATAAATCACTCATTGTAGATGCAAATGATGAATATAAGAACTGGGGCTTAAAAATACAATGTGAAAGTATGACTATAAGGTTTCTAGTGCAGCAGTAATTAGAGAGGAGCTTCCAAAAGTGGCTTGTCTGATGTCACATGGAATTTCTTATGCCACACTCATTTTCACAGCGGCTGGCAGTTAATATTGGGTAGCTGGGAAAAAATTCAAGTGTGAACTATTTGGCATCTAAATGGCACTGGCCAAGTTAGAAATATTTGAAAATGCTATTCTGTATTTTAGCAGTATTTGTTTTAGGGATGTGTGTGTGTATGTGTATGTGTGTGCATGAATATGCATTTGACACTTGCTGGCAATATTATGTAATCACTTTTTTTCTGGATGGACACTATTACTTCATATTGCCAACTCTCTGAGCTTTATTTTCACATAGGTTTTCCTTAAGGGCAGAAATTAAAGCACTGGATGGAAGACAAAAGGTATATAGGTCACACAGTTGCTCTCAGAATTGTTTGCATATTTCTTCATTCTTCTGAGTAAAATGAGATGATTGGGTAGCCTGTCAGTCAAGAGACACCAAGTATTTATCTTTTTTTAAGGCAATTAGGGTTAAGTGACTTGCCCAGGGTCACACAGCTAGTAAGTGTCAAATGTTTGGTCTGAGGTGGGATTTGAACTCAGGTCCTCCTGACTTCAGGGCTGGTGCTCTATCCACTGCACCACCTAGCTGCCCCAACACCAAGCATTTATCAAGAGGCTACTACATACCAGGCATGTGCTAAGTGGTAGAAATCCAAATAGATTTAAAGACATGGTTCCTGTGTATAACAAAGTCTATCAAGATTTTTAACTAATTAGGAAGAGTTTTATTGTGTCCATGTGAAATAGATCATCAGTAGCTATAGTTTTATCCATTTTCTCTAAAGAAGCACTTTTCTATAGAAACATGAAGTCTTCTGACAGTGGAAAGAAAATAGTATCTGGCAGTTAGGAGACATTGATTCCAGAGTTCCACCACAGGCAAGATGTGATCTTATAGTCATCATCTTCTTTCTCCTAGCATCATAGAGTTAAGTTGGCAATCTGTTTAACCTTAACATTTTAGAGATGGAAAAAAATTAGGCCAGGGCTGTTGTGACTTGCACATATCCAATGGTCCTTCCATTACTTCTATTTACCTTAGTTTCCCTGTCTGTAAAATTAGAATAATAATAACACCACAGTACTTATCACGAAACCAAATGAGACTCTATGGAAATGTGAACTATGAAACTGTCAAGAAGTAATCTCTAAAAACTAAGTCCCTTCTTGTCTAATTTTAATATTTCCACCATTCTCTGCATATAGATACCAGATTGAGTTCAAGATATCTACACGGAGGAGATCATGGGCAATCTCAGAGATAAAGAATTCTTGAAATTGGACCTATTACTTAAATAAGTAACTTCAAGTATAGTGGGAATTAAATAGAAACTCTTAAAGAGAGGGATGGGAGGAAGAGTTACAAGGGATCATAATCTATAGACCTAGGATATTCCTGCTTGATCACCTTAGCCCAGAATGCCTTGAAATAGGAGAAGATTGTAAGGGTGCCCTGCCATAAAAGATACACTTTTATTTATTATTTTTTTATTTCTATAGCCTCTCAAAAGCAGTCAAAAGTCCATCCCTCACCTGATTTTTTAGCAATTTCCATCAGGCTCACATGCTGTACAACTGTGAAAGTCACTATGGCACAATAAATTCTGTGTGGTAGAGAATCCTCAGTACTGGGACAAATCAACTGGAGTATAGACTTCATAGAGACAGCTACGTGATGTGTATATGAGTGCTAGGCTTAGAGTAAGTGAAACTCATGTTCAAATTCTACCTCTGACACTTCCTAGGTATATAACTCTGGATGATTCAATCTCTGTGTGCCATAGGTAACATCATAGAATTCATTTACTAGGAAAAGACAGCATGGAGTAGTGGTAAAACACTGGAGTTTGGAGTTTGGAAGTCCTGAGTTTAAATCACACCTCAGACAATTACCAGCTAGATGACCCAAAGCAAATCATTGTACCTCAATTTCCTAATCTGTTAAATAAGGTAGTTGTATTCACTGTCTTATATATCATCCTAAATCTATGATCCTATGATTCTTTCCTCCTCATCATCCTAATTTGTCTGGAAATCCACAAATCCAGAATTATTGCTTCCTTTTTGTTCACCTGACTTCTTAATACAATCAGGATAAATTTTGAGTTAGCCCCACAGAAATCTCTTCTTCCAAGGCCTATTATGACAAGTCAGAAATAACATAGAACATTATTATCTGATTTTTATCTTGCAGGGACAAAGTATTATTTAATAGTACCTTATTTAGCTATTCTTTGTCCTGAGGCATTTTTGTTAAACACTTATGTGCCAGGCACTGTGCTAGGTACTAAGGGTACAACGAATGAAGAAATGAATAACATGAAGCAGTCCCTGTCTTCAAAGAGCTTACCTTTTTTCAGAGGAGAAAACAATGTAAATAAAAATATGAATACAAAATATATTAAAAACTGTTCATAGGAAAACATATGCAATAAAATAGACAGAAACTATACTGTACTGTATTACAGTGACTATTTAACTACCTGGAAGCCACTTATTTATATGGCAACACCAATTTTACAAAACACTGCCAAGAACTCAAAAATAAGCAGAAATGGTATCAGAGCAGCTACAGTGTGTGTTATATACCTTGCTTATGGGAGACACTCTTAGGCCCCCTCTAATCATCTATTTACTCTTATTATTGATATAATTCTGACAAATTTGGTTTTCTGTTTTTCCCAGTATACTCTATTAGAAATAGCAGGTAAAAAGACTGGGGGAGTGGTGTAGGGGGTGGTGGGAGAGAGAGAGAGGGGAAGTGAACTCCTAGGTATAACAACCATAACAACAATAAGTGACAGATGAGAGTCTAACACTAAAAATAAAAAAGAGGAGATAGAAAAAAATAAAAACATCCATAGGTCAAAAAGAATAATAATTTCAAGCCATATAGAACAGGAGATAGATAAGCCCTGAAGACATCACTATAAATAGCACAGTAAAATAATTGATTTTCATGAAGATGACACTGAGTCATCAAGTATAGATTAAATTATGGTCAGCATGTTCTATTTTAGAAAGCAGGGAGAGATTTGATAAATCTGAATTATTTCCATTAAAAATGTAATTTTAAGAATGCTTTTGCCTTGAAAGAAGTAAGCTTCAAGTTCTAGGAATATCCAACTATGTAGTTATGTAGCACTTCTGATGTTTACTCCCTGTCATGTTATTCTACATAAATGTGGTAAAACAATGCAGGGTTTTGTTTTTTTTTTAGAATAAACCATGTGTGTTTTTAGGGTTAAGTTTTCTTATACATCATAAAGTCTTATTACCAAGAAATCCATTTAATCAGGCTAATGTAGATTAATGCTTGACAATCAAGCATTGTCATCTGATTTTACAGTATGGTAGATTAAGAGGTAGAAGAGAATTTAAAGGTTATTTAATCTGATCCTTTAATTTTAGTGATGAGAAAAAGATCCATAGAGGTGAAAATGACAAAAGTCACAGATAGTGGCAGAAGTCAAAATCTGATGCCAGGTTCTCTGCTTCCAGAATCAATATATATTCCCTATCACTTACCACAAATCCTGATGGCAAATGCTTAATAAATGCTCGAGGATTGGTCAATTCCACCAAACTCTCCCCATATAGACTAAAGGAGAGAGGGTAATTCTGTTTTCTGTGCTAAACACTTTTCGGATCAGAAATACCAGCTCAGCAAATGAATCTTCACAGACCAAACCATGCAGGGATGAATGTAACTGCAAAAGGTTTTCTACTTTCCATTACACGGTGAATCAAGTATTTTTTCATCATTTGTCATTTCAGTTATGTAATATCATTAGGAAAGATATTTTAAAATATTTCTATGGCAATTAATTATAGTAGGCATTTTGGAGTACAGGCTAGAGAGCTGGCCTCAGAGTCAGGAAAAACTGAATTCAAGTACCATCTCTGACACATACTGGTTATATGACCTTACACAAGTCAGGTAACCTAACCTTTCAATGACCCAGGTAACTAAGACTCTAAGCATCACAGATCCTAGTTGGTTGAGGGAATTTCCTCATTAAGAGGTAACCACATTTATGAAATCAGAAGTCTAGTCCAAAATGAACAACCAAATAAATAAATGGCTAGATAGAAAGATGAATATATGAATAAATAAACAACTGGATGGATGGATAGATAAATAAGTGAATAAATAAGTAAACTTATCATCATCATTATTAGCTAGTGGGATTTATCTAAGTGGACACTTAAAGAAATTTTACTTTTATCCCCACTATTTGCATCTATTTTATCTCATGGTGAATGATCTGCCATTCCTCTGTTTTGTAAGCAGAATAAGGGACAGGTTCTGATATAAACAGTGACCACACCTTTCAAAGAGGCACTAGAACAACTAAAGCCCTCTGGTTTTGGTTTTGGTTTTATTCTTCTTCTTGTGTAGAACAAAAAAGTGTGATATGTCAAGATGCATAGCACAGTATTGGAGAGACAATAGAAAGAACAATGATTTATGGGAATAAAGGTCCCTGTTGGAATTGAGTTAAACTGCTCTCTCTTCAGACTGATAAGAAAATAGATTATTCTTTACTAAGCTTAAATTTATTTTGAGAATGTAACCAAATAAATATAGAGAAGACACCTTATGGAGAGAGGATTCTGGGAAGATGGTGGAGTAGGTCAGAAAACTTGGTTCTCCAAATTTCCTCCACAAAAAAAGACAGAACATCACCTCAGAACAGTAGAAATAAACACAAGGTAAAGCAGTTGTTCTCCCGTGACAATTTAAAAAGACCCCAGGAAAGACCCAACCTCCAGGAACAGAGGTTCAGTTTGAGCAAAGTGCAAAAACTTCCAGGACTATTCTGCAGAATCAACAGAAAAGCCCTGGGGATAGCTAGGTTGAGAGGTGGCCTTAGCCTTAGAAACTTTCATCTCACAGAAAGTGTGGGGATCTGGCAGCTGAGTAAGAGAAGATTGAAGGACCTTCCACTGTTGAGGAACTCTAAGCACAGATGTGCTGACCAGATGCATCTGGGCAGTGGCTGCCAAGAGAAAGAGCTAGCACACATCCGGTAAGTACAGTAGTGAGGGGCAGGGACCCTTTGTATGTGGGCACTTGCAGGAGAGCAGAGTCCTTGGTTTCAGTTTCAGGGCAGAGAGGACAGCTGTAATTTACAGTCACTGGAGGGACCACAGGGAACAAGATCATTCACAGGACAGTGTAGCTGGAGGCCCTAGCTGTGGCTTAGGAGTGGAGAGGAGAACCCAGGGTTGAGCCCTGAGAGAGACCTCAGAAAATAACAGAAGGACCTGAGACATGGGGCATCATCCCCCATACCCTGGGACTACAACTTGATTACACTAATACCTGCTAAAAACAAAATAAAACAAAAATAAATAAAAATGATTAAGTAAAGGAGAAAGAACCCAACCATAGATGGTTATTATGGAGATAGAGAAAGATCTGGGTTCATATTTAGAGGAAGATAATGGAGTTTAAAAAGCCACTCCTTTTTCAGTGAGAAACATCAAATGGTCCCAAGTGCACACACACAAACACACACACACACACACACACACACACACACACACAAGAGTTCTTGGAAGAACTTAAAAAGGACTATAAAAATCAAATAAGAGATATTGAGGAAAAATTTGAAAAAAAAAGAAATCCAAGAAGATCAAGAAAATTATGAAAAGAAAGTCAACCAACTTGAAATAGGGAATCAAAAACTTAAGGAAGAAAATAATTACTTGAAAACTAGAATTGGGCAAAGGAAAGCTAATGATGTTCTAAGACACCAAGAAATCATAAAATAAAATCAAAAGAATGAAAAAATAGAAGAGAAAGTGAAACATCTCATCAGAAAAACAACTGATCCATTTTTTTTTTCATTCAGGATTCTACTTGGAGGGAAAGATAATGTTGCATTTGGGACATAACTAAGGTTAAAATATCACTGGGATAATACACTTGATTGTTGTCGTTGAAATGTGTTTGAAGCTTTAAGGAGAGTCTCAGGCTAGTTCAATATGACCCAATCAATCTACCTAAAGTTTATATATGTACAAGTGTGCATATCTGTTTGTGTGTGTGTGTGTGTGTGTGTGTTAGAGATCAAAGGTACTTAGAGATTACGTAATCCAATTCTGTCATTTTAAAGAGGAAGAGCTTTCACCAGGAGATGTTAAGTGATTTGCCTAAAGTCACTTAAGTATTTAAATGCAATATTTGAACCAATATCATCTTATGTCAATTCCTTTATATAATCTGCTGTGCTCATTCTACTTTTCAGAGTTGTTTTGGAGGGAAAATTCATTCTGGAAAAAGAGTAGAGGGTGAGAAAATGGTGGTAAGATATTACTCAGATAACATCAAGCCTTGAAGCTACAAAAGTTGCAATAGCAGCTACCTGTAGTGTTAAAATGTTGACTTTTGGAAAGGAAGTGTAGCTAAAATGGCTGATATTAGATGCAACCCAGCTGAACTCTCCCAACATTTTCCTCCAAACAACTTTAAAATACCTCCTCAAATCAAATTTTCAAGTAGCAGAGACAACAAAAGGTCAGGGTGAGACATTTTTCTGGGCTGAGAAAATTTAGAAGGTCAGCAGAAAAAGTTTGTGAGACTGGAGTGGAAGGTTCTCCCCAACAGCCCCCCCCACACACACACAGAGGCAAAAACAGCAGCTGAAGCAGCAGCAGCTTGGGGAGCTCTCAGGCCAGAGATGGTAAGGGGGTTGGACAACTGGTCAGAAAGAGATTCCATGGGACTCTCTGCTGGCACTGGGTACAGCTGGCACTGATTGGCAACTTTGTCACCTATACATAGTTCTGAGTCACCATTCCAGGGTGGAGGAGCAACAGGAGTGAGTCATAAGGATGCAGGGGCCCTAGTCACAGTTCTGAGGCAAAGAGAGTGTTAATGCTTGTGGCTGCAGGGAAGGAGGGGTCCTTCCTGGTTAAAGACCATAGTGCAGACTAGAAGAACAGTGATCATACCTCTTCCAGGATCCCACTACTTTGGAAGCACCAAAAACTCGCAGACCCTCAAAACTAGCTCTGAAAATAGCAGCATGAAAAAGCTTGAAGCTCAGGACAGTGACTCCCCACCCCAAGGTAAGTAAAGTCCAACTTTATCATAAAGTTCAAAGTAAGAAACAAGCTGGAAAAATGAGTAAATTGTTCGTTTGTCCTTTGTTTTTGAAGAGGACTAATGACATCACAAGGTGATGACTTAACTTGTGCATGAATTGAATTTAAGTGAGGCAGAATTGCACAAAGTCAACAGCAAAGTCATCAGCCTCGTTCTTTCTTCCAGAGTCATCAAAGTCCAGTGGCAAAACAAAAATCAAGATAACTGACAGTAGCTCAGAATGCAGTGGTTGACCTTGGTGTCTTCACTGTCTGACCAAGCTCTAAGCATTCCACAATGCCAGCTTCAGCTGCCTTCATGACTGTTGGAACAAATTGTTCTCATTCACTCATTTCACCAGGGGAAGTTTTCACAAACTTGGGGTTGATATCTCCCTAATTTGCCAACAGTTTTGAGACCTGTTGGTTACCCAAAACCTTGTTTAGCCCATCTGCAGAGACAGTTTCACTAAGGTGTGGCTGCTATGCATGATATGATTTCTTGGAGCCACAGGTGAGAGTTGAGTGCCAGGTAGAAACCAAAGCCTTTATACCAAAGATGCTAGTCCTCCTTGACACCCCATACACTCCTTTCTAAAATTACCATCTTGATACTGCCCACAGATGTTCTCAACTATTTCTACTCTTGAAAACAGTGAACTAGGGATGACACTAAAGAGTTTTCTGTGTATTGAGCAGACAATGGGGCAAAGGAATAATTATGTGAAAAAAATTGTGTATACTACACGGAAAAGTGATGAGCAAATATCTTTCATTAGTTGTACTTTAATTGCTTGCTAAACGTATATCTAACAATTATACCTCCCCCCCTAAAAAAAATCCTTAAAATATTTTTAAACTGTCAATTTTTTTTTTAATTTCTAAGTTCAGTCTTTCTATGTTTAATTGCTACTGTATATCAACAATAAAGACACCAGTCAGTGTATCAGCATGGAATTTATTTGAACCAGGTAATGCTAAACATTTTGTTTTTGACTGGACCTTTGATTTCATTTGTAAAAAAAAAAACTTTAAAGGAAAATACTCCCTCTACTAATGCTCTATGCAATTTATAGATTAAGAGAATTTTATGGTAAGTCACTTATACAGAGTCACACAACAAGTATGTATCAGAGGCAGAATCTGAACCCAGGTCCTCCTAACTCTGGGGACTGCTATCTATATGTTATGCCTTGATAGCATAGTACTGAGCATCACCATACATAAAATACCACAGGGAGAGTAGGACACCATAACCAGCTGTAATATTAAGAACATTTCCTTTTCCTTTGAGTAAAATTCATAGTACCATAAGATTGTAAGATGAAAGGGATTCTCTTATTCTATGAGAAAAATGAATTTCATGGAAGTGTCAGCCAAATTCAGAAAGAAACTAAATATCAGAGCCAGAATTTAAATTCTAGTGTTCTGTCTCCAAATTCAGTATTCTTTCTACTCCATCCTGCTGCCTTTATATAATTTATGAGTTTTTGAGAAAGAAAATAATCTGAGGCAGTATAATGGAAGGTTTGCCTTAGAGTCAGCAAGACCTGGACTCATATCCCACTTTAGACACTAGCCTAAGGGTCCTCATCTGTAAAATGGAGATAATAATAACACCCACCTCACAGGGTTGTTGTGAGAATCAGTGAGATAAGCTATGAAAAAATACTACACAAATTTAAAGCACTATATAAATGCTAGCAAACAGTGTTGCCAAGACCCACCCTTAGATGTAATGCCTAGAACTGATCACATTACTAGAGATGTGATCTTAGTACAGAATACAGTGTGGCAGGAGAAAATCTGGACAGTGTATTAGAGAATAGTATTGGTCATACCTCACAATCATATACACCTATGTAAACATGGGCAAAGCACTGCACCTTTCTGTACCTCAGTTTACTCATATTTAGCACCTTAGTCCATGTTGTTCTGCTTAGAAAAACAGTAAATGGAGGGAAAGAGTGAAGATGATGAGATAGAGGCAACAGAATGATCATAATATTCCCTTTCAAACAACTTTAAGACAATGCAACAAATAATTTCTGGAATGATATAGCCAAAAAAATATTGAGGTAACACATTTTTACAGCCCAAAACAACTAAGGAGTTTAGCAGGAGAGATCTGTTAGCACCAGACAATGGGTTGTGAAAGCAGTAGCAGTAGCTTCAGGAGTTCTTACTCTTGAGGTGGTGAGGGGTTCAGACAACTGGTCAGAAAGAGGTTAAAGGGGACCCTGAACTGCCACTAGGTGCAGGGCTTGACACAGTGTGGCAACTTTATTGCCCATATGCAGTTCTGAGTCATATTTCCAGGGCAGAGAGGAGTGCTTGTAGTCATCACAAGGGAACAGGGGCTATGATTTGAACATAAAGTTCAAACTCAAGAAATAGTCTGGAAAAAATGTGCAAACCACAAAAAAAAATAACTTGACCATAATAAACTACTATGGTAGCAGGTAAGATCAAGACACAAACTCAGAGGAAGACATCATGAAAATAGCTATAAGCAAAGCCTCAAAGAAAAATGCTAATTGGACACAAGCCCAACAGGAATTACTGGAAGAGTTAAAGAAAAAGAGTAGTAGACAAAAAAAATGGGGGGTGGGGAATGAGAGTGACACAAGAAAATTATGAGAATGGAATTAACAGCTGGGTAAAAGAGGCACAAAAATACTGAAGAAAAGAACTCCTTAAAAAGCAGAATTGACCAAATGGTAAAAGAGGTACAAAAGCTTGCTGAAGAAAATAATTCCTTAACATCAAGGAACAATAAAACAAATTCAAAAGAATGAAAAAAATAGGGGCAGCTAGGTGGAGCAGTGGATAGAACACTGGCCCTGGACTCAGGACGACCTGAGTTCAAATCCAGGTTCAGACACGTAACATTTAATAGCCATGTGACTGTGGGCAAGTCACTTAACCCCAATTGCCTCAGCAAAAAAACAAACAAGCAAACAAAAGGAATGAAAAAAATAGGAGGAAATGTGAAATGTATCATCAGAAAAATAACTGAACTAGAAAACAGATTGAGGTAAGATAATTTAAGAATTATTAGACTACCTGAAAACCACAATCAAAAAAAGAACCTAGACATCATATTTCCAGAAATTATAAAAGAAAATTGCTCTGATATCTTAGATTCAGAGAGTATAGCAGAAATGGAAAGAATCCACTGATCACCTCCTGAAAAAGATCAAGAATATTGTAGTCAAATTCCAGAACTTTCAGGTCAAGGAGAAAATACTGTAAACAGCTAGAAAGAAACAATTCAAATATAGTAGAGCCATAGTCAGGATCACAAAGACTTAGGGGCTTCCACATTAAAGAGGAGGGCTTATAATATGATACTGTATAAGGCAAATGAATTAGGATTGTAACCATGAATAACCTACCCAGAAAAACTGCGTATAAGCCTTCAGGAGAAAAACAAAAACATCGATATTTAATGAAATAGAGGACTTTTAAGCACTTCTGATGAAAAGACCAGAGCTGAATAGAAAATGTGACATTCAAAAACAAGGTTCAAGAAAAGTATATAAAGGTAAATATAAGGAGACATCATATCATAAGGTACTTAATAAGGTTAAACTGTTTACATTCTTATATGGGAAAATCATATACACACATACAGAGACATATTTACATACATATCTCTATTTCTTTCTGTGTGTGTGTGTGTGTGAGAGAGAGAAAGAGAGAGAGAGAGAGAGAAGGAGGCAGTGGTTAGAAGCAAAATAGACTTTCAAGGAGAGACTTGATAAAAAGAGAGAGAAAAGGATAAACAAAAGAAAATGGAATGGAGGTAAATACATAGTAATTATCAAGGTGAATTTGAATGGGATGAACTCACCCATAAAATGGAAACAAATAGACTGGATTTGAAATCAGAATCAGGAGATTCTGGTATCAGGAATTCAACCTTAACCACTGTTCTAAAGGGACATTACATATTGAGCATTAATCTACCATAAAAAATTTGAATTTGATTTTGCAAATCTACTTTTCCTAGCATAGAATGGTATTTTTTTTCTTAAAACACTGCATCAATCTATTCAATAAAAGTGATTGACATACCAAGAAAAAGTTCCTTAAAATTATTCCTCTAAATTGACAATTATTCAATTAGCATTTTAATGTGTTATTTTATTTAAAGGTTCATTAATATAAGTGATTCAGCTCATGTAATGAGTGATATGTCTTTTAAGGATATTCAAAGAAAATGATGGTTGAATGGGGAGGGGAATCTTGTTACCATTTCAATCTATAATTTCCATATCAACTTTCATTCAGAATTAAGAGAACAAGAATGAAGAAGTTAACATTTTATCTCAGTATGATTGTCAAAAAAACTTTAAAAGAAAGAATATATTTAACACCATTCAAATCCATCTACTTGAATAACTTGAACAAAATTTCCATTCAGTAGCCGTACAAAGTAATTGCCATGGAGATGAAAATATTTCTCTAATTTATCACTAGGCAATCTCTATTACCATCATCATTATCATCAACACCACTAGTTAGCTTTATGTGAAATGGTGACTAGTATATGTAAAACATTATAGTTTTGATTTAACCAATAAACATGGATTAAGTACCCACTGTGTGTCAGGCACTGAGCTAATCTTATGATACAATGCCAAAAATGCAACAACATATGTTCTCAAGGAGCTTACATTCAACCTTATATGAAAGATAAATACAAAATAAATATAAGATAGTAAAAAAATAATTAGTGAAGGACACTAATAATTGGGAAAAGTCAGGAAAGGTATCTTTTGGTGGTGCTTGAGTTACATCTTGAAGGAATTTAGGAGCTCTATGAGGCAAAGTTGAGAAGGGAAAGCATTCCCCATATTGAGAAAAAATAATGAAAAGGCATAGAGTGACCTATGTGAGGAACAGAATTAAGACCTGAGTGGATGGACCATAAAGCATGGAAAAGAAGTGATGAATAATGAGGCTAGAAAGACAAGATGGGCAAAGTAGTGAAGACTTTTAAAACCAAAACAGATTAATTTATATTTTATTCTAAAGGCAATAGGGAACCAGTGAAGTTTGTGGTGTAGGAGACTTGCATGGTCAGATCTGTGCTTAAGTCAAAGTACTTTTTTTGGCAGCTGAATAGAAGCTGGATTTGAGTGAAGAGAGACAGGAGGCAAGGAGACCAGTTAGGAGGCTTCTGCATTAATCCAGGCAAAAGGAGTGGGGATCTGAATTAAGATGGATGTGTGAATACACAGATGGGATTGTATGGAAGATATCTTGCAGACATAGAAGCAGGATTTCACAGCTGACTGGCTATGGGGAGTGAGGGAGAAAAAAGATATTAAGGATGACACTTGGGTTAGAAATATGAGAACCTGGAAAAATTATGGTTCCATAAACAGAAATAGGTAAGTTTGGTATGCAGAGGGTGTGGAAGAAAATGTATTGTGTTGGTAATGTTGCTGTTAGGATAGGAAACCATATGAAATGCTTCTAATTTTTTAATAGAATTTATTTTAGCATCAGATATTGTTGCAAAAATCTCCATCTTGATTTACTTCAATAGAAAATCCATTATGGTTGCTCATTAATATCAACCAAAATACTCATCTATAGCAATCATTCATAAATTTTCATCATTAATTATAAACATGTCTAATGACTATCAATAACTTAAATTAAATCATATGATAGAAGTTGCAATCCCAAATAATGTGTATAGGACAGGCTTTTCGAAACTAGTCAATTCAGAATACCAATTAAAAGGAAAAGAAATAAATTTTAGGCATTCACATGATATCTAAAATGTTCTAAGAAATATTATGGAAAAATATACATACATACACATGTAAATTTCTCAGCTCTTATCTTCAAAATAAAACAATAGAGTTAAAAATAATGAGTTAATCATTGCATTGTTAATGGATCATGTTATGCCAGTACCCAAATAATTAGAAATGTCATTTTAAAAAGTTGCAGAACTATATGTTTTCATTTGTAACAAATGATATCCTCAAATTCATGAAAGGAAAAAAAAAACATCATGGGGCTACTATGATCCTATCTTGACTCTAGAACAAATGTAATCTTACTCTTCCCCTATTACATCTGCATTTGCCTTACAATCAATTAGTGAACATGTATTAAGTACCTACTATGTACCAGGCACTGTGCTAAGTGCTGGGGGTACAAAAAAAGGCAAAACATAGTCCTTGCCCTCTTGGAGCTTACAACCTAATTACATGAAGAATAACTACTGAGACTGTATCTACATAGACCCATTAGCCCAAAACAATTCTAGGATCAGTCTGATAGGAACATTTGCATGGAGCCAATTGCTGCAGTGGATTTATCATGCTTCCAGGGAGTAAGGACTAAACTTGATGAATACAAACACAGATTAAAATCAGAACCATGTTAATATTTCTGTCATTGCACATGTAATTCAGTCTCATTAAATGATGGAGTACCAGTAGAGAGGCACAGATCTGTTCTTTACATTCCTCACTCACATCCGTGTGTTCCAGCAATTATCACTAACAATGTTTCTAGAATCATGAGAGCTAGAACCCTGACTTCTAGTCCCTTTATAACTTATCACTGCCATTGGACTCTTACTCTACTTCTATCAGTGAACCTACTTATGATCTGCATGTCCATCAATTGCCAGCATTTACTTACCATATTGTTGGTGGCTCAGAACCTTCTATTTCCAAGTAATCATATTTCTCTTCCATTTGGAAATCTGTAAATATGAGTGAAATGGTGTCCCCAGGCTCAGCTACAATTGTCCATGTGCAATCAGCATTGTTATGATATTCATTAGGAAAACTAGGACTGGAAATTATGCCACTGGATCCTCTCATTGTGCCTCCACAGGCATCTTCAGCTGTTAAAAACAATGAAAAGATGTTTCTTAGAATTTTGTTATGTGAAGCACAATCAAAGCAAATCCTTATTAACGTTTTCAGATAAACAATCCAAAGTCTAGGATGCCCAGAGGTCCTGCCATATTATAATTATAGGCAAGGTGAAGTATAATGAACCATTCACAAGAAATTTGGAAACACAGTAGAAAACAAATTCAGGGTATACAGGTAATTCTATAACCTTTTTTGTTTTTAGTTAGCCATGGCAATGAATAAGGTTGAGAGGTCGAAAATAATCAGGTCATTTAAAAAAAACAGAGAATAGATCTACACAGCTCCTTTTTCTGAAGGCTTATAATGGGAGATGACTGGCAATTTCATTTATGTGGGAAAAGAAAGACAGTTTAGAGATAGACATTTATAAACTGGCAATTCCATCCAACAAACATAAAAAGTTGCAAAGCTTTTTTACAAATATTATCTTATTTTATTCTTACAACACCCTAGGAAGTATGTGCTATTATTATCTTCATTTTACTGATGTTCTAAATGAAGCAGATTGAGCTTAAGTGACTTGCCCAGAGTCACTCACCCAGTTAAGTGTCTGAAGCAGGTTTCAAACTCAGGTCTTTTTGATACCATGTAAAGTGTCCTATCCACTCTGCCACCTAGTTGCTTCTATTGTTTATATAATCTAATAAGTGCTTACTTTGTGTAAAACATCATGCAAAGCACTTGGAATAAAAAGACAAAAATGAAACAGCCTCCACTCTTAAGATAAAGGTTACACTTTTTTGGAAAAGTAATAGGGTATACTATCTAAGACACTGGTCTTGGAGTCAGGAAGACTTAAATTTAAAACCTGCCTCAGTCACTAACAAGTTGTGAAACCCTGGGGAAGTCACAGCTTCTTTTAGCCTCCTTCCTCATCTGCAGATTGGGGTTAATAATAGTAGTCCCTTCAAGAGTTGTGAGGAAAAAAAGCTTTATATACATATACACATATACACATAAAATGCTATACAAACCTGAAGGTGCTATATAAATGTTAGCTAATATTATGATTATCATTATCATCATTAATTTTATTGTTAGTGGGATATCATACGAAATTATTGCTTCAGAACTGGACCTTAGTATTTGTCTAGCCCAGAGGTGTCAAATACTTGTCTACGTTGAAGTCAGTAACACTCTTAAGTTCACCGCTAACTGGATTAAGATATAATTCATAATATTTAACAAAAGAAGCAATAATACATTAGAACATAGATAATATTAACGTGATTTTCTAAGTCTATGTGGCTGCAGGGATCCTTACATATGTTTTTGCCGTCCCATTTCTATTTGAATTTGACACCACAATTCTAGCCTAATCCTTGAATTTTGTAGCTGAGGAAGCTGGAATATACAGAGATGAAGTGACTTTCAAAGATCACATAGGCATTGATTAGCAAAGACATGATTTGAATCCAGTTTCTCTGACTCCAACATAATTTCCTGTTTCTAACTGCACTGTTTCTAAGCTGCCTCTCAATGTATGTATACATGTGTCCTCAATCTTCTATATCTAGCTCAAATCTACAACCTCACACTATATATTGCTTCCTTCCTGTAGGCTTTTAAAGAGCCCCAAATCTCCTGTATACTAAAACAGAACAAAACAAAACAAAACAAGACAAAACAAAAAAATTAGACCCTACCATCTCCTCAACCTACTCAAGCTATCATCCTAAATCTCCTTGCCTGAAATCTCTCAATACTTTAGTCTATCTGGACATATTCTCATACTGATCTGATGATATTACTCCTCTACTCAATCATCTCCAGTGACTTCCTATTACTTCTAGGATAAAATATAAATGACTCTGTTTAATTTTTTAGGACCTTCACAACCTGACCTTAACCTATTTTGCCAGTTTCACTGGGCATAACTTCCTCTCCAACACTGTGATCTTGCCTAACTAACCTTCTCTCTGCTCTTCAAACAGAATACTGCATTTTCTGTTCCAATTCTTTTTCACTGACTTTTTTCCTATGCCTGCTGTTTACCCTTCTTACCTCTGCTTCATAGAATATTCCTCTTTCTTTAAGACAGGTCAAGTACCTTCTTCTGCATGAATGTTTTCCTGATCTCTCTAACTTATAGTGTGTTCATTCCCAAACTACCTTGTATATGTAGCATATGTGCTCTATATATCTTTTGTGTCCTTGTCTGCCACCTTAGAACATGAGCTCCTTGCAAATAAGGATTGTTTATTCTTTATATTTGTGCTCCTAGAACCTAGAACAGTGTCTGGCACATAGAGGGGACTGGTAAATATTTGTTGATTGATTTATACAGATATAGTTCCCACTTCAGGTAAGTGGATTGTTTCACAGACCTTTCTGTAAAGTGATTTTTACTTAATGTGAATTTGCCTGTGGATTGAAAAAGGAAGGAAGGGAGTCAGGCAGACAGGGGCCTGCACAAAGTTCAAGGACATATCAGTTGGGAGACAGAAGAGAACAGGAGGAGGAACACGTGTTCTGGGGCCAGCCAAGTCAGGGCCTGGAAGGAAGAGAGAAGAGGGGTGGGGGGATAGATACATGGAGGACAGACACAGACACACAGAAGATGAAAACAGACAAGAGAGGACTGGTGATGGACACATCCAGTACAGATTGCTGGAACAGGACAAAGGTCTCCTATCAGCACTGGAGGCTTCTGCATTAGTCTCTCCATGTGCATCAGTTCTGTTTTTACTTGGAGGGTTTTCTAAAGGTGTTTTTTGTTTGTTTTTTGGTGGGATGATGGGAAGCTGCAGAGCTCCTAGTGGATGGGCAGGAACAGAGAGAGAGTGCACAGCATTATGCAGTAAACATAGGTGGTTCTTTTTTTGGAATGCTGATTTCTTTCAGAATTCCTTACATGAAGTCATGAAGTTGAATTTAATAAAGCAAGAGCTGTCTAATTAAACACAAAGCACATGCACAGTGAATATAAAGTATCATTTATGTAAACAAGGTACTCTGGACAAGTTCAAATTCCAATGACTGTCAAAATATTTTTGTGACCAACAAAGATTGTTCATATGTCTGAAAGTCTGGCTTCAACTATAATTGGAGAGAAGCAATGGAATATTGAACATGTCATAAATGTCATTTCCCTCAATTCACATCTTGCCAGGATTAAACTCAGTAATGGCAGATTACTGAGGCAGATGATGCACCTTCTCTTTCAGATTCTATGGTTTTACTGACCTTTCTGGAAGAAGGTGCTTCTACTGACTTGCCTCCATTAGGTTATATCATTCAACTTGTTTCCTTCATTAACAATGGTAGATTTGCCCTAATCCAGTCATATTCTCACCCAGTCTTCTTGTCATTATTAGCATATGTCTCTAAGATAACAGGCTAGAGTTAGGTATGCAACTTGTTCTGGGCCATTGCCTAGAACAAAACAAATTGGCTGGCATGCACAGTGAACCCGTGGCTCGGCTCTCTTTGGGACTATACTTAAACTAGAAGAACTAATGGGTCACCAGGATAGCTATGCATTAGGGAAACAAAATGGTATGAAAGATATATGCATCTTTGAGCACCTCAGGACGGTACTTTGAAGAAGACTCTGGCTTTAAAATTATTCATGATTAACTGACATAATGGGCAAATCTATAAGCACAAAATCAGACTTTCAAATTTCTATGGGTCTGAAATGCTAAGGTCATTCTACATATCTTTGCGATTGGTGGGGAGTAAGAAAGTGCTAGAATCCAAAACTAATCAAATAGTCTTGGATATATTGTAGCTATTTGGACACTGTACATTTTTCTGCTTGATTAATTGGATTTTATTCTTAATCTGTTAATTTTGATAAGATCCTATGAACCCTAGAATCAAAGTGTTAGAATAGGAATCCAAATATTCATATGCACTATTTGTGATCTCACAACAAATTCACAGACTTTGACTTTTGCCTAACCTCTGCCACAGTTTAGCTACTATTAGGGAAATGATGGAAAATTAAGTGTCTGGTTACAGTTGCAGTTTTTAGAATAATCCCTTTATTGAAAAATATTAGAAATGTTTTGTTTAATGTATAATAGGTGGTGAATATAGTAGGTGGTGAAGCCTGAAGGGTAAGCCATTTGAAGACAATGACTAATTTGTTTTTGTTCCTCTATTGCTGGAACCTGGCATAGTTCCACATATAAAGAAGCTCTTGATAAATTTTCATTAAATTGAATTGCAGAATGAAAAGATTGTAGGATCACAGATTTAAAGCTGTTATGGACCTTCAGTTCAGTCATTTTTCAGGTATGTCCAACTTTTTGTGACTCCATTTGGGGTTTTCTTGGCAGAGATACTGGACGATTTGCCACTTCCTTCTCCAGCTCATTTTACAGATAAAGAAACTGAGGCAAAGTTAAGTAACTCATCTAGGATCACATAGCTAATAAGTGTCTGAGGTCATATTTGAACACCAGGCCTTATGAACTTTAGAGATCATTTAAACCACACATACCCCTGCATTTTATAGGCGAGAAAATTGAGGCATAGAAAATTAAAGGGTAACAGGCAAATGTATTGGAGTATTTTGCTTTTATTTTGCTATAGAATAATTACTCTGTTTTGAAGTACAATAAGAAAAGAAAAAGTTTGATTCTTAATGATGAATTGCTAATAATTATATTGGTGTGATTTCTGCTTTGAAATTGAAATGTGGTGGCATAGAGTCATAGAAAATAATAAATTTAAAGGTGAAATAGACTCTAACAGATTAGTTAATGCATTATCATCATTTCACAGAAACATAATAATTTTGTTTAAGAAGATGATAGAAAGGCCTAAAACAACTTGGTGATTGACTAGGGTAACCCTGATAAGGAGGAAGAAATCTCAAGGAGGTCTGCACCCCCAATCTGTCTCATCCTGCCTGATAGAAAATTCTAGTCCCTTTTTGGTACTTCTATACTTGCTATATATTTGATCTTGTTATGACAACTATTGATCTCAGCCTGATCTGGAAAAAGATGGCAATAGAAACATGAAAAGGAATCACCAACTGTCATTCAATGAATTCAAGTCACTGAATCTGGATAAATTAAATTTTGAGATACTGAAAAATACTTGTGTATATCATTGCTAAGCCACTATCAGTAATCTTTGAAAAACTAGTAAATGAGAAAAGTGTCACAGGTCTGGAGATAAGCCAATGTTTTTTTGGTTTTTTTTCCCCTTATTTTTAAAATATGAAGAAAGCAAAGCATTTAAATGCAGGATGATGAAAACAATTCTAGTATCTATTATTAGAAGAGTAATTGCATCCAATAAGAAATATAAGGATAAATACGAACTCTTACACTTGGGATCAAGAAATAAACTTTACAAGACCAAGGTGGAAGCAAATATAGTCAGATAGCACTTTGATAATGAACGATGGATTTGTTTTATCTTTGATATTTCAAGACTGATATGGGTCAATAGGCAAAAATAGTGTTCATAGGACCTTAAGGTAAATTAAGAAAGTCATAGCTTCCCAAAATTATAAGCTAGCCCCAGTGTTTTCTATCCTAGTGAGACCACATCTGGATAATGAATTCTGATATGGGCACAACATTTTATGAAGGATGTTAATAAGCTGGATAACACCACAGGAGAGCAACAAGAATAGTGAAGGTCCTAGAATCTGTTGCTGTTTAAAGAATTGGAAACATTCAGCTTAGAAAAAATAAGACTTGAGGAGAGTATAATAGATACTTCAAGGACCTAAAAGGCTATCATGTGGAAGAGGAATTAGACTTATTTTTTTTTTTTGGGGGGGGGGGGACAGGCCCTTAGAGTAGAATCAAAAGTAATGAATGGGATTTGCAAAGAGACAAATGTACACTTGAGACAAGGAAAGACTTTCTAACATATAGAGTTATCCAACTCAGAGGTTATATGGCCATATGATTTTGAATACTTCCTGAAAAAGGCAGTGCTAGATTCATGAAGAATAGAATTTAATAACCTCATTTTATTTTTGAATGACTTATACAAATGACTTATATGACTGGTAATCAGTGGAATATTGGCAATGTTATTTACCAGATTTTAGTTAAGCATTTAATATTTTATGATATATCTGGAAAGACAGAGAAGAATATGGACTGAATAACAGTATCATTAGGTATATTAGGTATATAGGTATATTCTGTTTGAATGATGGGAACCCAAAGATGGTGCTTAGTGGATCAGCTAAAAGAGAAGCTCGTATAGTTTACATAGCTTGTGGACTTTCCTTTTTCAAGTTTTAGGAATAGAAAAGCTAGAAATACTGATTAGTAAATGATGGGATTATGATAACCAGGAGGGAGCACTGCAGTCAAGTGTTACAAGAGTCTGTCCTTAGTTCTATTTTGTTCAATTTTTAAAAATAAGTAAATAATGAAGGCATACTTGAAATGCTTATCAAATTTCCAGAATATAAGCCCAAAGTGATATCTAATATTCCAAAAGGAAAAAGGAAGATTTATAAAATTAGACAGACTATAAGAATAACATTCAAAAGAGAGAAATGTAAAGTTCTTCACTATAAATTAAAAAAATAACTTTACAACTAAAGATCAAGGAGACATAGGGGACAACAGCTCACATGAAAAAGATAAGGGGTTTTAGCCAACTGGAAAGTCAATATGAGTCAAACAACTGTCATGGCAGTCAAAAAAGAAAACTGAACCTTTTTGCCATTACTCATATCTGACACCCTTGTCTCCTTGCTTTTCAAGAGTTTGCCCCCTTTGCTTAGAAAGCATTCCCTATTCCATTTTCGTTTCTTAGAATTTTTACTCCATAAAATTTAACTGAAGTACTATTGTTTATATTACAAAAGGCCTTCCCATTTTCCTTCCTCCAGTTGCTGAATAGACAAATACAGATTTGAGTGCTTTCTATGAGACAGGTACCATGCTAAGTGCTAGGGTACAAATACAAGAAACCAAGACAGTCCCTACTATTAAGGAGTTTACATTCTATCAAAAGACAACACATAATGGAGATCTAGAATGTAGGCAGGGAGGAAAGGGTACTTGTGCAGAGATAAGATGTTTAGATTTAGAGAGTACATGGAATAATAAAGAGAGAGATCAGCTGGGAGTGGTGAGCAGCATGCCTTGGATCACTTAAGAAATGGGAATCCCAGAGAGATTCACCAATTTGGAGAAATATAAGTGCCTCCTCACTCAAAATTATTATTTTTAAAAATCACATATTTTGTTTCAATCAATCAAGCAATCAATAAACATTTATTAAATGCCTACTATACACTAGGCACTGTGCTAAGCCCTGAGGATACAAAAAAAAAAAAGAGCCAAAAGTCTCTGCCCTTGAGGAATTTACAATGTAATGGTGGAGACAACATGCAAACAAATATAAACACAGCAAACTATATACAGGAAAAATAGAAATAAAGTAACAGAGGAAAGGCACTAGAATTAAGAGCTGTTGGGGAAGGCTTCCTATTGAAGTTGGTATTTTAGTTGGGACTTAAAAGAAGCCAAGGAGGTCAGCATGGGAGTAGTAGAGGGAAAGCATTCCAGGCATAGGGGACAGCCAGAGAGAATGCCAGGAAGTGAGAGATTGAAAGTCTTCTTCATGGTACAACTAGATGGCCAGTATACCTGGATCTAAGAGTACCTGTTGAGAAGTAAGGTGTAAGAAGACTGAAAATACAGGTGGGGACTAGGTTATAAAGGGTTTTGAATGCCAAATAGACCATCCAGGAGGCAATAGGGAGCCAGTGGAATTTGTTGAGTTAGAGGTAACATGATTAGTCCTGCATTTAGGAAAATCACTTTAGTGGCTAAAAGGAGAATGGACCGAAATAGAGAAAGACTCGAGGTAGGCAGAACTACTAGCAGGCCATTGCAATAATTAAGGCATTAGATGAGAAAGGCTGCACTGTTTCCACTTGTATGTGTATGTATTGTTTCCCCTAATAGAGAAAAAGTATTTTGTATTTTTTCTTTGCATCTTCTCTGTTTTGCTTTTATCTTTGTACCTCCAGTGCCTGTCACATGAGCACTTAATAAATGTTCATCTATTGATTGAACAGAAAAACCTGGTCTGGCTCCCACTTTAAAACTCTCTACTGTATCACAGTCAGTATTCAGTCTGGAAAATTTAGTATAAATGCAAATCAGTGACAGGTAAAAATGGGTGCTTTGTTCTATATTGAAGAATTTGAAGAAAGTTAACAGTATTTGCAATTTTTCAGCAAAATACAATGAACAGAGCTTGGCACCTAGTTAGCAAAAAATAATTAGTTGAAATAGGAATCTTCTAGATAGTAAGCTTCCTCTGTTGCCGACAGAATACCAGTGAACTTCTCCCTCACACGCTCCCTTCTTTGGAACTTACCTGGAATTTGTGAGAGTTTTAGAACATAAAAATTTGACAAATAGGAAATACAGAAGATGATGAAAAGGCTGATTAACCTCATACTCTCTGAACTATGTGGACTGTATGTTGTCAAGTGGCTTCATTTTCATAAAAACATAAAGAAATGGAAACTGTAATTATTCTTGTTATAGCAAAGCTTATGAACAGTGTGATATGACTGTATACACCAATTATATTGTTTTAATTCATTCAAAGCCTCTGTGATTGTTTAAGAAGCCTTTGATCTCTATAATCATAGGTTTAAAGATGTAAGGGAATATGGAACTCATCTAGTTTAATGTCCTCACTTTACAGATAAGGAAATTGAGGTCCAGGGAGATTGCCTTGTTCTGGATTACAAAGATAGTCAATAGTCAAGTACCTGATTCTCTAAATAAACAAAAATAAGAAAATAAATCTAGTACTCTTTCTACTACATGGTATCCCAATTAGCACTATATGAATGTGTCCCTCAAAAACTATTCTTGCCAAAATAAAACCATCCTTTGGTGTTTTATCAGCAGGTTCCCTTAAATAATATTCAAGAAGGACTTATCTTAGATGTCTTTTTATTATTGAATACATCAAAGCAGATAAGTATTCACTGAGGACCTAATAAATAATATCTGAAAAGTCTTAACACAGCTTTACACTTTATGAAGTTAAACACTTTCAATAGCTTAAAACTGTGCTAAGACTTTTTAGGACACCCTGAAAATGTTGTAAGGTGTTGTGAGGTAGATTTAAGAAAAAAGAATACAGTTCTTAGTTTATACTCTGATGTTAGAGAAAAATTACTGTGTGTTTAAATGGAAACTAAAATATTTTAAAGTCTTCCAAAGAAATTAAGATAATTATGATTTTTTTTTCTGGAAAAAGCTATTTTCCCTGAGAACAATATCTGAGTTTACGTTGAAGAACTGTGATACGTCTTTAAAAACTAAAAAAAAAAAAAAAAAATTCAAAGCTTTCTTGGAAATTTCTTAGTACCTCCACAAAATCAGGAGGATAAGAAAAAATGAACTAAATTCAGCAATTTCCCCACTTTAAAAATCCGAATATTTCAATAAGGAGTGAAGGGATGTGTGTTGCCAGTAGAAAATGGGACAAAGAACAACTGGTTCATTTTTTTTGTCTTCTTCCTGAGTTGATTTTTATAGTTGCCTCCTAATTTGTCTCCCTGCTTAATGTTTCTTTCCTATTAATCCATTTTTCACTCAGAGGCCAAAGTATTTTTCCTAAAGCCCAGGTCTCAGCAAGTCACTTCCCTACTTAACATACTATAGAGCCTCTTGATTACCTTAAAAATTAAATACAAACTCCTCTTTTTAGAATCAAAAGTCCTTTATAACCTGGATTCAACCTCCATGCTTGGATTCAACTTACATTTCCAGGCTTATTATACATTTTTCCTCTTCAAGAACTCTAAAGTCCAGACAAACTGACATTCTTGCTGTTTTATTCACACGTGACATTGCATCTCTTATCTCCGTACCTTTGCAGTTGAGGTCCTCCATGCCACAAACACACTCCCTTCTTACTTCCTCCTTTTACAATCCAGCTTCCTTCTAAGCTTAGCCCAAACACTACTTTCTACATGAAGTAGTTGCTAGTTCCTTCCATCCCATAATTACCTTGTGTTAATTTGTATATACTTACCTATGTGTATTTCTCAACAGAATGTCATCTCTTTGAGAGCAATGACTGTTTCATTTCAATCTTTGTATCACCAGAATCTAATACAATGATTGACACATAAAACATTTGCTTGTTGACTTAATTATTTGCAATGGCAACCAACAGCATTATGAGACTGGTAAAAGGAATCTCCTCATCCCAGGTCCAATCAGTTCCACTGTAGTTTACTTCTGAGCAAATGTGTTGTCTGGCTTATCAAATCAAATACATATGTCTGCGGGCAATTGTAACCAATGCTTCTAAGACAAAAGTGAATATTAACCCACAAAGTGCCTCAAATTTGAGATCATTTTCTGGAGCTCTACCTATGTGTGTTAGCAGGTGTGTGTGTGTGTGTGTGTGTGTGTGTGTGTGTGTACAGGACTGGGTGTTACAACTGCATGATAAAGTCTTTAAGTTGTAGTCAATTAGAACCCCACCAAAAACACACAGGGAAGGGACCAGTCATTAATCACAAACTTAAAGATTTTATCATGTAACTATAACACAAATAGATTTCACTTCTTCTGCAAGTGTACCCTGGGCTTGCCCTGTGTCCAAGTAACCTTTCATTTGTTCCCATTTTAGATTCCATCTTTGAGTCAGTCAATGGCATTTATTAAGCACCTACTTTTTGTCAAGCGCTGTGCTGAAATGCTGAAAACCCAGGCCAATTAAACACAGATGAAGACAAATACCCTACAACACTTTCTTGTAGCATGTCTTTTCAAATCTTGGTTTCTACTCAGTGCTGTGCCTACCAGTCACTTAATGAAGTAACATATAGAACAGTAACAGTGAATCGTCAAAGGAAAATGACCAACATTTCCTGGAATTGGAATGCTCTGGGCCTATTCCAGATGAGATGTGATCAATACAACCCTAAATTCTATTACACTACTTCATTCTGGCTGAAACTCCCTTGTTAAATGTCTACCTTCCACATCAGCATTGAAGTAAAACTGACTTGTGAGCTGGGCTTTTCTTCCCCAAGTTAGGCATCACCAGTTGCCTGGCTCTTAATTAGACACAAATCTTTTAAATACTGTTGTCCTCTCAATTAGCCATTATACAACCAACCACACAGAGCCCACCGAGTTATTATGTCTGTTCATGTTTACACTTAACTAAATTTGCCTTGTGCTTCCTTGTGTTTCAAGCGCAAAGTCACCATTTTCACACAGGGAATGAAATTAAATGAGTTTGTTGTTTAACAAGCCTTCTCTCAGTCTACTAGTTCTGTTCAGTGCTTTATGTCTTGTCAAAAGACAGTAAATGACTTAAAAAATAGGAAAGAAAGAAGGAAGAGATGAATTTTTGATGGTCAGCAAGAAAAGGAGAATGAAAAGGTTTTTTTTTTTTCTCTTTTCTCTTGTCATGCCTGCTACAGTCATATTAAACAGATGAAAGAAAAGATACAGTACTTGAAACGGTACCCAGGAAAAAAATACATCACACTGACCCTGAGGAGTACGTATCCTGAAAGGTCAAGGGTTAGTGATTTCTGAGCTCCCACAGCTCAACTCTGCTTAGATTTGCATGTATTATTGTAAAAATTCCACAGACACTGAAGTGATATAAACATTTTTACAGTAAGTTTCTCTGATAAAGACCTCATTTCTCAACAATATAAGGAACTCAGCCAAATTTATAAAAAAAAAAAAAATAAGAGCCATTCTCCAATTGATAAATGGTCAAAGGATATGAACAGGAAGTTTTTAGAAGATGTCAGAGCTATCTTTAGTCACATGAAAAAATGCTCTAAATAATTATTGATTGGAGAAATGCAAATTAAAACAACTTTGAGGTACAACCTCACACCTATCAGATTGGCTAATTTAACAGAAAAGAAAAATGACAGGGGATATTGAAAAATTAGGACACTCATGTACTATTGTTGGAGTTGTGAACTGGTCCAACAATTTTGGAGAACAATTTGGAACTACTCCCAAAGTGCTATAAAACCTTGCATACTCTTTGAGGCAGCAATACCACTACTAGGTCTATATTCCAAAGAGATCCAAGACAAAGAAAAGAAGTGACTTGTATGTACAAAAATTATTTATAGCAGCTCTTTTTTTGGAGGCAAAGAATTTGAAATTAAAGAGATACCCATCAATAGGGGAATAGCTGAGAAAGTTGTGGTATATCATTGTGATGAAATACTATTGTGCTGTAAAAAGTGATGAGGGGGATAGTTTTGGAAAAAACCTCAAAAGATCTATGTGAACTGATACAGATTGAAGTGAGCAGATTCAGGAGGTCATTGTAATAGCAATATTGTAACCATGAACAAATGTGAAAGATTTAGCTACTCCAATAAATACAGTGACCCAAAATAATTTCAAGACATTTCATGATGAAAAATACTATCCACCTCCAGAGAGAGAACAGATGAATTCTGGGTACAAATTGAAGTATAATTTTTCCCTTTCTTTTTCCCTTTTTTTTGTTATATAACTAATATAGAAATATGTTTTGCATGATTTCACATGAATAATTGATATTATATTGCTTGCCTTCTCAATGCCTGGGGTGAGAGTCTGAAGGGAGGGAAAGTTTTTGGAACTCAAAATTTTGTTGTGAAAAGAAAGCCAAAAATAAATAAATTATAAATTGAAAGTCCAAACAATTCCATTCATATTCTTCAAATAAATGCAGAGAAAATGATACTTAGGAAGCAAGCCACATTAATGAGTTGTTTCCCAAGAATTAACATTGAAAATACAAGCTTGTAATTTTTCTTCCTTCATTTCTGTGAACTCATTTCTCATGACTCTTTTGCATTCTCTGACTATTGCTTCTCTGTCTCCATGCATTACTTCCCTTGTCCCTTACATATTAGTATCGCCAGCAGGGTGCGAATAGATGTTTAAGAACTGTTTCCCCTAAAAAAATATAAAGTCCTAATAACACATTTCAATTTTAATTTGCATGACTAACATTTTCTCTATCATTTTTAAGTCTAGATAGTTAGTAAAATAATAAATCAAGCCTGATTTTAGCATTTGCCAATTTCCAAAAAGAGTAAACGCTTACATAGAAAATGTAACAATTGGCAGTCAGTTTGAGCTGCCTCCAGCACCCCCCGGTGACCCCACATCTCTCTCTTTGGCTCTCTTTTCACCCTTCTTTTCTTGTCAATCACTATCATTCTCATGGCTTCAGTTAATGCATCAAGGCAGTTTGTTTCCAAAACTACATTTCCATGTCTCCAGTCCTGCATTTCCAAATGCCTTTTGGTTATCTCTAAACGTCCTGTTAATAATAGCTAACCTTTATATAGTGCTTACTATGTGCCAGACATTGTGTTAAGCACTTAAAAATAATTATCTTATTTGATCCTCACAACAATCCTGGGAGGTAGGTACTATTATTTTCTCCATTTTTACAGTTTAGGAAACAGAGGCAAATAGAGATTAAGTGACTTGCTCAAGGTCGCACAGCAAATATCTGAAACTGGATTTGAACTTCATGACTTCAGGCCCACCCCTCTATCCACAAGGCAAATACCCTTCCTTCCCTCACGTAAAGTTGTAGTATCTACGACTTCATATTGGAAGTGGTAGATAGCAAAATGAAACTCAATCTGGTTTGTAGGTTTGAAGAAATTGTTTATTTAAATGCTAAAGATCTTATGATATAAAAAAAATCTATATATATAAATATGTTAGCATGGGTCCAAGCAGCAGAAATAAGAAATACGTGAATCACAGAAAAAAGATTATCCTTGGGGGTCATGACAAATACATGGGAGAGATGTCCCAATGTTAACCATGCACTTTTCTGATAAGAGTCAGGGGTACTACACATTCAAAACACACTGAAAGAGTAATGTGGGATCCTGGGATTATATCTCTGAGGTACAGGCCTGAGGTTTCTGCCTTTTTTTCATTCAAGAGCAAAGGTTAAAGTCCTATGAGAACAATTAAGGCCAATTGAGGTTTTTTTTTTTAATGTTTAATTTAAATTTTCTCAGTGTTTTATGAAATTGAAAAGATCTTTTTATTGAATGTTGCCATTCTTTCAGAGTACATAAACATTTCACCAAGACTAACAGAAAATTATAAACATTTACATGGATAAGAATGAAAAAGAAAAAGAGCAAACAAGTACGAAAATATGAATTTTATAGACCTGAATATGTTAGGAACAAATGAAGAAGACTCCCAGCCGTGGAATTCTGAGATCTTTATTTCACTCAGAAGATTTTACTGACACAATATAATGGTAAAGAGTTGTTTTTTGATAAGCTTCTCCATGGCAGATATTATTTGCTTGACACTGGTACAACCAGATGGGTATAGGAAGAAGACCTAGTCATATGTGCTTCTCTTTCTTCTCACCACTTAGACCAAGTCAGTAATGAGTTCACCACTGCTCATTATGCCCCACTTTCCACTACAAATTGTGAAGCTGGTTAGAAGTGAAAAGCAGCAACCCTTCCCATGGCTGGCACCATAAAACAAAGTAGATAGCTGCCTAGAACCTGACATTCAGGGAAATGGTTTGAAGGCCATAGGGCTGATTAGCTTGGAGAAGAAAAGACTGCATTATGAGCATCATTGGAGCTTGCTTCAAGTGTTTGACTGACTGTCATAAGAAAGAGAAATTAGAACAGGGACTGATTCTTCACCTTTTTGTGTGTTATGAATGTCTTTGGAGGTCTTGTAGCACTATGGACCCATTATCAGAATAATTTAAAAAGAATAATTAAAGGAAATGCTAAATTCAGTTAAAGATTAGTGAAAGTTAAGATTTTTCTTTCCTCATCTCGGTTCATGAAACCTGGAAATCTATAACAACTCTTGGTTTACACCTTGTTTTGCTTGGCCCCAGAGACCAAACTGTGAAAGGCTAAATCTTCTAGATAGTTTACAAAATCAATTTCAATTATTTTCATTCAATAGCATCTACTATGTTTCCAACTGGATTCAAATCCAGCCTCAGACACTTCTAGTTGTGTGAAACTGGGCAAGTCACTTAACCTTAATCTGCTGGAGAAGAAAATGGCAAACCACTCCAGTATACTTGCCAAGAAAAAATCCAAAGACAGTATTGGTGTGCTATAGTCCATGGTGTCACAGAGTCAGACACAACTGAATGACTGAACAACGACAACAACAATATAGTCCAAGAATGGTACAGATTGCTAAGACTACAGAGACAAAAACAAAACATTTCTTGTCTTTAAAAAATTAGAGCTATAAAAAAGGGGAGTAGACCAAGTTAGAAAGTGATGGGTTTCCCCACTTTCAATGAATATTTTCAAGTGAAGGCTGATTCACTAATTGAAGATTCTATAGCACAATCATAAGACCATAAATATTAAGTTTGAAGGGATCTTATGGAGCATCTAGTCCAACGCCTTACTTTTATAGTACAAATGAGGTAAATGAGATATAGTGAAGTTATACAGGCATCAAGCAGAAAACTTGCATTTCTAATTCAGGTTCTATGTCTCTATGTTCAGGACAGCTGGGTGACACAGTAGATAGAGTGTGGATCCTGGAGTCAGGAAGACTCACCTTCATGTATTCAAATGTGGCCTCCGATACTAGTGTGTGGCCCTGGGCAAGTCACTTGATCTATAAGGTCCCTTAGAAAAAAAATCAGTTATATGGATTTTGTTATTGCAATATCAGATTCAGCAATGCATACTGGGAAAAAAACACTGAATATGAAGGCAGATTGATTTCAAATTCTGACTCTGCTCCTTGCTATTTGCTACAGGTCTTCTAACAGCACAATGTACAACTCCAGTCATTGCTCATGAGGTATAGAGGATTAAACAATTTATCATCTAGTGATAGAGTGCGGATAGAGTGTGGATCCTGGAGTCAGGAAGACTCACCTTCATGTATTCAAATGTGGCCTCTGATACTAGTGTATGGCCCTGGGCAAGTCACTTAACCTTGTTTGCCTCAGTTTCCTCAACTGTAAAATGAGCTGGAGAAGGAAATGGAAAACCACCCAGTATCTTTGCCAAGAAAAGCCCCAAAGGGGTAAACAACAACAAATCAGAGATAGGATTTGAATGGAGGTTTTCTTGGCTTTAAGGTGGGGTCTTTATCTTTGACACCATCTTGCCTGTCATGTGTTAGGAGGGACAAAGATTAACACCAAAAACAATAATATTAGTAATATTAGTTCACATGTCTGTCTATTTTAATCATTTTCTTTATAATAACTATATGAGGTGATACCATAGTTAAGAAAATAGCGGCTTAAAGGAAATAAAGTGATTTCTCCAAAGCCACTGAGCTAGTAAGTTAAAAATCCGTTAATTGGAACTAATTAACTACAATCCAAAAGTCTCACCAGTATTAAAAAGCAGAATCAAGATTTGAACCTAAGTACTGTGGCTCAGAATCTAGTTATTGTTCCACTTTGCCACTCTCCTTCCCTGTTAAGGTATATTTTGGATGAGGTGGCCTCTGAAGCACTTTCTGAGATTCAGATTCTGTGATTTTTTTTTTCCAGCAACGCAATGGGGTGAAGTGACTTGCCCAGGGTTACATAGCTAGTAAGTGTCAAAAGTGTCTGAGGCCAGATTTGAACTCAGGTCTTCCTGAATCCAGGGCCAGTGCTCTATCCACTGCCTATCTAGCTGCTTCCAATTCTGCAATTTCTTAGGATCTGAGCTATACTAGAAGGCCAATACACTAAAAAAAATCCCCTAGTGAGGTACCTAAAATCCCTATTGTTGGTTTCTGAACTCTACTCATTGCCACTCAAAAAAGAATTGAACCCTGAGGGAATCTGACAAGAGATAGCTAAGTTACAATGTGGAGGGAGAGATAGTAAAAGATCAGGGGTACAAGGAACTGGCTAGGCTCTAATGGAGACCACAGTAGGGACCCTAGGCAGTTAGAGGGAGACATGAGGGTGCTGGGCTTTGTAGGGGAAGTTAATGAAGGCACACTTTAGGCAAAGTAGATCTCTTTTTTTTTTTCATATTTTCCCCCTGCAGACTTTAGTCCTGCCATTATATTAATGACAGTAGTTAACAATATAGAGTGCAAAAATTCAAAGCTAGAGCTTCTCTATTGTATCTCTGCTAACTATCCTTCATCTCTGAATGAAAGTCAATAGGAAAATGGAGTTAAATATATGAGGGCTTCACTTCACAGTTAAATTTGCTGGAGCACAGAAAGTATATTCAGCTTCTAGGGGTGTTCCATTTCTATGTTGTAATCATGGGATTAGCCTGGCTTAGAAAAACAAAGCTATCAATAACAATTATGATATTTCTACTACTTGTTGGTATTATTATCTAGACTGCTTATTCCTTATTTCCATAAAAATGAATTTAAGTAAGCTGTGTTAGGTTTTTATTTAAATTAATATGTGAATAATTCAAGTCAAGTTTTTGCATACACTATATGAATATGATATACTTTTCTATCTTTATATGTAACAACTTTTTTTTTTTTAATACACAACTGGGAGAATGTTAATTCCAGTCTACAAAGGCAAATGAAAGTGAAATGCTGAGGCTGTAATATGACTAAATAAGGTACATACACATGTGCAAAGCTAAAAGCAAGAACGCCCAAACAAAGCACAACACTCTGGGCCTTATGAATTCAAATCCATAGGAATTAGGGAATCTAAATTAGATTCTATAATTTGTTTTGGGTATGAAGATTCATTCTTCAGGCTAACTCTGTTTTAAAAATGAATTGTATTAGAATGTAACAACACAGCATGCTCACATATACACATATGTATATTTTGAAGCACTCATGCTGAATTGAGGATTATACAAAATTTTGATCAGGAAAAGTCATTCCTATTAAAATAGAAGTTTGATCACTAGATGATAAAATGTTTAATCCTCTATACCTCATGAGCAATGACTGGAGTTGTACATTGTGCTGTTAGAAGACCTGTAGCAAATAGCAAGGAGCAGAGTCAGAATTTGAAATCAACCTGCCTTCATATTCAGTATTTTTTTCCCAGTATGCATTGCTGAATCTGGTATTGCAATGACAAAATCCATATAACTGATTTTTTTTCTAAGAGACCTTATAGATTATTTGTTTCAAATGACATTTTTTACCACTATATATTTTAAAAGTTCTTTAATATTTGCATAATGTATGACTATAATCCCTGCTATCAGAGAGGCTTAGAATAGTTGATTGTTTGAGCTTGGGCACAGAAGTGCAGAAGGGCTAAAGTTAATGGGATGTCCACACTAAATTTGGCATCAATATGGAGAGTCCCCTGGAGTGGAGGACAGGCAGACTGCCAAAGGAGGAGTAAACAAACCCAAGTCATGGAAACAGAGAAGTCAAAGCTTCCATGATGATAAGAAGTATGGGAAATCAGGCCTCTGATTGGCCACAGTGCTTCCAGCATGGGCAAGGTAGAAAGACCTGGTTTCAAAAAATAAATTAATTAAATAATGTAAAATTTTCTGCAATGGCTTTTGGCCTATATATCCTTGGTATTAAGGAAGTTCTTTTTTGACAGGTTTAAAATATATAATATACATGCATATATTATATATTTTATATTTATATATTATATGTTTATATATAATATGTAATATTTGTGAATCTAATCACTGACATACCATTAGTCAATAAATAATTGCTGGTGATTGTTTTACTTGTTTATCTTAATGTAATTAACTTTTGATTATCCATGTGCAAATAATTCACTTTATGGATTACAAGTGGCATATTATTCATTCAGAGCTGACTTCCCTGTCCCCCAGTACTTATCTGGGTCACCTTCTCCCTGTCGTCTGTGACCATATGCTTACTGAGCACAAACTAATTTTAATATAGGCTGAAGCCAAATATAACAAGGAAAGGAAATCCAAAGCCAAATAAATGATTTGGGGATGAGCTGCCAGTTTGGATAATCCTTCCCTTGGCATAGTTTATCAGGAGTTGGCCCTGGAACTGAGCAAAAGGTGATATGAGGATTGGAAGGCAGAACTATTTCCACTGTCCCTTATCAAGTTTTAAGATTTACATAGGAACTGCATTTTTAATGTATGGCTTTGTAATCTATTGAATTTAATACACTAATATTTTACTAGAATTCTGAAGAAAAAGAAGAACGCTCAGTCTATCACTTCTTATTGAAATCCCCAAAGAAAGACTCTTCTGAAAAGTAAAATACTGACACCTGACAAGATCAGTCATGCACAATCTACTGTGTTAAGTACTGGGGGAAAAGCCATCTGCTTCTCAAGTCCTTCAGGCTAAAGACACCAGTTGACAGATAGTTAAGCCTTCCCCTATATACTGTGATGGAGTTATAAATTATCATGTCATATAACAAAGAGTGTGGCCCCACTTTGCTAAAAGTTGATTTTGTTAGAACTATATCAACTACTTCAGGCACTTTAAATGTTACTAATAAGGTGAGCAGGAGTCAGCTTCAATGCTAAGTTACTGCTTAACTCCTTGGCTCTGATCCATAGGCCTTCTCCCAAAACAAAACAGTATCTCAGTCTCTGTTCTTGATTCAGGACTGCTGAGAGGGGTAATAAAATTGCCCACAACAAAGCTTTTCAATAGATGTGAAATTTCCCCCCTCCCAAAAAAAAAAATCCAAAAATCCTTCGCCCTGAAGGGTTTTTTGTCAGAAATGGCTGGATAAAAGACCAGAAGACAATAATGATGAGAACTTATTAAAACTGAACACTTAGAAAAAAGCAAGTGTCTTGTTTTCTCTTTCCTCCAACCTATCCTATTTCTTAAGAAAGGAAGAGAAAGGAATTGGTGCATGTTAGTTGGCATTGATCTTAACATAAAATCTGAAGAAGGTTTGCTGTAAAATTGGAATAGTTTGTGCATCTCTGTTTGGAAGATCATTGTTGTTTTCTCATAGGGAATGAACAAACCTATGACTTCATTGGTATGTGGAATTCCAATATAAGGAAATTCCCTCTACCAAAGCAGGTTAGCATCTTCAACTCAAAGACTTAGACAGTTGCTCAGCCTTCTAAAAGGTTAAATGGTTTACCCAAAGTCATATAATCAGGATGTGCGATGACTTAAAGCCAGGTCTTTCTGATTCAGAGACTCTCTCTCTAGACACTATACAATGATGCCTCTTTATTATCAGGGCACATGTATATAGTGATTTATGGTTTACAAAATGTTTTATGTACATTGTGTCATTTATTGGTCATACCAACCCCATGAAGTAAAATTATATTCCCTGTTTTACTGATGAGGAACCTGAATCTCAGAGAAGTTAAGTGATTTTTCTCAGGCAGCTAGGTGGCTCAGTATGCAGGATTTGGAGTCAGGAAGACTCGAGTTCAAATTCAGCCTCAAATACTCACTAGCTGTGTGACCCTGGACAAGTTGCTTAACCTCTGTTTGCCTTAACCCATTAGAGAAGAAAATGATAAACCACTCTAGTATTTTTGCCAAGAAAATCCCATATGGGTCACAAAGAGTTGGGCATGACTGAACAACAACAACACAGCTGATATGTGATGGAGCTGAGATTCAAATCGATGTTTTCCGATTCCAGATCCAGGACTGTCCCAACTAAAATGAGCTTCTCTAATATTTTTATGTTATATGATCTCTAACATGGGATCTGGAATGATTTGGGGTAGAAAGGTAAGATAAGAGATTGACATTTATATATATTTACACACATACATAAAAACACCCATAAACATAAATACATATACACATTAGCTACAGCTGAGGCTAGATTTTAATTCATCTATGTATGTATATATACGCATAAGTACATATACATGTACAAAATCATGTATACATACATATATATCTATTTATAGATAAATAGATATTCTCTATGGTATAGATCTGTGGTTTCCTTGGTATTAAAACACCTTTTAATAGCCTTTGTTCTTGTTCAATAATTCTAGTAGTATCTGACTCTTCATGACCCCTTTTGGGGTTTCTGGGACACTGAAGTGGTTTGCTATTTCCTCCTCCAGCCCATTTTATAGATGAGGAGCTGAACCAAGTGGAATTAAATGACTTGCCCAGGTTCACACAGCTAATAAGTGTGTCTGAGGCCAGATTGGACCTCTGGAAGATAAATCTTCCTGACTCCAGGCCTGGCACTCAATCCATTATGCTACCTAGGTGCCCCATGTTTAAGGTCCTAACCATTCCAGAGTATCAAAGACTTACATAAGTTTCAGGGAGTTTAAATGACTTAGTCATACAGTGGTAGGATTTAATGGAAGACCTCCTTCATCACTCCAACACTATCCACTAAGCTAGGAGTTCTTAAATTTGGATCCACAGACCCATTGATTCAGAGAGTCCATGAACTTGGATGTGAAAAAAAAACACATCCTTATTTTCACTATGCTCCAACTCAAATTTTGCCTTTCCTTAATTTGGGAATGTAGGCCACAAACCATATCAGTATTAACTGTACCTGTGATTTTGTCACCACTATTACATTAAATTTGTGGTATACAGATTGAAATATATACTCATTGCTATGTCAAAATTATTATGGTTATTAGAGTTTCCCTTAGGTCACACATGGTTGCATTCTCACTGTCTATAGCCTATATTTCAATATAAATTGGTTTCCTTTGTAAGCCTACTTTATTTTAAGCATTTAAAAACATTATCCTAGTAAGAGGACCCTAGGTTTTATTAGACTGCCAGAGGGGTCCATGATGCACAAAAAAAGTCAAGAATTGCACTAAGCTATGTTGCTTCTCTTTGGTTTAGAAATGAGAAGACAGGGGCTGCTAAGTGGAGCAGTGGATAGAACACCCGCCTGACATTCAGAAGGACCTGAGTTCAAATCCAGCCTCAGACACATAATACTTACTAGTTGTGTGACCCTGAGCAAGTCACTTAACCCCATTGCCTAGTCAAAAAAAAAAAAAGGAATGAGAAGATAAATAAGAACTTCAACTTTGTTCAGGTTGTGAAGATTATGAAAAAAGACAACAATTTTCAAGTAACTCTGTATTTTGATATTTGGACTACATTTGAGAAGATTTAGCCTCAAGTCAAGAACTAATAGGAGTGGCATGATATGTCTGCAAATATTTGAGGGACTTTTATGTATTTTGTGGTATGAAAGTTGCGTTAGATTTGCTCTGTTTGAACACTAGGAATAATTGATGGAAATAACAGAGAGGCAAATTGAAGCTTGATTCTGGGGGTGGGAGGGCTTCCTAACAAGTACAATGAAGCAAAAATAGATGAAGGGCCTTAGGAGGTAGTGAATTCCTCTTCAATGGAGGTCTTCAGGGAAAGGTTGGATGGTCATATGTTATATATCTTATAAAAATGATTCTTTTGCAGGTATGCGTTTGACCAGATGGAAAAGGGTCCCTTTTAAATCGAATACTTTTGTGATTCTATGATAATAATTTCATAAAGCTGTACTTCACTAATTTCATAGAACCATAACAAGTTTATAGAAATTGATTTTTATGATTTTATTAGCATATGATTATGAATAAAGAAATCTGCCATCATTTTTTTTTAAATAAAGAAAGCATATGTACAAATAACGCTACAAGAGGCATATACTCAGTAACTGAAGGTCTCTTCTTGAGGCGTAATAATATCTTGCTTAAAGGAGAAAATTAAAAGATAGGAAGAGTTGTAAAGATAGCACTGCTAATTTCATTTAGAGTCTATCCTTATTTGGAAGTTGTATAGAAAAAAACACCTAAATATCCATTTGCTTACTAGCAAGTCTAAAGGTGTGGCCCACATACCATAAGAGGTAACCAATGTTTGTTTGTTTTCTAACTTAACTGAATTCATTAACATTCGGTTCTCAAACCAACTGAAAAGGATTTTGTTTCTTTATTTAGACAAGGGGTATGCGTGTGTAGTGTAAGCTCTGTAGTAGCTTTTCCAATCCTGACTCTGACAGGATGAATTTTCAGAGGGCCACCATTTTATCTCTGCTAAGGGTTCTAGAAGTAGCCCTGAGTTTGATGGCTTGCCCAAGTGGAGCAGGTGATTTTCTTTAATTCTGTAGCTCAAAAGATCCCATCAGTGTTTGTTCAAACCCCTTCCCCTCAATTAGTTATCAGTTGAGATCAATCAATTAGCCAGATTTAACTATGATTTATATGTTGAAACTTCTGTGATCTAAAAGACTTTGCCATCTCCTACTAATTGCATTTGAATGATAGTTTTCAATACTTTTGTTTTTTTTTTACCATTCTCATCTATCCCCACACCTGCACTAAAGTAAATGAATATCATATTATATATTGTTTAACTTGGAAGGTTTTACTGAGTCATTTGTAAAAATTTCTCTACATCTTCAACTTGTTACCAATGTTGACACATACACTGCAATGATATTCATAGTAGTCCTTTTACAATTACTTACAGCACAGTACTATGTAATGATCAAATATTCCATGAAACAACATTTATGAATATCCTTGAGTGCACTATAACTGTCAACTCCTTCATTTGCTTCTTTCCAAAGAAAACCTATGAGCCAACCTTCCATTTAGACTCAACTTACTGCCTTCTGATTTTGTTGGTAGCAAGAATGTCAAAACTCATACAATTCAGGTTCCCTATGCATATGGCCACTAGTATGTATGTGTAATTTAGAGAAATCAAGAGATATGTGTAAAATATTTAGCACAGTGCCTAGTGCATGTAGGTACTTAATTATTGCTTGTTTCTTTCCTAGTTATGGCTTCATGACATATTTGCCTTTTGCCTACTGTAATCAATAAAAATTAAGAATTTTCTAAATTACTATTCCTTCCAACTTATTCTAAATTGTTGTGAAAAAAAAGCCATTTCACTTACAACACTAATTTCTTTTTACATATTTCCTTTGTAAATGTTTTAAAAGATCAAAAATTCCAGTAAGATTAGGCAAAGTTAAATAAGTAGAATTAGCATTATTAATCAATCAATTAGCATAATTAATCAATTAGCATTATCAATAAACTGATCATCTGATAAAGGATGGACAAAATAACATATTTCTGGAATCTGTAATTTCAGAGATGCAGGTAGTACTTTCTTCACAAACATGACATACAACCTCAAATAAACTCGGAAAAGTTTCTGAGCGTTCCTAAGGCTGAAAAAGTCATTACCCTGTGGATGATCTGGTGATGGGCCTCTCTGAAAATAGTTAGGCTGGTACGCAAACAAAAGACTTACAGTTTATTCTCCAGCAGGTACTCAATGTCAGCAGATGCTTCCAGAGCTTGAATTTCACTGATGTAGAATTCAAGACACTAGGGGCATATTTATGATTTCTATACTAGGATGAGACATCAGAACTAGGCTCCAGAGACAGGCAAGGCCACTTATTAAAAATACGAGATATTCTGTTATTTCACCAAACTGACTTCTTAACACCATTTCTCTGAAGTAGCTAATGATCTTTACATTTTCACAATAGGATGAAGCAGATGATGCAGTATAAGCTATCAACTTACTGGAGTAGAGAAATGCTAAAACCCAGATAATTCCTGGGAATATGAAGAATAATAATCAATGAGCAGAAAGTGGGGCAATGGAGTCTGAGAGCTACATGCACACTGGACATGGCCTCAGAAGACAGGTTCAAATTCTGACTCTGTAATTTACTACCTGTGTGACTTCACTTAAAGTTCTGAGTTTGCTTCTTGAATTATAAAATAAGCCTAATAATATTTGTTTCACCTATCTTATAGGGCCTTCATGAGGAAAGTGCTTGTCAACTATAAGGAACCAAAAAATATGAGCTAGTCTTAATATTAGAAAAAAAATAATAATAGCTAGCACTTCTACACTGCTTTAAGGTTTGCAAAGTACTTTCCTAATATCTAATTTGATCATCACAATAAGGCTGGAAGGGATGTGCTAATAGTATCCCTATTTTACCTATGAGAAAAGTGAGACAAAGGTTAACTGACTTGCCAAAGGTCACACAGGAGAACGAAGATTTGAACTCAGATTTTCCTGCTTAGGGTAGCTAGGTGGTACAGTAGATAGAGCACTAGGCTTGGAATCAGGAAAACTCATCTTTTTGTATTCAAATCTGGCCTCAGACACTTACTAGCTGTATGACCTTGGGCAAGTCACTTAACCCTATTTGCCTCAGTTCCTCATCTGTAAAATGAACTGGAGAAGGAAATAGTAAACAGCTCTAGTATCTTTGTCAAGAAAACCCCAAATGGGGTCATGGAGAGTCAGACACAACTGACAAATGACAGCTTCCTGCTTTCAGGTCCAGAGCTCTATTCAGTGAAATGCATAGGAAAGAAAAGATTGTAGTGACTAGGTCTAATTGATTTGTGTGATGTTATTTGGTGCTTATAACATTCAGCATTTCTCTGTTCTTCCTTGATGTGTAGACATGGAGTTGTTGTGTAATCTATACATCTTTAGCTTTTGTCACTAAACCTAATGAGAAGGACCAGGTGAAAAGTTGTTCCCTTCCCCCAAAAAAACCAGTTTATTATTATCCTTTCAAATGTTCTAAGCAATTCAACTTTTATCTGTTCTAACTTTTTTTGGTTATCTGAGTGATAAAAGAGTGTCCCATCTCCCTAGAAACCTGGCATTTGGATAGTTGAAAGTGGGGTAATGAGCAAACCCAAAGGGAAATATAATTAAAAAAGGTTAGGCAACAGAAACAACCAAACCACCAAATCCCTAAACTTATAAACAGTATTTGTTTCTTGACACTGTAGTGATAAGTCTTCATTTAAAAAAATCAAATCAAATAAAGCAATATTCATGCCACTCCCCTAATCAATAAGCCCCAATGACTTCCTATTGCTTACAGGATCAAATAGAAAATCTTAAATTTGTCATCTAACTCCCTTCAAATTCACATCTTTTGACATGGCCCCAATATCCTAGCTCAGGTGCCCACAATCCTCACGTGTTGCTAACACAATTCCGTTAAATGGAAAGAGGAAAGAAAAAAAAATCATATGTGACTGGTGACAACTTACAATGTCAACCATCTCCAGAATATTTCCATTTCAACAACAGATGGCATTTACATAGTGCCAAAAGGTTTATAAATTGTTTTACATATGTAACCACATTTGGGCCTTACAAAAACTCTAAGAGGTAGATGCTGCAGGTATTGCTATGCCTGCTGTTCAGATGATGAAACTGAATCTTAGAGATGCTAAATGACTAAGTGACAGATCACTCAGCTAGGAAGTTATACCCTACATGACCTTACTAGCCCAAGTTGCACATTATTCCTGAGTAATAGCACAAATATATAAAAAGGTAGCAGAATCCAAAACTATGAATTTCATAGCACTCTGAAAAATTGCCTCATTAATACTTATACTGAGTCTGTAAGTATGAAACATTACAATTTCCACATTGATAATTGTGCGTGTGTACACACTTCAGAAGTAAGAGTATCATTTCCAATCAGGACACAAAAGATACTGATCCTTGTAGATGGGGAAAGTGTAATGTCCACTTTATAGATGTAGATAAAATACAGATACTTAATAAATAGTCTTCTAGTGGTCAAAATGTTCACAGTTCAATCACAAGATCAACCTTGTTCACAATTTAAGTTGCTTTAGTCAGAGTTCCCTTTCCAAATAGCCAATATCAATGAATATTTATTGAGTTCCTTCCAGGCAGTTGGCAACATAAAAGTATAGTCTTTTCAAACTTGAGAATAAACAATAGGCTGAAATTATTAAATGCTTTATCATATACAAAATGGCTTATTTTGTAAGATGAAAGTTGTATATCATATTTCAGCAAGAGCTTCTGAATTAATTGCTTTTTCTAGCCATTTATTTGATCTTCAGAGATACCGAGACAGATTAACTAAAGAGAAATTCTGTTCTAACTAGGACTCCATTGAAAACTTGTGGAAATTGACATTGGACAGTTATGTATATTACCCCCAAAAAAGTCTTTGTTTTTCATGGTGAGGCGTAAGAATGTGATCTATTTGTGTCCCTCTATGATCTAATTTCATTGAAAAACAAAAAAAGAAGTCAATCTGCTGAATAATTTTGGTCCAGCCTCATCCACTGACTTTAAAAACTAGGCTAAAATAATTATGTTAATTTTAACTAATTATTCCCATTATTGTAAAGACCAAATGTACTTCAGTACTCTAACTTGAATATTTAAATGAGCTATGATTTCACTGGTATGAATGTATCCTCCACCAATATAGACTGCAACAATTGTAACACAGCCATGTTTTAGTAGATCTTTGCCATAGGTTATTTGTTTCTGTAAGAGTCAAATAGATTCCATTTTAATCACCTCTTATGCTTTGCCAGTTCTGCCACACTTCACACTCCTCTCAACAGAATCACAGGATCATATAACTTAAGAGTTAGTAAAGATCTCAGTGGTTTAATTATTTAATGAACATAAGTTCCTTAAAGGAAGGGACTGATTTTGCTTATTCTCTGTATGCCCAGGATATAGTACAGTGCTTGGCCCAAGGTTAGTACTTAATAAATGCTTGGTGATTGAAATAAGGGAGTAGTTGCAATTTCACATACTTTTCTACCACTGGTTTTTTATGCAAATTTAGCATTATTTAAATTTAATTTTTGCCCCAGTAGTTTTATTCATAACTCCAAATTTAGAAAGCCCTTCAAAATGAAGAAATTTTGTGTCTTGTTGAATCATTAAGGTTTATCATGTAAATCTTTCTTATTTCACACATTGTTGACCTGGCAGATCTTAACGGTTCCTTCAGACCTTTGTGGTTTATCGTGTCAATCAGGCATGTGACCTCTACGTACCAAAAGCCTGAGTGGAATTTCAGTGAGGGGGAAAAAGAAAGAAGTTTTAGCACATGCACAGTTATCAAATTCAGGCCTCTAGTTTATTATCCATTTTAATTGCTTTGCTCTAGATTTCCAAAAGCAATTACACCATGTTAAAGATTAATCACTTACTCTAAAATATTTACCACTTAAATTGATTTCAAACTCTAAGCCTGCCTGGGCCAAAATATTACTGATATTTACCAAGGTCCTAGTTCCACTGAAAGCAAAGTCAATTGAAACATCCTTGAGACAGCATTTCACTCGTCAGAGCTCATAAATGGCTAATCAAATGTCATAAGAAGAACATGTTTTATTCAGTCAGGTATGACATGCAATTCATGCTACTACAATTCTCTTCAAAATATAATCCATAAATTCATATATAGAGAGGCCACTTAAAATAAATTCCATTAAGGAAAAAATTTGTTACAACTATAAGAATACTTATATGTGAGTGGAATATATATATATATATATATGTATATAAATATATGACCTGATAGGTTTATGAAAGAGAGATAGAAAGATGAGACATCACAGAATCTCAAAAGCAAGAGATCTCAAAGGCTATCTAATCTAACCTGTATATAAGTGATTAATAATCCTCTCTACAAAATCCCTAACAACCCATCTATTACTTGTTATTTGAAGACCAATAGTGATCAGGAATTTACCCTTGAAAAAATATATTTCACATTTGGTTAGTTCTAATTGTTAAGGAGTTTTTCCTTGTATTCAGCTGAAATCTTACTCTATAAATTCCACCTATTATTTCTAGCTAGGTATTCTGGGGCAAAGCAAGAAAAAAAAATCTAATCCCTATTTCATATTACAGACTATCAGGTCTTTGAAGACAATTCTCACATCCCCCTAAATCTTCTGTTTAAGCCTTCCAAACAATACCTTTTATGGCATAAATTGAGGCCTATCATCAACCTACTTGCCATCCTCTGTATGCTCTCCAGATTATCTGTGAACTTCCTAAAATATGAAATGGACATGGCATTCTCTTAGACCATAAAATGGAAAGAAAGAAGGAAGTGAGGAAAGAAGGGAGAAAAAAAAGAAAGAAGCAAGGAAGGGAAGAAGGAGGAAAGGAAAAGAGAGAGGGATAGAAGGAGGAAGGAAAGAAGGAAGAAAAGAAGGAAAGGAGAAAAGGAAAAAGGAAAGGAGAAAGGAAGAAGCCGTGGCCATTTACAGTAATCATTTCTTCACCTTTATTGTAAGAACTCATGAGGCAAATAGGTGACACTTTTTTTAGGACTTGCTGACATAACGAACAGAGTGGTAGACTTGGACTTTGGACAACCTAAGTTTAAATCCAGCCTCAGACAAGGGAGGTAAGCTCTGGCAAGCATTTTAACCTCTCTGTGCTTCAGTTCCTTTATCTGTAAAAGAGCACCTCTCTCACAGGGCTGCTGTTAGGATCAAATGCAATAACATATATAAAGTACTTTCCAAATCTTAAAGCACTGTATAAATGTTATCTACTAATCAACAAGTATTTTTAAGCTTCTGTGTACCAGGCACTAGAAATACAAAAGCAAAGTTAAACAATAGGCCTTGCACTCAAGGAGTTTATATTCTTCTGAGGACGATAATATACATATTAATACATTAAAAATAAATATGAAACCATTTAGAGGAACTTGCAGTTACAGTAATCAGGCAAGGCCTAATATAAGAGATGCCACCTGAGCTGAGCTTTCAAAGAATCTAGGAATTCCAAGAAGCTGAAATGGAAGCATATATTCTAGTCACATAGGGATAATTTGGCAAAACAATGGAGATAGGAGTTTGAATGTTGTGTGTAAGGAACAGCAAGGTCAGTTTTGTTAGACCATAGGCATAAGGTGCAAGTCTGGGAAGGTAAGTTGGAACCCTGTTGTGAATAGCTTTAGGTGACAAAGAGAGAAGTTTCTATTTGATCCTAGAGGTAATAGGGAGCCACTGGAGTTTAATGAGTATGGGAGTGACCAGTTCATATCTGTACTTTAGGAGTGCTTGGATGTACAGAAGAATAGAGAGAGCTAAAGTTAGGAGACCAAACAGGAGGTTGTTTTAGTTCAGGCATAAAGTTTTGAACTTAACTCTTAGTATGCTTAGCATACTATGCCCATCAAGTAGATTTTAAGTTCCTGAAGGCAAAGGACCATAAGTCATCCATCTTCATATCCTCTACAGTACAATATTTTGTCCATCATTATTGTTGCTGTTCAGTCAATTTCAGTTGTGCCTGACTTTTTATGACCCTATTTGGGGTTTTCTTGGCAAAGACACTGGAGTGTCTTGCCATTTCCTTCTCCAGTTCATTTTACAGATGAGCAAACTGAGGCAAACAGGGTTAAGTGACTTTCCCAGGGTCACACAGCTAATAAGTGTTAGAAGCTGCATTTGAACTCAGGTCTTCCAGACTCTTGGCCAGGGAACTATATCCACTATTCCACCAAGTTGTCCTAAGAGTGCCAATTGAGATAGTACAAATAGTATAAAAACTCAGATCAAAGGAGTAATTAGTTTTAGGCAGGGTTAGTTAGCATTGACAAGGACAGAGAGAGTTTAGAAGGGCTTTTAAGAAACAGACAGATAATATCTAGCTACAACAAGAACCACATGCCAAGTATAGGGAATAACACGTGCAATGATAGAGGTGGGAATGAGCAAATTGTATCTGGAACAAAGGAAAAGATTATCATCATTAAATCCAAGGCCCTGACTAAAGAACCATAAGATAAGAAAGGACCTTAAGAGATCATCCTGGACTTACTCATTTAATAATCATTTTACAAGCCTTCTATGTACCAGCTAACTGATACCCAAAGAGATGAAGTGAGTTTTCCAAGGTCACAAGTGGCTGGTTCAACCACTGCTTGAACCCAGAGAAATTGTCTTTCAAGGCACCTCGTGTTTTTGCTTCTGCTTTCATGATTGTTCTTGTGGTGGTGTGGTGGTTCCTGTTATGGTTGTTCTGATTTGGTTGTGGCTGTTATTGTTGGGAGTAATAGGAGGGAGTAGGAGAAAAAATATGGGGCCAGGTAGTTTCCTCAGTGTAGGGAGCTCTCAATATGAAGACTCCCTTCATCAATGAAGATGTGTGACTCATCTGCCATTTATAATCCTGGAGGTTTGCCGGCATCACTAAGAGGACAAGTAACTTTACACTTTGTGGCCTTGTTTGTATGAGTCAGGGGCTAGATTTGAACACAGGTCTCTCTGATACCAAAGGCAGCCCATCTAGCTGCTAAAACACTGTGTCTCATTCCATTATTAAGTAACTTTCATTGTTAGAAAGCTCTTCAACTCAATAAACTGAAATCTGAATCTGTCTCCATCAAAGGTTCATCTAATTGCTTCTAGCTCATTCCTTTGAAGCCCAATAAAATGGGTCAACCATGGGGTTTTCATGAAGCAAAAGGCATCTTAAGTACTAAAAGATTTTCCTTAAGCAAATTAACATTTCATTGCCTGTGTGACTAGACTGTTTTTCATGATGTTATTTATAATCTAAAAACTTTGAAATATTTTTCAAAATAGGAATTCCCAAAGGACTATAAAACAATGGGATGTAATAAATAAATAGACAAATAATGGTCTATAGGTTTTTGGAAATACTAAGCTTGTTAAAAGATTAAAAGTCTCCCTGTCAGATGTTAAAAAGACATTTCATGGATGATAAAAACCAGTCAGAGATTGAATCACTATAGAAGTAAAAATTAATTGTCACCTCAATTGAACTTACTCTATTTAAAGAATACAATTAGCTAGCATTTGGTCAGCATACTGTTGGAGTTTTTAAATATATCATAGAAAAGAAATGTTACGTAAAATATTGGTTAATGGTATTAGAAGTCAATTTTTTTATCATGAATACTTAGTTGAGGGTATACAAAGGTAAGCAGATGAATTAGTCAAATATGATGCATGAGCAATAGCTGTACTTTCAACTCTCATGAAATTCATTCTAATCCAATTCAACAAACATTTAATAAACACTTAGGGCACTCAAGGTAGAAATAGTATGGTTTACTGTATAGTGTACTGGACAGCTTTCTAGAAGGACTTCAGAAAGTCCTAGTGTTGAATCCCACCTTTAACAATTACTACCTGGGTGGCCTTGCACATGTTACCTCTATGTTCCTAATGCAGCTCCCTAGGAATCATGTATAAAGACACAGTCAGGTCAGGATCAGGTTTGTTGGTAAAGAGAATTCTCACTCTGGGAGTATCCTACTCTGAGGAAATCTCAGATCCTATTTATTAATTTATATACACAAAGTATTATTCTAAACACTGGTGAATAAAACTGACACCTACCAAAGATAAATAAGACAAAGAGCGAATGCTGTCTCATTTATTCTCTCTCTCTCATCTATTTATCTCTTTCTATCTATCTATCTATCTCCTCAAAGGGAAGGTAGGCGAACGGCCAGTATAATAATAACTGCAACTATATATGTACATATATATTAGAATATGATCAGTGCATGAGAATTACAAGCAAAATATAACAAGAAATTGAAAAAAAGGATTGTTTTGGGCAGCAGGATATCAGGTAAGCCTTTAGTCAGTCAACAAGCATTTATTAAATGCTTACTATGTACCAGATACTATTCTAAGCACTGGGGCTACAAAGAAAGGCAAAAATACAGTCCCAGCTCTCAAAGAGTTCATATTAAAGTGATTAATTAGAACAGCTGAAGTTAGATTATTTCCAGAGCTTAAGTTATGTGCAAAGCACCATTTCTAGGAATACAAAGATAACTAGGATTTAGACCTTGTTGTCAAGGGGCTTACTATCTAATAAGAGGGAAACAACAGAATCTCCAAATAAGTGGGATGAAAAGGAGCAGTCCATGAACAAGGTTTAATTCTGGCTTAAAGAATATGAGAAATCTGAGGAGAATTTGATTTCTCTTGGCCAATCTCAAAGAAAGCTTTTTTAAGCAGGTAACACTTGAGATGGCCCTTGAAAAAAGGGAGGAGCGTCAAACAGAAAAGGAGGCTAGGACCCGTTTTTATGAATGGCATGCAGCATGAACATAAAGACAGAAGAAGACAGGGGAAGAAGTGGGGCTGGAGTCCAGATGGCTGCACTAAAGGAAGGAAAATGAGATGACTGGAAAGGTGGGATTGGAACTGATTTTTGGAGAAAAGACATACAAGACGATGATCAGGAGCCTATTCTTTAACTTGTAGCTTACATGGTACTACTGAAGATTTATGAGCATAGTGGTTTTAATATTTATTTATCTGGCCATACATATGTGCCTATATGTAGATAAAATATACACATAATGCTCAGAGTGGGCATTTGGATAGACTGACACACAGCCCCTTATCACCACATACATGGACTATTGCAATATCTTTTGGTCGCCTTGCCTCAAGTCTCCTCACTGAACTCGATCCTCTATTCAGTTGACAAAGTGATATTCCTAAAGTGTAGATTTGACCCTGTAATCCCTCTACTTCAACCACAATCAATTTCAGTTTATCCCTGGATCAATTTAAATGTTCTGATTGGTTTTTAAAGCACTTCACAATCTGGCCCCTTCTGGCTTTTTAGGTTTCTTACACTTGATTCCCTTTTATGTATTCTACATGATCCAACAACATTGGCCTCCTTTTATTCCTCACACACAACGCTCCATCTCCTAGTTCCATGCATTTTCACTAACTGCCCTCCAGGCCTAGAATGTTCCCTCTCTTCCCCACCACCTCTGGGCTTCTGACAACCTTCAAGACTCAATTAATATCCCACATTTTAGGAAAGATCTTTTCCCATCTGTTCTCCATATTCCCTGCTCCACTGCCAGTGCCTTCTCTCTGAGATCACCTCCCATAAACTATATATTTGATATTTTATATAGTTGTATATGTCATTTTCCCCATGATAATATAAGGGCCTTTAGGGTAGACATCATGTTTTTTGCCTTTATTATCTCAAGACTTAATATGGTTTCTGACATACAGTAACTACTTTAAAAAAAAATGCTTGCTTACTAACACATCAAAGGGCAAAGAATAGAGAGGCATGAAAACCAGTTAGGAGACAACTGCAATAGTTTATGTGATGGTAATAAGGGCTTGAATAAATCTTTCAGTTTTATTGAGGGATCTATAACATATAACCCTATATTCATGGATTTACAGCACAATATATAAGCCTAAAAATTATTTTTCTAAATAGCTATTGCCATAAATGCTAATATATTTATATGTATATTATATCTATACATATCTATGTATACATGTTTATGTTTGTATATTGTATATGTGTGTATATGCATATATATGCATATACATGCTTACACATAGATATTTGATTAAATGACTATGTGACCATGGTCACACAGCTAGTATATACGAATCCAGGTCTTTCTACCTTTGTAGAGACAGCATTGAGTTTGAACTCAATTTCCCAGGCACCAAGATGGTAAAGGAGAGAGGGTGAACCTAAGAAATTACAGATGTGTGTAACTTTTACATTTGCTCTATCTAAGCAGTAAACATCTCTTTGTAAAATCTAATTGATGTTAATTTGTTAAATGGACATTAGTCTCTAATCCCTGGCAGGTAACAGTGGAAAGAACATAAGGTAATGCAGGCTTAAGCCAACAACATTAGTATCCTCCCAGTAGAACATTAGCTCCTTCAAGGCAGAGACTTTTTTTCTGTAATTATCCAGTAGCTAGCCTAGTACCTGATACATAAAATACATATAACAAATATTAAATAGAATTTAAAAGTAAAATCATGCGATCTGGAACTGGAAAGAAATTTGGTAATTAGTCTATAAAGTCCCTAAATCTCAAAGATATATTCATTAAAGTGCTTTCCAGTTCTAAAACTTACAATTCTATCTAATGTCTGTAGCTGAGTAATTGCCCTTTCACAAAATTATGTTTATCTTTTATCAGAATAGACTTTACCTGATACTAAATATGGCTGACCCAAAACATTCTTGCCACTATCTCTGACTCCTTGGCTTCAATGTTGTAGTAACACTCATCATTTGCTTTGGGGACTTGATTCAGCTCACAGATGGCTTCACAGCTGTTACACCTTGGAGACTCCAAAGAGCCTTTGAGGGATAACATATGTGGGAATTTTTGTCAGTTCTAAAGGAAATTTCTCTTTGGTAAGTAGTTATGTCAGGTGGCCAAATTGAAGGCCCACTCATCTTTCTCCATCTAAGAGTAATCTGAGTCTTTGCTGTGTTCACATCTGCTTCCATATCCAATGACTAGGCTTTCCCTCATTTCCCTGAACACCAATTAATCTGTATCTACAGTGTGTATTTTACTCATCTTCATGTCTGTTTTTTCCTCAGTGCAATGTGAACTCTTCAAGGGACTGTTTCATACACACACATACACAAACACACACACACGTTTGTCTTTGTATGTATGCTTTATATAGCCAATACCTAGTATAGTTTCTAACATATAGTATGCGCTTAATAAATGCTTATTGGGTTGAATTGAATTAAAGTACAATTTTTTTTGCAATGTTTATTTGAACCTTTGTTCATATAAATCTTTAATATTCTATAAGAAAGCACAAGAAAAGATTCTAACTAGAAGTTAAATCTAAAATGGACAATATCTAATTGGAAAAAAAATTAAGGAAAGATATATATCTGAAAAGTATGAAGATCAATGATAAAACCCAGACTCAATAAGTCAGCATTAATGTTGACTATGTGTTTTGGACTTCAAATTCATTGAAGAGTGTCCCACGTTAAATTTGCTTGTACTCTAGTTGGGAACAGAGAACAAAAAATGCAAATATACACCTAAAACAACTGGGACAGGGTAATAATTAAATGGTAGCCAGGTGACCCAGTGGTAAAAATGCCATACTTGTAGTCAAGAAGATGTGAATTCTAATTCCACCTCAGACACTTAATAGCTATTTGATTCTTCACTATATCTCTGTCAGCTTTAATTTGCTTATCTGTAAAATGGGGATAATAATAGCATCTACCTCATCAGGTTATTGTGAATATTAAATGAGATATCATGTATAGCTATTTGCAATTGAATTACTATCCTGTGACCCTGTCTCTTCCTACTTTCCATTTAGTATATCCCTGGTAATAAAATAGTTATTTGGTCTCCAGAATAATGTCATCAGCCTTGACAATCACAACTGGCAGTAGTCAGAATGCTTTTTTTTAATAATTTTTTTAACCTTAAACATATATATGTACACTGAGGCCATAATTAGAAGCAGCTTACCACATTTCCGTATTGCTTTTCCCTATGCCTGTCTGCATGGTATGTTCATTAATTGCTGTTCTGCTGTCAAAGGAGCTGGACTACCCCAGTTTCCATGTGGTTTTCCTTATCCATATGTTCTGCCACCCCTCCTCCTTATGAGGATGTAGCTTAGTCCAAGCCCTAGGCTTAGAATACAAGAGGAGGTTGGCAGTAGGATGACAGCATGACAACCTGAATGAAAGTTATGGAAATACAGCAGCATAAGAAACAGATATGATGAGTTTTTATTGTGTCATGTTTTAGGATTTTTAAATTTTATTTTTTTAAAGTTACACTAGAAAAAAATGAGGCAAAGGGGAGGCAATTTGTTGACTGAAATAGAAAGCACCTCTTCTGGCTAATTCCCCATAATAAGACTATATTATAAATTCTGAAACACATTCATGACTGAAGCATATCACATTCATGGAGAAAGAAGTAAAGACAGAGAGGTTCCAGATGTGTTCAGAGAAGATCAGCCAGCACTAAGCATAAATGGCCAAAAGAGGAAGCAGTGTCTGAATACAAATTGCCCTTGAGTTCATGAAGCAAAAGCTCTGGAGAGATGATTTGACCTAAATCATGAGTCCCCTTAACTTGATGGACATTGTTTCTCCTGGAAGCCATAAACTTAACAGCATTTCGGAATAGTTTTTAGTTTCAGAAGATATTGGCAGGAAGCAGTGTAGGCATCCAAACTACGTATTAATTCAAGACCATCTTCCTGACAGGCTGCTTTGGGCATACCTTTCTCCACCCTCCTCCCCCTCTTCACATCTATTTCTCTGGGAATAGAAATCAAATTAATAATGTTTTTCCTGGAAAAGGCTTGTTAATCTATCTCCCCAATATATCCCAAATACCCCATCCTAGTCAAAACTCCCAAATATATGTTGTCTACATTAGAATGTAAACTTCTTAAGGTCAGGGTTTGTTTGGCTTTTTGTATTTGGACTCCTAGTTCTTAACTCAAGGCTTGGCACATAGTAATTGATGAGTAGTTTTCCATGCTTTCACCTAATTTTGTGTTTTTTTGGATAGCTAATAACAAGATTATTAGAACTCAGATGAGGCATATACTGTAGATATATTCCACCAAGACCTTATCAAAGCATTTGATTTTTTATCTCATGCTATTCTCGTAAAGAAGGTGAAGAGAGGTAGGCTAAACAACAGAACAGTTAGGTGCATTCAAAACTCATATAAGAGCTGAACCTAAAATATCATTGATTGTTCATCACTTTGTAAGAAGGCCTCCAGTGCAGTACTATAGGGCTCTCTGATTTGCCCTGTGCTGTTTGTTATTGTCTCAATAATATGAGGAAAGTCATACATATCGAATTTGCACATGACACAAAGCTAGGAGGGATAGCTAACACAATGAATGGCAGAGTCATGAGTTAAAAAGATATTGACAGTCTCAAAGAGTGGACTGAATCTAATAAGATTAAATTATATACAAGCTTCTGGGTGAAAGAGGGATCAGATTTATTCTGCTTGGCCCCAGAAGGCAAAATTTACAGCAAAGGATTTAAGTTGAAAAGAAGTAAATTTAAGAATTATTTTTAAAAAATTAGAGCTGCCTCAATGTGAACAACCAGATGAGCTGCCTTGGGAAGATCATTTCAGTGGTTTTCTTCCAGCAAAATCTGTAAGATCAATTGCTGGGTGTCTTTTAGAGGAGATTTTTGTTCAGGAAAGAATTGGAATAGATGATACTGGGAGTCCCTTCTGACTCTAAGAGTCAGCAATTCTGAATGAATTCACATATGTAAAATGCTTTGTGAAGTTTAATGTGTTAAATATGAGCAGGCTATAACATATAAAAAGGAAATTCAAAGAAGAAATAAAGTAGCATATCTCATTAGAGAAACATGGAATAGAAAAATAAGATGTTTGCTAGAACAGTCAGTGAAAAACGTAAAGTAAACGAGCCAAAGTTCTTCTAAGGAAGAAAATGAAGGAAATAATGAAACAGCATTTATTAAGCACATACTATGTGCCAGGTACTGTGTTAAGTGATTTACAAATATTATCTTATTTGATCCTCACAATAATCCTGGGAGAGATATGCTATTGAAATTTCTATTTTATAACTGAGGAAAATGAAACAAACAGAAATTAATTGACTTGTCCAGGGTTAGACAGCAAGTTAAGTGTCCAAGGCCACATTTAAACTCATTTTCCTGTCTCCAGTCCTAGGGCTATACCCACTCTGCTACCTAGCTGCCTCTATGTTGTACTTTTTGACAGGCATTGTCTGGAACCTCTCTGTCTTTACTTCTTTCTCCATGAATGTGATATGCTTCAGTCATGAATGTGTTTCAGAATATATAATATAGTCTTATTATGGGGAATTAGCCATTGTCTTTTTTTGTCTCCCACCTTTTCTTTCTCTCCATTGTATGCTGTTTCCACTCATTAGTCTACTTATATTTGTATCTCCAGTTCCTGGTGAAAGTTTTTAATAAACTTCCTTCCTTCCTTCCTTCCTTGCTTCCTTCCTTCCTTCCTGCCTGCCTTTCTACCTTCTATTTATCCATCCCTCTACACTTGTTTGTCCTGCTTTCTAGAAAATTTAGGATTTAGAAAATATAGGTAGATAGACTTAAGGTCCCTGGAAATTGCAGCTTCCGTTACAAAGGGCCTGTTTCCAGTCATCTCCACTAATTACTGCTCATAGGTCAGGGAAGTGAGCATAGCTGAAGTTGCAAGGATAAGTGAGGGGGAAACAGGAGAGAGCATGTGTCAGGAAATTCAAACTACCACCATCGCCTTGGACTTTAGTAGAAACATCCCAGGACTTTGAATCTAAGAGACTTTGGAACAGCAATTCTTCCAGCACAAAGGCTCCAAACATCATTCTGGGAATTAAGACCCAGACATATTTCTATTGAAGACTGAGAAAAGAAAGTTGTTGACACTAAAGTCCTTGGCATTGTCAAATAGTTCAACATCAGAAACTGATAAGATTTTATCAGAGGTAATGGCATTAAAAAGGGGCATTATTATCTGCTGTGCTTCAGTCCCCTAGTGACCATTATACCTTTCCATCTGACTTGTTGCTGAAATCTTTTAAATGTGGTGTCTCCCTCATTAAAATGTGAGCTCCTTGAGAACAGGTATTGTTTTATTTTTATGTTTTTATCCTACTGTACTTAGCACACGGCTTTATATATAATAAATGCTTTATTTAGTCATTCATTCATGAAAATACATCTACTTTCTAATTTTCCAAAATATATTCATTATTTTTTTAGCCTATGACTTCTGCTTTTTCATTCAGTTCTATACAGGAAAAAAAAAATTAGTACATGATCCCATAGCTAATCAAATGCTTTAAAAAAGCAAATTATCCTGGGAATACAATAATTAAGAACCTGAATGGTTTCAGGAAGGTAAGTAAAGCCAGGGCACCTGAGTGTGACTAAATGGAACACTGCTCGAAATCATTATTTAAAAAATGATCACTTACTTAAATCCACTAAAGACAAAACTTGGAGGGGGCCAGTAAAGGGAAATCATTGAAAGATGGTAAAATAGTCATAAAGCATGCCATACATGCTTGTTGATTGATGCAACTGAAGTGAAATTATTTGATGCAAATTGCCCAAGAACTGGTCTGACTCAAAGAAAACAAACATGGTATACAAATTTGGCTGTATATAAATGGTTCATCTGCACCAGCGCATTGTGAACCATAAAATAGAATTCTAAGGTATTCCTGAATAGGATGAAAGGAGTCCACTATACCCCTAAAGACAATTATGAATGTGAACATTTATATTAATTGTGGAATTTATATATTAATTGTGGAATTTATATAGAATATACATATACATATATACATACATACATACACATATATGTATACAGGTATATATGTATACACATGCATGTTTATTTACATACACACACATATATATACATGGGGGGAAGAGAGAATGAAATAATCTTTCAACAATTAACAAAAAAATAAGATCATACATTATCACTGGTAGAGACATCAGAGATCATCTAGTCCAATTTCCTGTTTTATGAATGAAGAAATTGAGGCTCAGAGACATCAACTGAAATGAACACTAAGGCCAAGACCTGAACCCAGGTCCTTTAAAATGGATGTTCTTTTCAATAACACCACGCTGGAGATTATAAGTAGAAGAGAATGGGTAAACAGTCACTAGATGTTAGAAATATCAGTTCCTTCAAGGTGAAGCTATAATGCTAAAATGGGCCCACTGCAATTCAACTTCCTGATATGAGGACTTAAATGACTTCCCATCCCATAGAAAAATGGTAAACTATTTTCTCCAGAATGCCATAGCAAAATGTGTGGATGTGTGTGTGTATGTTTGTGGGTGTGCATGTGTGTGTGTGTGTGTGTGTTGTACCTTTACCATAATGATAGGGAATAGTAATAGGGACTGGACCTATGATTTCATTGGTACATGGAACTTCCAGGTAAGAAAGTTCCCTCTAATAACACAAATCAGTAACTTCTCTGTAACTTAGTCTGAGAGAGTTGCTTTAAGCACTGAGAAGTACCCTGTCCTTGGTCACACAACTATTATGCGTCAGAGGTATTATTTGAACCCAGATCATTCTGGCCTTTTTATCCATTAGGCTTTGCTCTGTCTCTCTTACTATGATGAAAATTTAAGTCTATTAATTTAGCAGCTTTGTCTGGCTTGAAGTCAAGTGACTGAACTTTAGAAGAGATAAATTTCAATGGAGGGGGAACATAAACCTTAAATGATGGCCCCTAAGTAGAGATTTAGGCTTATATGAGTGTGTGAACTGATAAAAAAAAATGAAGACAAATTTAGCTAACTTTACAACTTTGCTTGGGGCTGGCCCTGAATTAAAACCAGGTAAGATGGAAACACTATCATAATAATTGATAAATAAGTTATTGAAACATGTAAATTCATATTTGTGGGGAGGGGCATTGGGGAACTTCCTCCAGCTACAAGTTAGTAGAGAAAGGTAAACATTTAATATAGCATTTCTCTTCCTCCTTATTATGAAAGATTTCGTGATATTTGTGAAGTAATTTACCATCATCCTTGTTTCTCCCTGGGAGGTTGATTATTCATGTGGTTATGAATATAAATATTATATAATTGAAGCAGAAGAAGATTATTTTAGGGAGGTCAGAAATCTAGATAATCCTCTGCATCTTCCTCTTTTTTTTTTTTTTTAACCACTGGAATAGCAAGTGATTTACACTATTCAAGTAATCTTCATGGAAACAAGAGGAGGCAAATTTAGCCAAGCCAAGAAACCTATCACCAAGTGCCATGCATGCTCATCTTGCCCTTCAAAGTATTCACTATAGGAAACTGAGAGAATTAAGCAACTGAGGGGCAATCAACAATTTAAGTTGGAGATCTGCAGAATTAAGAGCATCTTTGGAAACAGAAGACTTTTGTATTCTCTAAAAGATCACATTTTTCCAATCACATTTAACTGAAAGGTATATAAAAAAGATTCTTTAGTGCTTAATTTTTTAAATTATTTTTCCAGAAGCATTTGACTGATAGAACTAAATATGATATCAAAGGTTCTCCTCCTCATTTATGTGTTAAAATCATGTTAGTTTCCCTGTTGGAGGAAAAATCAAACAAGTTTTTTAAAAACATATTCTCTGGTTATTTATAACAAGATGGTCATAGACTAGTGAGATATTCATTTGCCAAAGACATTTGCCACTGTCATGGAAGGCATAAAGTATAGATAACAAATGGAAGAGGGCTTCCTTATAGAAGACAGGTCTTTCAAATACTCCTTTATGCTGATGGCATTTTGTGGATTGCACCAATCCAGGGACTATTGCAGACTCTTCTAAATGAGATTAACAATCTGTCAAAATCTTTCAGCCTAACTATCCACACGTCAACATGGTACAGATGAAAGAGTGTTGCGTTTGGCATCAGAGTATATGGATTCACATCTTTGCATGTGAATTAATGCATTGATGGCCTATATGTGTGATGCATTCATGCATATTTGCTATGTGTGTGACCTTGGACAAGTTAGTTAATTCTTGGGACCTGAGTTTCCTTATATATAAAATTTGGGAGTTGGACCAGATCACCTCTGAGGTTCCTTCCAATTTTATATCTATAGTGGGATATAATCTGCATGAGGGAAAAATATAGATGAAAAATGCCTATTGCCCAGACCAGAATACATATGTAGTTGGATAAACAGTACATCATAGCACCAGTCCATCAGTAAATATATCTTAGACAGACACATGGATGGAGAAAAACCTGAGTCAAGCCTTAAATAAGAAGAAACAAATAGGCTTGATCACTTTTGAGAAACTGTGCAGTACTTTCAATGAATCCAAAGTTTACCCTGAAACAAAATCCCACCATTTTTTGAACATCAATGTTCTTCTGATCATAGAATACTATAATCTCTGAAAATTAAAAAAAAAAAAGACTGAAAGGAAAATAAAGAAGCACGAACAGGCAGCATATTGATGGTGATGAATTGTGCTCACAGATTGGTATAAAAGATAATATCAAAGAGATGTATTAACAGAGAGGTGGACCAATCATATAGGAAGAGTGAAAGAAACAGATGGATAGCCTATATACTTTTCAGTTGTATGAAATGTTAAAAGATCAATAAGAAAGATTTAGCATTTTGATCCCCCTTCTTCCATGGAGTTTTTGGTGGGGAGAACATAGATATTTATCCCACAAGAAAATATCTACTATGTGCCAGACACTATGCTAAGCACTTTACAAATATTATTTTATTTGATCCTCACAACAACCACCGTGAGGTAAATGCTGCTATTGTCTCCATTTTACAGTTGAGGAAATTGAAGCAGGTGGAAATCAAGTGACTGGCCCAGGTTCACATGGCTTGTAAATGTCTGAGGCTGAATTTGAACTGAGGTCTTCTTGATTCCAGGTTTAGTGCTCTATATACCAAATCACATAGCTGTCTTGGATGATAAGGTGAGGATGACTTGCTAAACACATCATCTTGGTTCCTTACAGTTACTATCAATCAATTAATTAACAAGCATTTATTGACTTAATATGTGACTCAGTGCTAGATGTGTGGCCCTGGGCAAGTCACTTTACCTCTATCTACCACTGTTTCCTCAACTATAATATTAATAGCACTTACCTCCCACAGTTGTTGTTTGTTATTTGCAAAGTTCTTAGTACAGTTCCTGGCACACAGTAGGAGACCAATAAATGCTCTAACCATGTGTGATCCAATTATGACTAAATCATATGAATAGGAATTTATTTATATTTAAAATGATCCTTCCATCTACAGTATTATCTTTTGATGTTTTTGATGGGCAAGGTTTTTAGTTTCATTTGCATGCTGAAAAGGGAGAGGGGATATCTAAGGGGTCTCCAGTACTCTATAAAGAGTTCTGAAAGATACATTTCTTACCTGAAGGGAAGAGTTAGTTACTCAAGAATCAAGGTTATATGGGATCATTCATTTTCCTGATATATTTTGTTTGCTCATTTGTTTCCTGTCATCAAATACTTTGGTAACTGTCATCAGGCCAGCAATCAACATCTCAAGATATAAAGTTTAAGTGGGCCCTAGGGTAGGAAATTAAATCACAGAATTGAAAAGGAAAAGGAAATAACTTTATGAACCTTTTAAGAAACCAAACTGTATTGATTAGCTCTTTATTCAGGTACCAAGAGTGATGAAAGAAATGACATCCGTCCTAGATGAAAAACCTGGAGCAACAAAATTAGTTCTGTATCATCACATAAGGTCTTCTGATGACAAATTTAGAGATGAGAAAGAACTTAGAGATCATCTTTTCACTCTTCTCATTTTACAGACGAGGAAACTGAAAATGCAGCAAGTTTAAGTTATTTGCCCAAAGTCAAATGCCAAATAAATTGTGGGGTGGGGTAGGAGTGGCAGCTAGGTGGTACAGTGGATGGAATGTCAGGCCTGGAGTCAGCAGGAGCTGAGTTCAAATGGTGCCTCAGAGTCATATCTGAGGCCAGGATTGATTAAATATCTCTCATTGGAGTTATTTTATATATCTGTTATATCCTCTCTCTTCTCTGATTTGTTCTAGGGAAGATTTTGATTCAGAGAGAATTCATAGACCTGTAATTTACTAGCTCTGTGGCCTTGGTAAGTCATTTTATTTCTCTGAGTCTCAACTGTCACACATGTGGAATCAGGATAATAGGAGATTGCCCAGTTTAGCACAGTGCCTGGCACCTAGAATGTGCTTAATAAATGTTTTTGAATTGATTAATATCACTCTCATAGAAATGTTCTGACAAAGCACTTAGCATTTATAAGATGTGTAAACTATTATTATTAATTTATTACTTTCATTTCCCAATATTCCAAGTACATTGTCTTACACATAGAAGACATTCAGTAAATGTTTTTGTCCGAATGAATACATAAGGTCTGACAAGATTTATAAAATTTGTGGACTACACATTTGAAAACCTCTTTATGAATTATCTGAAAAGTTTTGTTGCAGAGCCTGGATTAGGTATTACAGCTTTCTAGGTGGCTGGCTTCCTTTAAATTCCAACTAATCTCCCACCTCTTACACGAAGCCTAGCTCAACCCCTCTTAATTCCAGTACCTTCCCTTTTAATTATTTCCTATTTATTCTGTATATAGCTTACTTTGCATATATTTGTTTGCATCTTGTGTGTGTCCCCTCCTACCTCCATTAAATTGTAAATCACTGAGGGCTTAGAACTTTCTTTTGATTCTTAGTATCTCCAGTGCTTAGCACCATACCTAGCACAAGGTCATCACTTAATAAAATTTATTGAACTAAATTGAAATAAGAAAAAGTTGTCTTGTTTTTCTAGAGGCATCTTAGAGATGTAGTGGATAGACATCTGGACATGGAGTCAGTAAGTTCAAATCTGGATCAGACAATTTTTGGTCCCTTCTAGCTCCAGATAGTCCATAACTGCTTGATAAATGATTTATTTGTTATACACAAACTCAAACTAGGTAAACAAAACAACTTCTGGAAAGGGGACTTGTGATGTCATATTAGTGCAGGGAACTCATAATGTGGAAACTTCTTCACCTATGTAGAAAACTTCTCTATAATTAATAGTTTTAGAGAGCTGTCTGGGACATTGAGAAGTTAAGTGATTTGCCTAAATTCAGAGAGCCTTTATATATCTGAGTCTACACTTGCACTCAGGTCTTCCTGACTCCAAGACTAGCCCTAGCTAATGATACTAGCTAACATTTATATACCATTTTACAGTTTATAAAGTATTTACATTTAGGGGATGTGCTTTGATAATTCAACAAGATTCTAGTCAATAGAATGGGTTTTGCTGAAGGCAGAGAATGGCTGAATTTCAACAGTTAAGCCAAGAAACTTATTCAAACTTTTCCCATCTCCCAGATGTACACATCACGGGTTTTTTTTTTTTTTTGTGATTACTTCATTTGAAGGAAGAAAAAATATTTACTAGGCATATTAAAGTCTGGAACATGCATCAAGTTTTTAAAATTACATTTTGATGTGTTTGGTGCAAATGAATCTGGAAGTAACTTGGATTTTTTAAATCAGGGAAAAAAGTATGTCTAAATACATTTTCCTATCTCAAATGTTATATTACTACAAAATATTTTGCCAAATCAATTTCCCTATCCTATTTTAAAGTGATAGAGAGTTTAAGGAAATGAAAAAGTCAACAGTAAGCATTTAAAAATATTTTAGGAATTTCTTTTTTCAGATCTTTCATGAAATCAGAATTTAATAAGCACAGACAGACAACAATTGCACTTAATAATGTAGAAGATGGCGGTGAAAACAACTTGGATTACAGCTTTTCTTCACCAAAATATTTAAATCCAGTTAATATGAAGAAGAAACAGAAAATAGTAGTCTTTGGGAAGGGTATATTTAGATGTCATTATAAATGTATCTTTGAAACAATATTTATGCTTTATCTGACATACAAATTTCCAAGTCAAAAAGAAGACAGGCTTTTGTTATCCCTCACTTTCATGTTTCTGCAGTTAAAAACAATAAAAAAAAACCTAACTAAATACCCACAAACATTTCATTGAGCATTAGAGAATTCTGTGCTGAAACACAGATGATATGTATTATGATATATAAAATTTTAATATATTATTTTTTGGTTAAATTGTAGGGCATTTTGATTCAGATTTGTAATCTCATCAGTGTAGGGAAATTTCTGATATCATGATTATTATCTCTCCTGTAACTCATTTTCGTAGAGAGTTAGTTGCCTGGGTCACTGAGGAGTTAAGTGATTTGCCCAGTGTCACACAGCTGGTATGAGAATACACATCCTAATGAAAAAAAAAAAACATCAACAACAACCCAACAACATTTGTTAAGCCCTTAGGATGTGCTTGTGCTAGACACTATACTAAGATCTGGGGACATAAATATAAGCAAGGAAGACTGTCCCTGATCTTATATTCTAATGAGTGAGAATATAGACATGTATTGATATGTATGTAATACTTGTAATATATTATATATTGTATATATGTATAATATATGTGACATAATACACATATACACAGAGATATGTAGAAACACAGATATGGGTATCAACATGGATAGAGTTAGAGATGGAGATCGTGACCAAGCTAGAGCTAAAGATGATAGATACAGATAGAGGCAGAGACAGATAAATAATGTGCAAGGTAAGGAATGCCTCCATCATGTTGGCTGGCTGGACTCCAGTGGCAAACATATGGGAAGCTACAAATAAGAATTGTGTTGAATAAGTTAATGTGGATGTGATGTGATCTGTATTGTCTTGGGAAATATCCATATTGATGAGATCATAGATCCATATGAGGATAGTTTGAAATATTTAAGTATCTGAAAGACAGGTTCAGACAAATAGAAAACAATTGCATTTTTTAATGTAATTCAGTATTTCATATACCTTTTTTCTTCACTCATGAAATTGCTTTTGGAAAGGTTGAGTCATTTCACTAAACTAGGACTTCACTCACCATTCCCATGTTTTTTTTTTTTTTTTTTTTACGTAAAAATGCAAAGCTAGGTAGACATTTCAGGGAGATAAACATGTATTGTATATACTGGTAGTCTGTAAACATATTACCTCTTTATGTTGAATGTAAATCTCATTTTGTTACAGCTATAAAATGACTATTGCAGAAAAAGAGCAAATACATCAAATTTATTCTATTTTGTTTTTAAAAATCAGTGAAAGAATGAGGCCCTAGAAAGAGGGGTGAATAATACCTCCAATACTTGCTAAGCTTTGTGACCATGGTCAAGTCACTTCACCTCTCTTGGAGGCTTTCTTTAAAAACATCATAATAAGATCTATAGTGACCGCACAAATATAATGAGAAAAAGGAGAGAAGAAATCAAGTTTTACCCTGTTTGCAGAACGCCTATAAAACCAATTTAAAAAATAAAAATTTCAGGAGTCAGATATGTTAATGTCATAGTTTTTCAGGTAAGCAGAGGAGCAGTACCAACAGATATCAATGAACTATGTGGAGAGTAACCAAAACCAATTTATAGATTATATATATATATATATATATTTTTTATTCAGAAAGGCAGTGTGAAGCAGTGGGCAAAGCACTAGATTAACTGCATTAATCCTTTTAAGCATGGATCAGTCACTTCCTTGCTACCATGGGTAAATCATCAAACATTTATTAAGCACCTACTCTATGCAAAGCACCATGCCAGGTGTTAGGGATACAAAAATGAAATAAGCCACAAGCAGCTGAGAGACATAATGAGAGATAAGACAACTCAGCATAAGAATAGTGTTTAAAAAGAAGGAGGTATTTGAGTCAAGAAGAGAAACCTCACTAAATCTTTTTGAGCCAGTTTCTTCATCTATGAAATGGGGATAATTACAACACACAGTTGTCTTGAATATGAAATAAGCTTATGAATAGGAAATTGAAACTTCATATAAAGATAGATGGATAGATAGATGGATGGATAGGTGGACGGATAGAAGATAGATTAGATAGATGATGATAGATAATATTGATGGTGCTGACAGATGATGATAATAATAGATATATTAATAGATGATAAGTGATTGATAGATACATACATACATAGATGTTAGATAATAAACGACTGATATTAGATAGATGTGTATATAAATTTTGGTGAAGATTTCATTGGTATAAGGAACTGAAGGATGTGATGAAGAAATGAAGAATGAGGAAACTTCCAGCTAATGCAGATCAATACCTTCTCTATAACTAACAGTCTTAGGGAATTGCCTGGAGCTCCTCACTAAGAGAAATTAAGTGCTTTCCCCATAGTCCTACAGCTAGCATATTTCAGAAGTAGTTTTTTTTCAGAAGCTAGTTTTTTCAGACCCCCAGGCTAGCTTTCTATCCTGGCATCATGCTGCACAAGGTATTGTTATTCTATTTTGTTGTATGCTTTTATCAAGCAATAAAAGGGTACCCATAAAAGGTGTTTCAGTTGCATATCATTCCCTCAAATAAAATATCCCCAGGTATTCACCAAATAATAATACACATTTTATTCACTGAATAAAATTAAATTTGTGGTAATGTCTCTATTACTGCTTTGAAAAATCAAATATCCTTTGGGTTAAGATGCAAGCCTATTCTTGGAAGCATGTATGACTCACACTCATTGGACAGCGTGGTTAAATTATTACCACTCTAAAACGTTTTCTGCTCATCATTTTACATGATCCTTTTGGATTCTTTTATGTGGGAATATCTGATAAAAAGGGCTTTGGTGGGTAGGCCTCCTACTTTGGAACAGTGGCTTATATTCTTGATTTTCACTTTCGGAGGGCTATAGGACAAAGGAGAAAGCAAAAGAGGAAGACAGATTACAAAACTGAGTCTTATTCAAGACACAAGCACTTTTAAGAGAGGGCCTTTGAAGCATTCACAATCCAGTTCTAGCCTGTCTTCCCACAATGACTCCTCTTTACAGAATCTACCACATCCTTATCAGTAGGCTATTTGAGGTTCCCTATACTCCATCTCTGGCCTCTGTGCTTTTGCATAGGCTGTACCCCATTGCTTGAATGCTCTCCCTCTTCCATTCTGCCCTGGAATCCCCTGCTCTGTTCAAGGCTGAACTCAAGTGCCACCTCCTGCATGAGATTCTTATCTTGATCCCCTTCATTCTGGATGTCCAGCCCCTAACTACTGTATATCTATATTTATCCATGTATATCCCAGGGGTGGGTAACCTTCAGCCTCAAGGCCACATGTGGCTTTCTAGGTCCTTGGGTGTGATTTTTTGACTGAGCCCAAGTCGTACAGAACAAATCTTTTTATTAAGGGGATTTGTTCTGTGAAGTTTGGATTCAGTCAAAGGGCCACACTGAAAGTTCCCTACCCCTGAATCCTTCCCCCAAACACACAAACACAAACACACACACACACACACACACACACACACACACACACACACACTGATCACTACCACTAAACAGAATTTAAGAATGCAAACTCCTTAAGAGGGCTGGCATACAGTAAGTAAGTAGCTACTTAATAAATGCTTAGTGAATTGAATTGAATAGAGAAGCACCCCAAGGGAATCTCATCTCTGATCTCTGGCCCAGGGATGCTCACTTAAGGTCACTCTCTTAGGCAGTTTTCCATTGGTGGTGTTTATGTTTTGACAGAGCAAAGGTCACTTTGCCAAGGGCCACAAAATTAAGCACTTTCTATCATCAGCTAGAAAAACCATCAAGATATTAGATTTTTCCTCCTTCTACCTAAATTAAATTGGAGTTAGGAAGGTCTGAATTCAAATACTGCCTCCTTTACTTATCAGAAGCATTACCTTAGGTAAGTCACTTAAAATGTCTTTCTCAGTCTCAGTTTTCTTAAACTTAACAGAATTGTTGTGAGGATGCAGTGAAATAATAAATATAATACATTGTGCATATCTTAAGGGTTTATATAAATGCTAGTTCTTATTATTAGCTATTATACAATTATCTATTGTTAAATTTTAATAACTAACCTTGGCCTTCAAGAAAAGGTGAGAAAATGCACCCTATCCCTTCTTTTGCAGAAATGGAGTGGGGAAGTACAGATGGGGGGGGGGGCATTATTATATTACCCTCAGTTGAAATGTTTTTAGTTTTGCTGAACTATTTTAGTTTTTTCTTCTTTATCTTTTTACTTTTTGTTAAAAGGAACTACTCACTGGATAAGAGAAAGAGGATAAATGAAAAACAAAGATATCACTAAATATTAAAAAGTTTAACAAGAAAGGAAATTTCCATCATTTTATTTAGCAGCTTGTTCTATTGGGGGCAAAAAGAGTTAAATGAATAAAATTTCTTTAAGGCAAATCAATGGGAACAAACTGAAGTTCTCATTACATGATTAAGCTACTTTCCTCATCAATTCATCCCACCAAAATAATAGAAAATACAGTTAAAGGTCACTTAATTGACTTTATGGGTAATAAATTGATTATATTATTGTTCAAGTGAGAGGCAAAGAATGGGAGTGGTCTCTGCTAAATAATCCCTTTAGTTGCTAAATTGGTTCATAATTAGTCATTGGTCATAAAAGCAAAATTTCTTCACTACCTGCTGGTGCCCAGGGAAATGAGGGCTTTCCAAAGGTCAAACACACCTGTCAGGAAGAAGGAAGAGGTACACAAGGGACAATTTTGATTTGCAAATATTTACAAGTAAAAAATCATGCTTTGTATTTCTTGAAAAAGAAGGACAGTGGAATAAAAGCTTTCTCTTTCTCTGGGCACGCAGGGGCATGCTTTCTAACTTTTTTGTTTGTTTGTTTGTTTTTCCAAATATATTTTAGTGACAGCTTTTACAATGAAAATAAGTTTGAGAATTAGCAAGCTGCAACAATAAAAAGGGAGTTCATTAGGCTGCCAGCATCCTGTGCCAAAAGCATCCAGGAAAGCCACAGAAAAGCTATTCAGCATTCTCATTAATGATGAGCATCAAAAAGGTCAGGATCAGTTCATGTAAATCAGATTGTGAGGCTTGATTGGGCTGGTACTGTACTTAGATAGGGACACTGATGGGAATTGTCATATACCATCTGCCTTTGTTTCCATCATTAATTCTGCCAGATTTTTGTTTGGTTTTTGGTTTAAAGCTATGACTTCCAGTTGTAGAAAATCCTTGCACCAATGCAACTTGGCAACTCATATGTAATTTATACTGTCAAAAATTTATATGATACATCGAGAGGTTAAAGTAAGTTACTCATACTTAATCATGATGCAGAGGTGAGAGGGAAGAGGGAAGGAAATAATCATTTATACAACTCCTGCTATGTGCCAGGTACATATTTTAAAAATATTATCTCATTTGATCCTCAAAACAATCCTGTGAGGTAGATGCTGTTGTTATCCCCATTTTTACTTGAAGAAACTGAGGAAAACAGAGATTAAATGACTTGCCCAGGGTCACACAACTAATAAGTGTCTGAAGTACTCTATCCATTGCACCACCTAGCTTCCTCATTGCGACATTCTTTACAGAATTCAAGAGTTGGAAGAGTTGCAGTGACCAGATAACTAGGCATAAACCAGAAAGAAATCCTAACTACAACAATACTGACAGGGCTTGGGATCTGGACCCAAAAAATGCAACTGAGCTCCTGAACCTTCCCACACATCCCCACCTAGACACTCAATAATCCTTTCAACTGTCCTTTTCATTGTGGCCCCTGATCCAGCCCAACCTTCAGTTCTCTGTTACCTCTGACCCAGCCCAGCCCTTCATTGTCTGTTACCTCTGGACTACCTCAGGCTACTTCCCACCCTTAATCCTATCTAGACCCCTTCTCTGTTACCTCCAGGTCACTGCAGGCTATTTGCTACTCCTTGATCCCATTCAAATCTTCCCGCAATCTTTTTTCCCTTTAAAAAAAAAGTCAGTCTTATCCCTACCTAGATTCTTAAAATCTCACCCTCTTCTATTGGTGACACAATAAACCTTGTCTCTGACTGAAAGAAAGCTTGAGTGGTCAAATTCTTTCGAGGCAGAGCTGCACCCTTTGCCCTCATATTTTGGGATTCCCAAGACCCCTAGACCTCAACAATACCAGACATTAGTCAACTAGCCTCTGAAGACCTCACATAAGAAGGAACCCACCATCTCTCAAGGCAGCTTATTCCTCTTTGGGACAGCTTTAATTGTTATAATGTTTTTCTTCACATCAATCCTAAATTTGCTTCTTTGCAACTTCCCTCACTCCCCCCTCTCCCTTTGTTCCTGGTTTAGCCACTGTAACCAAAAGGACTAAGTCTAATTCCTCATCCACATTTTAGTCTTTAAGTACTCTTTTAAATTCCTTTTCAGGCTGTATTCCAGACTTTTATCTACAATGCCTCAGAAAACTCTATCATCCTGGATGCTCACTCTAACCCAGGTGTTCACATTTTAGAAATCCTCCGACCCTCTGGGTCTGTCCTTCTGACTGGATGATTCTGCCCAGATCCTTTTATTGAGGATGTCTTGGCCAGCCACATCTCATTCCTCTCTAGACCTCACCCTAGGCTTTTTCTACTATACTTCTTCCCCAACAATAGTACGTTTGTTTCTTTACCTCTCCCTCCCCTACTTTAGGCTTCCACTTACACTATTGTCTTCTCATATTAGAATCGAAGCTCCTTGAGGGCAAAGAATGGCTTTCTTTATGCTTGTATTTGTATTCCTGGTGTTTAGCACAATGCCTGGCACTTTGGTGTTGTTCAGTTTTGTTAGACTCTTAGTGACCCCATTTGCAGTTTTCTTGACAAAGATACTGGAGTAGTTTGCTATTTCCTTTACCAGCTCTTTTTACAGATGAGGAAACTGAGACAAACAGGGTTAAGTGACTTGCCCAGGGTCACACAGATAATAAATGTCTGAGGACAGATTTGAACTCAGGAAGATGAGAGACTCCATGCCCCTCACTCTATCCATTGTTGGCCATTGATTGACTGACTAATACTTGATAACTGCTACCATGGTCCCTCTGAGTCTGGACTTCTATAGGCTAAACATTCTCAATTGCATTAACTCATTGTCATACAACATGGATTTTATACTATCCCTGTTGCTCTTCTCTAAATTATCAATGTGATTCTTAAGCTGTCTGGAACTGGACAATTATGTAGATGAAGTCCGGTGAGGGCAGAGCACAGAGGAGCTATGCTTTTCAATGCTGCCCAAGGTCCCAGTAAATTTTATTTTTGTTTTTGTTTCAGCAAAGACATCACGTGGCTGTAACTTGCAGTCCACTAAAACCTCCAGATCATTTTTCAGACTGTTTTCCATCTAACCACACTCCATTCCATCTTGAACTAGTGAAAATTATTTTTATACCTCAGCATCACATGTTAGATTTCTCCTTGGATAATTCTAGGATCCTATAATTCTCTGATATCTACAAAAAACAAATATCACAATTCTATACAATTGTAAATAGAACAACACATATCAAACATTATTTAAAGTAAAATTTTGAAGGAATGTACTGTTAGGAAATGGAAGTATACAGTAGATGTCCATGTATTTGAAACACCTGATCATGACTATGTTATATCTCCATGTTAGGCTTATGATTTCTTTTCTTTTCTTCTTCTTCTTTTTTTTTTTAAGGCAATTGGGGTTAAGTGACTTGCCCAGGGTCACACAGCTAGTAAGTGTCAAGTGTTTGGTCTTGAAGCCACATTTGAACTCAGGACCTCCTGACTTCAGGGCTGGTGCTCTATCCACTGTGCCATCTAGCTGCCCCTATTTTCCCTTCTTTTTGAGTAATTAAACTGTTCCAGAGTCACACTTCAACCATGACTTCTAGCTCACCATGACTCAGTGTTAATCAGGAGTCAAATTTGCCTCCATGCATTACGATTCCTAGTTTACCTTGTTTGTGACACATACTTCAAACATCGGTGTTTATACATCTGGAGGAATGTATAATTGTTTATTCGGGAGTTTTGTTTGTTTTGCCCATTCCTTCCTTCCTTGGAGTTTGCCTTGCATGAACTGCCAGGTTTCTACAGCTATCCTTTTTTTCTACATTATACCTGCCCTCTATGGTATCCCGCTTAATAGATTTATGCAAGCAATTTTTACCTTACCAAAATTTTTTTATTTAAAAGTCCTTTTTGTGATTTAATATTTCAATCTTATCATTAGGATCATCACCATTACTTTGCAATTCTTGTTTTGGTGGCTCTGAATACTGTGCAACAGTGGAAACAACAGCAACACTTGACCTGGGGTCAGAAGGCCTGGGTCATAGCAGAGTCATAGCTCTGCTATTTGTTACCTGTGAGACTTTGGGAAAGTTTCTTGATGTCTCTTGCCCTCAGTTTCCTCACTGATCAATCAAAACATTTATTAAGCACCTACTATGTGTTGGGCACTGAACTGGACGCCCGAGAGAAATCAGAGCATCACACCCAATTGACTTTAATTGAGAGCGCGTTTATTTGAGCCGGCCGGCGACGGACCCCAGGCGTGCATCCCAGGGGCCGTCCCACCGAGGGTTTCATCTGAGATATTTATACTGTCCGGTTACAAAACAGGGTCCGGTGGGGTGCCGGGAAGGGAACAGGGTCCGGTGGGGTGCCGGGAAGGGAGCAGGGTCCGGTGGGGTGCCGGGAAGACAGATCAGGTCATTTACAGAACAGGATGTTGCACCCCACCCTTGAGGATTTCACCCAGGGTGTTGTAACAGCCGTTAGGGGAAGCTGAGCCAGAGGCCCCGGGGCGTGGAGACTTCCCTGGATTCCCTAACGGAGGGTCTATCACATTCCCCCCTTTTCAAGAGCAAGTTATACAGAGGACTCAACAGAGTCCAGGGGCGCTAACTCTTCCAAATCCGGGGGTGTATAGGATTTGCGTAGGACAAACAGTTTCAGAGACTGTATACGCTGCTGGATGTAGCGGGAGAGACAATTCATGATGCAAGGGGCGACCAATAATCCTAGGAGGAGAAGAACCAAGGGGCCCATTATAGCAGAGAGTAGAGTGGTGAGCCAGGGGGACCAGTTATACAAGTCCTGGTACCAGGAGGAGCTGCGGGCTCGGATCCAACAGGAGGGACTGGTAGTGAGTCAGACGAGAATTAGAGATCCACCGAGTGGGAGGGGTGTGCAGCAACTGCTCCAGGTGGTGAGATGCAGAAATCTCAAGGGGCTGGCCGAAGGTCAGCTTTGTTGCCTCCCTGACCAGGGTCGCGACAGCCGCGACAGTTCGAAGACATGTAGGCCACCCAGCAGCGACCGAGTCAAGCTGCTTGGAAAGATAGGCCACTGGGCGATTCCAGGGCCCCAAAGGCTGGGTTAGCACTCCCTTGGCCACTGCCTGAGATTCTGAGACATAGAGGCGGAACGGCTTAGTCAGGTCTGGCAGGGCAAGAGCGGGGGTGCTAGCTAACGCTCCGCGCAGTTTGTTAAAAGCCTCCTCCTGCCTTGGTCCCCACAGGAACTTGGCAGGCTCACCTGACAGTGCCTCATACAGTGGTTTAGCGATTTCCGCAAATCCTAAGATCCACAGTCGGCAGTACCCGGCCATTCCCAAAAATTCGCGGAGCCCCCGGCGGGTTGCTGGGGCCGGCATGCCCAGGATAGCTGACACACATTCCCGCGAAAGCAGCCTTTGTCCGGACTGCAGGGTGAATCCCTCGAATCCATCCAATTTTTGCAGTTTTCGCCGGATGTCAGGAGCCGAATTAGACACAAAGTCTATCACCACTGCTCTCCGGTTGTTAGGATCCTCAGGGTCAATGGGGGTGTAAGTGCGGTAGGCCTCATACAATCTTTCCAAATAAGCAGCTGGAGATTCACTTTTCCCGTGCTTGATCTCACTAACCTTAGACATATTGGTGGGCTTCCGCGCTGCTGCCCTTAACCCCCCTAACAGTAACTGGCGATACCTGTCCAAAGCCTCTCGCCCCCGATCAGAATTTGGGTCCCAGTCAGGGCGACTTTCGGGAAAAACATGATTCCGGCGGCCCGGATCAGTTGAGGGGCGGCCGTCGGGGTCCATAACCCTTTTCCTGGCTTCCAATATGATCTTATCACGCTCCTCAGTGGTGAAAAGAACCCGCAGGAGCTGCTGACAGTCATC
>NW_020950062.1:13003953-13017464 GCF_900497805.2 Vombatus ursinus | reverse complement strand
CGGGGCGTGGAGACTTCCCTGGATTCCCTAACGGAGGGTCTATCACAGGCACTATGCTAAAAGTTGGGGATACAAAAAGAAGCAAAAGATAGTCCCTGCCTCAAGGAGTTCTGAAGGCATTTAGAATGCTGAATACTATAATAATCACTTACTATTACATTTTAATATACTTATTAAATGACCAGAATTATTTTTCTTGCTCAAGTTTACATAGTATAACAATAAAACTTTAGTCCAAATTTATAACATCTTCCAATAACTACCTTTTCACCACTTAAAGTCATGTTTTTGATAATAAAGTTAAAGAATTGGTAGCAGTTGATATTTCATTAAAGTTTGTTATCATATTTAAGCTGTTCTCCTTTGCCAATGTCATCATAAAAGCAAAAATTAAAGTATTATAATGACTTTCCATCCGAGTAAGAGGAATATTTAAAATTTCACCCTAAACATTAAAAGGATTTTTAACCATAAACTTACTACTGACTTCTCCATATTGTCTATATCAAAAAAAGATTGCTCTTAAACTTAGAAATTAGACAAACTTGCATTAGTCGGGTACTCTGGAAAATGGCAGGACAGCTAGGTCGTACAATGGATAGAGTACTAGTCCAGGGGACAGGAGGACCTGGGTCCAAATTCAGTCTCAGACACTCACTAGTTGTGTGACCCTGAACAAGTGACTTAATGTTGTCTCAGTTTCCTCATCTGTAAAGTGAACTGGAGAAGGAGATGGCAAACTATTCCAGTATCTTTGTCAAGAAAACCCCAAATGGAGTCACAAAGAGTTGGATGTGACCGAAAGATGACTGAACATTAATTACTAGAATGGGCCCTCAATTCAGAGTCAGAGGAGTTGTTTTCAAATCCTGGCTCTTCCACCTTGCTACATGTGAGACTTTGGTAAGATCGCTTCGTTTCTAGGGCTCAGTTGATTCATCTGTAAAATAAGGGAGTTGTACTAGGTGATATGTAAGGTCTCTTCTAAACCTAAATCTATAATCCTAAGAAAGCAAATGAACAATTGCACTTTCTTGCTAAACAATGAGTCATATTTTATTCCTTTCTATCTAGCAATAATCCTGTCAGTTAAACTTTACATCTACATCTTACAAAAAGATGGAGATTGTGTGTGTGTGTATATACATATATACATGAGTATATATGTGTGAACACACATGTATATACATATATGGATGCATACATACATACAGATGTGGATTTTTATACATTTCATTGTACATTAGCACCACGCCAGAAATGTTACTATTTATTATTTTTAGGGCAATGGATAGAAGTCTGGTCTTTGGAGTCAAGAAAACTGGTTTATATGCATAATTATATGCTTACCTTTCTGCATCAAAAGATGATAGCATTATTTCATTTCCTACTTGGCAGATTTTCTTTGGAGGGTGGGGGATAGAAATTTGAATAAAGAAATTTGTCTTTGACAAATTTCTAGTTAGGTATGTGAACTTGGGCAAATCACTTAAATTCTTCATACCCAAATCAACAACTTTATGCCCAGTGGAGGGAGTTTCTGTACCCAGAGTTTCCTAGACTAATGAAATCACTGGTCCAAAGCAAATTTGTTTCTAAAAGAAGATAAACTGACCAACAAGCTAATGATAATAATATTATAATAACAGCTAACATTTATATAATTCTTGTTATGTGCAAAGCATTTTACAAATATTCTCATTTTATTCTCATAACACCCCTGGGAGGTAGGGGGTAATATTATCCCAATTTTACAAATAAATAAACTGAGGCAAATCATGGTTAAATGACTTGTCCAGGGTCACAAAGCTAGTATCTAAGAGTGGATTTAAATTCAGGTCTTCCTGACTTCAGATCCAGCACTCTATCTACTGTACCAGCTAACTAGCATAGCACATACCTAAATTTTGAAGAGCTCATTAGTTACTTTGCCATAGCATGGTGAACTTTTTAGACCCAGAGTCCTTTAAAGGTCATTTACTAAAACAGAGAGGCATTGCAATCTGTCTTGGTGGAGGGAATACCCACACTCCTGACATCATAGATATATTGAAGGGGAATTGAATATGGTATCCATCAACTTTCTGATTTGATAAAACTCCTTGTTTTTTTTATCATATATACATACATATATACATATATACATATCATATATACATATATACACTTATAAAAGATATATGTATATATATTAAGATTAGAAATTAAAAAACATAAGAGACAACTATTTTTGAGGGTAAATTCATTGAGTGTGTTTAGTGCATTTCTTCTAAAGAAATACAGTCATATTCTCAATTTTGCAGCATTTTCTATAGTAGCTACATGTCCTACAGTAGACCATAAAGCAGACAGTAATTCATTCTTTTTCTTCTTCTGATAAGATGTAAAGCTAAGGACAAGAAAATCCCTGATCTGAGAGGAGCTCTCTCCTTTAGTTCTAACTGCTCCAGCTCAGGATTTAAGATTTAATATAATACAATCACTAGAGGTTAACTGGAAAGTACTGAGGTTTAAACTGTACTTTTTTTTTTCTCTTTCCCATGCTTGCTAAGTCACAAGGAAAATTCATTTCAGTTTGAAAATTTCTTCAATTTTAGAAAGTTCAGAATCACTAAGGAAAAAGGAACTCAACTCTCTTCACTACCTTTTTTCACATATGTATAGCTAGGTTACTTCCTCCCCTCCATATTCATTTTTAGGTATTTTTCAGGTTTGAGAGATTATTAACATGCTGTACATGTAAATGTCTACAAAAAAGCAAAATCCATGTTTTTGTTTATTGTTCAATTGCCAGCAATTATAAGATAGTAATGTCTTTTTTTTTTTAATGTAAGCATATCAGATTCAGCCATAGATTGAGTCCCAGGGTCTCTGGCTTTAAGACTCCTAAAGCTCCTGAGGCTAAGAATGCAGCTTCTGTGTACCTTTGATTTACTGGGCTGGCATATGGAATGCTTGATAATCAGGTTAGTACAAATTTCTTTTGATCAGACAACATGGGGAAGCCCATGACCAAAAATATAAAAGGTCCCCTTCCAGTTATAATCCTGGAACATTGCCTTACCCCTTACTTCCCTGGCACACAGTCAGAGCCTTTTTATAGGGGGGGTTTGGTCAACTAAAAAACATGCCACATGGCACAGGCAGTGCTGAAGGAGGACTGCATTCAACTGATTCAACCACTCTCCTCCCTCTTCAGTCTCCTTCTCACACATATTACAAATGCTTCTGCTCCACACTGAACTGGAAGTGGTAGCTTTGCAGAGTCCTAGAGAACAGCAGATGGTCATTGCTGTGGATCAGTGAGCTTGTATGTTGGCAGGAAGTAGGATGATTGCTTTTCAAGGCTCTTATCATGCCCTGAACAATCTCTTTCACCACAGGAGACTTTGAAGCTTTCAATACATTTTGGCTAATCCACATTCCATCATTTTAAAAAATAATGGGCAAATAAAATCCTATGAGTGCCTTTCTGGAATCAAAAGATGATAGCATTTTTTTCATTTCATTATTTTAGAGTTTTATTTTTTGGAGGGGAGGAGATAGGGCTTTGAATACAGAAATATGTGTGAGTGTGTGTATTTACGTTTCTGAAATGGCTAAACTTATTTTTGGAACATCACGAACTATTCTTCATTCCTGTGAGCTCATAAATATTACTAGTACTGAAAGGACCTGGCATTTTACTTCACATAGGTTAGAACAAATGGATTCTAAAAGTCTTACTTGTCAAATAAAACCAACATAGAAATACGAGGCTCAAAGGTTGGATGAAATAAGCAGAAAGGATTAGGCCTGTTTTCCACAAAGGAGTCATTGGTCTTTTTCTTGGTTGTAAAAAGACACATTGTTGGCATCTCCCTTGGAAGTGCAAAAAGGGAGAAAGAAGCTGAGCAAGAGTCTACCAAGGGAACTGCGAGCAATTTATAAAGCATCCTCTTGAATTAGGTATAGAGATATCATCACAATTAAAAGTGTGTCATAAAACTTAAAATGCCTTGATGACTTTTGTTTTAACCAATAGAAGATAAAATCAGAGACTAAGCTAATTAATGATATAAGGAAGCAAAGGACAAAAGTCTTGGATGAAAGAAGACACAATTACATAAATACTAGGTGGAGAAAAAAGTAAAATAAAACAAAGGGGAGCATTACAGCTCAAAGATTTGGTCAATAGGGGGCACTGAAATAACATACACACATCATGATGTGATTAAAAAAAAAAAGAAAGATATTGGTGACAGATAACTTGGATTTGAGGGCCGACCTTGCAATTTCCTACCTGTGTGACCCTTGACAAGTCACCTGACAAGACAACTCTCTGGCCCTCAGTTTCCTTATCACTGAAATAAGGGGACTGAACTTGATGACTGTTATGGTTCCTTTCAGCTCTAAATCTATTATTCCACAATCCCATGGTGATAACACTGAGAAAAATGAGCCCAACACTCAGCCTCAGTTTATCTCTAAAATGAGAAGAACAATATTGCTTCCTTTATAGGGTTATGAGGATCAGACAATGTTTTGCAAACTTTGAAGTGCTATGGAAATGCTAGATATAATAATAATAATAATCATAAATATGTTATTTAGCTAATTATGTGGTCGCTTATAAACCCTTCTTTATTCTTTGCAAAGTGAATACCTAGATTCACAGGTTCACATCTACTCAGCCCATATAGAAGATTCCCTGAATAACTATCATCTTCCAAGATATAAAGGCTTCTCACCTCTGATCTCTTCAAACATTTTAGAGAATACAGCTTTAACTATGTTACCCTTGGTCCTTTTTCTACTTAGAACTCCCATCTGAGCATCCAAACACCCATCTTTTCAAGCCTTCTGAATGGTGCCACCCTGCTTTGCCCTTGGTTATACTGAGAATCAATAGCTGCCTCTGGGTATTCCAGGCTTTTGAGTCCCACTACCAGTCAACATTCTGAACTTAAATCCTTCCATTTCATTCTAATTAACTTGCCAGGCTACAGCCTTGACTAGCCTAAATGAAAATAATAATAATAAAATAAAGGAATGGGAAATGAGAGATCACCGTCTCATTATTCTCAGCTCTCATAGATAATTTACATGAGTAGAGTGTTCAGTTCTGGACTACATAATGAAAAGGTACTTCAAGAACTTGGAACATTTTCAGAAAAGGAGCACAGAGTTGAGCTTCTACCTAGTACCATGTTCAAATATTCAATGTCTCTAAGCTACTGTCAGATTTAAAGGTATCTGGATATTGCACCTCAGATGCATGTGGAAATGGCATTCTTTCCTTCATTTATTCATTCATTTCTTTGATAGACATTTATTAAGCATTTGCTATGGATGAGGCATTGTCCTAGCTAAGAAGCAGCTGTTTTCATGCCTTTTGTTTATACTATATTGTACATAGGTTAGTGACAGGGACTAGACCTGGAATTTCATTCTTATACGAGTCTCCCAGATCGGGAAACTCTCTATACCAAGAGTTCACTATCTTCCCTGTACCTTATAGAGTTAGAGTGACCTAGAACAAAGAGAAATTCAGTGTCTTGTCCAAGGTCACATAGCCAACATATTTCCAAGGTGGACTTTGAGTGGAGGTCTTTTTGACTTTGAAATTGACTTCCTATCTACTATGCCATGCAGTGTTCATTGGACACATAACTAAACTGAGATTAACTGATTGATAAATATAGAATCCAATGTTTTATTTGATCTACAAAAGGCTAGCAAATAGTGGGACATAATGTGACATAGCAGAGTGTTAGATTTGTAGTCAGGAATACTCGGATTCAAATCCTGCCTTGGAAAATACTAAGCTTGTGACTAAGGGTAAGTCACTTAAACGTTGTGGAATTCCAGTTTCCTCAATTGTGAAATGGAATGTTATTGCCTATATTGCTTATCTCCCAGGCTTTTAGTAAAGTTCAAATTAGGCAATACACATAAATCACTTTAAAGTGATTTATATCAAATACCTGATATATAAAGCACTATAGATATTACATAGTATTTTTATTAGTTATATGGATTCTTTTTGCCATAAAGATAAGTAGAGATTTTTGTGGCAGTAAAATATATTAGAAAAATAACAGTCATTTTAATGTCATTTTTATCAATGACATTACTTAAAAATTTTGGATAAATATGTTAATAAAGCATTTCATTTAATTTGGTCACACAACTGTACTTACCTAAGCAGCACTGGACTATCCCATATGTCAATTAGGCCTGGTACTTAATGTGACAACAGGAGTTTTTCCAGGCAAAGTTAAGAAAGCTGCAAACGGGCAGCATGCAAACACCCGGAAATTATTCATTATTACTGAGCATCTCATAAATTTGCCTGACACGCTTTGATAAGAAGCTTGTAGTAAAGAGCTGGCCTTAGAGCCTGGAAGATGTGGATTCAAGTCCTGCCTCTCACATACTGGATGGGTGACACTGTGAAAGTCACTTAACATCTCAGTGCTCTAGGCAATTCTCTAAGATCACAAATTGCAGATAGGCTTCTGACCTACATTGGAAGATGAAGATTCTTTCCTCGGAGTTCTCAATACCAATGAAATGACAGGACTAATCCCCATCTAATAAACTATGTACTCATCATGTGAACACATGTCTCCAAAGGATGGGGGAAAAAAAGAAACTTTTTAAAGTTGGAGAGAATGTTTAGATAGGTAAGAGGAAATCCAAAACACTTTATCACAAAACACATATAATTAAAATAGCCTAATTTGAAAATCAACTAAAATTATTAAAATTACAAACTCCAACATAAACCTTGAAAACACTCATTTTGCTTTTCAGTTGTAAATGATGCATTTCACTTTCTCATTCTTTTTTTTAATTTGCATGTAACATTTTTCAATATATATCATTTTTTTTCTGATTAGGTGTTTCTAAAGTCAATATCTGCTCTTGAGTGAAATGTAGGGAAGTAGCATGAGTCTATTATAATTTTCCCTATTATGGACCTTTCAGGGTTCCTAAACTTTTGGATAGATGGATAGCTAGATAGATAGATAGATAGATAGATAGATATATAGATAGATAGATAGATAAATAGAGAGAGAGAGATATGTGAGCACTATTCACTCCTTAACATGAGTCTCATATGACCATAGATCTAGAATGAAAGAAAAAGGAGGAGAAGGATGAGGAAGAAGAAGAGGAAGAGGAAGAAGGAGAAGAAAAAGAAGAAATTTCAAAAATATAGGCCAGTGAGCTTAATTTAAATTCTTTGGAAAATTCTAAAGCATATTATTAATGGAATGGTTAGTGAAAATCTAGAAAAGGAAGCAGTAATCACCAGAACTAGGTCTTTTAGGTAAACATTTAAAATTTTGAAAATTTACTAAACTGACAATTCAGGGAACTACTATAGACAAAATTGATCTATATTTTCACAAAGCATCTTGCAGAAAAGAAGCAGAAATATAGGTCAATGATAGTACAATTAAATGGATTCTGATATGCTTGAATGGGTAGATACAAAGATGAGATAATGGTGCAATGTCAGTTTGTAAGTGTATCTCCCATGGAATGCCCTGGGGATATGTATTTGGCCTTGTGCTTTTTTTTAACACGTTTTGTCAATAACTTGCATAAAACTATAAGTGGTATGTTTACTAAATTTACAGTTGACACAAAACTAGGAGGTATCATATCATATGCTTAATAGTTGGAAAGGGTCTTTTAGTCTGGAGGTCCTTAACCTGAGGTCCACAAACACCTGAGTGTTCTGCAGGAGTTTTTAGGGCAGTCATGAACTGGGATGGGGAAGAAATAGATCTTTATTTTCATTCCACTCTTACTGAAATTGAGAATTTCCTTTAATTATTTCATTTTTCTTTCTTTCTTCTTTTTTTTCCCTGAGAAGTGGTCTATAAGCTTTATCAGATTGCCAAAAGGGTCAATCACACACACACACACACACACACACACACACACACACACACACACACACACACAAAGGTTAAGAACATCTAGTTTAAAACATCAAGCCCAACCCCTCCTTTTACAGATTAGGAATCCAAAGAACAGAGAAATTAAGTTCAGTGTCACACAAATAGTATCTGAGGTTGCATTTGAATACAGCTCTTCTTAACCCTAAGGCCTACTGATAGCTAACATGATATATGATAGAATATATGATATATGATGTGAATATATGATATATGATAGAATCATGATCCAAACAGGCTTCACAAGTATAAGACATAGTCAAGTAAAAGTCTGAAAAAAGTCCAGGATTTTAGTGAACTGGAAACAAAACTGGAGAAAACTGACAAGAACCAATAAAACAAAATTAATCTGGTTATATTAAGAGAGGAAATAGCATTGAAGACTTAAAAAATGATAAGAACAGTGGATGAGAGTTGCAAAAAATAGCTAACTTAAGCTTTATGTAAGAGAAAAACAACCATTATAGTGTCACAATAATAGAATGAGTTACCTTGACCTTTCATTCCCTAATGATGCAATAGCCGGATGACTGTGGGGTGGTTATGTTGTAGGTAAGATTCTTGTTATATAAGTTGGGTTAGATGGCTTCTCTTGTCCCTTCCAACTCTGAGATCATTCTGTGATTCTGGGATGTCTGGGTGCCTCAGCTGTTCTTCCTCTGTTACCAATAATCAGGTATGCTTATTCAAACCATACTTTTACATTTTAAAACATCACATCTCAGGATTTATACATCTCTCCATCAAAGATCTATTTCATTTGGTCTCTTAAATATAGTCTATACTAGGTGTTTCAATAGATAGAGTACTTGACTTGGAATCAAGAAGACTCAAACTCAAAACTTGCCTCAGATATTTACTAGCTGTCTGGCCCTGGGCAAATGACTTTCTCAGTCTGTTCCCTTATCTGTAAACAGGGAATAATTGTACTTATCTCCCAGATTAGTTGTGAGGTCAAATGAAATAACATGTATAAAGTGCTTTGTAAACCTCAGTAATGCTATATGATTGCCAGTTAGTTTTTATCATCACTGTTATTATTACTATCATAATTATTATTATTTAATAAAATCTTCGAGGTAAGCCATATCCTGACTAGATTACTAAAACACCCTTCTCACTGACATTCTATTCTCCCCAACACAAATCCAGAGTCACATCTAAAGCATCTCTACCGATTCCTCTGACAACCCTACTAATTAGGATATTTCCTGAACTCACCTATAAAAATCAGGATTCTCATTTTTAGCCTTAAGGTTCATCACTCAACACTATCTTATCTACCTCATTCAAGTAAACCCAAAGATACTTTTTCATTTGATTTTCCCATTAGCAAAAACCATGATTTGGGTGCATCTCATGTGTTAATTATAATATGTTGAAAGCAAAGTTTTTCTACAACCTTGAATTCCTCCTTGAATTTTCAAATGAAATGGAACCTGAATGATTTTTTTTTATCTACAAAAACAGGCTTACAATTTCAGCTTGTGCATTCTATAATACCCAAACCCTATAAACACTGCAGTGTGAGTGCCGTTACTATTTTGACCTAATTAGCATGACAAGAAATCTTTAAACTGGATGGAGCAGGTTCTTCTTCATATACCTGTTAAAAAATGTTAAGAGGTCCCCTGAAATTGTCTTTTTTATTTGCCATATTTTCCAGAAACACTGGACCCAGAGCATGTAGGAGGCCCTAAATGTGCCAAAAACAGAGCCCTTCCCCCTCCCCCGCAAGCTGACATAATTTGTTGTTTGTACCCCAAGCTGGACTCCCTGTGTGTCTTTGGAAGTCAAGACAGGCACCAGTCAGTCTATAACAGACTGAGAAACTGTTTGTGTAATTGGGACCATTGTAGATAAGCAGACCCTCCTATCTTTATGGTTTAGTAGTTTCTAAGGGAAAAGAATGCTGCTTTTTGTCATCATCTTCCTCCTCCCTTTGGGAAGGATTTTGGCCTTTTCCTACCCTTACTGTACCTTTCCCTTCCCCTGCCACTCCCCTTTAGGGGGATATTTCTGATACCTCTTCTTTCTTTTGTTGTGCTACTATAAATATGCAAACTTCTATACGGATTGTGAACTCTTTGCTCTGGCTTTGGGTCGCACATGCACATGCATTTCCCTTATAATAAATCTAGTTGCAATGCAATGCCTCATGGACTTGTGATTTTTTTTTTGGTTAACATACCTCAATGGTACAAATAAAATGTTGTTGCTGTTTGTCCTTTGTTCTCAAAGAGAACCATGACATCAGGGAGGTTATGCTATGACATGCAAGTGAATTGAATTTAAGTGAAGGAGGGCTATGCAAAGTCACCAGCCTCACTTTCTTCTCCAGAGCCCATCTGAGTCCAGGGGCAAGATATAAATCAGGACAACTAGAAATGGCCCTGGATGCAATGGGGGACCTTTGCCTTTTTAAGTTAAGGTCTTCAACAGGTCTCAGTTTGACTGAGGCAACACCCATTCAGTGATGATGGTTAAGTAAGCAATGAGGCAGAGAATGACCTCTTTTACCTAGTCCAAAAAAAAAAATCTGGGAGGGAAAGACTCTCTGGCCAAAACAGAAACAATTGCTATTTAGATTCACTCAGTCAATCCATACCCAAGCAATGACCAAGTGGAACTTGGCCTGGGACCTATTCCAGTCATCCTAATCTCTATCTTTCTTACTATGCACACATATATGCACACACACACAGTGATAACTCAAAGTTAATGTGATATATATCTATCTACTTAATATGAATTTAATGAAATTCAATTCAATAAATATTAATTAAATGTCTTCTACATCCCAGGCCCTAGGGACAAAAGGACAACAATGGAAAAATCCTTCCCCCTCAAGAAGCTTATCCTCTACTGGGAATAAGTAACATCATTAAGTAACATCTCATGAACACCGATAGCTCAAGGATTTCAATGAGGAGATTTTTTTTTTCTTTTTGCTGAGTCAGTTGGGGCTAAGTGACTTGCCCAGGGTGACATAGCTATTAAATGCCAAGTGTCTGAGGCCACATTTGAGCTCAGGTCCTCCTGACTCCAAGGCTAGAGCTCTATCCACTGTTCCACCTAGCTGCCCTGAGAAGATGTTTTAGGTAAAGTTCAGAAGAAGCAATAAGAAATTCATTAAGAGTAAATCATTTTTATGAACTTCCTACAAAATCATAAATTGAATAATTGGCAAGCTGTTGTAAGGAAGAAAGAGCAGAGAAATAAATCCATAGGTTGAGCGCCTTCTGTTATCTTTTCCAACTCACACACAACCACAAAGATCATGTACAATTTTACTTTGCTAACAATTTTTGTTTCAATAAATAATTGATTAGTGGGAGATAAAGTCTTCACAAGAAAATGTTATAACTTCAATTTGTTCACTGCTTTGATACCTATCATGAAAGTAATAAATTCTATTTTTGAGTTCCTCCCTTTTCCAGTGGCATGAAGCTAGTGGTATCCCTTAAGATCTCCACAAACTGAGGCTAATAAGATGAATTTCAGTAGAAATAAATATTAATACCCAGATTCCATAAGTCAGATGTATGAGTGCAGAATCAGGGAAACATAGCCAAGAAATTGTCCATGTGAAAAAATTTTAAAAAGAAAAGACCTGAAAGTTTCAATGGAATGGAAGTACAATGAGTCAACAGTATGAAATGGAATGAGAATGAATGTAAAAGCATTTTTCGAGCATTTACTACATGCTAAGCCCTGGGGAAACAAATTGAAAAGCAAGCAAGATCATTAGTCCCTGTTCACTAGGAGCTCACATTCTAATTAGGGGAGAAAACACCTACAGGAGAGTTTAGCTGTAATATAGATGGGAAAAAAAAGTCAGTCAACAAGTATTTATTAAATATTGACTCCTTGGTAAGCACTGTGCATAAAAAGAAAAGTAAAAACCTGATCTCTGCTCCAAAGGAGATCTCATTCTAATGGAGATACAACTTGTAAATTGGTCATGGAAGCTAATTTCAGGGAGAAGGCACCACATGAGTGAAGGAGCATAGGTGAAGGGAAACCAGTAAAGGCCTCCTACATAAGGTGATTGAGCTGAATTTTAAAAGATACCAAGGAAATCAAGAAGGCCAGAAGATGAAAATGAGTGGGGAAAGCATCCTAGCCATGAAGGCTAGCCACTAGAAAGGCACAGAGTTGACAAATAAAATGTCAAGGTAAGGCATAGCAAGAAGAGTGGTACTGCTGAATTGTAGAGCACGTGAAGGAAGTGAAGTGTAAGAAGACTAGAAAGCCTGGAAGCGCTGAGGTTATGTAGGGCATTAAGAGCCAAACAGAGGATTTTATATTCAATTCTCTAGGTAAGGGGGAGGCCCTTATTGAGAAGGGACATGGTCAGAACTACACTTTGGCTTTTGAGTGGAGGATATATTAGAATGATGAGAAACTAGAGAAAATGAGACCAAACCAGAAAGCTATAGTATTCCAGAAGTGAGGGCTTTTAACAGACTAATATCCTTGTGAGAGGAAAGAAGAGGATGTATTTGAGAGCTGTAGTAAAGGTAAAGATGATTAGATTATGGAGGAGAGTGAATGAGGAAGTAATCAATGATAATTTAGAAATTTCAGACCTGGGTTAAAGGGAAGATGATGGTGTTGTTAACTGAAATAGGGGAATTTGTAAGAGGGAGTTTTTTGGTGGGGTTTTCGGGAAGGCATTGAGTTTTGTTTTAGACATGTTGAGTTTGAGATGGCTCTGCTTCATCCAGTATAAGATGTCCAAAAGGCAATTGGTAATGCAAAATTACAGTCAGGAGAGAGTTTAAGGCTAGATATATAGATCTGGGTAGCATCTATGTAGAGATGATAACTGATTCCACGGGAGCTGATGAGGATGTCAAGAGAGATAGTATAGAAGATAAAAAGAAGGGGTAGGACAGATTGGTGTGACTTGGATGAAAATCCAGTAATGGTAACTCAGTAGGAGTAGTCAAAACAGATGAGATAAAAACCAGGAGAGAGCAGAAACACAAAAACTTGGTACAGAAAAGAATATCCAGAAGTGGACGATTAATAATGGCAAAGGTTTCAAAGAGATCGAGAAGAATAAGGATTGAGAAAAAGCCATTACATTGGGCAATTAGAGATCCTGTGGTAACTTTGGAAACAGTAGTTTCAGTTAAATGATGAGGAAAGCCAGATTACAGAGGGTTTAAAATTGAGTGATAGGAACAGAAGTGGAGGCTCCAAGAGCACACAGCTTTCTCAAGGATACTAACTTTGAAGGGAAAGAAAAAGACAGAATGTTAGCTAGTGGTGCTGATCAGATCAAATAAGCATTCTTTTTTTTTTAAAGAAAGAGAAAGAGACAAGATTTTGCTTTTAGGTAGCAGGATGGATAGTAGCTTTAGAAAGTGAGGGTACATATAGAAGGATTAGCTTTGACAAGAAAAAGGGCTATCTCTTTGTGTGAGACAGTGGGGAAAGGGTAGATAAAGGAGAAGTCATATGAAGGATGATAAGGAAGAGGGAACTCTCTTCAAATGGCCTCTCTCTCTCTCTCTCTCTCTCTCTCTCTCTCTCTCTCTCTCTCTC
>NW_020950062.1:12955285-13003943 GCF_900497805.2 Vombatus ursinus | reverse complement strand
TCTCTCTCTCTCTCTCTCTCTCTCTCTCTCTCTCTCTCTCTCTCTCTGTGCCTCTTTTGAAGTACAAAGCATGCTTCTTAGTCTAGAAACTCATTGCTATGAAAGACATTCAGAGGGATGAAAAGATTTGGAATAGCACCTGTTGGAGAACAAAACAATTAGGGAGGTATAAAAGGACTGCCTTATTGCAGTGAGTGCCCAGCTGAGATTGTGTAGTATAAATTTGTAGTGGACCCAATAAGTATAGTTTAGTGATCCCATGAACGGGCATAATGGCAGGTCAGACAATAGTCTGATTATCCTCCCAGACTGCTCTCCTAGTACTTATGGTGCAATGGAAAGCAAAATGGCAATGCCCATTGGTCAAGAAGAACAAACTAGAAGAGAAGATAAAAAAGCTCAATGACTTTCAAAAGTAAGGTCAGGGCAAATTATAGGGCCCAGTGGTCCACTATTTTACTAGAAGGATTTTAGTTCATAGTTTCTTACTAATCCAAGTGATGTGAGTGGCCATATCCTCAAACTTCTACTCTAGGGAAATAAGCAGTTGTTCCAAGCTACAGGAGCTGGACTCTGGTTTATCTCCAGCTGGGTTGGGGGAGAGGGGACAGTGGCCAGCATCTAGCTTAGAGGTAGCATCTGCAACTTTATGGGAACTGGCCAATGCAGGCAGGGAAAAGTTTTCCTATAGGCTATTTAATCTTGCTGGGCCCTCTGCAGACCAGAAGGATCTGGGTGTTTGAGGGTTGACTGGAGCAAGGGGAGGAAAAGTCCCAGGCAGATTCTCTGCAGCAATCAAAGAAAAATGTTTGGGATATTTGTCTATAATAATTGAAGTATGTTGACCAGAGTAAATGGGAAAAGGTAGTATAATTGTATTCTTTTCACCATCAGATGATAGCTGGTTTATTTTGTTCAGTCAGCCAATAAGCATATATTAATTGCCTACTATGTGTCAGGCACTGGACTAAAAACTGGGGATAAAAAGAAAGACAAAACCCATTCCATGTTCTCAAGAACCTTAGAGTATAATGTTTAATTCTGGAGATATTTTAGAAGATAATCAAATTTTACTGATAGAGTGGAGAATACTCAAGGGGCGACATGACCCATGCCTCAAATATTTGAATAATTGTCCTATGAAAGAGAATTCAACTTGTTCTCCTTGGTCCCAGAACTTGGAACTAGGAAGTAGGTAGAGGTTATAAAGGGGCAAAGTTCAGTTCATACTATTGAAGTCTTTCCTGAAAATTAGGACAATCAAAAGTAAAATGGATCTCTCCACTAAGTTTGCAGGTGAAGTCTGGTTGAAGGTTTGTCATGAATGTTGTGGAGGAGATTGAATTATCCTGCAGTAGGACCAATATCCTAACCCCTGCCCCATGCAAGTTCAACTTTTTTTTTTTTCTTGAAATGGTATTGAGACAATACTGGAGACTTAGTTGGCTTGGGAGACTAAAGGTTACAACTATTAACATTATTTTCTGGCCACTGAGTACAATGCATGCACAACTTGGGGAGGGAGAGGAATGGAACAAGCTTTTACTGGGAGCCTACTTTGTGTGAGACATTGCGCTAAGCGATTTATAAATATTATCTTTATAAATATTATATGAGAAGTAGGTGCTTTATTATCCCCATTGTACAGTGAGGGAAACTGAAGCAAATAGTTTAAGTGATTAGCCCAGGGTCACTCACCTAGGAAGTATCTGAGACTAGATTTAAATTGTGAATTCCTGACTCCAGGTTCATACACCTCACCACCTAGCTGCATAAGGAGTTCCAGAAGCACCCTGATGTTTGGCTGGTGGAAAATGATGGCAACCCAGAGAAGGGAATTTTGTTCAGATGAATCAACTGGAGGTGTCTTCAATGTTTACATTTGTTAAAGATCAGTAGTCTTTTTGTTAACTGTTGAATGACTTATGAGTGTCTCATTTTGTTTCAGTATCAAAGTTAAACTACTAGAGGATTAGCCTGAGACAGGTCCAATCCAGAATAATTGGCCAAGTCCTGCAGGCCTGCTAAGAAATGAGCTTATAATGGGCAGTATAGAGGGTGTTGTTCCAGCATTAACCTTCATGTATTGTGCTCTTAAGAAATATACATTCCAGACAATGGCTGTAAAGTGTGTTTTATGCCCTCTAACTGTGTGATTGCTGGATCATCCAGACTCTTTAGAACTCAGTTTACTTTCAAAACAGTTTAGAGGGATTGCCTTTTTTAGGGGATTAAAGATTTCTTCCCTCATTAGAAAAGGACAAATTCAGATTAATGGGTACTGCTCTGGCCTTGCAGGTATTGGATGACTTTGTAACCTTAATGCCCAGGGGTAGACCTACCAAAAGAAGGTCCTTCTCTCAGTTTGTGTGTGAATAAGGAAATGACTGTTAGTTTTGAATGACTTTTTTGGAAATGACAATGCAGGTGAACCAACAATCCTCAGTATTGTAATCATATATGCACATAGTCATTGAGACCTGTCAGATAGGTTCCCAACAATAAGAGAATAAAAACCAAGACAGATCCTTGGAATTTTATGATTGTCTGACAACTATGTCGAAGAAACTGAGTTTTTTGTTTGTTTGTTTGTTTGTTTTAATTTGTCTTTGGAGAGATCAGCCAAAATGTTGTTATATGTATTATGTTGTGATTCTTTGGTGGGAGCCTTTGGGGGAGAGACTTGAAAGGACAATGCTTAATTCTCCTCAAGAATCTTGAGATACTTCTGGAATTGAAGATAAAGATAAATGTGCCAATTAGACCCCTGTCAATTTGCTGAGGACAGAAAGGGGTGCTTTATCAGTTTAAGAAGCTTTTATTCTCACTCCTGGACATACTTTCTTTGTGTCTCTGTTACTCTGTGTCTGCATGTTCTCTTTCTCTTTCCATTGACACTACCTAGAGGGGTATTAAGTCTTGAATCAGCTACTACTTCCCATATGAAGACTATTTGTATCCCTTCAGTTATTCTAACTCTCCTTTGTTCTACCATCACCACCACCACCACCACTATTGCTATCACCAAAATTACCTTTGATTTATTTTTCTTTTTATCCTAAGGATTTTTATCTTCCTGGCACTTTCTATATGCTCTGCAGATCAATTCTTTTATGTGTGTCATCTCCTCCAAGCTCTCTTTTTTTTTTCTATTTGTATCCATTGTACTTAGCACATCACTTAAAACATAAATAATCAAAGCTTTTTCATTCGTTCATTTATTTTATATTTACTTCTCTGTTTTTATATTTGTATCCCCAAAGCTTGTCACTAGAAGGTAATAGATGCTTCATAAATACTTGTTGAAGAGCTGAGTTCCTGTTGACAAGATTAGCAACTGCTAGGATTAGCAACTGTTAGGAGGTTAGAGGAAAAAAAAAGGATAAAATATGACCTCTAAATTTTGAGCCTATTACTGGGAAGTTTATATGCTATCAACAAAATTAGGGAAGTTGAGAAAAACACTATATTTAGGGTAAAGATCTGGAATTCAATTTGACATGTTAAATCAAGATAGTAGGGTTATATCTAGATAGGGATGCCCAGCAGGCACACCATTGCAGTCATGTGACAGAAGACTGAGCTAGGACTTAGGTTTTCATTCTGGCTCCATTTTACTAGACGCATGGCCTTAGACAAGTTATAGAACTTGTCGGAGCCTCAATTTTCTAACCTGTAAAATAGGAACGATAAAACCTGTCACTTTTTTTGCAAGGTTGTTGTGAGATTCAAATGCAGGTGATCACATTTTAAAAACATAGATTTATGCAAATGACAGATTTATCTCCAAAAAATCAATATATACCCCCCCACTCCCAACCTCCAAAATACTTTTTGTGGAAAGGCATACCCAGTTGAGGAGAGGCAACTAGGAATTCAAAACAAAATAACGGGGTGAGAACATAAAAAGGGATTCTGATTTGGGGAATTGTCTGATAATCATACTCCAGAATATGAAACTAAAATGAGAAAAGAAAGGGCTAGAAGAAACAATGGGCAGACAAAACAGTCTCTTCCTGAGCCAACTGACATCTTTAAAACTCTGCTTAAATTCTTGTTGATCCTACCTTGATGACAAATACATTCCTTTTATGTCCTGTCAAACTCAGTATAAAAGTCTCTATGTGTGGTGGTCTGTATGAACTACAGACAATTTATACTGATCTCTGCCTTGGGCAAGCATTCAGTTATCATTTCCATGCTTAGAGTAAGCACAAAAGTTATCATTGGTGCAGTTTATGACATTTCTTTTAGAGCAAGAATTTTCAGAGATTAAATAGAAAATGGTTATCTCAGTGGGGATTTTAATGTGGTGAGGTGTTTGTGTGCCTGTATGTGTACAAATGCATGTTACAACCTGTGTGCTATTACCTTTACTCATTCATCTTACTGTACTTTATTACTTCAACCACTGGTAGGAATTCTTATAAAATGTTTATTTGCAGATGGCAATAACATTAAAAGCAAGTCCACAACTGCCTAATTACATTTAGAAATATTTTAAAGTCCTTAATGGTTAGACTTTCAGAGGTTGTCTCCCTTCCCTTCCTCCTCATTCCCTCTCTCTCCTCTGCCCATCTTCTTTTACTTTTCTTTAAAGATATCTGCATATATACATACACATATAATATATTGGGGCACTATTTTGACATTGCCAAAGAACTGAATTGTCAAGTAGAAAAGCCTGTTTTTGCTATACAAACTCAATTAAAATGTTGAATTAAGTATTATAGAAATTGCTAAGGCAAAAGAGGTGTCAAAATAATCTATTTTTAATAAAATACTAATAAAGGTTAATATAAATGTGACTTCCATATAAAAAAATGTAAAACAGAAAGTTGTCTTACCTCTGCAGATGGGAACTGGAAAATCCCATGATGCTGTATTGACAGAATTGGCTATGCAGGTTAGTTGAGGATGACCATCTAGAATATAGCCAGTCACACAGCTGTAGCGGATTTTATCACCAACATCAAACCGAGTGCCATATAAGACACCTTTGGGTGGAACACCTGGATTCCCACAAGAACTACTTTGTAATTCTAAAAAATATTAAAAAAAATAAAAAAGTAGATTTAGGGAAGATTCACATTAAATGGATAATTTGGCTTTATTAAACTTATTTTTTATATTGCTTAATATTTAAAAAGTAAGATTTGGAGAAAACATCCCTCAGTATATTCATTATCTATTGTCTAAAGCAGGTTCCCAACTCTTGGTCTAGAGGTTGGATGAATAGCATTTTCTTATAATTATTTATATACATACGAACACACACATGAAGTCAGTCATATTACAGAAATATACATTTGGGGAGAAAATTCATTGCTAGTTGTTCATTGAAATTTATTTGACAAAAAAAAATTTTCAAATTTCTTTATATTTTAGAGGTGACTGACTTTTCAAATATTTGCCAGACAAAAATAAGCTTAATCACTTTATATGACAATAAAACTTTTCTGCTTGAAATTCCCCAAATACAATTCTTCATCTCCTGCCTCTGTATATTTGTATAGGCATTCCCAATGCCTGGAATGCTTTCCCTTGTCACTTTTTCCTTTAGGAATCCTTAGTTCCACTTAAAGCTCAGTTCAAGTCATAACTTTTCCTGAGTATTTCAGCTGTTATCACTTCCCCTCTCCATACCACCAATCTGAAATTATTATATGTATACATATATGTACATATATACACACATATACATACATACATATATTCATATGTATACATGTTGCTTTATGTCAGTAAGCTTCTTGAGGTCAGGGACCTCATTTTTGTTTTTGTATGCCCACCCTAGCGGAGTGTCTGGCATACAATAGTTGCTTAATAAATACTTAGGAATTTTTTTTTAAGATGGAAAGAATTTGAGTGCGGGGAGGACAAGGAACTACATGTCTGTTGATCAAAGAGCAATTAAGGTAAGTCAAGTTAAATTTAAAAAGACACCACCAGAAGACTGGCCACCAGTGTTTTGTCCAAGGTAGCTAGGTGATACGGTGATAGAGCCTTGGACCTGGAGTCAAGAAGACAGAATGCTCTCCCTCCTCAACCCTGTCCTTGGCTTCCTTTAAGTTTCATTTAAAATTCCACCTTTTACAGGAAGCATTCCCAACCCCTAGTAATTCTAAGGCAAATTTTAAAGGTGATTAATATAAAATAAAAAAGAAATATCTCCAGGGAAGCTGATCTGATGTTGTCATACATATACATAGTCATATACACATCTACGTATATATTTAACACTAAACTCTTTGGGTTGCTAGAATTAAATAGGGAAAATTAAATTCATATAAAAACATCAAGAAATTTCAAAAAATTGTAATTACTTGGCATGAAAATCAATACAGCAATAAAAAAAAACTGAGGTCAAGAGAGCAATTTTTATATTTTTATGGAACTGAATATCCAAGAAGAAAAAAAACATAATAAAACTAATTTCACAAAGAGCTACTCAAAAAAGGTAAAAAAGTGAAAATATCCAAATAATTGCTTAGAGTAGACAGAGTAGTTTCATTTGCAAGAAAAGAGAAGTGCTCTCCAGAAAAAGGACCTGAGGCAAGAAAGAAATTTCCAACATTTCTTTGAATAATAAGACCAGAAGGGGCCTTAAACAGAATACATAATATACTGCCCTGCCTTCAGGCTGTCCGTACCTAAACTAATTAGACAGATAATTTGTGCTGTTTTTAAAATCAATTCAAGGGAAATCTTTTCATAACATGTCTTGTCCTCATTCTCTAGAAATGGCTGCTATTGCTCTTTTTTTCTCCCTTATTCCATTTTTTTTCTTTTTGATGGAAGTGGAAAACATCTACTCATCATTCTCTATACAGGCAACCTTTGAAGACAGCTATTAAGATGCCCAGGTTAAATTTATTTCTTTAGCCTTTATACATAGGATCTATTTTCTAACCCTTTCCAACTTTTTAATTTGTGTCCCTTCTGGGATCTCAGTCCAAGTTGACCATGATCATTTATAAGGGAAGAGCAGAGAAATTGTGTTATAATTTGACAACCTTTAAGCAAAATGGAAGAATTAAACTTCACAGTTCTGATATTCTATATTCTTTTTTGGCAAATCCATTTATCAGTCTTGCTTTTTTAAAAAATTTTCCAAGTACTATATTACAAAACTATGTGAGGGAAAACAAATAGACAAAAAGACATTTTTATTAGCTTGTTAATAAACAAATCCCACTTGGTCATTCCCAAATGACTACAATGTACACTTTCACAAATTGTGTTCTTTGAAATATATAAACAAAACATTTGAACAATTGAAAACAACATTGATAGAATAGTTGATAAAATGGAAGTGAGGGAATGTTGTAACAAGAAAAAATAGATTATAAACAAGCCAAAGAATGTAATGATAAGCAATTAAGATAAGGGTATTACCAAATGAGCTTGCTCAACTATCAATCTGTTTTGAACAGTCATGAACAACTGGGAAATAGAAAATTGTGACCATTATTCCAGTTATGTAATATTGGCAGTCTTTGTTCTTCACTACAATATTCTCCTGGAAACAGTATGAGCTAGGCAGAATGAGAAAATAAATGGATCACTTCTATATTGAATAACCACTTTTTCTGTACTGTGTAACCATTGTATAGCCTGCAGTTAATATTCCACCACCAGGTGGCAGTCCTTCTTAAGCAGGAGAGTTTAAAAGCAATATTTGACAATATAGAAAAAAAATTTTAAAAAGAGAGGTGACTTGAATGATGATATTCATCTTGTGGAACAACGAGGGTAAGGTGAAGAGAAGGTAATCTGTGTTTATATGGAATTGACCAGAGGAATATTTTCTTTCTATCAAGCAATTTAAAAAATCTCTAGAGGAACAGGGCAGCAAAACGGTACAACAGATGGATTATCTTGCCTGGAGTCAGGGAAATTCAGTTAACTGAGTTCAAATCTGGCCTCAGATACTTACGAGCTGTGTGACCCTGGGCAAGTCAGGTAATCCTGTCTGCCTCAGTTTCCTCATCTGTAAAATGAGCTAGAGAAGGAAATGACAAACCATTCCAGTATCTTTGCCAAGAAATGGGGTCATGAAGAATTGAACATGACCGAAAAAAATTGTGCAAGAAAAACATTGTACAAGGGCATACAAAGAGTCACTTGAATGAGGGTTGTGTGACCTGGTGGATTACTAGCATTTGCTTCTTTTATGAGATGCGACTTTGGTGTCAAGGCCTGTATACTTGACCAAAAGGAACAGTAGGAGAAGAGAAATGAAAAAAAATTGAGTTAACTATGATAGATAGATAGATAGATAGATAGATAGATAGATAGATAGATAGATGATAAAGATCTACCTATGAACTGATAGAGAAAAATCTTTCAATTCTCTTACAGTTTTCAGCATTCTTCAGTATTTAGATATCTTATTGAATATAGTTAATCTTCACATGTATTTTAACACAAGGGAATTCCAAAAGAAGTAAAAGACATACTCAGAAAATACTAGGAATAGCAAGACAGTATATTTGGACATATGGACTGGTTTCTTGAGATGAAAGAATTAACAATATGAAGTTTCTTAGATTGTCAAATCTTAACTCTGAGTGGAACCTAAGAAGTGGGGAAGGGGAATTAAATTAGTTCCTCCTCTAACCAGAGGTGGGAAAATTATATCCTCTCCACCCCATATCTGTTTTTATATGGCTGTGAGCTATTTCTTTTTTAACATTTTATGAGTATTTTAAAATATAAAAACCATTCTTGGTTTGTGGCTGTATTAAAGACTGTGTACCATAGTTTGCTAACTTCCAATGAATAGATTTCCTTTTTGAAATCCTTAATTTGTACAACAGGTAGTTATACCCTCTGTCTGAACACATTCTGGGATAGAGGACCTTGAACCCATCAACTAACTCCTTAGCCTTTTCAATATTTTATTTATTAGAAAGTTCGTTTTTAAACTGAGTCAAAATCTGGCTCCCTACTACTTTAACCCATTGGTCTCACTTTTGTCTACTGGGAGACCATAGAACAATATGAATCCTTCTGCCACATGGCCACCCTTCACTTATTCATTTACTGAAGATAGTTGTCATGTCCTTCCTTGGTAGGTTCTGGATCCTCATCCTTATTGACATTTATATAGTTATTTTCAAGTTTGTAAAACAAGTTATATATCATCATATTAGGATGGAAAAAGCACTGGCTTTCAAGGTCAAAGTCCTGGATTTAATTTTCTACTACTTTTGCAAGTGTGGACCAGGCACTTAACTTTTCTGGGCCTCAGTTTTGTAACCCAATTCCCATTCTAACGCTGAGGACCCTTCAGGCTGTAGATCTATGATACTCCTATGATTTTTTCTGAGCCTACAACAACCCTTTGAGGGAGGCAATTGGAGAAATGATTATTTCTCTCTCATATTAACAGTCAATTACTGAATTAGGACCAGGAATTTTTCAGAAGCTTGTAGGTTGTTCAGTCTCTATAGGACATCGCTGATAATGAGACTGAATTAACTTTCTCCTCAATTTTGTTCAGACCCCACTAATATAGGGAAGCTCATTGTGCTCTAGACAAGTTTGGGTGGGGATCAAGTCTTTTATTAGATTGCCCAAGGCTAGGCAATTTAGAAGAAAATGACAATCAAAGTCACATGCCTCCATTAGAATAGGTCTACTTCTCATTGTAATATTCACTCTTTTCAATAATTGTTAACCAGTCATAGTTGATTGCCACTCTCAGGAACACCCACTCTTCCAAGGGAATATAAACTATGTGCCCACCTCCATGATTTTGGCATTCAAGAGTGTCCCTTACCCATTTTATTGGTAATATGCTAGCATTATTAATAAAATTATTAATTATTCAGAAACTATTTCTCTCAAACTTTTTAAACATCACACAATGAAGGCATTTTTGTTCTCCCCATTTCATACAGGAGAAAATTGAGACCCAAAGAAGTTAAATGATCATGGGTTGACATTGTGTACATTTCAGGAGAGGCAAATATAAATATTTTAATGGAATATAGAGGCTTTTAGAAACAGATGGGTGGCCCATCTGGATAGAGTGTTGAACTTGGGGTCATGAATAAATGAGTTCAAATCCTGCCTCACACACTTACTAGTTGTGTGGCTCTTGGCAAGTCACTTAACCTCTCTCACCTTTAATGATGTGTAAAATGGGGATAATAATCTAATTTATCTTACAGAATGGTTATAGGGATCAACTGAGATAATAGATATTAAGTGCTTTGTAAACCTTAAAGCATTAGGCATACACACTAGATGATACAGGAAAGATAAATAGCTTCATGTTTGTCATGTTTCATTTTACCATGACATACCCATTTTGAAATGTCCAGGCTTCATAGTGCATTCAGGAATGAGCAAAGAAGGCATACTAGGGTTTTCTAAGAAGATCATGAATAGGGGTAGGAGTATGAGAATGAATCCACAATGACAGTAGGGTGAATACAGGATAGAGAGATGTCAGTATAAAACCCAGAGAGATTACTAAAGATTGCAGGAGATAAGTCAAATAGGAATATTTGACATTTATATAGCATATACCCAGCATGCTCTCTCCTCTGCTTTAATTACTAACCTCCCTGGCTTTGTTTAATTCCCAGCCAAAATTCCACCTTCTACAAAAAGCCTTCCCCAGAGGGGCAGAGCCAAGATGGTAGAGTAAAAGTAGTGACTTGCTTGAGCTCTCCCCCAAACCCCTCCAAATACCTGTAAAAAATGTCTCTAAAAAAATTCTAGAGCAGCAGAACCCACAAAAAGACAGAGTGAAACAAATTTCCAGCCCAAGACAACTCAATTGGGCAATTGGGTATGGATATCTATCTTACCCTATGGGAAAATGGGGGGAAGGGGACAAGCGAGCAGGCGGATGATAGAGGAGAGGGCAGATTGGGGGAGGGGGTAATCAGAAGCAAACACTTTTAAGGAGGGAAAGGGTCAAAAGAAAGAATAGAATAAATGGGGGGCAGGATAGGATGAAGGGAAATAGAGTGAGTTTTCTACTCCATGACTATTATGAAAGTGTTTTGCGTGATTACACAGGTATAACCTGTATTGAGTTGCTTGCCTTCTCAATGAGGGTGGGTGGGGAGGGAGGAAGGGAGAAAATTTGGAACCCAAAGTTTTAAAAACAAATGTTAAAAATTGTTTTCACATGCACCTGGGAAATAAGATAAACAGGCAACAGAGTATAGAAATCTATCCCGCCCTACAGGAAAATAGAAAGGGATAAGAGAAGGGAGGGGGGGAAATAGAAAGGAGGGCAAATTAGGGGTAGGAGTATTCAGAAAGCAGGCTCTCTTGGGGTGGGGGGAGGGACAAGATGGGGAGAAAATTTGGAACTCAAAATCTTGTGGAAGTGAATGCTGAAAACTAAAAATAAATAAATTAATAATTTTTTTTTAAAAAGCCTTCCCAAACTCCTCTTAATTTTATTACCTTCAGTTAATTATTTCCTATTGTTACTTATATTATGTTATTTATCCTGCACACAATATGTTATAAATATATATATATGTGTGTATGTATGTGTGTGTGTGTGTGTGTATGTATATATATTTGTTTACATGTTGTATCCCCCCATTAGATTGAAAGCTCCTTGAGAGGAAGGACTGTCTTTTATCTCTTTTTGTATCCCCATTGATTAGTACAGTGCCTGGAACATAGCAGGCACTCAATAAATGTTTATTGATTGATTGTGTACATTATTTCATGGAAGCCTGACATTATTGCATGAGAGATACTACAGCATTATTATTCCTATTTTGCAGATGAGAAAACTGAGGCTAAGAGTTTTTATGAACTGTTCTGGGTCATGCAAAGTATTTGATGCAGGTCTTCCTTATTTTAAGCCCAATGCTCTGTTCTTTTTGTAGGAAGGATGAAACATTTTTCTTTGCCCCTTCTCTTCCTATTTTACCCAGTGAAAATGCCCTTCAAAAATTCCCTGGTTAATATAATTTACACTTGACCATGAGACTAACTACTTCCTGACCCTTGACAGATGACAAGTAAACCCCAAAAAATTCAAGCCCTGTTATAAAAAAAAATCACATCATTCTCTACACCTCCAGTAATGGGCACAGGTAAGGTGAAAGGGGAAAAAAAGAGGGTGGGGAGGGAAGGAAAGGAGAAGGAACTGGTGGATCAGGGAAGAGGGGAGAAAAGAGATTAAGGGGAGGGAAGACACGGGAGAGGAGGAGAATGAAGAAGATTGCCATGGATAGGTTAAAAATCTTTCCAATTAATATTGATGTGTAATAAAAAAAATGAAGCATAGGTTAGGAAAAGAAACCTTTTATTTTTAAAGATCATAATGAGACTCTATTGTTATACCGTTAATGGATGGAAGTGAATGTTTGCATATAGTTGGAAATATTTAGCATTATTCAATTCCTAGGCTACTTTACTAGTCATTTCTTTTCAGTCATCAATGTATCAAACATGAAATAAACATATATGAATATATTTAATCATGGTACCAAAATATAATTATACTGTTATTAGTTTGTAATTAGTATTTCTTCAGTTGATTAGATCCTTTGTTGATCAGTAACTGACATAACTTTGAATACCATTATTATTTTCTTTGGAATTCATCCTTATTGTAACAGAAGTCAAAAAAAAAAGCATTTGACAAATAATAGTACAACAAAGGAAGATGAAAGCATATGGACCCCTTCCACTTTCTTGGTCATCTTTTAGACTGCCAGACCTTAATTTGAGCTTCCCATCCCACTCTCAGCTCCTACCTTTTTAGCCCTAATTGTAATTATCTAATTCATGAGCAATTAATGAGTATGAAGTGTGACTGTGTGTTCTTTTTTCTGTCTTATGTGCCCTGACTGACAAATATATATATTTTTTCTTGTACCATAAAGAATTAATTCCTTGAAAAGAGAATTAACTGCATGGTTGCTTTTCTACTTGTAAGTGACATGTTCTCAGTGTGCCAGGGGCAGTGATATTCTTTCTTCCAACTAGTCAGAAGAATAATTCCAGGATTCTATCTGTGAGTAAGTAGGTTTAGTGGATAATGCTGGGCCTCAAATCGGGAAGAGGAACTCAGATCTGGCCTCAGATACTCACTAGCTGCATCACTCTGGTCAAGTCACTTAACTTCTTTCCATCTCAGTTTCCTCATTTAAAAAATAGGAATAGAGAAGATGGAGAAGTAGGTCAGAAAATTCCAAGCTCTCAAGATTCTCCTCAACAAAAGAGATAAAATAGCAATTTAGGCTGGACAGAATTTGGGTAAGAATAAATAAGAATAGGGGCACAACAGGCATCCTCCTGGGACAATCCTAGAAGACCAGAAGAAAAATCTTAGGAAGAGATTTGGTTACCATGAAGAGTAAACACCTCCCGGCTAGAGTCTGTGTTAACAAGCAGCAAGCCCTGGGTTAGCTGGTTTGGGAGGTTGCAGTCCCAGCCAGAGGAACTTTTACCCTTGGGATAGTGAGAGGAGTTGGGTGCCTGAGTTGGGGGAAAATGGAGGGAACCTCTGTTGACAAGGAATACCAGACCCAACTGTCCTGCAGAGTGTTTCAGAGGTGAGAAGGAACCAGAACATGCCCTGTTAGTGAAGAAGCAGTGGGGTGGAACACCCTGGCTGTGGGCATTTACAAGAGGTGGAGGTTGGCTTTGGTTCCAGGTTAGATAAGAGAACTAAACATCTAGGGCAAGAGGCACCATTCCCCCATATCCCAGGACTAAACATGATTACAAAAATTAAGCTATTACTACAAAAAATGCACAGGCAAAGGAGAAAGAAGCCAACCATATAAAGTTATTATGGGAATAGAGAAGATGGGGGTTCATCTTCAGAGGAGGGTATTGAAGCAAAGAAACCTTTTTCTATCCCAAAGAATAACATCTAATGGTCACCTGCCCAAAAAGTTTGTAGAAGAATTTAAAAAAGACTTTAAAAATTAAATGAGAGAGATTGAGGAAAAACTAAAAAAAAATAATAATCCAAGAAAAACATGAAGACTATGAAAAGAAAGTTAACCAATTAGAAAAGGAGATTCAGGGCCTTGTGGAAGAAAATGAAACCTTGAAAATTAGAATTGGGCAAGGTGAAGCCAGTGAAGTTATAAGAGATCAAGAAATAATTAAAATATGAAGAATGAAAAAATAGAAGAGAAAGTGAAACATCTTATAAGAAAAACAACTGATCTAGAGAACAGACTGATATGGACAACAGATCAAGAAAAGATAGGAGTAATCGGACTACCTGAAAGCTATGATCAAAAAAGAATCTTGATACAATAATACAAGAAATAATTAAAGAAAATCATCCTGAAGTATTAGAACTAGGGGGGAAAGTAGAAATAGAAATAGAAAAACTCCATTGATCACCACTTGAAAGAGATCCTATGAGGAAAACTTTTAGAAATATTATATCCAAATTCTAAAATCTCCAGTTCAAGGATAAAATATTAAGAGCAACAAGGAAAAAAAAATTCAAATGTGACAGTGTCACAATTAGAATCACACAAGACCTAGCAGCAGAGACACTAAAGAATCACAGGTCTTGGAACACTACATATTGAAGAGCAAAAGAAATGGAGTTTTGGCTGAAAATATACCCAGCAAAGTTAAGCAGGACTTTGTTTAAAAAAAGACCAAACCAACCTGTATTTTATAGGAGATCTGACATACAAGAGCCAAAAGAAACATAAGGTACATACCAAAGACTGAGTACAAGGGATTCAATAAAGACAGACCATTTACCTTTTATATATGTAAAATGTATGTCTAAGATTGTCATTAGTAATTGGGTAGTTCATAAGAAAGACTGTGGTAGACCTGAGTATGATATGACTTTAAAAAGTAAAACACTAAGGAATTAAATGAGGGAGGAGGGCTGGTAGTTCTGGTAACCTATTTTCAATGGGTTAAACCCATTCTCAATGGGTTTAAGAGGGAACAATATATATATAGATATAGATATACATATACATATATATGTATATATATCTATGTAGAAGGGTATAAAGTCTTCTAAATTCAGAAGAAATAAAATGGTAAGGAGATGGGGGGAGGTTAAGGGAGAAATCTCTAGAGGAGAGGGTGAGGAAATAGGTTAAAGTGGTGTTATAGAAGGGTGTTTAGATCAATGGGAAGAGGAGGATAATGGAGGGATTTCTAGAGAGAAGGTTTATGGGGGAATAAGTTATGGGGGTTATAGAAGGGTATTTAGATTTATAGGAATGGGAGGATAGTGGGCAGGATCTTTGAAGGGGGGGCAGGCTAAGTAATAGGAGGGCAAGGTAACAGGTAGAAGTAAAGTAGACAAGTCAGGAGGAATAGGCAATAAGAGATACACACAAACATGAAAATGAATATCAGGAGTAGAATGTTAGGGAGAGTATATATCTATATATGTACATATATGTATGTATGTATGTATATATCTATATATAACTATATCCACACTTAATTGTAGCCTTCTGTGGAGGAAGAGGAAGGGAAAAAAAGAACAAAGTAAAAAGTTCACAGCAGAGAACAAAAGAAAACTTACAAGAAAGTAAAAAAAAGATGGAAAGTTCTCAACACAATATGTAGTATTTATCATACAGGCTTTCTTGAAATGAAAATTTATCACTATGTATTTTGAATTCTCTCTTATATTCTACTGTGCACATGACATGCTTTTTTTTTATTACTTTGTATTTAAGTTCCAATATAGAAGTTTATGTTTTTTTTTTCTTTTTTGTATTCTGTACTTGTGTTCAGGTGTTTGAATTTAAAATAAAAAAAAATTAAAAATAGGGATAATGATGGCACTTATCTCCTCAGGTTGTTGTCAAGACTAGAGTTGTAAGTGTTGTAAAGTATTTTGTAAACCTTAAAGTAATATATTTTGTTGTTCAGTTGTTTTCAGTCTTGTCTGACCCATTTGGGGTTTTCTTGGCATTTCCTTCTCCAGCTTATTTCACAGATGAAGAAACTGCAGCAAACAGGGTTAAATGACTTGCCCAGAGTCACACAGCTAGTGTCTGAGGCCAGATTCAAACTCAAGAAAATGAGCCTTCCTAATTCCAGGCCAGGCACTCTCCACTGTGCTACCTAGCTTCTCAAGCTATATAAATACGAGTAATTGTTACTTAAGAAACTATTAAGGAGAAAGTAAGATGCTTTAAATTAAGAGATCACAAATACTTGGCATTAATAATACCTGTGTCTTGGAATGTCTTATATAGCTCTCTAGGCTACGAGATAAAGCTCCAATTCTTGATTCTAGAGCTCTAGGATCAAAGTTAAAGCTCACTGCACTGACTTTTTAGACTAACTCTCCTACATACTCACCACCACCACCACCACCACCAAAAACAAAAACAACAACAACAACAACAACAACAAAAAACTTCTTCAAACTACAAAAATAGAGAACGAATGATAAAAACGAGAAGTCCCTCAAAGCTTTGAAATGCTTATAGGAGATTCTCCCTAGCAATTTGGGGGTTTTATTTTTATTGACTTTTGAAAGATGTTAATAATTTTATTTTTCTTAGCATTGAAATGTGTATGTTAATTTTAAACCAAACTATCTCCTATCCTCCTTAAAAGTTCATAACAAAATAGAAATTTAGAATTTAACTTTGGAATATAAATTAATGTTCATAATATAAATAAAGGACAAATATAAAGGAACCAATTTTCTGAGTAATGTGTCTAGTATTGACTATTATCCCTTGGTTCTATTCTCAGAATTGTATTTAAATAAGTTGGAATCAAAATGATGAACTTTGCTAGCAGTTACCCTTAAGTTCAATTTTAGCCAATCATTCATATTGTCATTGTCAAATAAAATGTTAATTAAGTGAATTAAATATATACTCTCTCTTAAATACAAACGTATACCTACCCACTCTTAAATACTAGTTTGTCATCCATTTGCTAACCATAAGCTTCTCTGTTTAACATAATAATAACACCTTGCATTTATATAGCACATTCTAATCTTTAAGGCTTACACATACCTTATTTTACTTGATCTTTATAATACCTTATAAAGTAGAGTTTATTATTACCATTTTATAGATGTGGAAAATAAAATTCAAATAGGTCAAGTGCTTTGTCTAATTTTACATGACAGATCATGGGCTAAATCTTATATTTTCTAACTCCTACTCAAGTGTTTTCTTTTTTTTTTTTCCACTAGGACATTCATTATCTATATTCATGACCTTTCTTATACATTTGCAAGCATTTACACACACACACACACACACACACACACACACACACACACATTCTTCTGTTTTCAAAGGACAGAGTCCATGAATACACATTTTAAAAATTACATTTGATCAAAGGACTGATTCCTGAGCAGGTCATTTGAAGTGGTGAACGAGAAGTGAAGAATGAAGCGTATAATGTGAAACATAGCCAATATGCTGATTTGGTGTATTTAGTTGTTGAAAGAAAGGTTTCTATAAACAAAATTAATGAGTCATTGGGAAGTCACAGTGATGAATAAAACATTAACAAAACATTCATTTTATTAGATAAAACTGAAATAACAATAATAGTTAGCATTATACAGATAAATGGATTAATAATGGACTAATAAATAAAAGTAGAATAATAATATTGGTTATTATCTATAGGTGCTAGCTATTATTTACAATTATTCCATTTTTATTTAACAAATGCTTTAAGGTTTGCAAAGGCTTATTTGATCTTCACAAAACCCTTGAGACACAGATGCTATTACTATCAGTCTTTTACAGATAAGGAAAATGAGACTCAGAGATGTTGCGATTTGCTCAGAGTCATAAAGCTAGTTAGTATCTGGCTCTAGATTTGAAAGCAGGTCTTCCTGGCTCCAGAGACAGTACTCTATCTACTGTGCCACCTTCACAATAAAAATCTGATTCCAATTCTTAAGCAAGCAAATATTTCTGTAATGGACACCTTTCTCAGCAAAGGTCAAAAGGCCAGAAGTTATGTAGTTTTTACGGGAAGTGCAGAAGCTTTAAATAGATAATAATAATAAACCAAATTTATATCTACAAACCTAACCCAGTTGGCTTGATAACTGCATTTGAATAGTTCTAAAAGGAGGCATTTTTTTTTGTAAAACACAGTGAGAGAATTTTGATAAAACCGACAAATCTTAAATTAAAACTTAAATTGGAAGCAAGGATTAACAAAACAGAAATGAGACAAACATAAAAAGATTCAAGTGATAAAAAGTGATCTTGATGAGATAAGTCAAGGATTCTTTAAAACCTCATTAAAGCCCATAAGATGTAAAATTAAAATTAAAGTTATTTTCTAGCTTTCAGCAAGTTAATCACAATATTATATTCCCCAAATGATTAAAGCAACTCAAATGACATAACAACTAGTTTAACAGTGTTATTTTCCTCTCAGAGTGCTTACTAACAATGTCGTGTGAGACCATGCCTGGAGTTTTGGAATGACAAATAGGATTATCTCAGTTTAAATTCTGTCTATTACCTTTATTGGATATGTGACTATAGATAAATCTCAACTTTTCTGGCCTTGTGTATAAAATCAGTATAAATATAACACCTCTAGTTCCACAATCACAGTTGGTTGTCAGTACAAAACAAGGTAATATAACATGCTTTCCAAGCTTTAAAGGACAGTTATTGGTATTCTCATAACCTCACATTCACAGGTGGCAGAGAGATAGAGTGGAAGGTAGGCTAGCTATGAAGTAAAAGAACCTGGATTCAAATTTTACTCTAGAACTTCTTACCTATGTGATTTCAGTCAAGTCAACTCTACTCCCTCTAATCTAAGTTTCCTATTTGTAAAATGAGGGGGTTGGAATATATGATTTTCAAGTTACATTCCATTCTAAACTTGTGAAACCATATTATCACCCAGAATTCTGAATTACTCTCAGAAAAAGGGGAGAAAGCATGGATCTAGGTTCAAATCATAACCCTGCATCTTCTTTTCTCTATAACATTGGACACTGACCTCCCGGCTTTCCCATGAAAGACACTCCATATTTTGCCTTCAGGCATTTTCTCTGACTATCCTCCATACCTGAAATGCTCTCTCTCCTCCGTTCAAACTGCTAAACTCCCTAGCTTCCTTTAAGTCTCAATTAAAATCTCACCTTCTACAGAAGCCTTCCCCACAATGCCTCTTAATTCCAGTGCCCTCCTTCTTTTAATTATTTCCTATTTATCCTGCATATAACATGTTTTGTATATATATTTGTTTGTATTCTGTCTCCTTCATTAGATTGTAAGCTCCACGAAGGCAGGAACTGTCTTAGCCTTTTTTTGTGTCCCTAGCACTTAGCACAGTACTTGGCACGTTTAATAAATGTCCATTGATTTCATTTCTCTGGTCCTAACTTTCCTATGATGTAAAACAATGGGGCTGGACTATATCACTTCTGAGTCCTCTTCCAGCTAGAAAGAATGTAATCCAAGATTAGAGCTGGAAGGCACCTCTAAGATTCATCAAGTCCAATACCTTTGTTCTAAGAGTCCCAGTGGAGAAGAGATTTGCTAAAGCTCACAAAAGGGATTAAGAGATACAGCCATACTTGAAGAAATCAACACAGCAGATGACTTGATTCTTCCAAAAAATTCTTTTTTTTTTTTTTTTTTGTGACTCAGCAGGTCTTCCTCTCTACTCTGTGACAGTACATTTTCATTTTTTTTTTTTTAAGTTTCCAAGTGCATGACTGCTTCTAAGCAGGCCAGCCACAGGATATAACCAAAGACCTTAGGGAAAGAAACAAATCTGAACACTGGGTTGTTTTTTGCCTTGTGAATGCCATTTTGGAGCTCCGGGAGACGTTTCAGAACCAGCTTAAATTTTGTATTCAGTTGAAGAGAACTCCCTGTGGGGGGAAAGATGTCACCTACTTTAGAAGGGCATGTCAGGGCAAATTTAGGAACCTTTAAAGAATCTGCCTGTGAAAATTCCAATTTTGCATCTTTTAGAAGAGCTTCACTTGTTCCGTTCCATTATGTTCAAGAAACAAATGAACAAAAAAAAGGTAAAATTTTAAGATGTATTTCCTAGGTTTAGGAGGGGAAGATGTACTTAGGACCTTTACTATTGTTGTTTCAGAGATAGAAAGGATATTAGCAACCATTTAGTCTAGTATTTTTTAATCTTTTAGTGGGTCATGGATCTATTTCTATGAACACCTCAGAATAATGTTTTTAAAGGCATAAAATATAATACCAATTATTTTAAAATACGTTTGTCAAAATACTAAAAGAAAAAAAAGAAATAAGTTCATAGATACCACGTTAAGAACTCCTGATCTAGCCCAATCCCAAATAACTTTATCCTGACATTATTAATCATCCATTAGGGGAGGTGTATAACCTAGGGTTATTTAGTACCCAGCCAACTACAGCAGCAAATGAGAATAATGTAATCATATAAATAGCTAGGTTACATTGTCCTGTTAAGGAGTCATTTTCATCCATCTCTTTCTCCTCTTTTATTTGTCCTGTACCCTAGTTGAGACGCTAATCACCTCTCACCTGAAATACTGCAATACTCTCCTCCTTTCTTACTCCAGTCTCTCCCTTTTCCATTCCATCCTCCACAAACCTGCTAAACTGGAATTTATGAAATACAAATTTGATCAAGCCATTCCTCTACTCAGAAGTCTTTAGTAGATCCTCACTGTCTCTAGGATAAGATACAGAATCAGTCTGACATTTAAATTTATTTTTTTTTTGGCCCACTAACTGTCCCACATATTCAGTTTGACAGTTCCTGAATCCCTGATTTTAACATAAAGTGGTCTTCCATGTTTGGAATTCCTTCCTTCCTCACTTCTTCCTCAGATAACTCTTAGCTTCCTTCAAAGAACAATTTGGGTGCAGACTTTGATACCATTTTTTCTTGTTACCCCAGGTTTCAGAACTCTCTCACTTGCTAAAATTACTTTATGTTAATTCACAGACACACACAGGCTCACACATCAGACTGGAAGTGTGAGGTAGAACTACCCCTACCAATGTGGTTCATTCAGCAAGTGTTCTGAAATTTGAAGGCTTAAAGCATTGTTTGTTGCTGATATTCAATTGTGTTCAACTTTTGTGACCCTATTTGGTGTTTTCTTGGCAAAGACACTGGAGAGCTGTTTGCCATTTCCTTTTCCAGCTCATTTACAGATAAAGAAACTGAAGGAAACAAGGTCAAGTGACTTGCCCAGGGTCACACAACTAAGTGTCTGAGGTAAAATTTGAACTCAGGTGCTCCTGACTCTAGGACTGCCACTCCATCTACTGAACCACCTTGCTGCTTGATTAGGGTGTTATTAGCGTATTATTAATAAGTCATGAGACTTGCCTAGGCTCACACAGCCAATTTGTATCAGAGTCAAAACATGAACCCACATCTTTCTGACTGAAGTCAGCTCTCTATCCACTATGCCACACAAATTCTCACTTTGTATATATTTTGTATTTTCTTGTATTTATGCTGCATTCTCAAAGACAAGATGTATGGTCAATGAGGTCAGATACATTAATGTTTGACTTTGTATTTCCTAACTCATTGCACCCCACCCTGTTTTGACCAGAAAACTAATTTTTACATAGTAAGTTTTTAATAAATGTTAATTGTACTTAAGTGAATTGATATACACTGAGAAGTTTTTTTGGTCATAGGACAAAGTAATAAATGGCAGCTTTATTTTTAAACTCACACTGTAAAGAATGGGGGCGGGGAGCAGAGAAAGAAACATAGGAAAGGTAAACTAATCTTGTAATCTAAAAATTCCAGGACTGGGACTCCTTTTTCTAACAAGTACTTGATAAATAATTTAACTCATACCATTATAGGTAATTAACACAACTCTTAGACTACACAGAACTGAGAGTTAGCTTTGATAAGAAAAAGTGATTAACATTGCCTCCTGGGGATATTCACTACTTGAGATTAGAACTGCTTTTCAAAGCTTAGATGCTCTGGAACTAAGTGAATTTTTTTTAAGTCTATTTATGTAGTGCTTATAACCAATTTATTAGCCAACAGTACAACTGTATGTCTCTATATGATATTTTCTTATGTCTTGCTTCAAATGATATTTTCATATCATTTTAATAGCTCAATATTTATAGTATTATGTTAGAATCATAGAATCTCAGATTGGGAAGGGACTTTAGAGATCATCTACTTGAAATTTTTATTTTTAATCATTCAAAATACCCAAGTGCTCAACAAGTTTTTGCTAGAATGCCTTAATTCTGAATGTTCTTTTCTATAAACAAAGTGGGTTTTTTGAGGGTTTTTTTGTTTTTTTTTTATAAAACATAAAATATTGATTACTGAAAAGACTTCAAGTCTTAGGAGAGAATTTTATTTCTTGATCCATGTACCAAGTTGTCACCATTAAAGTGTTAACTACTCTAAATTATATATACAAAATATCTAGAAATAACATCTCTGAATAGTATGCCTTGTTCTTTTGACTAACTGATAGCTGATTAATAGTGCAAATGAAATTTCGTCATCAAAGCCCAATCTTCCATTTGTCTTTTCCATCACTGCTACAGGGTTGAAGATCTAGAGCATATGCTTATAAAGCTCCTTAGATCCTCACTTTACATTTAGGGTGCCATAGAAGGGACAGAAGTTTAAGCTGTCCACAGATATGGACAAGCTAAGAAATTCAGAGATACATGAATTCATTTATATCAGTGCTTAATATGTTTGTTTGTTCGTTTGTTTTTTTAGCTAGGCAATGGGGTTAAGTGACTTGCTCAAGGTCACACAGCTAGTGTCAAGTTTCTGATTTGAACTCAGGTCCTTCTGACTCCAAGGCTGGTACTCTATCCACTGTACCACCTAGCTACCCCCATCAGTGCTTAATATTAAAAAAAATGTATAATAACAAAACAGAAATGTTACATTACACTTAGAAATAATACCTGGAAACTATGAGACACATTGATAACATCTATATAAACATGTCATATTAAATGTCATCATCAAATAGCATTCTTTATGATCATTACCTGAAATATCTACATTAAACATGAAACAACTAATGAAGGCTTCTAAATGGTTGTGAAAATCACATACACTTTCTATTTTCAATAAACAAGATTTTTCTTTTCAAAATTGCTTTTTTGGGGGCAATAAAACATTTCTGAAAAAAAAACGTAGTATAGATGTTTTTAAAGTGTTTACATACCACATGCAAGGAAAAGGTGGGATAAAAATAAGAAAAAAATGAAAGCTCTTATGATCAAATGAACATAACTGAATCCTAGAAATAATGTCATAGCTGTCAGAGTATCATCTCCTCAAAAGGAAAAAAATTCAGAAAGGTGGCATATCAGATGTAATCCTCACTTTGAAGTTTCCAAAAGTGGAATAATACTGCATCTGGTATGACAGCATATGATAGCTTGATTTAGAATATTAGATGCATGAAAAGCCTGTCCTGTGACAGAATTGGGACACAGATCTGCAATAGGAATGGAGAGGAAATCCTTTTAAACCCAAGCAGTAAAGGTATACTATCATATTCAGGTAGAATCTATTACTTACGTACGCAGACAACTACACAATATCCAAACACTGACAAGAAAAAAAGAACATTCACTCCTCAGTGCTAGCAAATCAATCAATAAACAGTTATTGGGCATCTATATGGGTATAGCACAGTTCTAGGTGCTGAGAGACATACAAAGAAGTTAAAACCATTTCCTTCACTCAAGTGAGTATGCTACAATCTGGTCAAGGAAATGTTATATGCAATACGACCATAAAATAACAAACTAATTTTCATTAGCATTAGTCTCATTACTTTACAATCACATCTCTATACCAATGACATATCAAATGTGTATTTAGACACATTATTCTTATTTGAGATAACAATCAAAAGAAGTAGGTGCCATTTTGGCTTCATAGCTAACAAATGTCTAAAATATAATCAGGTTCCAGGTTTTCTATGTTCAGTGCTCTGTACACTATACCACATTGCCTCCACATATATTTGAAGAACTGATAACACAAGGAAAAGTATTTATAGTGCCAAATGAGTGTTGCAAGTAATATGTTCTATAGATTGTAAGGGACCACAGGCCCAGTATGACCTCTGGAAAATTACTAGGTTGCAGTTGTCAAGGCCTCCTTGTGATAAGAACAAATTACTACCTCTTCCTGGAATACCCCGCCCCTATACTGGTGGTGGAACTCCCCCACTCCCTCTTACGGTGTGTATAACTGCCCTGAGCTTGCCTTCAATAAACGAGACTTGATCAGAAAGCCTGTCTTGTCTCCATTTCCTGTGTCCCCTGCTCCCCTCCTTCTTTTACAGGTCCGGACCTCCGTTGATGTCCCGCGGGATGGGACATTTGGCGCCCAACGTGGGGCCCGAGACCCCCTTAAAAGGAGTAAAGGTTTTTGGTGTGTGCTCCTGTGGAAAAAAGGACTGCAGTCAGGATACATGAGAATTGGTTGCTGTGGATTTGCCTGATCTGCGGAATAGAGACCTGAGGTAAGGAGACACTCTCAAAATGGGGCAGGATGCTAGTAGTCATGAAAAATTTGTAGAAGGGCTTAAGGCCTCATTAAAGACACGGGGAGTAAAGGTTAAGAAAAAGGATCTTATACAATTTTTTGTTTTTTTAAAGGACGTTTGTCCTTGGTTCCCCCAGGAAGGAACTATAGATGAGAAAAGATGGAAACGGGTGGGAGATTGTCTTAATGATTATTTTAGAACTTTCGGGCCCCAGAAGGTCCCTGTTACTGCGTTCAATTACTGGAATTGTATTTACGATATTTTGAAAATACGTCCTTTTGAGACTGAGGTTTGTAAGATTGTCAGTGAAAAAGACGGAGGCCCCCCGGAGCCTCCTTGTCCATTACCAGCCCCACCCGCAACAGAGGATGAGTCTAGGAAGGATTGTGATTCTGTGTCCATCGACATGCCCTTAGATGATTTTTCCTCCGAAAGTAGGAGAGTTGAGCGCATTTATCCTGTTTTACAAGAGGCTTTGGTCAAGAGGTCAAATGATACCTTAGATCCTACTGACGCAGCTGACCTTGAGCAGGAGGCTGCTTCTTATAATGACCCCTGTAATTTCAGTGCCGCTCCTGCATGTCTTCCTACTATACAGCACTCTGCTTCCGCGCCCGCTGTTCCTGCTTCTCCACTCCCAACCCCTCATCTTCCTGCTTCTCTGCCCCCTTCTGCTCCCCCTTCTTATCATACTCTTCCCCCTTTTCCGCCTGTTGACACTCCCTTGACCTCGCTCCCCTCTCAGATTCAGTCCCTCCGACAGACGTTGATGTTTAAGAAAGAGAAAGCACAGCTGCTTAAGGAACTACGGCTCCTTGATTTGGAACTCACTGATTGCATCCCTGGCCCGGCTGTTGCTCTCACTGCCCCTACAGTAACCTCCAAACCCAAATCTGAATCCCCTGTTTTGGCCCCCCTCCCTTCCCCTAAAGATGCAGGGTCTTTACTCCCTAAGAAAAGGAGTCTTTTCTCTTCCTCCTCCGCTTTTCTTTTTCCCATTATTGAGGACAAAACTGCCTCAAGTGACACTGAGGAGGAGGGAGAGGAGGCTGCCCCCCGGCAATATAGACGCCTTGGGTATAAGACGCTAAAAACACTAAAAGAGGCAGTCTCTCAGTATGGCCCTGTTGCCCCATTCACCCTCTCCATCCTTGATGCCCTTGATCATTTATGGCTCACTTCTCATGATTGGCTTCACCTTGCCCGCGCCACCCTGAGTGGAGGAAATTTTGTGCTTTGGAAATCTGAATTTAAAGAATTGTGTAAGGAAGCGGCCCGCCGTAATCGTGAGGCTGGAGGGGAAAGTGCGGAATGGACTTATGAAATGCTTGTTGGCCTTCCTCCTTTTAATACTAATGAGGCCCAATCTAAGTTTGCTTCCGGAATTTTTGCTCAAATTCAGGCTGCTGCACGAAAGGCGTGGCGGCTGTTACCTCCTAAAGGACCCGCCACGACCTCTATCGCCTCCATCCGCCAGAAGCCTGAGGAGCCTTACGCTGATTTTGTTAGTCGTCTAACTGAAGCCGCGGAAAGACTGTTGGGGCCATCTGAGGGCGACAGTGATTTTGTCAAGCAGCTTGCTTTTGAAAATGCCAATTCTGCTGTCAGGCCGCCATTCGCCCGCAAAAACGTCAGGGGTCTCTTTCTGATTATATCCGTCTCTGTCAGGATATTGGCTCCAGTAGCCAAATTGGCGCCGCTATAGGTGCCGCGTTACAGGATGCCTTTGCCGGGGCTGTTGCTGCTGCCCCCCCCAACGCCTCTCCTAAATGTTTTAATTGCGGCACTCCTGGTCATTTTGCTAGAAATTGCCCAAACGCCAAGCAAGGCCGTGTTGGTCACCCTGGCCTCTGTCCCCGATGTAAGAAGGGTCGTCACTGGGCCTCTCAGTGCCACTCTAAAACTTCTGCTGAGGGCCTCCCCTTGTCGCTGCAGGGAAACTTCCTCCGGGGCCAGCCCCAGGCCCCTCTCATCCCCTCACAGGCCGGCCTTGGGGCCGCTCGGCTGGCCGTGTCTCAATCTTTGATCTCTCCCGAGCAACCCCTGGCATGGCCGGACTGGACCTCCGTTCCTCCTCCACCACAGTATTAAGTGCAGACCAGGGACCTCAGGTCCTTGGTACTGGGGTATTCGGTCCCTGCCCTCCAGGGCTCTTTGCCCTTCTCCTTGGGAGAGCCTCCTCTACGATCTCTGACCTTTTTGTACATCCAGGAGTAGTTGATAATGACTATACTGGTGAGATCAAGGTGATAGTTTCTACCGCCTCTGTTGTTCCAAAAACCATTCCGGCGGGTATGTGCCTGGCGCAGCTTCTTTTGCTTCCTCTTGATAATTCCGTGGGTTCTTCCCAGAGGCCTTCCCCTCGTGGCCCGCGCGGCTTCGGCTCCTCCAATGCCTTTTGCGTTCAGCCTGTTCTCCCCCAAAAGCCCCTGCTTCTCCTAAAGATTGAGGGCAAACAGTTTGAAGGGATTGTGGATACTGGTGCTGATGCCACCGTTCTTAGGAAGGAGTCCTGGCCTGCTTCCTGGCCTTTAGTTTCTGCCCTTACTAACCTTAAAGGCATAGGTCAGGCAGTAGATCCTGAGCAGAGTGCCAAATTTTTGACCTGGTCGGATGCTGAGAATAACACTGGTCTTGTGAAACCTTATGTTATTCCTGGCCTTCCCTTTAACCTCTGGGGCCGGGATATTCTCTCACAGATGGGAATGGTTATGTGCAGTCCGAGTGATCTTGTTACCTCCCAGATGCTGAAGCAGGGTTTCCTACCTGGACAAGGTCTTGGAAAAAACTCACAGGGCATTCGTTCTCCCATTGAGGCCTCTCCTCGTCCTGAAAGATTAGGTCTGGGAAATTTATTCTGATGGCCACTGATATTCCTGCACCCCATGCAGACTGTATCCTATGGAAGGATGACATGCCCGTGTGGGTTGATCAGTGGCCACTTCCAAGGGAGAAGCTTGAGGCTGCGGAGGAGCTAGTGCGGGAGCAATTCCTCGCTGGCCGGATTGAATATAGCGATTCCCCTTGGAATACCCCTATTTTCGTTATCAAAAAGAAATCGGGAAAATGGAGGCTCTTGCAGGACCTTCGTGCTATTAACCGAACCATGATCATCAAAGGCTCCCTTCAACCTGGTCTGCCCTCCCCTGTGGCAATCCCCAGCTCATTTTTTAAAATCATTATTGACCTTAAGGATGTCTTTTTCTCTATTCCTTTGCACCCTGCTGACCGTGCTCGTTTTGCTTTTAGTTTGCCTTCTGTGGATTTTCAGAGCCCAGTGAAATGCTTTCAGTGGAAAGTGCTCCCCCAAGGAATGGCTAATAGCCCTACACTCTGCCAAAAGTTTGTGGCTGCGGCTATTCAGCCGGCTCGTGATCGTTGGCCCTCCCTTTATATCCTCCACTATATGGACAATATATTAATCGCTAGCCCCGAGTCACAATCCCTCTCCCATTGCTTTGCTTTTCTCTCGCAAAACCTTGCTGAATGGGGTCTGCAGGTCTCCCCCGAGAAAATCCAAGTCACGGACCCTTATACATACCTCGGTTTTGAGCTCCGTGGTTCCCTAGTTAGGCCTTCTAACCTGAAATTGAGAACTAGTCATTTAAGAACTCTTAATGATTTCCAAAAATTGTTAGGGGATGTTAATTGGATCCGCCCCTATCTCCGTCTTACTACAGGTGATTTGAAACCTCTGTTTGATATTTTAAGGGGGGACCCAGACCCCCGATCACCTAGACAGTTAACTCCTGAAGGCAAAAAGGCTTTAGACTTAATCACACAAGCCATTCAAGGCCAATTTGTGTCAGCCCTGGATTATTCCCTTCCATTCCTTTTTATTGTCTGTGCCACTTCACACACACCCACGGGAGTCTTTTGGCAGGTGGCCTCTCCCCTTCTCTGGGTTCATCTTCCCTCCTCCTCGTCCAAGGTTGTTGTTCCTTATTATAATCTAGTAGCAGAACTCATTATTCAAGCCTGAGATACCAGTGTTAAGATCTTTGGTCAGGAGCCTCACTCTATCATTCTACCTTATGCAAAGGCGGAGGTTGATTGGCTTTTTCGTACCTCTGACCTTTGGCCTATAGCGCTTTCCTCATTTCCCGGAAATATAGATAATCATTATCCTGCTCATAAAATGTTACATTTTATTCGCACACACCCCTTTGTCTTCCCTAAATTAACTTCTACGGAGCCTTTAGTAGGGGCCCTTACAGTTTTTACTGATGGCTCCTCATCTGGGACCGCTGCATATTCATGCAATGGCGTGGCTACCCCTCTGTCCACACCCTATCGCTCTGCCCAGTTAGTGGAATTGTTTGCTGTTTCTGTAGTCCTCCGAACTTTTCCTTCCACTCCTTTGAACATTTATACAGATAGTGCATATGTGGCCCACTCTGTCCCCTTATTAGAAACAGCCTCCCATCTAAAACCTAACTCCTCTGCAATTCAGCTATTTCTCTCAGTACAGTCTGCCATCCGTGCTAGGGCTGCCCCTTTTTTTCTTGGACATCTGCAGGCACATTCAGGTCTCCCTGGTCCCTTGTCAGAGGGTAATGACCTCGCTGACCATGCCACCCGTATGCCTATTTCGGCTTTTTATCTGTCCCCTGTGGATAGGGCCACTCATGCCCACTCCCTTCATCATCTTAATTCTACCACCCTTAGACTTTTGTTCAAAATCACTCGTGAACAAGCTCGACAGATTGTTAAGCAATGTTCCTCATGTGTGACCCTTCTCCCCACCCCCCATTTAGGAGTGAACCCCCGTGGCTTAATTCCTAACGCCCTATGGCAAATGGATGTGACTCATGTTTCTGATTTTGGTCATTTAGAATATATGCATGTCTCCATCGATACTCACAGCGGCTTTCTCTCTGCCACATTGCAGAGCGGTGAGGCCTGCCGCCACGTGATAGCTCATGTCCTCTCTTGCCTCACTGTTATGGGCAAGCCCGAGTCTATTAAAACCGATAATGGGCCTGGCTACGCTGGCACAGCTTTTCGCTCCTTCTGTGCCACCCTTGGTATCTCTCATGTCACAGGCATTCCTTATAATCCTCAAGGGCAAGGTATTGTGGAACGGGCCCATCAAACCTTAAAAAACACTATTACCAAACTTCGAAGAGGGGCATTCTACCCGGTCAAAGGATCCCCTCGGAACCTGGTCAGCCATGCTCTTTTCATATTAAATTTTCTTCAATTGGACGATACTGGCAAATCAGCGGCTGATAGGTTTTGGCACTCCGAATCCCAGCACAATTATGCCAAAGTACTGTGGAAAGATCCCCTTACTAACCAGTGGCAGGGTCCCGACCCTGTTCTTATTTGGGGTCGGGGTTCGGTCTGTATATATATTAAAGAAAAACAATCTGCTCGCTGGCTTCCTGAGAGGCTTGTAAAGCAAGTTGATTCCTGTGAAATGGCTTCTCCGCCTCCAGTTAACCTTCCTTCCAGGGAGGACAAACCTCTCTGAGAAATATTTCTTTTCTTTATCTACAGGAAATGCTTGGAAAATGATCACCCCTACGCTGGTACCTCCTGGCTGTCCTGAGGGTCTGCCTTGCTGGTTTTGACGCCCCGGCCGGCAACGATCTCCTCGCCTCCCTTTTTGGATTCAACCGATCCCTTTGAATCAGTCACTCTTTGTAGCCCCCTGCTTTGAGGGTACCACTCCCAATGCCTCTGTCTCCATTGATGTGGGTTTTCTCCCTCATGTGAATTGTTCCTCTGTCCTTCGTACTAGCAGTTTCCTGTGTCCCCCTCTAGGCCATGTTTTTCTCTGTGGAGGGAATATGGCGTTCCCAGTGTTGCCTGTAAATTGGACTGGTTATTGCTCCATTGCCTCCGTTCTACCTGAGATGGATATTGTTCCGGGGAACGAGCCTGTTCCGGTTCCCAGCCTCGACTTTATGGCTGGAAGACATAAAAGGGCCGTATTTGCTATTCCCTTGCTTGTTGGCTTGGGCATTACGGGAGCCCTTGTGACAGGGTCTGGGGGCTTGGGAGTCGCCATACACTCCTATAATAAACTCTCTGCACAGCTCATTGATGATATCCAAACCTTATCAGGAACTATTAGTGATCTCCAGGACCAGATCGACTCTCTAGCCGAGGTGGTCTTGCAGAACAGAAGGGGATTGGATCTCTTGACAGCCGAACAAGGGGGTATATGCTTGGCCTTACAGGAGAAATGTTGCTTCTATGCTAATAAGTCCGGTGTAGTCCGGGACAAGATAAAGAAATTACAGGATGATCTGGTCAAGCGTCGGAGAGAACTGTTTGAAAATCCTTTTTTAAGTAATCTTCATGGCTTTCTTCCTTATATTTTACCTCTTGTAGGGCCTATATTTGTGTTTTTATTAGCTCTAACCTTCGGTCCTTGGGTGTTCCGGAAGATCACCTCCTATGTCAAACAACAGCTGGACAAGGCCTTGTCCAAACCTATTCAGGTCCATTATTGTCGGCTGGATACTGGCGACCCTGATCTTTATACCGACATTGGCCGGTCCCAAGGATTAGTCTGAGCGCTGGTTTGGTTAGCCAATGACGGGTAAGATCCCCCTGAGGGGACTCTGACCTAAGCCAGGGGCGTTGCCTTGCATATTGCCCCCATGACGGGCAACAGTCTCCCACTCCTCGGGACAACCTAAGACAGGCACAAACCCCTCTGCTAAACCTTCCCTCTTAAGGAAAGAAAAGGGGGACATGTAAGGGACCACAGGCCCAGTATGACCTCTGGAAAATTACTAGGTTGCAGTTGTCAAGGCCTCCTTGTGATAAGAACAAATTACTACCTCTTCCTGGAATACCCCTATACCTTTGGTGGTCCTTGTGATAAGAACAAATTACTACCTCTTCCTGGAATACCCCTATACCTTTGGTGCTCCTTGTGATAAGAACAAATTACTACCTCTACCTGGAATACCCCTATACCTTTGGTGGTCCTTGTGATAAGAACAAATTACGGACAAAGCTGTACCTCTTCCTGGAATACCCCGCCCCTATACCGGTGGTGGAACTCCCCCACTCCCTCTTAAGGTGTGTATAACTGCCCTGAGCTTGCCTTCAATAAACGAGACTTGATCAGAAAGCCTGTCTTGTCTCCATTTCCTGTGTCCCCTGCTCCCCTCCTTCTTTTACAGGTCCGGACCTCCGTTGATGTCCCGCGGGACGGGACAATAGATGTTTAGAGAAAGGAACACTATGAACTGGAATAATTAAGGAAAGCTTAATGAAGAAGATTGTATTTGGATTTATTCCCTCAAAGCAAAATGTAAGTCAGTAGGGTGATATGAAAACTAGAAATGCTGATGCAAATTTGGGCTACTTTAAGAGAGTTAAAGTCTAGGGAAGTGTCAAATTCACTGTCCATCATGTGGGCAACAAAACTCATGAGTGCCCAAACCAGAATAATTGAAAAATATTTACGAAAGAAATAAAAATACTGTGAAACTTAGGTAATGTTATTCATCATTTTCTAAGTTAATACATGGCTTACAGGGATTTGTTCCTATTTGAGTTTGCTATCATTGGTGTAGAGGACTAAGTAGGTGATAGGTCCATCCCACTCTGCCCTGGTCAGTCCACATTTGGAATACTATGTTCATTTCTGGGCATTATAAATTTAGGAAGGATATCAGTAAGCTGGAGAGAACCCAGAGGAGAGAAACAAGTGTCAGAAATGTCCAAGTAAAGTTGGGTTAAAGAAAACATCAATGTTTGCCCAAGAGATGTGTAGGATAGCTTTCTGCAAGTATGTGAATGGATATTATGTGAAAGAAGGATTAGAACTGTTATGCTTGGTCCTAGTGAATAGAAGTAGAAGCAATAAGTAGAAGCTATAAAGAGACAAATTTAGGCTCAAGTCAGGAAAAATTTCCTAAAAATTAAAGCTATCTCCAAATAGGATGGGTTGTCTGGGAAGGTAGAGAATTTCTTATTGAATATTGGATGACCACCTATCAGTTATGATGTAGAAGATTTTTTTTTTCAGGTGTAGGTTGGTCTATTTGGAAACTAAGGTTTCCTCTGATTCTGAAATTCCTTGATTTTGCTATCTGGTACTTGGAGAATGGATATGATTTGAACAGGAATTATATGAAGGATAATTATTAAGGGAAACCAAAAAAGATAAAATGTACAAGGAATTTTTTTTTTTTTTGATAGTGTGATAGAGTAGAAGATTGTTGTCTTTGGAACTGGAAAAGACTAGTTTCAACTCCTACCTCAGACACTGGCTACATGACCCCAGGCATAGGTTCAGTAATTAATTAATTAATTAACTAAACTTCTCTGGGTCTTATTTTTCTTATCTGTAAAATATTTGAGACTCAATGACTTCTAAGGTTCTTTCCAAGCTCTAAATTTAAATGTAATCTCAGGAATTACTCATGAAAGTCAAATCATTTGAAGTGTGAATTATTTGGAACTATAACTGGGTAATAAGGAATTCAATATGGCAACTGGGGAAAGCAGGGAAAGGAGTGGGTGACAGAATCAGATACCAAGATATCAAGGCAGTGAAAAATGAAAGAATAAAAAAAATGAAAAAAAAAAGAATTAAGTATAGTACTTTAAGTACTGTAATGTAGACACTACTATTCTCGTTTTGCAGTGAAGAAACTAAGGCTTAGAAAGGTTAAGTGCCTTAGTCAGAGTTGATCTAATGGTAATATAGTTGCTAATTGTCATAAACAAACAAACAAACAAAAAACATTTGAATCTGGTTGTCTAGATTCTGAGCCTGGCACTATTATCACGAATCCCTTATTATTACAAAATCATTCTGGAAAAACCACACCCTAACATCTTGCAGGCAGCAGCTATAAGAATTCAAAGGGAACATAAAAATTGAGGGACATTCAAATGATAAGAAAATAATATTGCTCTGCTGCCATACACAGGCATACATAATAGTAATTGAGTATTTATTTAATGACCCCTAGCAGGCTAGATCCTGTTCAAAATACTGAAAGACCATGACTCTTCCATTAGCAAACATGCACCTGAAAAGATTCATGTTAGCAAAAGTGAATTAATTTAATACATCAGATTTTCCATTTATTTTCCCTTCTACCCAAACTACAGCCCATTTAACATTGGCAAATGTTTCCACACAATGCCTTTACATTTTCATTTGGTTCATTTACCTTCACTGAAGCTTTCCAATTTAGGATGGATTTCGCCATCTTCATCACTGATACCTACTAATCATGCTATCCAGTTTTGTTGCTGGTTCTAGCTCATGGTATAACACAATAGGCATTACTTCACAAGAGCTATGGAAAACTAATTGAAAGCAATTATGACAATTATCTCTCTGCTCAATTGTGTGCACTGGAGTCTTCCTTCATCTAATACTGGCAGAATGCAGACAGCTTTCTCAGATGTGACCTTAGCCAAATGCATTTAGGGCTGTGTTCAGTGAACATGCATACCTCTGATTAAAATTAATAGAAGTTCTGCATGAATTGAGTGGAGACTATAGTTATTAGGATTGTAATTTGAATATAAGTGAGAATTAAGTACCCTTGCACTTTCTCACTTTAATTAAGTAGCCTAAACACTTTTAATCAAGCATTTAATTAAATTTAACAGGAAGTGCATTGTGTGCTAATTACCATTGATTATTAATAATATGCTTATTTATGCATGCAAACTATATAATGACATATATCTCTAAACTATTTCAGAATGACAATAACTGAGTTCTGAATAATGGAACCATTAATGAAATGGATTCTTACAACATAAAAACCAACCAAAAAAATTAAACTGGGTTAGGTGCCCAGACCCTAAAAGAAAGAAATAAGACCAGGCTGCAGAGAACTCAAGCAGAAAAGAAATGATTCCTCTTTTCCATTTCCTTTTTGTTTGGTTTCTACAAGTGCCTAGTAAAGTGTTGTACTCTTAGTAGATTCTATTTTCCAAATATATGAATGTGGGTTTGGTAAGGTAAGGATATAAAATGGAATGCAACACAGGCATTGAAAGGATTTTTCATGCCATACTCATCTTGCTTTTAAATATCAAGACTATTCTACGTGGTCAGCAGTACTTCCACTGCCAGCATTTGGGGTCAGGTTTGCATCAAAGGCAATACATGTAAGTTACTTATAGATCAGTTTGACATTGGGAAATAAACTATGATTTCATGACTATATGTTGGACACCTGCTAATGTTCTTACACCTTCTTTAGACAACTTTTTTTTACTAATTGTATGTACAGTATTTCCAAAAAGCCCACAATATTAATGGTCTAAGTTAGACTGCTGGTGGGTCTATCTGCCTCAATTCTCTCCCCACTCCAATCCATCCTCCATTCAGCCAGTAGAGTGTTTTTCCCAAAGCATGGGCCCAAATTTATCATCTTCCTGAAGAGGATTTCATTCAGTTTCAGAAGCCGAGACCTTTGCCACTAATAGTTTTATTGTTAAGCCCTTTTGTGAGATTCCCCTTACCTGCCTTCCAAAGCCTCAGCCTCGCCCTTTTGATCTTATGCAGATGTGCTTTCCTTCCTGGCCCCAAAAAGAATCTGGCCCCAATTTGTCTAAACCCTAAACTTTAGATTCCTTGTAGACTCACTTTATCTCTCTTTGAAAGCACCTTTGAAGAAGTTTGTCTACTGGTCCCAGCTCCATTTGAAAGCAAACTTCCCCCCTTCCAGTTCCCTTCATTATCTATCCTCATTGTTTATTCAAATCTCTCAGACCTTCCAAACGGAAATTCTCACCTGGACCCTTTTTTCCAATCACCTCCTCCCCTTCAACGGGTCTTACGTGGTGGCTACACCCAATATCCTTTCCATTGTTTTACTTTCCTGTGGCCCCTGGTCATTTCCCACCCTTAATCCTAGCTAGGTGCCATGAGGTCCAGGACTCAGGAGTTCTGTTCACCCCAGCTTACTAGCCACTCCCATCTAGATCTCTTTAGACCCTCCTCCAGTCACCCCAAACTGCTTGGCCACTCCTGGATCCCTCCCACAGTCTTTCTGTACTTAAGATTCACCTTTGCCCCATTCTGATGCTGAGCTGTTCTCATGCCTAGAGGCGGAGACTCTCATCCTCAGGGGCGTGACCTGGCCTATTGTGATTTATCTTTAATAAACTTTTTCTCTGGCTGGAAGAAGACTTGGGTTGAATTCCTTTAGGCAAGCCCATGCCACAATTTGGGGCTTTTCCCAGCACCCCAAAACCTCCCACGATCTTGGGCCTCTGTGCATCTAAGAGCACCCCAAAACCCCCCACCTCTTCATTCCCACTTCCCATCCCCCACTCAGTAAACTCTAGTGCTTCACTATCAATATCAGGATCAAAACCAAAATCCTCTGTTTGGTATTCTCCTCATCTTAGTCTTAGAGAGTTGGCTAGGACATTGAGAAGTTAAATGATTCAGTGGGGATGGCACAGCCAGGCCATGTCAGAGGTAGTACTTGAACACAAATCTTCCTTACTATGAGGTCAGCTTTCTATCTGCTATATTCGCTGTTTCTCATATGACTCAAAATAGATTAATTCATTTCTCTGTTATCCTAACAGAATCTCAAGGGAGAGTTTGTAATTTTTTGTTGATATTTTGTTTTGTATTGAAACATCTAAGATTTTGCCAGGGACTATATTAAAATAAAAAGGACAATTATAAACTCACCCTCCCATTTTAGGTATAGCTAATGTATACAAAGTCTTAGCTTGACATTCCTAATATTACTAGCATTCCTCAGCTGCAGTCTCACCTTGGAATCTTCCTCAATATCTGGGGCCTCCTCAGCATAAAACATCATCCTACTCCTGCAGCCTTCTTACTCTGGAACATCCCTTTGCCATGCTGGTCTCCTGTTCCCATTGGTGAGACCTTCCTGGTGTTCCATTTTAGGTAGGGGCCTAGGACAGCACACCTTCACTCCTTTCCCAGATGTGCTTCTCATTTTCTGGACTCTAACACTATCCTCTACATGGATACATTAATTTTTACCAGCCTCTTATTCCTTTTCACTGTGCAGCTGGGTGGTACAGTGGAGAGAGTGCCTGCCAGGGCTAGAGTCAGGAAGACTGTTCTTCTTGAGTACAAATGTGGCCTCAGATACTAGCTATGTGGCTCTGGGTAAGTTACTTAACCCTGTTTGCCTCAATTTCTTCATCTATAAAATATGCTGAAGAAGGAAATGGCAAGCCACTCCAGTGTTTTTGCCAAAAATCCTCAAATGGGGTCACAAAGAGTTGGACACAATTGATCAACAACAAATTCCCCTTTTCAACTCTGTTTTGTGTGTTGTCTTCTTACATTAAAGTATAAGTTCCTTGAGAGCAGTAACTGTCTTTCCTTTTGCTTATATTTGAATCCCTGGTGCTTAGTACAGTGCCAGGCACATAGTAAATATTTAATAAACGCTTGTTGTCTTGCTTAGGCATTTACTAAAAGCTTATTGAATTTAATTCATTCATTCATTCAACAAATATTTACTGAATAACTACCATATACAGGGCATGGTGGCATGTGTTGTTGGGAAGGAGAAAAATGAATAAGATGATTCCTGCCATATTGAGACGATTACAATTGAATAAGAGATAGAACGTGCATGCAAATTACTTCAATGCAATGTTGAAAGTGAGCAGTGCATTTAAGGTACACAAAGTCCCATGGGAGCTCAGAGGAGGGAGACATTCCTTTGATTAGGGGAAATCAGCAAATGTTTTATGATAGTGAAATGTTATAGATTGCCGGAGCTGTATGGAACACTAAACATTCAATACCATTTAGTTTAATCCATTGATTTTATAACCGAGAAAACTGAGGGAAAGAGTAGTTAAATCACTTGCTTAAAGTCACAAATTGAGGTAGAGGCAAAATCCAAACTAAAACCAGGTCTCCTTCCCACCCCTCGGACACACCCCTAGGAAAGGTATTTGAGTGAGACTTTATTTTATCTCAGGCATAGCAGATTAGCATATGCAAAAGCAAAAGGGTGGTATTTATTCAGAGAATGGGTAGTAGTTCAGTTTAGTTATACTATAACTATAGTATAGGACACTTGAAGGAGAGTAGCATAAAACTAGGTTGGAAAGATAGGTCCAGATCTTATTAGAGAGGTCTTTCAATGCCAGACTAAAGGATTTAGACTTTACTTGCTAAGCAATGGAGAGTTACTAAAGGCTTTTAGCATGAAAGTGGTATAATCAATAAAGTTCAATGAGAGTCACTGAATCTCAGTGGTAGAAGGCATGTTTTGCTATGCTTGGGCAAAAATACCTTCCACAACTCATCTGCTCAAAAGTTATCCAGCTCTTACTTGAAGATCTCAAGTCTTTGTGTGGGGGTAAGGGGAGAAGTGCTACTACCTTAGGAAGCAGCCCATTCCAATCTTGGACACCTCTAACTATATTAGCAATTTTTTTTCTTACATCAAATCTAGATTTCCCTTTTAAATAATTTTCACCAAATTTTCTCATTTCTGCCTTTTGGGGCTAAATGGCACAACCCTCATCACAAGCGCACATGATAGTCCTTAAAATTTTTGAAAACAACTCTAGAGAATCTTTACCTCTCACACCCTGCTCTTATCTGGTTCCAGCCTTCTCTTCCCTAGGTTAAACTTTCTGGAATGTTTAACCAGTCCTCATAGAGTAAATATCCTGCTTTCCTTCAATGGTGAAATGCCTCTAAACTCTCTATTGACATGACATCCACATTTTAGAAAAGATGGCAATAGTGAACAAGATCAATTGTAGCAGGTAAAGAATGAGAGGCTATGGCAGTAGTGTAAGGCTGAAACAGTTAAAAATGGAAACTGTATGGATTGGATGGGAAACCTATTCTAGAGGCATAATTTTACATGGCTGATTCACAGTCAACATTTTCTATCCCTCTGGAGTCAGAAGACCCAGGTTTAAATGTCACCTCCAATGCTTATAACGTGTCACCTTGGACAAGCCATTTGGTATCCATAGGCCTCTGTTGCTTCAACATAAAATAAGGGGATTGTCTAGATGGACCCTAAAGACTTTTCCCACTGTATAATCTGTGATCCTTATGGAGTATCTTTTTACTAGTCTCTTCTTTTATGGACTGGTTTATAGTATTTTGTAACAAAAAAAAAAAAAGGCCTTTTTGAAAACCCTCCTGTTTTCTCCAGCTACTGCCCTATTTCTCTCTTTTTTTTTCCTTGCTGACAAATTTGCTAAAACAAAAGGGGTCTATGAACAAGTTAGAAAAATGCCATCTTTGCCTGAGAACAGACTAAGGCCCACTGGAAGGAGCCAGGTTTTAACATAAGAAATGTCACCTTTCTTTTGTTTACTTGTTTCTTACTTCGTTTAGAAACCGGCTTCCCCAAGAATCCCTAAGGTATTTGGTTTATCTTTAATACTCTCTAGCCGTTAGAGCAAAGAAGGAAGACTTGGATTGTTGTATAAAATCATTGATGGTAATTTGGAAACCATGGTCTTATTAGACTCTCTTGTGTCACCCACACCTCTTGCATGTGTTGAAGCAATTTCTTTGTCCTCACATGGCACTTCTTCATATGCCCTTGATGCACTGACTGCATTCTATCTTGTATTACAATCATTCCTATGCATGTCACATCACTTATTAGACTGTTAAGTATTGGCAAGGATAAGGTCTTATTCGTGTATCTGGCAAACAGAAAGAATTGTATGTGCCTGTCATGAAATGAAATGATGTCATGAAATACTATAGGATGCTACTTCTCAAGACATCAGTTCTCTCTTCCTCCCCCTGACTCCTCATCTCTCTGGAGTGTGGCTAAGGAGATCAAAATAATGAAATGTAATGACAGAATGATGTTTCTGAAGCCTCACAGGATTTGTTAGGAAATGCAAAGTGCTATTCCTTAATGTTACAAGTGAAGCCCAAGGAGATTAAGTGATTTGTCCAAGATATAGATGTCATAAGTAGAAGAACCAGAATTTTGGGTCAAGTTTTCTGATTCCAAATCCAGTGCTCTTTTTTTTTTTAAACTGGTCTTAGATGTATCCTTCTACATAAGAGAAATCATACAATTAACCCATCTAATACACTTTTCTAGTATATTAGAAAAAATGCAGAATGACCACAGAATTTCATCGAGACTCACTTATCATTCAGAAATGGTTACAAGCAATGTCTGTTTCTTGTATTTTAATTTTCTCCAAATCATTTTGATTTAGAGTCAGATAGGTAGGGCAGCTAGGTGGTATAATAGGTAGAAGGCTGGGCCTGGAGTCAGGAAGATCTGAGTTCAAATCTGGCCTCAGACACTTACTAGCTATGTGACCCTGGATAAGTAATTTAATCCTGTTTGCCTCCTGAGCTGGAGAAGGAAATAGCAAACTACTACATTACCTTTGCCAAAAACAAAAACAAAAACAAACAAACCCTGCCCCCCCAAAAAAAATAGGGTCACAAAGAGTCGTCACTGAAATGACTGAATAACAACAAGGTAGTATAATGGTTAGATCATTAGTGCTGGAGTCATAAAGACCTGAGTTCAAATACAACCAGAGATACTTATTAGATGTGTGACCCTGGAAAAGTCATTAACCAGTCTTAGCTTCTGTTTCTCATGTGAAAAATGGAGATAATCACAGCATCTGCCTTAAAGTTTCACTATGAGGATCTAATAAGACAACATATATATATATATATATATACACACACACATATATGTATATATATATATATAGCTTTTTGCAAATGTTAAAGCATAATATAAATACTGGTTATTATTTCACCAGTATGAGCAATGTATCTGAAGACCAACACCCCAACTCCATTTGTGCTTAAGTTGACAAGTTCAGAAGTGGCTTTTCTGAAATCATCATTTTATGGCAGATTGACAAGTGATAAGCCTCTCCAAACTTAGATGAGAATGGTCTTTGGTTGATACACATAGAGATATCCTAAATCTTTCAAGATTGATTGACTCTACCATCACATGGGCCTCTGTGACACAGCTTTAGAGAATCAAGGTCACACTTGCATAGTTCTGTGCTACTATGAAGTAAAGTATCTGAGTAGAATTTTAATGGAAGTTTAATTGGAAGTTTATATTTTATATTACATCTCTGAGATTACATCCTCTATAACTTTAGGAAAATCACTTATCCTCCACAGACCTCAGTTTCTTCATTTCTAAAATGAGAGGAAAAATGGCCTCTGAGGTCCCTTCCAATTTTATATATACGATTCTATATCCAATAAAAAATCAGTCCTGTTCAAATTTAAATCTTTAATTTTAAATATTTAAATTTAATCTTTAAATTTAATTTTGTTCCACTCCTCAAGATAGCTGGAAAACAGTTTGATTTCTTCACATAAAGAGTAGATATTAATTATTCACCCAGAACATTTTGAAGTGATAATCCTGAGACATGTGTATGCAAGGCAATATACATAAATGCATATATAAAGAAGAAATTATAAAGGAGGAACAGAATAAATGATGTTATCAAATAAATATAAGTGAAAAAGAAGATGAACTGGTTGTCTGCGTAAGGTGAGGGACAAACATTCACTAGTTCCAGAGTTTTGATGTTTTACTTATGAGATTGAGACAAAGAGAAGAAAACATACAAAGCTGAGTAGATCTGTTAGGCTATGGTGAACACAGGTAAGGACAAGAGTAACACAAGATTGGCAGACATGGATGACTCGCAATTGGAGGAAATATCCATAGTGATGGTATCACAGATCCATTTGAGTATTTGAGGACACTTGAGTTTTGTTAAGAAACCTTTATTTTAGGCATTTTGACCCTAGTTGTTTTAAAAAGAAAAATGACAATCTTCTCTCCCCACAAACCCACAGATACACGCTGCTTCAGAATTTGCTTTGGCGTACCAAGAGATCAGAAGATTGAATATACCTAATTTTCCCTTTCTGTTGAGAGACAGAGTCAGAAATGGAGAGAAAGAGAGAGACAGAGACAGAGATAGAGACAGGGACAGAGAGAGAAAGAGAGACACAGAGACAGAGACCCAGAGAGAGAGTGAGAGAGAGCCATAGAGACACAGACGGACAGAAAGAGAAAACATCATTATCCTGTGGATATCAGTATTGCTGTTAAATGAGCTCATACTAATGGTCCAGGAAGTTTCAGAATCCTTTTGTAGCCCAACCTTGCCCATCACGGAACAAGCAACATCAGTCCCCTTCACTCTGTATAAGTTATGGAATTATAGGCGCAGAAATTTAGCACTTGAAGCAAACTAAAAGGCCATCTAGTAGAAATCTCTCAATTTACAGATGAAATGTAAGGATCAACAAGGTTAAATTACATGCTCAAGGGTTGCACCGACAGCAAATGTCAAAGAAAAAAAAAAAAACTTGAACCCAACGCTTTTGACTATAGAACAATTGCTCTCTTTTAGTTTTGGATAAAAATGAAGAAACCAGAGTCAACATGTTTTACTTATGTGAAGATTCACAGGCTAAAAAAAAAGTTTCTTTTTTAAATTTTTACAGTAAACTGACAGTTTTAACTCACAGAAGTTGTTTACTGATCATAAGCAATTATCTTATGTTAGACTTTACTACTTTACATAATTTATTTTCATTTTGGCATATTATATATGATTATCAGAAACTTGACAAGATTATTGATCATGGCAAGTTCTTTCATCTCTCCCTACATCATATTGCCTTCATAGAGCAAATGTTGTTTGTGGGTATTTTAAAATGTTATATCCTCAACATTAAAAAGGTAGCACAAACCTTTAACTTACTGGATTTTGCTAAAGGCTTGCTTTGTACTGAATATTTTCAGTGAATGTTTAATATGAATTAATTATAATTATCATTATGCTAATAAGTAAAATTAATTTCAATAATGGTCTCTGACAACAGAGGAAACAAAAGCAACTCTGATTATGTCCATGATTCAGCTCTTCAATTTTTTTTTCTTCTTCACTCATTGTCTGTTTTCAATAGTTTGCAAGTGATTGAAAGATGAGTCATTAGGAGTGGGACAGTGTTATCTGGTGAAGTACAAGGTTAGTTAATGAATGTAGTTATATTTAAAAGTAGGCTCAAAGTGATCTAGCAAATCACTCTTAAAGTGAGCTAGGATGCTGGAGTTGGTGGGGGATAGGAATCTCTTCTTGAATTTGAACATCTTTAGAACAAGCTAAAAGGAAAACCCCTTTACCCCTCCATTCCTAGATATTTACTCTTGGTCTTCATGGTCTCAGTATTGTCCATAGGGCCAGGCACACAGCAGGTGCTTTAAAAATGGGTGTTGATTGGGCTAAAGAATTGGAGTTGATGGGGCAGCTAGGTGGCGCAGTGGATAAAGCTCCGACCTTGGAGTCAAGAAGACCTGAGTTCAAATTTGTCCTTAGACACTTGACACTTACTAGCTGTGTGACCCTAAGCAAGTCACTTAACCTCATTGCCTAGCAAAATACAAAAAAAAAAAAAAAAGGAGCCAAGAATTGGAGTTGGTTGTTAAAAAGTAAAAGTTCCTATTCAGTAATTTTAGGTTTGAATAGTAGCATTAGAAAGCTACAGGATTAAGCCTGCTTAATAGGATAGTATATTGGGCTATTTTAAGCCATTAGTACCTTATCTCTAATGAGTAGATTAGCTTCAGTCACTTAGCAATGATATAAGGAATTGAATATAATACAAGTGGGTTTTCAAGTGAAGAAAATGGGTTCATAGGGTGTCAATGGGGTAATCAGGGGACAGTATGGAAATAGTGAGTTTTGAAGAAAGGGTAAGACTATGTTAAAAGGAGGAAAGAGATACCAGGAAGGGCATGAAAGGGTTTCCCAATATGTTTCATTTACTTCACACTTTTGCTTGGGGACAACTCATGATCTCTTTGAACTTATTATACATTTTGCCAGATGCACCAACAGATTCAACACTTTAGAAACTTACAAAAATGAATTCGCATCTACCACAGGACATAGAGAGTTGGTTTTGCTCAGCACAGATGGAGATGAGTGAATACCCACACAGATAACATCAGCAAGCTACTAAGTACCCATGTGCAGTTGGGTCATTGCTCAGCAAAACAAAACAATTTGGAATCGCTAGTAAATGCCCTAGTTATTCCAAGGCCAGGATTCTGTGATGCTTCTTTGCTGAATCTCTTGATGGCACCAATTCAAAGATGATACTTACTGAGAAAGCAGAGCCTGCATCTTTTCTTAGCTGTCTTGATGTGTTGCTTGATTTCCAAATCCCTCCCCACCTTGGGAAAGGTTAATTTAAATTTTAAACACTCTAACTTTTAAAATCTTGAATGTTGTGGCCTGAGGCTTTACTGTGACCGATCTTCTTTTCCCTTATGCTCCCAGAGATGATCTGAATCAGACAGTGACTTACTTTTCCTTGCTTTAAAAGGCATGTCAGTGGGGGCAGGTCAGGGATTCTTTTTTATTTTTTTAAACACTGTAGTCAGAGCATGCTTTGTCAGCTACCATTGACAACTCTCAGCTGATATGTAAGCATTTTAAATTAACTTTGAAACACAGCAATAGTACACCCACAGTGCTACTAACTAAGCCCAGGCTTATCCCTCAACTACTCCCAAATTCAAATGCTGAATGGAAACACATTTGTATGAACAAAAATACAAGTCTGAAAAATCCTTTATGACAGGCATTTAACGTTTTTATTACTTGTAGAAATTCACTCATTCAAAGTTCTTTAGCTTATAAATGTAATCAAAACAAGGCTTCATAGCAACCGCCACCAAAAGTTTAGACCTAATGCTGGATTTAGATCCCTATTTTAAAAAGAGGTATTATGTGCATTTTGGAGGAGTATTTTCTTCCTGGATTTTCCTGGCAACACCTTCCCTGTAGCTACATGCAAAGATTGCCACAAACTAATATACCACATGCCCTGAAACTAAAACAACATCCCAGAGCGGGGGAGAGGGAAAGAAAAGGCCCAATGTTCTATTGATGGAGCTTTCACCAAACCAACACATTGTATCTTCCCTGGATTCAAGCCAAGCATTAACACTTGACATCATACCCATTATGTCTCTGTAAACTGGAGGCATTATAAAGTAACTTGCCACTGTATATTGGCTGCTATTACTTTTTTTTTTTGGTTTAAAATTAATTGCACATGTGTTTAATTGCATAGTTACTCTTGAAAATGTTTTTTTTTCCTTAAATGTTATATCTTGTTGGTTTCATTCCAATTTCTCAGTCAGTGTTTTCTGAATGCAGAGATGAATTTTAATAAAGGGCAGGATTTGTAAATTACAGATGCCAGTTTGCTGCCAGGATATTCTCCTCTGGCCATTGATGGCTTTCTGTTTAGCCAAGCAGTTCTGTCGTGATGTAGAAAAGGTTGGAGAAAAGGTTTGCGTATTGAACCTGGCCACTAGGGGGCAGTATTGAAACCAGTCAGGACACAGGACCTTGACTGGCAGGACAACTCAATCTCTTCCAAGAACTTGGCATCTGACCTTGTGGAACTTTGGTGTTCATATCTAGAAAGTGGTGATGTTTTTTTTTTCCTACCCCAAAGGGTCATAATGAAGAAAGCAAATTGTAAAGGCACTGGAGCTATGCTTTCATTAGTATTGGGAACTCCCTGAAGAGGAAACTCCTCCTACTAATTCAGATTGGCAGCTTCTTTGTCAGTGTAAGGCTTCTTAACTTTTTATTTGCCATGGACTCCTTTGGCAGTCTAGCAAAGTCTATGATCCCTTCTCAGAAAAAAAAAAGTTTTTTGTTTGTTTTTATTTTTAGGCAATTGGGGATAAGTGGCTTGCCCAAGGTCACACAGCTATGATGTATTTCGTCTAAGGCCGGATTTGAATTCAGGTCCTCCTGACTTCGGGGCCTGTGCTCTATCCACTGCACCACCTAATTGCCCCCAAAAAAGGTTTTAAATGAAATAATTAAACACATCGAATTACAAGGGAAACCAAAAAGTGAAAATAAAGATGTAATTTTTCCCGTCCATGTTCACAGAGCCCTTGAAATATATATCCAGAACTCCAGTTTTTAAAACCCTTGTCTTAGAGAGTTGCCTGTGACATTTAGAGGTTAAGTGACTTGATGAGATTTATGCAGCTACTGTGTCAGAGACAGGCCACATGCACACAGATACATATGTATATCTTAGATTTTAATAAAGTATGCAGCAAAATCTCCCTTGGCATTCTTGTGGAAAATGTGGAGAGATGTAGGCTGGATGGTTGGACAGTTAAGAGGAATCAGAACTGTTTCAATGAATGATAAGGGAGGAGGGGAGGAAAGAGAAACCATTTATATAGTGCCCATTTTATGCCAGACACTTGCTGTGCTTTTTCATAGTTATTATATCATTTGATCCTCAAACCAACCCTTCCAGGTGGGTGCTGTTATCCTTATTTTACAGTTGAATCTGAGGCAGAGGTTGCAACCTGACCAGAGCTGCACAGCTAGTAAATGTCTGAGGCAGGATTCGAACCCAGGTCCTCCAGACTACAGACCTAGGGCTCTATTCACTGTATAACACTTTACCTCTGTGATACCCTACCCTCTCCCTCCTCAATCTCCCACTTCAAAGTAGTAATTTAAAGGTTCAACTAGAAGCATAGGTTCCAAAAGTAGGCTATACTTTCCCTGGGGGGCACTGAAATGATGGGGGGGGGGGATAGTAGTAGCCTTGGATGCAATTGGGGGATGTTGAAAATAAGAAGGCAGTGGAAGCATAAGGAAAGAAGAGAAGAAAATTTTGAAAAACCGTTTGTACATGTTTCATCTGTTGTGTAACAGAGTTAAAGTCATAGTGATTACATTATTTTCCAAATACACACACAAAATGCAAGTTATAACCCATGAAGGGTCAAGTCTGCTCACAGGTATTACAAGCAAGTGTTGGCCGGTGAGCGTGTTGGACATTGCCAGAAAGTCCAGCATGCATTGGCAGCAATATGTGCGTGTAATGACTTGTTCACAATGACTTGATACCATACAGTTACATGACATAATATTGAGTCAATGAAATTTCAATGCAGGAAAAACCCCACAAATTTACAATAAATTATTAAATTTAAGATGCATCATTTAAAAAAAGATTAATATCTTTTTTTAAATGATGCAAATGAAAAAAAAAAATTAAAGAATTAAGGAAAGTAGATTTTCAGGGGTATGCTGAGCAAATTTTTTTTTTTTAAAGGGCCTGTAGGGCAAAAAGGTTTGGGAGCCTCTGAACTAGAGAATGCAGTCAGGACTCAATGCTTAACTCTGTCCTACTTACCATTTTATCAATGGCTCAAATAAATATATAGATGGCATTCTTATCAGATTTACAGATAACAAGAAGCTGAGTGGGATTGCTACCATACCAGATAACAGTCAGGATTCAAATGTATTAGACTAAATCTAAAAATAAATATGTTGATTTTAAAACTAACGGAAATTCTTACATTTGTATTTAAAAAATCAACTTCATAAGTATGACAGAGGAATTAATGATGGATAACCTGGAGAAGAGGATAGGGTAGAAGTAAAGCTGTCATCATGGATATTAGGAGTGATATTGGCATCCTTGCTGTTTCTCAAACAGGTGACACTCCACCTCTTGACTCTGGACATTTTCATTGGCTGTACTCTGTTTTTAGAATGCTCTCCCTACTCATTTCTGCCTTGGGTACAATTGGTGCAATCTGCACCAGAGGCTCCTTAAGGTCAAGTCCTATCTAAAATTCCACCTTCTGCAAGAAGCCTTTCCTGACACCCCCACCCCAACCACACACACCCTTTTGTGTTAGTGTCTTCCCTCTTTCAATTATTGCCAAGTTGTCCTATGTGTAGTTTGCTTGTACATAGTCGTTTATAAGTTGTCTTCTCCATTAGACTGTGAACTCCTTGAGGGCAGGGACTCTTGCCTTTTCTTTCCTATCGCCAGCACTTAACACAGTTCCTGGTACATAGTATAGAATTATACATAGCATAGGCCTTTAAAATGAACTACGAATCATCTGCACCCACCTCACATGCCTTCACAGAGTTGAGTCCCTTCTCCTATCCAGATTTTTAAATGTATTTACTTTAACACTTCATGAATTCAATCAAATGGCAGATATTTATTAAGCACCTACCATGTGCCAAGCACTGTGCTAAATGCAGGGGATAGAAAAACAGGCAAAAGACAGTCCCTGCCTTCAAGGAGTTTACAATCTAATGGAGAAGACAATTTGAAAATAACTATGTACAAAACAAACTACATATACGGTAAATAAAAAAAAAGAATTAATAGAGGAAAGGCATTAGAATTAAGAAGGTTTTGGGGAAGACTTCCAGCACAAGGTGGGATTTTGGTTGAGACTTAAATGAAGCCCGAGAGGTTCATAATCAGAATGAAGGAAAGCCTGTGTTCTAGGCTTGGGGAATAGCTAAAGAAACTGCCCAGAGTGAAGAGATGGAATATCAAAGAAAAATCCAAGCAAGACCTCAGTATTACTGGATCAAGAGTACATGTTTGGGGCAGCTAGGTGGCCCAGTGGATAGAGCACTGGCTCTGGAGTCAGGAGGATCTGAGTTCCAATTCCTTCTCAGATACATGATACTGGTTAGCTGTGTGACCTTGGGCAAGTCACTTAACCCTGATTGCCTCACCAAAAAAAAAAAAAAAAAAAAAAAGAGAGTACCTGTCAAAGAAATGAGTAAGAAGACTAGCAAGGTAGGAGGGGCTAGGTTATATAGGGCTTTGAATGCCAAACAAAGCATTTTATATTTGATCTTGGAAGATATCAGGAATCACTGGAATTTACTGAGTAGAGAGTGATATGATTGGACCCATGCTTAAAAAAATCACTTCAGTGGCTAAATAGATGATGGATTAGCATGGGGAGAGACTTGAGGCAGACAGACTTACTAGAAGGTTATAGCAATAATCCAAGTATGAGGTGATGAAGGTCTGCTCTAGAGAGATGGCAGTGTCAGAGAAGACAATGGGGTATATGCAAGAGATGTAAGTAAATACTCTTACAATTACAGAGATCACAACCCAACATACATCTTCTCATATTGATTAATGTTTATCCATTTTTTCTCTCAAATTCTAGACAAATGATGCATACTCTGTCCTGTCTTCCTCCTATTCAATTCTGGGCATAGCTCATTTCCTATTTGCAGAGTGTATGTATGTGTGTGTGTGTGTGTGTGTGTGTGTGTGTGTGTGTGTGTGTGTGT
>NW_020950062.1:12935756-12955275 GCF_900497805.2 Vombatus ursinus | reverse complement strand
TGTGTGTGTGTGTGTGTGTGTGTGTGTGTGTGTGTGTGTGTGTGTGTTTACAAATGCAGATAGATGAGCAAACTTCCATGGACTATTGATCTGACGATGGCTCCTTAAGGTCAGGACTGCTTTTTAAATTTTTTTAATCTTTTAATCTCCTGTAACTATTACAGTGTTTTAATATAATAGGCACTTAATAAATATGTAATGGTATTATCACTTTATCATACAGAAGTTTAACTACTATAAAGCAGTATCCAGAAAGAGAAGAGAGAAAGAATCCTGAAAACAACTCAGCCAAAAAAACAAAATTAAATAAAAACAAAAACAAAAACAAACCTGGTCTCTTTCCCAAGTGAAAAGACATGGCAACCAAGGACAATACCCATTTATATCATAAACTAATTTTCAAAATAGGAAAAAGAAAAAAACTAGCAAGCGAAACCAATTATTTCACTTAAGACCTAAGTGGGACCATATCAGGAGTACTTGCAGAAAAGAGGAAAAGAGAATGACAAACAGTTGGAAAATTAAACCATTTTTTAAAAATTGCTGAGCAGTGCAACAAAGTCAGTTTAGTAATCCTCTACAGTTTTAGGGCTTGGAGTATTTAGATAATATGAAGATTTTCAGCTAAAACACATATTTTAGCTTTAGATACTTTCTCAGCAGGGACCAACACAAATTCCAAATAATGCTCATTCAAAATGAAGAAGGCCAAAGCATTTTTTAAAAATCTACATATTTTGGGGAAAATTTTTTCTGTTTAAACATTGGCTTCATCTTGTTTTAAGACTCACAGATTTGAAAATACTTGGCTAGATGTTACCTTGGCAATTGCTCATTTCCAGAGGCCAGACTGGTTCAGGCCCAACTTTGGATCATCACTGGAACAGGAGATCAGCTCTGATCCAGATCAATCCCAGAAAATCTGGTCTAGCTCCTAGTTGTCCTCTAACTAGAGGCCATCTGAGAGGACGCACTTCTTCTATGACTTGCCCAGAGATCTGGATCTGCTCCAGCAGCTTAAGAGAAGGCTTTAGTGTACAATCAAATCAGACATACAAGAATGAGGCTAAATTAGATCAGCCTTTAGAATCAACATACCACTCACTCAGGCATTTGTTTCAGTGTTTGGCAGTATATCAGAGCACACACAAGATCAGTCAGTCTATTTTCTACTGATTTATGGGACTACACCAAACAAAAACAAGTTTTCATTTAAAAAAAATTAATATGTAATAATAATTCATGCTGGTGTGGTTTGGTACAATTTTGCACGTATATATGCATATGTGTGTGTATAGCATCAGATGTGTATCCAGCATGATACTGCTGTTCACAAAATGTGCAAATCTAAACAAGATCATTAATTGGATATGTGAACTAGTGAATACTCCAAAGTCTCCCGCATGATCTCAATAGAAAACTGTTCACAGAATTCAAAGAATTTGAAAAACTACAAATGTATTATATTTGTATCTATAATTTCACTCCCTCCTACTACTAACTTTTAAAACCTTTGTCCAGTGATGGGATAGAATCATTAATTACCAAAAAAAGCATTTTGTTTTTTTTAGAAACATAGGATTCTAATTAAAAAAAAAAAAGCCCTAGTTCCTTCTCTGTTACTAATCACCTGCATGGTTATGGGAAAAATGGGAAGCCATTTTTCATTGAAAAAACAAGTTTTATTGATGCTCTTTGTCTTTATTTTATCAGTCATTTCCTGCCCCTACTTCAGACTGAACCCTCCATTATGAAAAATAAAAAATAAAAAATAAAATAAGTTAGCAAAATACAGCTCATATATAGATTGTCTCTGATAATGTATATAATGTTCTGTCCAAGATGTCCCCATTTATCTCACATGATATATGTTTCATATCTGTTCTCTAGGAATGTCATTGCTTTTTTTTTTCTTAGAGTTTGGCTTTATTTTAATGATTTTTGCATTTTTATTATATTCATTCTGAAGACTGATTTTTTGGTTTTACTTATTTTTCCTTACAAATATAACAATTTATCTCTAAATTCCTGATGTTTTTCATTGCTTAATGAACAATGTATTCCATTACAAATACGTGCCCTAATCCAAGGGCAGCCACTTTGTTTTCAGTTCTTTAGTATTATAATGAGTGCTGCTGTGAATATTTTAGTAGAGAATGAGGAAGAGAAAGGGAAAGATCATTTATATGCCTACTGTGTACCAAGCACTGTGCTAAGTACTTTGCAAACATTATCACTTACTATTTAATAAATATCTGAGGCTGAATTCGAACTCAGGTATTCCTGACTCCAGGCCCAGTACTCCATCCACTGTGCCACTTACTTGCATCTTAAATGGACAAATATTTTAGACAATTCTTTAATAAACATTTGTTTCTGTCTTGGACTTCCTTAGGAAATCCTATAGTGGGATCACTGATTTAAAGAATATAGATGGCTCTTCTGACCAAGATGGCCAGATGAACAGAAGCAAGTAGCTCAGCTGTCCTCCAGAAAACAAACAAATCAACAAACAACCCTCATCATAAAACAAAACAAACAAACAAACAAAAAAAAAACTAGCACCATGCCAAATTATGATCAAGGAATCCAATGAGAAACTAAAGTAAATGATTTTATTAGCCCCAAATTGGCACAAAAAGTAGCCAGTAATAGAAAAGGGGGTCTACCAAAAAAAAAAAAAAAAAAAGAAACAACAACACCTAGATTAGTCAAAGCCAGAAGTCTATGAGCATGATCAGTGATGAAACCTTCAAGATTCTCTATCTGACATAGCAAGATTAGCAGGCCCCTCTGAAAAAGACCAGACGTGATAAAAAACCAGAAGAGAGGCCTTTAGAATGCCTCCTTCTCTCCCTGGATAACTGCCACCAGCCTGGTATAGGCCACCATCACTTGCCTAGAATATTGACATAGTCTTGTTTGTCTGCCTGCCATAAATCACTCCCCACTCTAGTCTATCCTCCACTCAGCTGCCAGAGTGATACTCCTAAAGTTCAAGCTTGACCATATGACCTTCCTTACCTAACTAAATAAACTCTAATTTCTCCCTAATAGATCCAGGAAAACATATAAAATCTTCTCTTTGGAATTCAAAGCACTTCATTTCCTACCACCTCCTTTACCTTTCTAGTCTTATATTTCCCCTCCCCCCATTACACTTTTTACCTCCCCACCCAACACATACTATCCAGAGACACTAGCTTAATTGCTGTTTCTTGAACAAGATATTCATGACTTCACTTTGATCATTTTCTCTGACTCTCTTGCATGCCAGGAATGCTTTCCCTCTTTATCTCCACCTCCTGGTTCCCTGACTTCCTTCAAGTCCCAGCTAAAATCTCATCACCTGTAGAAAGTCTTTTCTAATCCTACTGAATATTAGTACTATCCCTCTGTTATTTCCAACTTATCAATAGCTTGTTTGTTCATAGTTGTTTGCATGTTGTCTTCCCCATTAAACTATGAGATCCTTGGGAGCAGAAACTGTCTTTTGCCTTTCTTTGTATGCCTGACATTTAGCACAGTGCCTGACACATAGTAGGTACTTAATAAATGTTTTAATATATTTTAAAATTGATTTTGTTAAATATTACATGTCAAATGTAATATTTACATTTTTCAGTTACATGTAAAAATTTTAAACATTAATTAAAAAAAATTTTAAGTTCCAAATTCTTTCCATTCCTTCTACACTACCCCCACCCATTGAGAAAGCAATATGATATCAATTATACATGTGAAATCATGCAATATATATTTCCATATTAGCCATGCTTAATTAATGTTTTGACTGACTTACCTAGAAGGGACTATGAATGGTAAAGACCAGACCGGTTACAGTAGCACTTATATTTTCACACCCTTTCGCAGGTCCTTAGCATTCTGTCCTAAGACAAATCCGTTGGCCCTGATGATTCAGCATTCTGACTTCAAAGATCCAGGGGCTAGAGATCAGAGTGGGGAAGGAACCAGCTCTGAGATGTAGTGGTCAGCAGAACACTATAGGAGTGACCCAGATCAAGATAAAGCTTGCAAAAATGTAAAAGAGATTAGAGACTTGCCCTGTCACAAAGTCCCAATTTAAGAACTAAATCTAATGATAAAAGAAAGCACAAGAAGATATAAACTACCATAAAGAATTAAAAGAGATCTCAAAGACACTCTAAAATCTAACCTAGTCAAGAGGATAACATATTGGAAGCTGATATTTAAAGCAGAAAAATCAATTTTTCATGCGGACTGCATGAATTCCTTGAAGAAATGAAGCAAGAAATAAAAGATGAAATAAAAGCTCTGAAGAAAAGAATTGGAAGGAGAATAAAAATTTTAGAAGAGAAAGTAATAAGCTTTACCCAACTAATGGAGGCCCTAAAAATTGGCATGCACCAAATAAAAATAAAAGACTCCATGATATAGCAAAAAATATTACACCAAAATCAAAAGATTGAAAATATAGAAGAAAAAAATTACTAAATTCTTTAAAACAGGTCAAGGAGAAAGAAACAAAGAATCATTTGGCTTCCTGAAAAATATGACTGAAAAAAAAAAAAAAGCCCAGACATTGTATGTCATGAAACTTAAATGAAAACTATTCAGATCTATTAGAATAAATACAACAACTAGAAAAGATCCACTGGTCATCTCTGGAAAGAAGCCCCATAATCAAGAATGCCAAACACTTCAAAGGAAAACTATTAAAGAAATAAGTCAATTACCAAGCAACCACAGTCAGGATCACACAAGATCTGGCAACTTCACTTTAAATGAGAGGAAATCTTGTAATTATTCTGAGAGCCAAAATATTTAAGTTTTCAGTCAAGAGTAATTTATTCCTTCAAAGCCGGGTACAATCTTACAAGGGGAAAAAATCATCCTTAATGGAATTGAGTTCTTTTAAGCATCACTGATGAAAAGACCACAGTTAAGTTGAAACTCTAAACTTAAAACATAAGACTCAATAAAAACCTACAAAAATAAATTTATTTGAGCATCTAAAAGGGGCTGTAAGTTGATTAACAACTCATATTCTTCTGTTTTTTTTTTTAATTAGGCAACTGGGGTTAAGTGACTTGCCCAGGGTCACACAGCTAGTAAGTGTCAAGTGTTTAGTCTGAGGCCAGATTTGAACTCAGGTCCTCCTGACTTCAGGGCCAGTGCTCTATCCACTCGGCACCTAGCTGCCCCTAAGATCTCATATTCTAGTGGGGGAAGGAGAAACAAGTTTCTTTTCAGAATCTTAGAATAAAAAGGAAATATAAAAGAAAAAATAAGAGTACTTGGAAATGAATTAGTTCTATTCAGAGAATATGAAAAATGGAAAGAAAAGGGCAAGTAAAAGTATTACATTAATGGAGAAAGGAGTAGTGGGGGGGGAGGCTTGTTATTTATCATAATTGGAGTGTTTCAGAAGAAGAGTATAGCAATTGAAGAAGTGGTAGGAAAATGGGCATCAGAGGAGTATGACTTTGATCTGAAACCAGACAAAGGAAGGATTGATTCACACTCAAACGCTCACACAGTCATGCACTCCCATGTGCATACACACACAAACACACCCACACACACATGCTAATTTGGTGTTGAAATATATCAGACTCAATATGGAAACAAATAGAGATGTAGATTAAGATGGAAAAGGATACTTAGGAGGGAATAGTCTCAAGAAAAATAGGTACCATAGTGGATAGATAATTGGGCCTGATGTCAAGAGGTCCTGCATTCAAATCCAGCCCCAGACATTTACTACATATGTGACCCTGTGCACATCACTTAACCTTTGTTAGCCTCAGTTTCCTCATCTGTAACATGGGGATAATAATCACACCTATCTTGCAAAGTTGTTGTAAGGATCAAATGAGATAATAATTGAAAAGCATTTAGCACAGTGGCTGCCACAAGTGCTTTATGTCAGCTATATGTTAGCTGCTGTCATTATTACTATTATTATTATTATTATTCTCCCCAAGAAAGGATTAAAATGAAAACAAAAGGGAAAAAAAGCAAAGAATTTGTAACAATTAGGATATCCATCAATTGGGGGAAATGTTTGAACATATCATAGTATATGAATATAATGGGATATTATTGTTTTTAAAAAATGATGAGATGATTTTAGAGAATCCTATGAAATACTGACACAGGGTAAAGTGAAAACCAGGGGAACAATTTGTATAATGACAAAATATTGCAAAGAAAAACATCTTTAAAATACTCTGATAAAAACAAAATGACCCAATTCTTTGGGGCAGGTAGGTGGTGCAGTGGTTGGAGTACCAGCCCTGGAGTCAAGAGGACCTGAGTTCAGATTTGGCCTCAGACACATAACACTCACTAGCTGTGTGACTCAGGGCAAATCACTTTACCCCAACTGCCTCACCAAAAAAAAAAAAATGACCAAGAATAGTATTCAAAAGGCCACTGTGTAGATTTGTTATGATAACTACAGTTATTATAAAGTATTTTTTTTATTGTAATATTGCATTTATGAATTGTGAAGTGAGGGGAAGGAGGAAGGGAGGAAGGAAAGAGAAAGAGAAGGAAAACAGAAATAGAGAGATGAAAGGAAAAATGGCCAATAAATTTTTTTTAAAAGTATACAGAGCACTACAAAATGTAGTTTAGAAGGAAACAGAAAGGCAGGACAGTTTTGGAAGAAATGGCTTAACCAGTATGGATTAAAGAGTCACAATTTCTTACATACAATCCTCTCTTTGCATTCTACTTTACATGTGGATATTGAGGGTTTTTTAATGTTTGTGTGTATATATGTATATATATATTCAGAATAGATAAATACCTTTAAAAATAGCCTTATTATAGTTGTGAAAAGGAAACAAATATTGTTCTCTTTTATTTTTTAAAAAAATGGTATTTTTATATAGTCAGGCCATTTATTTATTTTGAGCTTATCATGATACATGGTGGAAAATGTAGATCTAAAACTAATTTCTGCCAGACTGCTTTCCATTCTACCCTGCCATGCCTCCCCGCAGATCTTTTCAAAAGGGAAGTCCTTCCCTCAGTAATTTATATTCATCACATTATCAGTCTCCTAACTACTATTTTCAATTGCTTCTGTTTATTGCATATCTAGTTTGTTTCAATGAACTTTTTTTTATCGCTATCAAATGATTTGAATAGCCATGTTACAATACAGTTATAATGTAATTTGAGGGCTGATAATAGAATATCCTTTTCATTTATGCTTTTTCTTTCACTATTTCTCTTGAGGTTCTATAACTAAATGAATTTTATTATTTTGCTTCATTCAAAAAAAACCTATCTCTTTGGTGATTTGATTGGTAGGTAATATAAACTAAACCTATAAATTCATTTAGATAGGATTGTCTCTTATTATATTGATGTAACCCCATCATGTTCACTGAATCTCTAATCATCTATATCCTTTTATTTCAATAAAGGAAATTTATGGTTATATTTATGAATTTTGTGGGTGTGTATATTGTCAAGTTAATCCCCAGGGTGTGTGTGTGTGTGTGTGTGTGTGTGTGTGTGTGTGTGTGTGTGTGTGTGTGTGTGTGTGTGTGTGTGTGTGTGTGTGTGTGTGTGTTTGAATTGTATATATATAAAAGAAATTGATCAAATTATCATTTTTTTCTTTTTTATTTGTCTGATATAAAAATGTTAAGAACTTTCATGGATTCATGTTGTAACCTGCTATCTTGCTGAAGTCATTAACAAAGAGGGCATCAAATTATCAGCTTTCAATTATTTAATCTGCTAATTTACTTAGATTTTCTAAGTACCACATCATGGCATCTATAGATAGGGATAGTTTTGTCTTGTCTTTGCTAATAATTTTATCATTGATTTTGTCTCTAGTCCTGTTATTGAACTTTATCTTTCTTTGATTGACCTGATTCCTCGCCTGTAAGAGATTGGAATAGAGGACTTCTAATATGCTTTCTAAGTATAACATTCTATTGATCATTTTTATTATGCTAATTTTAAAGCAAAATAATATCAAATAGGTAATTTATAAGAATGGATTTGTTTGTTATCTTCTTTATTTGAACCCTGATTATGTTCTCTTTCATTAATATATATTTTTTTTCTGCTCTTTGGTTACTGTCTCAAGGGTCAACCTACTCAAAGTGCTTTCATAGTTTCATTTCCTCAATGATGGTATTCCATCATATTCTCTGATATACACAGGTCCAGAGGAGTGTCTCATTCTTTCAACTAGCTCCTGTGTAGCATTATCCAGTTTCCTAAGTGACTCCTCCAAATTGATTAAATTCTTTTTCATACTTTGATTGGTTGATTGATTGAGCACAGATAACTAGCTCTTAAGAGCTCAAAACTAATTTGCATTTTTGATTAATTGATTTACTCTAGTATCCTTAGGGCAGCTACGTAGTGCTGTGGATAGCAAGACCTGGAGTGAGGAAGACCTAAGTTCAAATCCAGCCTTAGACACTTGTTAGCTGTTTGACAGTGGGCAAGTCACTTAACCCTGTTTGCCTTATCTGTAAAATGAGTTGGAGAAGGAAATGGCAAACTACTCCAGTGACTTGGCAAGAAAATCCTAAGTGGGTTCATGAAGAATTGGACATGACTGAACAACAAGTGTCTTTGAATTCTTGGCCTCCTCAAATTACACTGATTTTAGTGTGGTGGGGAGAGGAATATGGATCACCATTTACAGGGTGTTCCAAAAGTCTTAGCTAAGTTTTAAGTTTTAAGTTAAAGCACACAGAAAGTGTGTATATATTTTAATAGAATATATATACACATATATACACATAAAGAAACATACAGATAAACAGACAGGCAGACAGATAGAAAAACATTAATACTTTAAAATGCTGCTAAGACTTTTAGGATACCCTGTGTGTAAGAATGTGTATATGCATATATATTTTTATGTGTGTGTATATATATGTATATATATATCCACACATATACTTTAAGCTTATATAATGTATGTATATATTTCCATATATATACTTTGATAGCTTAAAAGTATACTGAGACTTTTGTAACTTAAGTTTGTAAATATATATATATGTATGTATATAGGTAAACCATGTATAATAACATATGTTTATATACACATTCGTGTGTGTGAATTTATCTACATATATTATTTTATCATTGCAAAACAAGGTAAATAATATGAAATAATTTGTGTCCTTTATCTACTCACTTTAATTACTCATCCAACATAGTTGGATAATTTAAATAGGTTATAATTTATAAAATTGGTAATGATATGATTGTTTGGCTATGTGGCAAGAGCAAAAAATGACAAGTGGACAGCCTGAATATTGCAGTGATATTCACAAAAAATTAAAATATCAAGAGAAAAAAACCTTCAGTTCATAGGTATATCCTTTATGAGAGAGTTATAGAAAGAAACATACAAGAGTACATGGAATGTGAAAGTATGGATAGTTTTGGCGAAATAGAGTAACCTTATTGCTAAGATCACGAGAATCTAAACATCAATATATGAAGAAGTGGAAGATTATGTTCTCTGTCTTCATCCATTTATGTCTAAGACAAATTGACATTATATTATTCTATTTTTTAATCTAGTATCCATCCACTTTAGCTGGAAGGGTTTTCTTTCTCTTTCTTTCTTTCTTTTTTTTTATTTCTTTCTCCCTTCTTTCATTCCTTTTCTCCTTTTTCCTTCTTTCTTCCTTTCTTTTCTATTCATTGCCATCTCTTTACCAAGTTGACACTTTCCACTTTGTAAAGCATAAAAAATAGTTTATCTGGAAGCTATGTGGCCTATTTTCCCTCCACAACATGTAGCTTGTACAATGTCTTGACTCCTTTTCATATCTGGAATTCTTTATTTGAAATATGCTCACAGGCTAATAGTTTGTATATAAAACTTACTGGTCACAGTAAGTGCTACATGAGCATTCATTAATTATCATTACTCAGATTCATGGATATTTAACAAAGAAGTGCAAGAATCTTCCATTTTCTTGACCCTTCCACAGAAGAAATTCATTAATATTAAGGGAGATATTACTTTTATAAAAATTATTCCTTGTTGTCTTTCTTATCCAAATATAGTAACATTTGGCCTTCAATATAGTTGTCTTGTTCCTGAGTCAATTAAATCATTTGCTTCATTCCCATCAAACATGTTTTTCTACTAAACTTTTTTTTCCTTATATAAAACCTCATGGGTAATGTTTATCATATATTCAGTTTTGATTCTAACAAGAACTTTCACTATCATACTCATTATTTTACCATACTGGCTGTATTTTCTTGCCTAATTTTTTTTGTATAAAAGAGAAATATGACCTATTATAGTGCATTCTACACCACAGAGGATATGCAATGTCTTAGTGTAGTTTTAAGTATCTTGTATAACTTTGTTATTTTTTTCTTTTCAAAAAAGAGTAATAATTTTAGAGGTCTATATTAAGGGCTGTTCTGTATGTTGAACAATATGACACATTTTCATTCTTTATCATTTTTTGCAAAAAAATGTAGTCTTAGTCAAGCAGGAAATTATCTAATTGTTTATGATCAATATCTATTCCAATTTCCCAGCTGCAGTTCTTAACCAACAGTTTCAACATGACCTTGAATAGACAATTTTAGTGAAATGTTAGTTTCTGGCCTTATTTCTCTCAAAAGGGTTTGCGCTATGGACTGTTGATCTTCACATTATACAATTATGGCTTATTTCTTCTAAAAGGTTTGTTAGTTGAATTGATTCCCAATTTGTTAAGCATGTTAAGTCCATTCCTTCAACTAGCTAGTAGAATAAATTCTAAGAATATTGAATTTCAATCTTCTCATTTGTTGATTACAAAATGAATTTTAACTCAGTAGAATATAATGCTATAAGCCTCCAAGGTCTTGAATATAACTTTATTAATTGTAAAACCTATCTAATGAGTCAGAGTTTCTTGTGTTTTAGCCATTCTCTGGCCCAAGTTAGACAATCCTAGAAGATGTATTGTAACATTGAAGATACCATAATAATAATCTAAGATACCAGAATAAGGCTCTACATGATGCAGTGGATAGAGAACTGAGCCTGGAGTCCAGAAGATTTTTCTTCCTGAGTTCAAATTTGGCATCAGATACTTACTATCTGTGGGACTCTGACCAAGCCACTTTACCCCATTTGCTTCAGTTTCCTCATGTATAAAATGAGCTGAAGAAGGAAATGACAAACTACCCTAGTATGTCTGCAAAGAAAACATCAAATGGGGTGGGGAAGAGTTGGACACAACCAAAAAATGACTAAACAACAAATACTTGTCTAAAATGTATTGACGTTGAAACTTTGATTGTTTAAATGGTAACATGAAAATGTTTAATATAAAATTTAGCAACACCTAGATGTGACCTAAAAGTAATTTAGTCATTAAAAGGATTTAACTCAACAAAAAATACTTAAAATGTACCTTTCCACAGTTTTCTAACATAAATCTCCCTATTGAATTTGTATTAAAGCTTCTAAAAATCAGTAACAGAATTTCTATCCCTCCCATCATATGAATTTTCTTAATGGGCACTTCTGATTCTTATTTTAAGACAAATTTTACTAAATAAAATGCATTAATTAATGTAAGCTTTTTTAAGGCAAGGACAGGTTATTTGTTATTATTATTATTTTTTATGATCAGAACAATGCATGGTAGAGAGTAAGCAATTCATAATTATTTGTTGATTGATTAATAGAGTTCTAACAGAAGGTCTTATGCATTTGCATATGTATAAAGTTTATAAATCTATGTATAAGTGTATATGTAAATATATATTATATAAATATATGCATTTATATATATGCATGTGTAAATTATATGCACTTTACACATTTTTAGGAAATTAAAATATGCATATCCCAGAATTAAAAGCAAATAAAATATACTTTCACAGCTATGAGTTTTTAGGGTTTTAAAGAATTTTTCAAGAATAATCATTTTAATGTGCAGTTATGAATTCCAAGGGTATTCATTGCAAAGATTTAGCAAATGTATAAGACACCTCTGTGGTCTTATTTGTTGATAACAAAACATTAACCTAAACTCAACCAAAATACCCCAGGTCTTAAGTGGAAAAGTGGTTTCAAAGTTTTAGATATTTAGTTATTCAGAGATTGTTTAAAAGCAAAACATGTTTAAAGAATTGATAAGACTAATTGTGGCAATTATCTAAGTCACCTGTTTAAAAAAATTATTGAAAATGAAAATAATTCTGATGAGCACATTAAAGAAGACACATAAAGTTAATAAATTATTTAGTCATAGGTGAAAAATACATTTTAGATGAGATTTGAACAATAAAATGCACATTAACTATTTTTTTTTGGGTGGAGGGGGCAATCAGGGTTAAGTGACTTGTCCAGGGTCACACAGCTAGTGTCTGAGGCCAAATTTGAACTCAGGTCCTCCTGACTTCAGGACCAGTGCTCTATCCACTGAGCCACCTAGCTACTCCTACATTAATTTCTTATAATATTTGGATCTCAAAAATAAAATGTAATCCCATTCCACAGATATAATTCATTCAGCAAACATATTAAAAATGTGCTATGTGCAAGGCATTGTGCTAGGTATTGGGAACATAAAGATTAAATATGACATAATTCCCCTTCTTAAGAGCTCATGAGCTAAAATGGATACAAATCTTTTATGAATATATTGTGATAAATATGTATAGTTAATGTGGGTGAAGAAATCAAAATTCCCTTAATTTTTAGTGAATAGAATTTCACATATGATAAATTTATATGACAATGCCATAAAATATGGGAAGCATTATCTGACCACAGGATAGAGTTTGGAATACAAAGATTTCCTTTTATATACATGACTTTTGATACCCTGGTAACCCTGCAGCTGGTACCACATCTATTTTACAGATTGAATTTGGAAGAAAAATTCACCATCTTCACACCTTGTTTGACAGGCCCCTACTTCAATTCCAGTCCAACTGATATTTATTTATTTTTCTTTCTGTTTTTTTTTTTTTTTTTAGGCAATTGGGGTTAAGTGACTTCCCCCGGGTCCCCCCGCTAGTAGGGGTTTGGCTTGGGCCTGATTTTAACCCCCGGTCCTCTTCCCTTCAGGGCCGGTCCTCCCCCCCCTCCCCCCCCTTCTTCCCCCCCCCCCCCCCCCCCCGCAACTGATATTTATTTAGAGTCAACAATCCTTCCTCATCAAGAACTAACAAAGTGTGAAAGTTGTTATATCTATTTGACACTGCAAATAAGAGACCAAAGCAGAAGGAGGATTTGAATATTCAGAGTTGGTAAGTGTGGTGTTAGACTTGGGAGAATTTTTTCTGTCTAGAAAGCAAAACAAAACAGCCACAGAGAATGTAGTGCTATGTCCCTAGTATAGTAGGAAGTCAACAAACACTTGTTGATTGATGGAAAACTTAAAAAAAAAATTACTGTGTGAACATGTTTGCATTACAGAGAGCTACGCTCATATTGAATAAGAATAACCACCACACACACATGCAAAGCTCCTTTTCCCATGTCCCCCATGTCTGGAATGGTTTCCCTCTTCACTTGCCTTTTGGAATCCCTTGTTTACTTTAACACGTCTCAATCAACGTATTTTTCATGAAGCCTGTCCTAATCTCCTGGCTGTTAGGGGAACCTTCCCAAAAATACTTTGTGTTCCTTTTGTATATATTCCATATATGTATGTATGTGTACATTTTGTCTCTTCCATTAGAATCTAAGTTCCTGGTGGACAGGATTTGTTTCATTTTGTCTTTGTATCTCCATCTATTAGCCCCATGACTCTTAATTATTAAGTGCTTAATAAAGGATTGTTGATTTGATTTATTAACAAAATGCTTTTTAATCTAAATTATCTCTTAGGGAAAAAAATAATGAGTAAAGTATAGAACTGAGTAGCAGTATAGAACTAATAGCAACATATGACTTTGAGTTGAATTATAAGGAAAGCTGAATGCCACAGAACTGATGCTTTCAAGTTATATATGATGACTTTGAGAGTCCCTTGGACAGTGAGGAGGTCAAATCAGTCAGTATTTAAAGAAATTAAATCAGGCTATCCATTAGAAGTTCAAATACTGAAGCTGAAGCTTAAATACTTTGGCAACATAATGAGAAGATAGGATTCATTAGAAAAGACCCTGATGTTGGGAAAGATTGAAAGCAAAAAGAAAAGGGGACAACAGAGCATGAGACGGATAGCTAGTATCATGGAAACAATGAACATGAACCTGGACAGACTTTGAGAGATAACAGAAGATAGAAGGGCTTAGTGTGTTATGGTCCATGGGGTCACAAAGAGCTGGGCAACACATAGAACTGAGAGCTCACAAGCTCCTTTTTCAGGCACAGAATACAAGGACAAAAAAAAAAAATCACTTCTTTGGTCTCATTTCTCTATTATTTGTCTCCTCAGGAACATCTACCACCTATCTCCTCCCTTTTCCCAAGACTTCTTGGAGGCAATTTGATTTGTTTATCTTTTTCCCCCCATTCTAACACTTTTATATTTCTTTTATCAGCAATAAATTCTGCCCTTTCTTCCAGGTCAGCTCTAAAACAAAGTTGTTTGTTACAAATCCCATATTTAATAACCTTCTGACCATGCCAGGCAGAATCAGAATTCTCTCCCTTGAACTAGATTTTCTGGTTCTTGACAAAGGTACTGGATTTAACATAAAGTTTATGGATGCATAGCTCTTCAGAATTTCCACCTCACTCATGCCTTTGTAGAATGCTATCAATTCTTCAACAGCACTATACTTTTTCAAGTTTAATTTCAAATGCTTCACAAGTCTGATCCTACCTAAAACATTTATTTCTTTGACATGTACTTCTCATCCTTTTCATTTACTGCAGACAGGCAATTCTTTCCTCTGTCCATTGTAGCACTTCTATCACTGTTTCTTATTTTAGATGCTGATATCCTTGAAGCCAATTTTTACCGGGCATTTCTTAATTTACATCAACTGATTTTTCCAGGGATTTCTCTTTAGTCACTTACAGCCTTATGGAAACAAAACTTGGCTGACAGGTGGACTACATAAGGATGCTTCTCCCTTCTGCCAAATGAAGTAATATTCCAGCACTTGCAAAGTTAATCACTTAACTAGGGGGTCTTTCATCTGGTTATTTTGTTGATTAACATATATGCCACCTTTTTTTTTTGAAGGAGGTATGTCTTTGAGGCCTAGAGCATGATTGGCGAGGGTAATTATTGAAATCGAGTGCTGTTTCATAAAACCAATTTCTGCAAGAGATGATTCAGCTGAAATGGTTAAGGGAAATATGGTTTTCTTGATTACTCAGAGTTCCTGACTCACTGCTTGATCCACTGATATTCTGTGTGTAACAAGGTAATTGATTAAGAACATATCACAAAGCTAAGAAAAGGGGACATTCTGCCAACTCTTCAATTTATACACATTTATTTTGGGGAGGATTGGTGAGGGAAAGAAATTATCATACTTTCCTCACTAGTATCCTAAGACTAAGATTATAGATTACTAAAATTTTCTTTTAATATGTCAGTTTTAGGGTTTTTTAGATGAATATTGGGAGAGGCACAAAGATCTGGGCTGTTTGACAGATTGACTTTTCTCCTCAGTGAGACAGCTAAATTTAACGACCTTAGGTTTGAGTTTCAAGGAACAAGAAACTTGAACATGATCTGATTGATCAAAAGGTAGCTTTAAGATGAAACTCTGGATGGCAAAGTTCCAAAAAGGTTCTTTTTAATACTTCCCCAGACTTCCATGCAGAGACAAAAGGAGACTCATAATTCATAATGCAGATACATATTTTTCCTTGGAACATATTAGATTTTTCCTATTTAACCTCTCAAACTGGTAGACCATTAGTTGTTCAAGAGGTCTGTAAAATTGCTAATCATACTGGAAGTACCTTCACATTAATTGTAGCTGACCTTGAAATAGATACCATCATATTCTAAGCAGACATGCATTTATAGATAAGATACTTTCGGTCAGATCTGAATCTTTAACTGGGGGCTGTAACCTCTCTCCATTTCCCTGGGAAATGTATGATTAGTTATTCTTTTTCAAACAAACTGGATTCTTAACTATCAAAATGTGAGATTTCAAGATAATGTCAATGATGAAAATATGTTCTTAAATTTCAAATCTAATTCAGCGTGCATTTAGCAATTGCTCACTAGGGTTAAGTCACTATGCTAGATGCTGAGGATGTAAAGGCAAAATTAAAATAAACTTCTTCCCTTAAGGAACTTAAGTTCTACTGTGAAGTGGGATTGAGTTGCAGGGGTGGGGAACCTGAGGACTTGAGGTCACATGTGGCCCTCTAGGTCCTCAAGTGTGGCCCTTTGACTGAATCCAAACTTCACAGAACAAATCCCCTTAATAAAAGATTTGTTCTGTAAAACTTGGACTCTGTCAAAAGGCTGCACCCAAGGACCTAGGCAAGGCCGCAGGTTCCCCACCCTTGGATGGCATAATACAGCAGATAAACAGGTAGGTACAATCCCTTCCACACCGTGACTTTCCCCATCATGGTTTTTATATGTCATGGGTCTACATAAAAAAAATTAAATGGGAATTTTTTGGGAGTTTTGCAGAAGCCACAGATGACATGTGAAGGCCAGTAGATGACACAGAAAAAGTTTAGAAACTCAGAAATGTAGAAAGTATATGTATAGTATTATATAAAAGCAACCTCAATTTTATAATAAGATACTGTAAATATCCCATAAAAGAAAAATTAAAAAATTCAGAGTTCTTCTCTAGTATGAAGGGAGGGCCAAAAAAATTTACTCAGATTTTCCAGATTGTGGGGCACCCCATTCCTAACATCAGCAACGTGGAAGGTAAAACTCTGTGTGTGTGTGTGTGTGTGTATTATAGAAAGTATTAGTATCTAGGATGATCAAGAATAGCTTCCTATAAGAGGTGGTAACTTATCCTGAGACTTGAGGTTAGAGATTCTAAGAAGTAGAGGTGAGGAAGATAAGCATTCTAGGTATAGGGGATAGCCCATGCAAAAGGCCAAGGACAAATTTAGGAAGAGCAAGTAGGCTGGTTTGGCTGAAATGTAGAATATAGGAAGAGCAGTTGTATGAAATAAACCAGAAAGAAAGCTCATGAGTTCTGTGAGAGCAGACACTGTTTTTCCTTCCTGTTTGTTTTTGGTTTTGTCTTGGTTTGGTTCATTTTTTGCCTTTCTTACTATACCCAGTACTAAGCCACATAGTATTTACTAAGTGTTTAATAAAATAACTTATTGAATTGACTTAAGATTGTGAGAGGCTTTAAATGCCAAGTTAAAGAGTTTGCAGTTTATCGTGAATGCATATCTCAAACTCACTATTTTCATTTCTTGATCCACAATAACTAAGGCAACCTTTGCAAATGTTCCCATTCCCTTTGGGGAAAAAAAATTCATTCTTCATAAGTCATTTAGTTTTCATAAATAATTTTCAAGGGTTTCCAAACTAGTTGGGAAACATATTGAATGATACACTGAACAATACAAGACTAGATAGCAGTGGACTACTTTCTATTAAATAAAAGATTAGTTTTTTTAGGACTTCAAAGCAAGCTGAATCTAGGCTTGAAGGCCAGATGGAAAGTATGGGGATTGAGCAAGTTGAGTAAGATTCTTAGACTAGAGGAGGGAAATCCATGTGAGTGAGTGACAGCATGGAATCAGGAAAATCCATGGAATGTTAAAGGAATAGTTAAGAAATCATCCTGACTGAAGTAGAAAGGAAATATTGTAGCCTGGGGAGTGGGAGAGGGGTAAGGTGGGGAATGAGGCTGACTAGGTAACAATGGATGATGGAGAGCCTTTAACTCCAGACTAAGGAGGTTTGAGATGATGTGAAAAGAAAGACAAGTCCTTGAACTGTTTTCAACAGAGCTCTGACTGAGAGCTTGACAATTAGGCAGAGTAGATTCTGTCAGGTCTCATTCTCTTTCCTGTTGTGCTATTTTCTATTCCCTTTTTCTAACCAGTTTAAGAAGAGATAACAGCAATCCATTAAGTGGAACCTCACAAAAAGTAGATTCATAAAATATTACATCTAGAGGAGACCTTGAAGATCATCATGGCTCAATACATTCATTCTATAAATATTGTCAAGGTAGACTAAAATAAATAGAACTCTTCAGTACCAAAAGACAAAACAGATAAAATAGGATCAAAGAATCATATCATTTTTTAAAAAGTCAGACCTATGATTTTATTGCTATGGAAAACTACTGATAAGGAAACTTTCCCTACCAATGCAGACTGGCCCCTGCTCTATAATTTATAGTCTTAAAAGCATTGTCTGGGGACACTGAGAGACCAAATGACTTTCCCAGGGTTGTTCAGTAAATATGTTTCAGAGATGGGACTTGACCTTGGGTCTTTCTGACTCCAAAGTTAGCTATCCAAATACCATGCAATGCTGCCTATATTGGTAGAAACTTGTAAAGAACAATTCAATTCAACAAAAATTTGTTAGGCATCTATTATGTGTTGTTAAGCCATTTCAAGAGTATCTGACTCTTCATGACCCCATTTGGGGATTACTGGAGTGGTTTACCATTTCCTTCTCCAGTTCACTTTACAGATGAAGAACCTCAGTTCTTGTGGGTTAAGAAGTTTGGGTTAAGGTTTGACACACAGGGTTGAGAGATTTGCCCAGGATCACACAGTTAACAAGTGACTAAGGCCATATCTGAACTCAGGCCTTTGGCTCCAAGGCTTATACTCTATCCACTGTGTCACCTAGCTACTGTGAGAATACAAAAAGAGGCAAAAGACAGTCCCTGCCCTCAAGGAGTTTACGACCTAATAGAAACAAAAAATATATACAAAGCAAACCATTTACAAAATAAATAAGAGGGAAAGCACTGGATTTGAGAGGGATTAGGGAAGGCTTCTAGCAGAAAGTGCGATGTAAATTGAAACTTAAAGAAAGACGGAGAGATAAGAGCTAAGGAAGGAAGGCATTCCAGGCATGGGGGACAGCCAGAGAAAATGACTACAGACAAGAAAAGTGGTGCCTTGTTCTTGGCACAGCCAGGAGGCTAGTGTTGTTGGATTGAAGAGTATATGTTGGCGACTAAGGTGCCAATAAGACTGGAAAGGAAGGAGGGAGCTAGGCTATAAAGGCCTTTGAATATCAAAGCATTTTGAATTTGCTCCTGGAGGCAATAGGAAACCCATGCAAGTTATTAAGTAGGGGAGTTACATGACTGCACATGCATTTTAGGAAAGAAACAAGTGACCATGTACTCTTTAATACAACCTCAAATTTTTACTTTAGAACACTCTCTTAAATATAAGTAAGATAATTTTAGAAAAGGTCAACAAACTATGCTCATATGCAAATATACTCCATGAATATTTTTGAATAAATGGATTCGATAGTTTATATACGTGCATACATATATACTCATGTGCATATATATAGTATGTATGTATTTGTGTGTATATATATATGGAGAGGGAGAGAGAGAGGGAGAGAGGGGGGAGAGAGAGAGAGAGAGAGAGAGAGAGAGAGAGAGAGAGAGA
>NW_020950062.1:12913347-12935746 GCF_900497805.2 Vombatus ursinus | reverse complement strand
TGTGTGTGTGTGTGTGTGTGTGTGAGAGAGAGAGAGAGAGAGAGAGAAAGAGAGATAGAGAGAGAGAGAGGGAGAGAGTGTTAGAATGTTAGCATGGCTTCTGGAGACATCTAGTAAGGACCAGATTATAGCAATATGCTTATGCAAAAGGCTGGTAACTTGCTAGTAAGGAAATTATTGGGGCCCACTGTCTTACAGATGTCATATGATTTTTTTTTTGTTTTTTTTGTCCATGTTTTTGTGTCTCTCAGAGTCTGTGTAAATGCAACTGTGCACATGGAGCTTAGAAGGAAAACATTTTACCGTGTCTTGTGATTTACTTTTTTAGTTCTTTAAACCTTCAGAACAAGTTTCTCCTTTTCTTTGTATTTCAGAAATCTGAATGAAAAAAAGCTGAAGCTCACCTTTTAAATGTTATCTCCTGGTTCATGAAAAAGAAAAAAAGTTCATTTTAATCAGACACTAATTGAATGCTTGGGAGTTTTACAAATTAAAGTGAAGTTGAAATCAATTTAGAAAGAACTTTTGAAATGGAGTGTGTGAACTTAGAAATTTTACTGTAAATTGTATGAGACACCTATCCATTTTTATAATAGATTATGTATTTGATTTTTTGAGAACTGTTTTGCTTCTTGCCCATACAGAGGGAAGTTTAAATAAGGAGCTTGAAATTTACATGAAATTTATTTGGATTATTGCTTTATACTAGAATGTAATTGTTATTTGAATAAACCAAATTTTATAAATCAGCTCATAATATAAATCAACTTATATTAAGGAAGGAAGTTCCACATAAATTTGTTCAGCTGCATTAAAGACAGAGTGAATGATTATCTATGTAAGGTATTTTGAAAATACATCTAACTAAATAAGTATCACTTTATATTGTGCAATTCGGTAAACTGCTGTATCAGATATATTGTTAGGAATGCAGTTTCTCTTCTAATCTGGATGTTGTTAGCTTAAAGAATATGTGCATTATTCCACTTAGAAAACTGAATCCACTCTTTGGTGAGAGGGGGGAGTAATGGGGAATTTGTTTATAGTATCAGACTGATTATTATGAATTATGAAGCTACATCTGGAATAGTCTAAACTGATGTTACCTCTTTAACCAACTTAGTCTTAACAGACTACAGTGTTACAAATATATTTTTGCTTTAAAGGCTCAGTAAATTATCAGATATTCACCACCTATGTGAATGTACAATATGCAGTTACTTTATTAAATTTTAATAACTGCCTTTTTACATCAGATTGAATTTTAAGCTGTATTTGAGAAAGGGGAATATTAGAAGAATAAAATGTTACATACAATATTCTGTTTGTTTTAGGAAGGTCTGATAGCTTCTTATTGGCTAACTAATTTATTGCAACAACTTAAGAGTGTTGATAAAAATTGTATCTAATCCTACTATAATCACTTAGACTTTGCTCTCCGAGGTGAAACTTTTTTGAGACCGTGAATTTTCTTTTTGAGCTTCATTTTCAGGTTTGCTGTGTCCTTGAGCCAATGTTTCAGGCTTCAGAGAAAATGCAGCTGAATGGGATTGAGGTCTGTGACCTATGGCCAGTGGACATCTGTCCACTGGGAAAAAGGTTGGGGGGCAGGGCAACCTTGGGAATGCTAAAATAGAACCCTCTTGACTAAGTTTCCCACACAAGAAATCTTCCCACGTGGTTAATTCTTAGCCTGGCTATGGTACCCTGAAAATGAGATGGAGATGGTTACTTATACTATTCTTATCTGAAATCATATGGAACTAAGGCCCCTATATTTTTAATTATTCTGTGTCCTTGGATTTTTTGAGGATCAATTTTGATATTGTTATACTCATATCCCTGCTTCTTCCTCTCATAGCAAATCTCTATAACCAAGGTAAGTTAAATTGTATTTTTTTAACCTAATGACTCCCATTGCTACAATATCTTAGCATAAGATGCAAGTATTTAAGATCTTAACATTTTCAATCTGAGATTATAGTCATTTCCATACCCTAAAGAAACTAAGTTAGTATTTGACCTTGCCATCTGCCTATTTATAATTATTTTGTGTATAAGATAAGATACTTCAAATTTCCAAAATGTTATGGGAATAATTAAGTAATCCATCCTTGGTAGATTGGTGACCTTTTCATCTAGCTCCCTGTGGGTCTGGGCTTCCTCCTTAGACCAGTATTCCAGGCCCTCCTGGCCACCATTGTTATCATTTTTCTGTTTCTCCTTTTCAGATATTGGCTTGCTTGTTCAGTGAAACTTGGGACTAAGGGAACTAACATTACCATGGTCCAGCAGTACATCAACTCTGATGCCTCCCTTGGTCAGCATGGAATTCACCCTGACCAAAAGGGGGGAATATTGAATGCAGCCATCTGAGGGGCTACCTGACCCTGACTCTAAGGGAGCAGGTTTGAACCAGTTGAAGCTAGTTTTGTGGTCTCTCTGGACGCCCCTCTCAATTGATGTACCTGTAACCCACTACTCTGACCAGATAATCACTACTTCTCAAGCCTCCCCAGCCTTCTCTATGGACTTTCAGTTGTTATGCAAAACAATTTATGTAACAGATTGATGATGCTGTGCCTTCCATGAAACTTATTCCCTGTTGAGGTTTAAACCCTGACCATCTGCCCCTCCTGGTCACTCCTGTACTCCTATGCTGCACAGTGTCCTGAATTGTAACTCCCTTTTCTTGATTAAAGACCTTTACTACTGGTACTTAAGTAGTCCTCCTTATTTCAGGTTGACAGCCCTACTGCAGCTCAGAACTCCCGAGCTCAAGAGATTCACCCACCTCAGCCTCCCTAATAGCAAGAATTATAGGTGCCACACTCAGCAGATCTTTGGAATTTAAGTTATTTTAACTATTGAAATTTGAACCTATATCATCCCAGCTCCACATCCAGGAGTCTGTCCACTCCATCACATTTTTTCTCCTTATGTATATCATTATCATTTATTGGTCAAATTTTTGATAGTATTATCATGTTTAAGAATGTGGTTAGACAGATGTGTAGTTTTAATTAATCTGTGATTTCACTGGCATAGATAATGGATGTGTGCTACAACAGATGAGTACTGGCTTTGATTTTAGAGCACCTGGGTTCAAATCCTGCCTCTTACCTTTATTACTTGTATGACCTTGGGTAAGTCATTTAAATTCCATGACTCTCAGGTTTGTCATCTCCAAAATGAAGGGGAGGAATTACATGTTTGCTGAGTCCCTTTCAGTTCTAAATCTGTTATCTTATTATCTCTGATGCTAAGGAGGAAACACCTACTATCAATGTTGGCTAACTTGTTCAGTGAAACTTGGGAGTAAGGTAACTAACACTATCATTGGTCCAGCAGCACATCAAAATCCTTAATGCCTCCCTTGGTCAGCCATGGGATTTGTCTTGACCAAAATCTAGTTTGTCTATTTCTAGTACCTGCTATATAACTTTATATATGTTGTCTATAATCTAGTACCTGCTGTGTAACTTATACTTTTAAGGAACTGCCTGGGGGGCATTGAGAGTCACTTGTGACTTGAACTCAGTTTTTCCTGACTCTGAGGTCAGCACTCTATCCACTATGCCCCCCTGCATCTCATCACACACACACACACACACACACACATACACACACACACGAAATACACATTATAAGCCTCCTCCCCCCAAAATAAACATATATAAGCCCCACACAAATGTACCTCAAACTCTCTCTCCAAGCCTTCCTATCCTTAAATACAGGATTTAAATCTTCAAGTCTTTTTTCAAGAAGTGGCTTCCAGTATTTGGTTTCAGCATCTAATTAAAAAACTAAACTAATATTTTGTTTTATATCCCTTTTCTGACTATATTTACCTATTTAAAGCAATTTGCTACAATAGACTTCTTCAACACTATTGGTTACATGATTTAGACAGATGAATAAAACAGTATATCCTTGGCCAAAATGGAATACTAACATGAAATAGACAGCCCTCAGAGTATGTAATAATGTGTTAGCAAGGACCATCTCCAAATGAATATTCCTTAAATTAAATTCCATTTACATTTCATTGGCAGTAAAAATTAAAACACAGGGAGAAAGTACGGTCATAATAGCATTTAAATGGATAATCTTCTCTGTATAGAAAAGCGTGCAAAGATAAATGCATATGCATCCTTACCCATGCAATTCAAAAGACAACTCCACAGATGGTGTTTATGAGTCTAGCTGAAAAGGCAGATGTTTGACCTCCAGTCATTTTTTCCACACATATGGTCTGTACTCTGGTTAGTTTCTCTGGCTCCTTGATCTTGGGAGATCCTACCACTGTCTCATAGTTCTGCCTCTCAGGCTATGCAATGACTGCTCAACAATTAACTACCTCATGCCTGCTTGCCAGGAAGGGAAAATATGTTGTCATTTCTCACCAATTAATACCTAGGACCATTTTGCTAAATTTGTTATACTTCATCCTTGAGGTATCAAATTTACACAACATTATCTATAGTTGACCCACCCTAGGTGATCATGCAGCAATTTAGAGATCCTCAGTGCAAACTATTCATTCATTTATTTATTCACAAACATTTATTAGACATTCAAAAGATACAACCTAGAGAGGCAACATGGAATAGTAGATAGAGAACCAACTCCAAAGTAAGAAACATCTGGGTTCAATTTTCACCTCTGCCATATATTAGCTTTGTGACTCTCCACAAATCCCTTAACTTCTCAGTCTCAGGAAACTCTAACTCAGACCTAAACAACTTATAAACTTCTTCTGGCCACAGATAGGTTAGACTAATGATGATTGATTGCCACAGGTTACAGTGACAAACAGGAGAGTCTGCAGTGGCAGCCCTATATTTTTCGTGGGGCTCTCAAAATCCTTTGTCAGGCCACAAGCTACCCATGGGCCTTATGTTGTGCAGGCCTGCTCTAACATATAAGTTGCAGAGTGATTGTTGATCTGCATTGGTAGGATTTTCCTCAGCATACACCAATGAAATCACAGGCTTGTTGAAAAACAAAAATATATATATAAATATGACCCAAATCATTCACTAAATATTATACTGAACTTAATCACTGGGCTGAAGAGGGCACATATGACTGCATTAAATAGATGAAAAGCTCTTGTAGGATCTACCGATGGGGAAAGGCTTTGAGTAAGAAAGAAGTTCAATATAGGAGAGTTAGCCATCATTTGATATTTGGGGGTATATAAAAATTCATGGAACTGGTGAAAAGATGCCTTGATGGAAGGATTGCAAACACACACACACACACATACACACACACACACACAATAAGCAAACAAAAGAACCCAAAAAGGCCACATATCCTTAAAGCACTTAAAGATATACAATTCAATATAAAACAAATGAATTTTAAGGTAGAAAAAAATGAAACTAGTACTATTCTCTTATACTTCTCTCCACTCTATATTTATATTTCAAGAATCTATGACTTCATCAGTTTAGGGACTAGCTTCAATGGCAAAATAAGAACTCTTCTGTGTTTAAATAAACTTTCTTCATTAGAATTTTGTCTGAATAAATAAAAGCAAAAACACCTAGTGGCCAACTTACTAGTGGACCCACCTTCTGCCTTCATTATGTATTACTATATACCAATCATAATTGTTCTTTTCTCACTGAACTCCTTTCCTCATCCCATCAGCACCCTACCTTTTGGTGATAGCCTTCTTCACATCTATGCACAAACATATAAAAACAAAGGAAGAGAGAAAGGAAAATAAAGAAGGAAGCAATGTAGAAAAGATGGTCAAAGATGCCAAAGCAGAAGTAATAGAATAATTACCATCCAGAAACAACAGAACCAAATTAAATTCTCCCTTAAAGAACAGTAATGTAATTCAACATTATCCTTATTTTATATGATGTTGCAGAAAGTTACTTTTAACATCAATGAGCTATCTACACTTCGGGATCCTAATGTGATCTGCTCTTTCCATTTAATATTAGGTAAACCATGTAGATGGTGGAAAAAAAATGGTATTGAAATTAATATGACATGTGTTTGTTTGTTTTAAGAGTCTCCCTATCTTGCTAGGGCTGGAAATATAGAGACTATCACTCAGGTCTAATTGCAGTAGAGTTCAGCACAAAAGCATAGGGTAATTTATACTTCCTCAGGCATATCCCGACTCTATCCTTGGGGGCTCACCATAGTGGTGCCAGGCTTGGTATAGATGTCTGATTAGCATTATTCTACTGTAGCTCAGAACACAGGTGGTACAGTGCATGGAATGCAGGCCCTGAAGACAGGAAGACTCATCTTCCAGAATTCAAATCTGGCCTCAGATACTTCTGAGTTCTGTGATACTGGGCAAATCACTTAACCCTGTTTGCCTCAGCTTCCTTATCTGTAAAATGAGCTGGAAAAGGAAATAGCAAACCACTCTAGTATTTTTTGCCAAGAAAGCCCCAAATGGGGACACAATGAGCGTGACACAATTGAAGTGCAAGCTGTAAGCTCTTCCACCCAGCCTGCACTTGCCTCCCCCTTGCCTCCAGGTGTGTCACCACTTCCTCTCTCTCTTAAGGGCTTAAACTTGCCATTTCAAAGTTCACCATGGATGATGATATTGCTGCTTTTGTTGACAATGGTTCTGGAATGTGCAAAGCTGGCTTTATAGGAGATGATGCCCCTCGGGCACCCCAGACATCAGGGTGTGCTGGTAGGCATGGGTTAGAAAGACAGCTACATGGGAGATTACGCCTACAGCAAGAGAGGTATTCTGACCCTGAAGTACCCCATTGAACATGATATTGTCACCAGCTGGGATGACATGGAGAAGATCTGGCATCATACTTTCTACAGTGAGCTCCATGTGGCCCCTGAAGAGCACCCTGTGCTGCTTACAGAAGCCTCCCGAACCCCAAAGCCAACAGAGAAAAGATGACTCAGATTGTGTTTGAGATCTTCAACACCCCAGCCATATACATTGCCATTCAGGCTATGCTGTCCCTGTATGCCCTGGTCATACTACTGGTATTGTGATGGACTCTGGCAATGGTGTGACCCACACTGTGCCCATCTAAGAAGGTTATGCCTTTCCCCACACCATCTAACATCTGGATTTGGCTGGCCAAGATCTCACAGACTACCTCATGAAGATCTTGACTGAGAGAGGTTACAGTTTCACTACCACAAGGAGAAGTTGTGTTATGTCACTCGAGACTTAGAGCAGGAGAAAGCCATTGCTGCATCTAGCTCCTCTCTGGAAAAGAGCTATGAGCTCCCTGATGGTCAGTTTATCACTATTGGCAAAAAGAGGTTCTGATGCCCGGAAGCTCTCTTCCAACCATCTTTCTTAGGTATGGAATCCTGTGGAATCCATGAAACTACCTTCAACTCAATCAGGAAGTGTGATATTGACATCCATAAGGATTTGTATGCCAATACCATATTGTCTGGTGGTACCGCCATATAAACAGGCATTGCTGACAGGATGCAGAAGGAGATTACAAACCTAGCTCCCAGCACAATAAAAATCAAGATCATTGCCCCACCTACACGCAAATACTCTGTCTGGATTGGAGGCTCCATTCTGACATCTTTCTACCTTCCAACAGGTGTGGATCAACAAGCAGGAGTATGATGAATCTGGGCCCTCCATTGTCCACCACAAATGTTGCTAAATGGCCTAGTTTTTTTTTTTTGGTTTGTTTTTATTTTTGTCAAAGGGTGTGACGTGATAATTGCCCCCTCCCCCACCCCCCTCCAAAAGACATGAGATTGGCATGGCTTTTTTTTTTCTGGGTGCTTGACTCAGAATTTAAAAACTGGAAGAGTGAAGGTGATGAGCAGTCTAAGTATGTTGGAGGTAAACATCCCCAAAGTTCTACAGTGCATCTTCAGGACTCTGAAAATTTTTTTGAAATAATCATTCCAAGTATTGTATAATGCATTGTTAAAGAGTTACAAGCCTCTATGAAGGCTGTCCTCTGCTAGAGAAAAGGAGCTATGTAACAAAAATCCAGATGGGGGGGAGGGGGAAGGTACTAGTACTGCTTTATGTGTAAATTGTGTAATCCTTTAAAAAAAACTTCCTGTATCTTCACCTTAGTATTTGTTTCTTCTTATTTTTAAATTGTCAGCCATAATGAATGGCCCCCTAAATTCCCTCCTTGCCCCCAACATAGATGTGAATGAAGACTTTACAGTCTCCCTGCAAGTTTTATGAGATTGGTACCTGTACTTGGGTGAGGGGAGGAGCTTTACCTGTAGACTGACTTAAGACATGTTCAAATAAAAATACACATGTTAAAGGAAAAAAAAAAAAACACCAAATGCTCAGAACCCTCAAGCTCAAATGATCCACCAACTCCTAGCTGTAACAGGGACTGGAGGCATACCCTATCATGCTTAACTGCATTGTTCTGGGTCATTTTTCTACTTAATATGGAGTTTTATGCTAACCATTGCATTTCAGCTTTCCAAAGGTGGTTGAAAGGAATACTTTCAATTCCACAAATACATTTAATTATATAATAGTTAATTATGTGTACCTATTTTTCTAGAAATCTGATCAAAATTTTGTTACTCATTGAAAAGTAGTAAAATCACTTAAATTTGCCAGAGCAAGGCTGAAGAACCAATTTAAATGATGTCTTTCAAGGCCTGAGGCATTTTCTGCCCACCTCTTAAAGAAGAAACTGTTTTATGTACTTACAATTCTATCATCAGCACTCTGCATAGTGCCTGGCAAATAGCAAACACTTAACAAACGTTTCATTCCTTCATCCATTCTGAGCCTTAGGTTTCTTAGATACAAAATGAGATAATCAAAACTTGACAGTTTTGTGTTCTAATGGTGTTGCTAATACTAGTCTTCCCCCTGCAAGGCCCCAGATTTAGTTGCATTTGAACTGGTTTTTTTTCCCCTTTTGATGATTCCTTAACCGACAGGAGCAACTAATAGTTGGAATTTTAGGTAATCATATGGGAAAGATATATGTGGGTAAATGACACTTTAGTTCCCCTGTGAGCATAATTACTACACATAATGGGGACTCTCAAACTTCAAAAGTACCCAAGCTTCAGAGAAATCAGGGCCATCCTAGTAATTTGCATTCCTGTAGGCCCATGTAAATCTTTTCCAGAATTAGACTAGAGACTGAAACCCCCTAGAGAGAAATTTAATTTTTTATCCTCAAGTAGAAGATAGCTTTTCTAGGGAGGTCCAAGGGATCTATGGTTTATTTTGGTCCCTAGAGAAGTTTCTTTGATTATATCTGTTCTTTCCCTCATAGAAAATGTGCCTAGAGGGAATTAATGTACCAGGATAGGACTAGACTCCTTCCCCACCACAAATTCTAAGCAATCAAAAAACCTCCACAAGTTTCACGATTTATGCAAGAGGGTTAGTGGATCATTCAACAAGCATTTATTAAGCATCTACTGTGTGACAGGCACTGTGCTAAAAACTGGGGATAAAAGAAAAAAAAAGGAAAAGGATAAGCAAAGAAGACAGTGTAGCTGGATTGAAGAGTACATGGGGCGGGACAGGGGCAGAGTACAAGGTGTAAGAAGACTGGAAAGGTGGTGCTGGTGGTGGGTGCTAGATTATAATGGCTTTGAACGCCAAAAGATTTTCTATCCGATGCTAGAGGCTATAGGGAACCACTAGAGTTTATTGAGTAGGGGGTTGATATGGTTGAGCTGACACTTCAAGAAAATCACTTTGGCTATAGAATGTAGGATGGACTGAAGTTGGGAAAGACTAGTGACAGGCAGACCAACCAGCAGGCTACTTCAACAGACCAGATGCGAGGACTCACTGATTCTAAACATAGCCACCTGCAAAAACTTGGTTTGTAACATCAATGGGTTGTTATCTGCAGTTGCTAAAAACTTTCTGTGTGTATATTGATGAACATTGCGGATATTTTCTCAAAAATATCAAAATGCCATATAATAGCACAAAAAAACAAGTTATTTAGGAAAGAACATTCTATTTTTTAGAACTGCTAAGAAAACTGTAAAGCAGTTCTGGTCAAAATTAGGCTTAAGCCAATATATTATGCTATATTCCACAATAAGTTCAAAATACTTATATGACCACAATACTAAAGATCATATTATTTTTAAAAATAGAAGAAAAGCATCTATACCTAGCTAAGTGAATAAGCAGGCCTTAAGAGAAGAATTACAAACTATTCCTACTTGAAAAAATACTCTAAATCACAAATAATAATAGAAATGCAAACCAAAATAACATAAAAGTTTAACCTCAAACCAAGAAAACTGGTAAAGATGAAGAAAAATAGGAATAGTTAATGTTGAAGGGATTATGGAAAGTCAGGCATATTAATGTTTTATTGATGGATTTAGATTGTACAAATTAAAGCTAGATTCTAGGTATAATTCTGTAAGTAACAAAACTTCATTCATTAAAAAAAAATCTATGATTTAAATTAAGACTTCATCTCTTCTTTCCAGTTATTCTGAATTAGTGAGTTCTTCAAAACAAGCATGGTGAAATACAGGCAAGGGATCACTGACCTGCATTTCACTCAACAGTAAAATTCAACTATTAAAAACCACACAAAATATTAAAAAAAAAATAGTCCTGAGGATGTAATTATCCACAACTCTTTGTATCTCCAGTATTTATATAGAGACTGGCACATAATAAGCACAAATGAGTAAATCATTATTGATTGATTCTCACATCAATATACTTAAATCAGGAAGCTTAATCTTAGATTAAATATACTTAAAGTTAATGTTTTTAGATATAATATTATTTGGTATTGTCATAAGGTTATATTTTTAGAAATCCTCATTACAAAACCAAGTAGCCTAAGCATAAGTTGTTGTTGTTTGTCATTTATTTTAGAAGACCAATGACATCATTGAGTGATGGTAAATTTGATTTAAGTGAGGCAGAGTTGCATAAAGTCATCAGCCTTACTCTCTCTTCCTGAGTCATTGTGGCACGACAAAAGTCAAGAGGCAGTGGATGTTTTTTATGTCTGACCAAGCTTTAAGCACTCTGCAGGGCCTGCTTCAGCCTCATTCATGGCCATTGGAACAAATTGTTCTCATTCACTAATTCTTCTAGGGAACATCTTCAGATGTGTGATGTAGACACCCCCCTAACTCACCGATGGATTTGAGGCTGGTTGGTTACCCTCAATCTGGTTTAGCTTGTCTACCGAGATGTTTTTACCAGTATATGGCCACTGCACATACTACAGCTTCTTGGAGCCACAAGTGAGGTTTGAAGGCCAGGTAGACACCAAAGGTGGATGAGCAGTCCTAAAAAGGGCTCAGGAAGCCCTCACACCAGAGGTTCTAGTCCTCCCTGAACACCTCATACACCCCTTAAGCACAGGTAATGAGGGCCTGGAATTCAGAGCCCTCTGTGGAGAGAAGAGGTGTATTAAAGATGTTGTGCAGACAGAATTGGCAAGACTTGGCAACTGACTGTGGGAGGGAAAGGGAAAATGGGGAGGAGAGAGTAAAAAACATTAAGGAAAAGTTTATCCATTATACTCTTCGTCTCAAATACCAAATATTTTAGGATTACTTTTTGTATGTGTTTCATGGTAGTTAATTCATGCTTTAATTTTCTAACCAGTATTTATAAATACAAATTTATTAAGTTATTAATAAAAATAAGAACTAGGCCTTTTCCTACCCTTAAGCCCTACTCTGGTGGTGTGTGAGTCTTATTTCTCACAGGTTATGTTTACTATATAAGACTAAGAAGATTCCTGTTGTTTAATTGTTTTATTCAGTCATGTCTGACTCTTTTGTGACTTCATTTGGGCTTTTCTTAGCAAAGTCACTCAAATGGTTTACCATTTCCTTCTCCACTTCATTTTACAGATGAGGAATCGCGATTAAAAAGGGTTAAGTGACTTGCCCTGGGTCACATAGGTAGTAAGTGTCTGAGGCCAGGTTTGAACTCATTAAAATGAGTCTTTCAGATTCTGTGCTCAGAATTAAAGACTTGTGCTCTATTCATTGTACCATCTGCATGCCCCAAGAAGATTTTACCAAGATGCTTCAAATATGGGCCTAATGATGGACTATATGTTTGTCATCTAAGGAACAGCTTATCTATGTCTAGAGAAGCATAATACCTGATTTTTTCAGGTTGATGAGTTTAAGGGGCACAACTGCTCTTGAAGAGTATTTGAAGAGACCCTAGGCAAGTAAGTATTTCAACCTCTGTTTGCCTCAGTTTTTTCATATGTAAAATGGGGACAATAATGGTCAACATATACACATATCAAAATATATGTATATATACATACAGAGAGAGAAAGAGTCAATAAACACTCATTAAATACCTTCTTGGCAAACTACTAAGCACTGAGGTCATGAACAAAGGCATAAATCAGTCCCTACCCTCAAGAAACTCATAATCCAGTAGAGGAGAAAACACATAAAAAGATGCTGAAAAGAGTGGGAATGAAGTTTTCCAGCATGTTGGCATGGTGAAATCATGCAGTCAGCATGGGGAATTATCTGAGGAAGTATGAGTTTCTGAGTTGATTTCATCTTTCAGAATGATGTTTCAGATGACAAAGTCAAGGAAAGTAGCCAGGTTGGAAATGAAGCCTCTACTTCTCAGGATTGTTGTGAGGATCAAAACATGAATCGATTATTTAGCACAGTACCTGTTAGTTATTATTATTATTATTATTATTACTAAGTTACAATCTAAATTAGTGCATGGGAGTTTCTGCATTAATAGATAGGTCCTTAAAGTTTGGCTCATGTAATATGAATATTTTGTGATCTTGAAAAAGACATTAATTTCTCTGAGCCTCAGTCACTTTATATACAAAAAGGGAAGGACAATACTTAGAGTATCTACCTCACAAGGTTATTGTGAGGATCAGATGAGATGAATAAATGAAAGAGCATTTAAGTGCTTACCTGTGCTAAATGCTTATATCTATATAAAGCAACTATAAAGCTCAAAGTAATGTGTATCATCTATCATTATAATGACATCCCAAGTTTATGACATAGGACTATTTGTAAATCAAAGAGGCTAAATTAAATCAGTGGTTTCAGATGTAAGTAGAAACAGGGGCCACTAAACCATACATAAGGATCCGCGCTGACAGTATGTTTACTTGGAAAGCAATCTATGAACATTATATATGTTCTATTGTATTTTTATTTATTTTGTTAAATATTTCCTTATTACATTTTAATCTGAGCCTTTGGGTCTCATGTTTGACATCTCTAGATTAGATGGTTTCTAACCAACTGCTTTGCTGCTAAGACCAACTTCCGTGTCTTGGAGGTTAAGAAGGAAGGAAGGAAACAGTTATTTATTAAGTGCCTACTATTTTCCAGACAGACACTATGCTAAGTGCTTTGCAAATGTTATCACATTTGATCCTTACAAAAACCTTGGGAGGTACGTGCTATGATGATCTCCATTTTACAATTAAGGAAACTGAGTAAGAAGGAGGTTAAATGATTTGTTTAAGGTCATGCAGCTAGTAAGTATCTGAGGCAAGATTTGAACCCAGATCTTCCTGACTCCGGGTACAGCACTCTATCCACCATACTACTTCACTGCATCTGGTGGCAGCCTTTTGCTTCTGGGACTTCTGCCCTTGAGTCCTGTTGTTCTGATAGGTGACTATCTCATCTGGCCTACTATATTAGGCTAGCCCCACTTATGCTTCACTTCTTCCTTTCTCCTTGATCATCTACTCACCAACTGTCTTACCAATGGAGCCACATTCATACCCTTGTTTTTCACACCTTGCTCTCCAGTTCTGGAACTACGGCCGAATTGACTCTGCCATTGTTTACGGGAGGGTTGTGTCACACAAACCCTTTATGACTCTACTATCTTTGTTACATTCTGGACCTAAGTGCCTATCCCAGGCCACCACTCCTTTATGCCTATTATCTGTCCCATTATAATATAAACTCATTGAAGGATAAGCACTGTATTTGATTTCATATTTTTATCCCTAGTGCCTAGCACATAATAAATGCTTGGTACATGGTAAATATTTAATAAATGTTTTCATTTCAGCTCTAAATCTATGATGCTATGATTTAGTTTTAAGAGTTGTATCATCAGAATGAGTTAGCTAAAAAAATATTCTTAGATAGCTAAAAGAAAAAAAAGATCAATTGATTGGATTACTCAAAGTTGATCAATTGTAGAAAAATGGCTGTAAAATGTCTCAATTTTCTTTTGATGTAGTTCACAAATGAATATCCTCTACTAGTCAAAATGAGACAAAATGTCTTATTGTCTCTCAAGACCATATCTAATCAAAGATCATGTCATAAATGGAAAAAAGGACCTTTGTTTTCTTGCTCTTTTCTTTAAGTTTTATTAATGTCTTTTGTTTTTACATCAGATTACAATCATTTACAGATACACTTCTGCCCTCCTACCCCAGTAAGCCTTTTCTTGTGACAAAGAAAAATGATTTAGCAAAGCATAGGAACATAGTAACTGCGTATGACACAGTATGTAGTATTCTAAATCTCACCTCTCCAACAAAAGATGAGAGTGCATTTCTTCTCTTCTCCAGGGCCAAGACTGGCTATTGTAATTATATAGCATCTGGGGCAGAGTCTATTTTCACCCACAGCAATTGCCTTTTGCCCCATTTCTTAAATACAATATATCCCAATACTTGAAGTACTGAACAAAAAGCCCCGAGTGAATGCTAATGTGTTCACTGTAGCTGTGGTGTGATTTAGAGTCCAGAGTCCGGCAAAGGAGGGTTAAAAGCAATATCAGAAATTCAGACCATCAGAAAAACTTTGTTTTTGGTATGGCCTTGTGACTACTTGTGTAAAGGAGAGTTAATCAGAAGTACAACTAAGGAAAGTTTAACCTCAGCATCCTACACTATGAGAATAGACCCAAAGTCAGACATGTTGCTCTTGTTCAGTCATTTTCAGTTGTGTCCAACTCTTCATGACCCCATTGGGGTTTTCTCAGCAAAGATACTGAAATGATTTGCCATTTCCTTCTCCAACTCATTTACAGATGAGGAAACTGAGGCTAACAGGGTTAAGTGACTTGCCCAGGGTCACACAACTAGTAAGGTTCTGAGGCCAGATTCGAACTCAGGAAGATGTTTTCCTGACTCTAGGCCATGCCCTAAAGTCAGTCATGGGATGAGTCAAATTCTCTCCCCACTTCACTTTTCATTTTATTATTATTATTTTTAATCATATTTGCCCTCTCGACCAATTATAATGATCCAAAATCTGAAGCTAAGTCTGCAAGTAGAAATAACAGGTAACACAATTTCCCTCCCAGATGTTCAATGCCCCACTTTTCCCATAAATCAAGGGAACATCCTTCACACATCAAAAAATAGGAATTTTCCTGTGCAAAAGGGAAGATATCTTGAGAACTTCCACATTAGTACTCAAATCTTCACATAGACTTGCAGGGCAATAGTGTTTCTTTGGCTTCAGTCACCTAACTTTTATTTAAATATTCTTTGATAAATCTAATTAACAGTTAAGCCTTTTGCATGAGTCTCTTTTGCCAGTGCACAGCATGGACGCTGTTCCACTATATAATCAGACACTTGGAAAGTCACCTCATTTTCAATCTCCCAGAACATACTCACATAACCCTTATCCAAATTACTATGGTGAGAGCCTCTTTTTCTGCATATAGCTTCATTTTATTTTATTTTTTTTGTTGATATTACTGTCATCATTATTTATATTTTTAACTCATTCCATTTAGTTCATTTTCTATCAGCCCATACAGGTCTCTTAATGTTTTCCTGAATTTTTTATATTCATCATTTCTTATGGCACATTAATATTCCATTATATTCACATGTTATAAGCTTTGTTAGCTACTCCCCACTCAAAGAGCACCCACTATGTTTCCATTTCCTTGTCACCCCGTACACACACACACACACACACACACATACATACACACACAAAAGTGCTACTAGAAATATTTGGGTATTTATGGCACCTTTATTATTATTTTTTACTTCCTTGGCATATATGACCTGAAATGGGATCTCTGGATCACAGGTTATAAATAATTTAGATGGTTTTTTCTCATAATTCTCCTTTGTTTTCCAGAATTTGGGAATTAATTTTTAATCTCTTTAACATTATATTAATGTGCTTATATGCCATCAGCCCCCTTCCAATATCCATTATTTCTGCTTATTTTTTGTTCTAGCTTTTCCAATTTGCTGATGAGAGATAAAGCTGGAGAGTTGTTTTAATTTGTAATTCTCTTATTTGGAACATATTTTAATGTAATAATTGAAAATATGCAATTCTATTGAGATGTGCTTATTTATATTCTTTGACCAAATGGTTAGAATCTATTGGGGAATGGCACTTTTTTTTCTTAAATATGTCAGTCGATTTTCTATTTTCAATGTCAGACTTCTATCAGAGACATTTCATGAAAAAATCTCCTCTCAGAGTCCCTTTTTGCCGTGTGATAATGTCACATCTCATGCAATCCCTATTTATTATAGGAGAATATATATATGAAATGTACTTAATAACTCCATCAAGTAGCTTGTTATTGATTGCTAAGGAGTACAGGAATATAATCCTGTTTGATTCCACTGATTTTTCAGATTGCATCTGTCATGAGACCTAAATTGATTCTGATTTTAGCAATGATATATAATTTCATTCTTGAAAGGAGCTTCAACAATCTAAGATCTTTATCAAGGTTGTATAGTGTGGTCCACAGGTACTTTCTGTCTACTCATGCAAAAGTTGATGATAGATCAATTAAAACTATGAATGATCTATAGTTGATCTTAAATATTTTCTCAATGAACTAGAACAGTCCATAATAGTGACCAGTCATAAAAGAAATATACCAGAATCCTTGTTCCCCATTCAAGTTGTTTTTGGGGAAAACTAAGTCATGTGTTTTCTGGAGAATACTGGGCTAAAGCTTTAAAAAAAATTCAAAGGGCTAATTGGACTGCAGTTTGGGTGTAATAAAGGCTTTACTTTTTGTATATTAACATATTACACCCACAATGAAAGAACTATACATGCAGAGTAAATTAAGAAAAAATATTTGGTAAAAATTAGGATCTACCATTCAAGACAGATATGGAACAACTCTGATAGTAGCAATGTTCCCTTGGGTTTTTTCATATTTTAGAGTAGATAGAGTTGCTGGTTTCAGGATGAAAAGAGCCTTCAAATTTGTGTAATATAGAAATAGACAAAACAGTTGAGAAAAGTAATCCAGATATTAATGGGTATTTCTATATGTAATATTGTTATGACAACTTTTTCATGGTAACCTGCCCTACCCCCTTTTGGTTAGACTTGATAAAGTCAGAAAGAAAAATGATCATTTCTCTCTCACCCTCCCCCCAAGGAAAGGGAATATCAAGATTCATTTGGGCCTTCTAATTGCTGGAATCTAGTTAAAGGAGAAGTTTTCCCTCAAAGTAAATTTGAATAAAAGGAAGAGAACAAACATTTAAAAATATCTACTAGGTACTAGGCTCTGTGCTAAGCACTTTGAAGATATATCATTCGATCCTCACAGCAATCCTAGAAAGGTGGTGCTATTATGATTCCTATTTTATACTTGAGGAAATTGAGGCAGACAGAGATTAAGTGACTTTCCCAGGGTCACACAGTTAGTAAGTGGAGGTTGCATTTGAACTCAGCTCTTCCTGATTCTAGATCTGGAACTCTATCCATTATACCACCTAGCAAATGTTTAGACCTCAAGAGGGCAATTGGGGAATGTCAGGCATTCACTTTACCTCAATTCTATTATCACTCAAATTTCATCAATCTAGTTATGTCCGCATTTAGAAAGCAGATCCATGAAATTAAAGGTCAAAATAAGTTGAAGATGAGAAAGATATATTACATAGCATTGTTGATAAATCTTGGGCATTAAAAAATATCACAATGACAAGACTGTTATTCTATGGACATATTTCTTCAATATTAAGGATGTATCACATATAAATGAAATAGATTTTCATTTATTATCTCATTTTCTTAAGTTACACTAATATCTAATTAGCCTTCAATAAAATTATATATTATCAGTCCTTTTCTAATTAGGTAGTTATCTGGGCCAGTTCTATTTTATAGAAATAAAGAAACAGAACTTTAAAATTAAAAAATTAAAAAAAAACTCAAAGAATCTAATCCAATCCAAATAAAGTATAAATTTCCTTTATGATATTCCCTTAAATGTTATCGATGGAGTGATAAATGGAAAGTACTACCAAGAGACAAATGGTCCAAGAGGTAATTATGCAATTATTTTACTAGTAGATGGAAGGCAGTCAGAATCAGAGTGTAACCATAAATGATGAGAACAAATGAAACATCTGTATGTCTTTAGTAACAACTCTTTTCAAACAGTGGTATCAAACTCAAATAGAAATGGGGCCCTTAAGCCATATATAAGGATGCCTGTGTGCCACATACTGATTTAGTTTTAAAATGTAATGTAATCTATGTTTAATTGTATTTTTATTTTTTTGTCAAATATTTCCTAATTACATTTTAATCTGGTTTGGGTCTCACTTGGGAGTTTTGCCAGGGCCAGTGAGCCGTGTATTTGACAACTTGGTTCTAGAAGACCTTCAGTGATGGGAGCAAAAGCAACTTTAATAATTAGGCAAATGTTCTTAATTTTGAACAAATATCTACTTGTAGATTCCACCCATTTCCTTGGCAGGCAAAACAAAAAGTGTCTAACCCTTCTATTACATGACAGCCTTTCAAAGACCTAAAGATTTTCTTTCTCTAAAATCACCTCCCTTCTTTCTCTAAAAGCACCTCTAAAATACCTCCCTTCAGGCATGTGCTGGTAAATGTTTAACAACCAACTCTCTTGGGGGAAAATATATGCATGAAACACTTTATGTTTAATAAGCATTATTAATCTTTTTAAAATAATTTTCTTAAGTCACTTAAAAAGACCAATTCTCGACTTTCTGCTCATTTGATGAACATGTTCAGGAGACATTTTAAGTCTTTCTCCAAAATATATCTCTTCTGCCACAGGATTAGTATTTATTAGTGAAAGAAAAAAGAAGAGAACATTATTGCCCCTGCTTTTGCAACATTTATGAGCAAACTAGGACATGAATCTATAACAACATGGTCAGAAAGATTTGAGAGAGAATCACCAGAGAATAGTTAGTATTGGTCTTTTGAGAAAAATGATATTTCCATCTTCACTGATAGCTATAGTCACCTTTTCATAACATGTCTTAATCTAGTCTAGGCCAGGAATTTAGAACCCTGAGTATTCAGTGAGCAGTATGGTTCGGTGGAATGGTTATAGGATCTACAACCATAGGTCCTAAATTGAAATCTTGATTCTATTGTTTTTTTTATTAAATTTCTGCAAGTCATTAAAGTTTTCAGGAGTTTAATTTCCTTAACTGAAAAAAAATGTGTGGACCAAATTAACTCCAACATTTCTTCTAGTTATGAAACCTATTTCTTTCCTAAAATATCTATATAAGCCAATCATTACTAACCATTTTGGAAGGTGGGAGGTTGTATTTTTAAGTTCTTTATATAATAAGAAGAAACCTTGTAATGACTATCGCTAAATCTATGTCAACTCTTACATTAGGAGTGATGTCCACTGTGTTGGAGTACAGCTTTTATGGTAATCAAATAGCTGAGATTCACTACAGTGTGCGATCACACGGAAGAGTCATTTATTGGCTCATTGACTCTTCCATGAACATTACCCTCATAAAATTCTACCTAAACTAAAATAAGGAAACAGACTCAAGATTTCCTCCCACAAGTACATTTTCATCTGAGACAAATTTAATGTTTCATAACATTTTTCTTTTATGTAGGTAGAATATTTAGTTTCTAGCGTATTAATATACCTCCTTCACAGTGAAGAAGTCAACATAAAGCTAAGGATAAGAAAATATAGACACTAAAAGTCAAAAAGGACATCACTTAGCAATTGAAATAGACAAATGGGATCATAGAACCACGGTATCTCAGTATAATAAGGACTCAGAAATCATTTAGGCCAGCCTATGCCTCAGAAATATCCCAGTAGGACTCTGCTTTGCAGTTATCATTAAGTGGCCATCATTCCCCGATTCAATGAACATTTATTAAACATATGTGTGAGGTACTGTTAGGTGATGAGGATCAAAAGACAAATAAAAAAAATTACAGTCTCTTCCTTCAAGGAGTTTACATGCTACTGTATAGATAGATCATTTAAATAGATGAATGTGTGCATTATAATTTGAGGAATGAGAAAGCACTAACAATTAGGGAAATCAGGAAGTGCATATCATAGGACACTCATATTCATGAGCTGGAGAAAAGCTGGAGCAACAGATTTGCCCAACAGAGAGTAGATGAGATGTAGTGTCAGTGAGGATCAAGTGAGATGTACTGTCTGGTGGGGATCAGTAGAGAACAATGCCTTGCAGGGTTAGGACTAACGAAAAACAGCACAATGACATCAACAGTAACAGTCATCAGGAGATTTGCAGTATCATAGGCATAAATTTCCCCTCCAGCCATGTACCTTGATCTTATATCTCCCCTGTATATGAACCTGAGAAAGTCACCAATCTCTGTCTACCTCAGTTTCCTAAATTATAAAATGGGGATAATAATGCCACCTACCTCTCTGGGTTGCTGTGAAGATCAAATGAGATAATTGTAAAATGCTTAGCCCAGAGGCTGACACACAATAGTTCCTTCTTTCCTTCCCTCCCTCCATCTTTCCCTTCTTCCTTCCTTCCTTCCTTCCTTCCTTCCTTCCTTCCTTCCTTCCTTCCTCCCTTTGTTGTGAACTAAGTCCTCTGATTTACTAGCAAAAGCGAACACACTAGTGGGTATTCTTGAATTATGTTTTGGGGAAGATCGTGATGCACCTTCTATCCAGAACTAGTGACTGCTTATGGTGGTAGACCAGAGTTGTATAATCCCTGGTATTACACTAGTTTTGTTCAGAGGTGAAGGAGCACAACTCTAATTGAAAAAAAAAAGTTTAATAAATTAAGATAGTTTCAAAAGGATTTAGGTTTAAATTTTATGTTCCCCCAAAATTAGCCTATTCACAATCTTACATGATTCTACAGTCATTCACCTAGTTATTCAAATCACACCAAAATACAATTTATAAGAATTAAGAAATATATCCCTGGGACAAAGAGATAGCCAATTAGTGACTGATAATGGCTTAAGGGAATATAATAATGCAAAGTAGTTACACTCAAGGAATGATCTTCTTTACATCAAAATCTGAGCTTATTGCAATTGTGGAGAATCTATTTCATTTTCTTTTCTTTTTTTTTTTTTTTTAGGCAATTGGGGTTAAGTGACTTGCCCAGAGTCACACAGCTAATAAGTGTCAAGTATTTGGTCTGAGGTCGGATTTGAACTCAGGTCCTCCTGACTTCAGGGCTGGTGCTCTATCCACCATGCCACCTAGCTGCCCCCTATTTCATTTTCTACAGGATACAAATAGTGATTATGCATTTGTTAAATGACTTCTTCATATATATATATGTGTATGTGTATGTGTAGATATACATATATACATACATATATACACACACATGTACACATACAACACTGAATCAAGTACTTTGAATGTCATACCTTTTAAGGAATACAGATTAAGTATTTTCAATCATCTTTTCATAAAAGGCTAGGTGCCTCTGAGAAAAGAAATGTATTCTACTTTCAAATGGGACAATGGATAAATACGATTAAATTATGTGTTTTCCTGAAGAAATTGAGAAGGTCCTCAGTAATAGATATGTGACAGCAGTCTTCTTTTAAGGAGAAAATTATTCTGCATGTTTCTCTTGCTTTTTGGTTCAATGCAAATTCACATTTCAAATAAGCATAATATTCTAACAAATCATACACCAATCTCAAACACACATGTCAAATGTTACTGAATTCCTTTTATAAATATTGAAACTAGGCTTGATGAGCTAAGCAAAGTTTTCATTTTAGATCAACAGTGGTATCAAAAATAGAACTTATATTGTGATTTCTAAAATATTTTCTCCAGTCTTTCATGATCTTACCCTGTCAGTACCATTATTAAATAATTTTGTTTTCAGGTAAATAGGTTTGGAATCTGAAATATTATAGGAAATAATTTCAGCCTTGATTATAGATATCTTTTGTAGTTATCTCTCTGATCCATCTAGTTCTCAGTTTCAAAAGAGTTTCAAAGTAGAAATGGGGAAGTAAAGATAAGGGAAAAAGACAAACAAACAAAACACTCTTTAAAATATTTCTCTGAAAAAGTTGTTCCCAAGGCATTAAGCATTGAAGAGTCTATGGAATAAATGTCATTTTAAAAGGGAGGGTGTGTGTTTGTCTGTGTGTGTGTGTGTGTGTGTGTGTGTGTGTGTGTGTGTGTGTGTGT
>NW_020950062.1:12883063-12913337 GCF_900497805.2 Vombatus ursinus | reverse complement strand
TGTGTGTGTGTGTGTGTGTGTGTGTGTGTGTGTGTGTGTGTGTGTGTGTGTAGAAGGAGAGTTTCACACAGGAGGACTCAATCCTATCTTCTGACACTCAGCATACTTTGATGCCTTTCTCAGAAAATTTCCCAAGCCTACAGAAAATAAAAAAGTCTTTGGTTTTTTTGAATAGGTACTGATGTAGGCTAAATACCAGTGCTTGAAAAGAAGATAACTGTTTATGTGTAAAATAAAAAAAAAAGCACATCATTTTTGGCAGGTGAAGTATACACTTTAACAAGAATGGTAATGGCCCACACTCAAAAAAAAAAAAAAGAAGAAGAAAAAGAGGCTTTTCTCCTGTTGGAGGAAAATGTAATAAATAGCTTTTAAATTAAGGGGAAGATTTAAAATGCTTAAAGCAGATGAAAGACTTTGGTAAAATGTTTCAGTAATTTGTAGTTATATATATATATATATATACATATATAAAGATTGGCTTTGTAGTAAAAGAGGGAAAAATCTTTTAAAATAAATCTTGTACTTTGGATGTATCTATTTCATCATCCACATTTCAATTTGATGATCGTATTAAGCATCAATTTAATTTGGGTTTGTTTCCTCTCTAAAGGTAATCACAATATAAATTCAGAAGTAGCAGAAGCATTTCATGTTTTCAATTTATTACAATCCAATATGCCAACCACATGTTATCTGTGTGACAAGATAGGGCAGCCATTTACAATGAGTGACTAGAAAAATCTGGGCAGCTGTCAGAGTGACTGAGGTTGTTCATCAATCTAAAGAGAAAAATAAAAAAAAAACAACTTGTGGTAGAACTCAGTAGTCAAAAGGAGTATTGTGATTGTTATCTGACTGTCAGCTGCCTGGTCATCACTAGGAACAAATGTTTGGTGATCTGTGAATGCTTGGTGGGTGGCTGAAGGTATGACGGGTTTTAGATATCTTTGGCTAATATGATTAGAAAAATTAATAGTTGGTGAATGAAGGGAGTGTCTTTCTTGTGAGATGATACAAATAATAGTGAATAGATAGCATTTACTTAGCATGTTACAAATATTTCATTTTTCTTTACAATTATAGTATGAAAATATATTTCATGTAGTTAAAAATGAGAAAAAATAGCTCACATTTTAATAATGCTTTAACGTTTACAAATCTATGTTTTCATAACACCTCACAAAGGAGGTTTCAGGGCAATATTACTATCCTCATTTTTTTAGATGAAGAAAATGAGTCTGAGTGGTGAAGCCCAAAGTCAGTTAACAGATGAGAAAATTAAGATTTGAACCCAGATCTTCTCATTCCAAATATAGCATTCTTTCAACTAAATCATTGCCTCCTTCATCAATATTTACATGCATACTTTTTTTGTTTATTCATTTAATGGATATATAGATTAAATTTCTTCTCGATAATCTGAGTGAACTCCCTGTGGAGGATTTATAGGAAAACATGGCTAAATATCACACTGGAAGAGTCAGCACAGATGGGTTGTTGTTCTTATCATTGCATCGAGTATCCACATCGATGAGATCTCAGATCAACTGAAGCATTAGTCTGAGGCAAACTGCAACTCATCTATAACTCCCATTGCTTAGCACTGGGCCTGGCACATTGTAGACATTTAGTAAATGCTTATTGACTGACATCACATGAGAGTTCCCTAAGGCCCAGAAACATTCAGGTCTGGGCACTATTTCTTCTCTAATTTTTCACTATCATTCTCCAAATAAAGTACATTCTTGTCTTGGTGATCTTTAACATTCTTCACTAACTAGATTAAATCTCTTAGTATGTATTTCATGCTATATTTGGCGTGAATGCCCATTACAAGACAAAGATTCCTTGATTCACTCCTCACTTTTCCCTCTCCCTGTTAATCTTATGAGGACTCCATAAAGCACCCACCCATCTGCCAACATTTGTAGTACCTGCAGAACCCTGTTTATTTCTGTGGGGCAATCCCCACAAGATTAGAAAAAAATCTTAGAGTTTTACTGTTTAAAGGGACCTAAGACATCATTTAAGGTCCAGCTCCTTCCTTTCACAGATGAAAAAATTAAGACCCAGAGAGGGAATGTAACTTAGTCAGAATTTCACAGCTAGCTAGTAATAAACCTAGAACTTAAATTTAGTTCTACCTAGTTCTGGTTACTTTTGACTGTCAGGGTAAGGCTCAATTCAATAACACTATATGGGATCTTGTTCAGTGCAGCAAAAAGGTTTGCTTAAAACTTAGACAAAGGACAGATGGCTCCTGTTCTGAGACCTACCATTAAAACCAGAGTAAGTTCAAGCTTTCCTATTTGTTCCAGATCCTGATACAAGATTCCTAATTATGTTCCTTGACTATTTCCTCATACTTGACCTGAGTCCTGACCTTTGATTACACACTCTGCCTCTCCTATCTGTGCCGTCCTGATGAGTTTAAATCTCTGAATGCCAACCTGAACCAACCTATGTCAACTCAAAATTTTGTCCGTGTCTTCTACTTTGGTTTTCCACATCAGATACGGGCTCAGGTTCTGTCCTCAGGACTCATGATAATATTCTGTCTATATCAAGCCTCTCAGGGCAGTTAGGTGGCACGGTGGATAGAGTGCTGGGCCTCATTTTCCTGAATTCAAATCTGGCCTCAGACACTCACTAGCTGTGAGACCCAGGACAATTCACTTAACCTGCTGGCCTCAATTTCCCCATCTATAAAATGACCTTGAGAAGAAAATGGCAAATCATTCCAGTACCTTTGCAAAAAAATCCCAAATACAGTCATAAAGAGTCAGACACAACAAAAAATGACTGAATGATCAAGCTCCCTGCCTTAAAATTTGATGCCAACCACTTACTCTCCTGATCTATCCAATCTATCTTAATCATCATAAACAATCTGACTTTTCTTATACAATAATAATATTTTATAGTGCTTTAGTGTCCATAAACTACAATATATACATTATCTTTTGATCCTCATAATCTAATGAAATGCTACATGTATTATTAATATCCATGTTTTACACATGAGAAACTTAAGTTGAACAAAGATTAAATGACTCACCCAGGACCACACATGAATTCTTGTTGAATTCAACTATTAGGTATCAGAAGGGATATGAATCCAGTTCTCTCCTGGTTCCAAGTCCACTCCTCTTTCTGCTTGCATTCTGTTGACCTATTATACCCAATATTTCCTTTCTTTTAAATTTCTATACCTTGCCAAAATAGTCCTCAGCCCATCTATTGATTAAATTAAAATATAAGGCATATTTTTTCTTTGAGGGAGATACAGATAGGATTTACTATCTTTACCTTTAAGGAGCTAATAAATGTAGGGGTATATACTCTATACATAGAATATATACATATATACATACACATGTATATATACACATGTGCACATACACATACTTACATACATATATATATACACACATGCACATAATATGCCTATACATAATATTAAATAATATAGAGTGTGTGAAGCGCTAGGGAAGTTTTGAGTAGGGAGATACCACTTCTGAGTGGGTGACTCAGAGAACAGTTAACATTTGATTTGAACTTTGATGGAGAAGTAGGATTTCAGCAGCTAAAGATGGGGAAGGGAGGCAAGATATGAAGATGATCTGGTTTGCTCATATTGACTGTACTATGAATACGGAAAGGGAATAGTGCAAGACAAGACTGGAAAGGCCAGCTGGAATTAGGTCATCCTCAATTTTGAAGAGTGTAGAGTTTGCTCTTTATTCAGTGGCCAATGGGAAGCCATTAAAGACTGTTGATCACATTGTAGATGACAGAATCGCAGTTGTGCTTTAGAAAGATTACTCTGAAAGTGATGTATGAGGTGGGGCAGACTGATTATGAGAATACTGCAGCAATCCAGGTAAGTGACTGCTTGAATTAGCAGTGGGAATTGAAAGTAGAAAGTGTGTATATTTGTGTGTAGGTGAATGCAAAAGCAATTATTGTTCAGGCATACTCTTCAAAAATATTGCTTTCCATTTTCATATTTTTGGTTGCTTTGTCTAGTGAAGATTTCTATTGCTTGATGGTATGAAATGTGAATGAACTCAAGTAGCTCATCTCAATTAACCTCCATTAAACCCTGCCCTGGTGCTTCATAACATCTAGAAGGCAACCCTGAATTCTTAAAGTCTTATCCAGGAGAGCCTAGACACTGACAGATCCTACCAACTAGAAAGGCTATAGTGGGTAGGTAATATGAGTAGAGTGACAGATTTTGCATTTGTATCGGAGGATCAACTTAGCCAGTTTCTGAGAGGAATGTTACTGGAAGCTTGACCTTTAAAAGGTGGTGATTTTTTTTTTGGTAGTCGGAGTAACCATAAAACAATCTACCAAGGCAAAGAGGGGATATTAGTTGTGTCACTAGAGGAATGTACTTGAAGTATTAAAGGACAAGCCACTCCAGCAATAGTTCCCTCCCTCACTCCTTCCACTTCAACATTGTCCTTTTCCTTCCCCCTAGACCTTACTATTGGAGGAAGGAGATGGGATACTAAAATAACACCTATAGTATCTAGCAAATTTTTAAAAAGCAACAAATAATCCTTTACCTTCTGTAATCTTCATAACAATCAAGTAGAAGAAATGCTCATTTAAGCTGTCCTGTGTTACTGTTTTTCTCATAAAGAAAAAAAACAAATTAATTCCCAGACACTTTTCATCTTTTCTACCTTCTAGAATTTTCAGAGACTTTTAGGATACATTGAAGGATTAAAGATTAAGAGTAGGAAAGATTTTGTAATCCTTTCATTTTCTTCTTTAAGGTAAAAAAAAAATGAAACCTGCTTCCAAAGGATTAAATAAAATTGTAAAAAAATGTTCTAGATATAGATATATTGAAAATGTTCCCAGAGTACATCTGTCTTGGCACTCCATACTTAATTTACTACGTAATTTACAAAGGTGTCATAAATACAGTTTATAACATTCAAACACTGCACCTCAATTTGAACCATTTGTGAAGGCTGCTACCAGAACCTTCTATTCATTGGAGACTAATGCCCCATTAGTTGCAACTAAATGCCCCATTAACATAAAAATGAATTTGGCCTTGGGAAAAGCTATAAAGCCTCTGCCAAGAGCTTTAAGTATGACTTTACATACTCTTTCAACTTTAAATAATATAGCCTATCACATAGCCAGCAATAGAGACATAGTCGAAGTTTTACATGTTTAAAATTGTAACAATAGTTTCAATTTTTTTAAAGAAAAGGTTTTAAAATGAAATCAAATTGGAGATCATTTGGATTCAATTTTTCTTCTGGCTCATTCTACTTCAAATGCAGCAACAGAGGCCATATTTATCTTAGTGTCCCAGTACATGTAATAGTTGGGGGAGCAGAGAAGGGCATTATGGTTTGAGTCCAGTAATTGTTGCTTAATTTGATTTTTCTCTTCAGCAAACGCTTGTCCTACAAGGTCACAGACTAAATAGAAGCAGAATATGACTCCAGTCAAAAGATTTCTGGTATTTCTGACATTTTAAAAAAAGTAACCATTTTACCCTCAACTACATAAAGAAAAATATTTAATACAGATCCTTAACATACATCCGTAAAGCATGATCCAAAGTGATAATTAAAATTTTCAATTTTTTAATCAAGTTTCATATATTAAGGTGGGATTGAGATGTTCTCCTTTTCCTAGTACTATCTTAGCAAGCACTTCTGTTATCTTATGTTAATTTTAAACAGAAGAGGGGAAAGGGAAGAAATTTCTATATATATAAGTAGCATTTTCAGCCTAGCCAAGGACTCAAAACAAATAAACACTCACATATATACATACATACTTATATGCATAATTCATATATAAGTGTATATATGTTTGTGTGTATGTATATATGTGTGTATATGTGTATATATGTGTATATCCATAATCTTAAAATTACAAAGCTCTTAAAGGTGCTCTTCAAGTTTTCTTCCTGAAGTAAAGTAGAAAAGAAAAAAAAATTGTCACCAACTGCTTTTTCAGCTCAATATTGCTCCTTATTATGATGAAAGAGAACGCCTCCAACAGACAGATCTTGAGCACACACTAGTTCAGGGATAACTCCTATTGCAGACTTCTTTTCTTTAATGATATTGAGCAGGTTGGTTCATGCTTTATCTCATTCTCACAAACTCATAGACACAAAATACAGAAAAGGTATCTACTCCAGGCTCTTTTTTTTTCTCCGACATAAGTCCACAGAACCAATTCCCAGTGCTCCAAATCACATTGAAGCAAATCTTAAAATGCAATATTGCTCTATCTTCCCCAGAACCAAATGGGTTAGTTTAAGCATCACCAGCACCAGCCTTGATTCTTGATGCTGCGTCCTTGAATGTTATTACTATTAATGAGAAATGCTAAGGAGTTTTTGGGAGTGCTTGCATCAAGTAGGAGGTCAACTACTACCCAAACAAAGTAGACCCTCATGTTTTACCTTCAATGTATCCTCATCCCTGCAGGGATATCTAAGTTCTGACTGGGTCTGGGCTATAGTGAATGGGTGTTACATTCTTCATTGTGCCCAGTAGGAAGATGACAGATTTTCCTTTGACTTTTTTTTTTAACTGCAGCTGAAAGCACTGTTCCTGTTCCTGTCCCTTCTGTTAATTCTTGAAGTGGGCTTCTCTTTTTGCTCTGGCCATCATACTTTGCTTTCATTTTTGATTTAATAAATTTCATCATGAATTGTGGGTAAAGCCTTTCCCCCAACACACACACACACACACACACACACACACACACACTCTGTCTCTGTGTCTCTCTCTCTCTCTCTCTCTCTCCTCACTATAGCCAAATTAGACTTGTGGCCTGAAGTCTCTTTCCTACCCTTCTCTTCTCCCTGTTACTGTCTTTTTTTTTCTTACTTACAAATCTAGTCCTTGTTCTTTGAAGTAAAACAGTTAGCTTCCAATTCTCATAAGAACATACAGCAATTGGCTCATGCATTAACAGGATGTTGTACTCCAAAGCCCAGGCTTTTAACTTGTTCTCCTTTCTGCATATATTTTCAAGTGAGTCAGTTATAAATTAGACATTCAATTAAAGAAGAAACTGATGAAGTGACTTAATTCTGCATATCCTATGTCATTATTTAGGTCTTTATTTCCTGGTCTAATGTTAATTTGGTGCTATTTCCCATAGTACATCAGTTTATCAAGAGAGATCTCCAGAGAGAAAAGCAAAACAGGTCACACAAGGGAGTCCTCCACAATATTAGTGACTGGAGGGAAAATGAGATTTTAAGAGAAGCAATTGTTGGAGAACGATAGGATCAAAAATAAAGGATTAACCTTTAAAACAGGAATGAATCAGAACTGGATTTGCTGCTAATTATTGAAGATTTCAAATTATCCATATTCACAAGGCATCAATTAATACCTCACAATGAAAGTTGTAATGCAAATACAATCTGTATCTTTTTTCCTATAGCACATATGTAATAACCTTTTAAAATATATCTTAAAGGCTTCAGTGACAGGGATGAAATGTGTAATATCTGAAATGTAAAGACTTTCATGATGCTCACCAAAGCAATTAAATTGTTATTTTCCCCAAATTCAGAGCTGATGACAAATGAAAAATTAATTAATGTCATCACTGTAATTAAAGGTGACATTATGTGATCTTATCATCTCACAATCTGTTCACTTAAAAACTTTATTATTTTGTATTATCATCAGTGAAATTGTGACAAACTTCACAGCTTATAGGAAGAAGAAAAATTTCCTTGGCATGAGATTAAAAACTGTTAATACCAGGGCCAATAATGCCCTTTGGAGTAGGTATTCCATATTTACCCTGCTTAGTGGATAGAGTTCTGAACTTGAAGTCAGAAGACATGTTCAAATTAAGTAAGTCATAAATCAGCACTCATTCATTAAGTGTCTGCTCTGTGCCAGACACTGTGCTAAGTTCTGGGAATACAAAGAAAGGTTTTTTAAAAAATGTCCCTGCTTTCAAGGAGCTCAGAGACTAATTGGAAGGAGACAACCTGGAAACCCAAAGGGTAAGTATAGGATAAAATGAAGATATTCTCAGAGGATAGGCACTAAGATAAAGGAGAACTGGGGAAGCCTTCTTACAGAAGTTAGAACTTCAGTTGAGACTTGAAGGAAGCCAGAGAAGCTAGGAGGTAGGTAAAGAAGAGAGTTTCAGGCACAGGGGATAGCCAGTGAAAATTCTAAGAGTCTGAAGATGGAGAATCATGTGTGCAAAGAACACAAGTAAGTCAGTGTCACTGGATTGTACAGGACATGGAAGATCTAAAAAGGATAGAAAAGTAGAGAAGGACCTGCTTATGAGGGCTTTAAAAGCCAAAGGATTTTATATTTGATCCTGGAGACAACAGGGAGCCACTGGAGTTGACTGAATGAGGATCTTGGCATGGTCCAAATTGTGCTTTAGGGAGATAAAGAGATCAATTAGCTTATTGCAAAAGTCCAGGAGTTAAGTTGAAGAGGACCTGGATCAGGGTAGAGTCAGTGAGAAGGGGGCATATGTGAGAGATGTTGCAAATGTGGAAACAATAGGACTTGGTAACATATTGGACATGAGGAAGTAAGAGTCAGGAGTTAAGGATGACATCGAAGTTGTAAGCTTGTGTGATTGGAAAGATGGTGGTGCCCTTGAAAGTAATAGGGAAGTTATGAAGAGAGAAGGTTGGTTTTGTTTATTTGTTTGTTTGTTTTGTTTTGTTTTGTTTTAAGGAGGCAAAGTTAATGAGTTCAGTTTTGGACTTGTTTGGTTTAAGATGTCTATGAAACATCACATTCAGGATGTCCAACAGGCAGTCAGAGATGTGAGACTGGAGTTCAGGACAAAGATAAGGCCTAGAAAATTAGATTTGGGAATTATCTGCACAGAGATGAAAATTGGGAGCAGATTCAAATCCTGACCCACCAGCTTTAATTGCTGTGTAACCATGAACAAGTCCCTTAATTTCACCCAATCTTATTTTCTTTACCTCTAAAATGAGAATAATAGAACCTACCTCGAAGAGTTCTATTGAGAAACAAATGAAACAACATATGTAAAGTATTTGGCAGACCTTAAAGCATTATACAGTGTACCTCAAAAGTCCCATTAGACTTTTGGTACAGCCTGCATGAATTGCTGCTGACACTACAATAGTAGTTCTAGAAAAAAATTGATGTCAAAATTTCAATGGCACATATTTTAACATTTTCTTTGAATTCTAATAATTAAAAATGTACTGAATTACATTGAAATTCAAATTTATATTGTATCTTTCATGTGCTCTTTTTAAATATCCTGCAAACTTTATTTTGAAACATTTGTATTTTTAAAGGGGAATTTTCATTCTGGAAACTCCCTCAAGCAATGTCCATCAGCAATTAGCATATAAATTATTGCCTTAGACGGTTTTCTGGAGACAGTGAGAGATTAAAGACCTTCCCACAATCATGTAGTTAGGTTGTGTCTGATGTAGAACTTAAACCCGGGTCTCCATGCTTCTAATTCTAGCCTTCTCTCCATTAAACTATGTAGACTGTCACCTTATTCTCAAAAGGTCACAAAATCATAAAAATATATTGCCACAGGCTATTTCTGGGGAAAATGTTCCTAAGACAATGCAAAACTGAACACTGACTCCCAAAACTGAATGTTTTATTTTTCCAATATTTAATGTTGATATCTATTTATCTATATATTTAGAGAGATAGACCATGACCCAGTTTTATGAATAGCCTTTACTATCATTAACATGTCTTGATGTCATTTTCTCATGTTTAGGTTCAACCAACATAGCTTTTCAAATGTATTATTTACATTAGGGACTTTGTAGACTATAAACCCCTTGTGGATAGGTATCATATTTATTTGGGTATCATCCCAAGTATCTAGCACAATTGAATTAATAGATTAATAAATGATTTTATGTGCTATGTTATCTTTGGAAAATTCTGCTTTCAAGTTATTATTAATATAATAAAGAAATGAAATTCCTTGATACCATTCACCATCCAATTATGTACTTTTACAGTCATACTAACCAGCCAAAATGTTTTGAACTCCCCAGATAAAGCTCAATATAGAAATTCAAAGAACATTCATCTTTAGTGTCAGTCAATTGACATTATAGTATGATGGTAAGGAAAGAGTTCTTAATAGAAATATGAGATCCAGAGATGTTGGGCTAATTTTCCTTCCCTCCTGAGTCAGATCTACCTACTCTGGCTTCAAAATTCAGTTTTAGGTATTATGAATTGTCGAAACTCTAGAAACACTGATATGCCAATTCTGTATGTTAAAATAAATCCCAGGGAGATAGAAAAAATATATAGATAAAGCATTTATTAAGAATGTTAGCACTGGGAATACAAATACAGGCAAAAAGATAATCCTTTCCCTTAGGAAGTTTATCTTCCAGTGGGGAATAGAACACATAAAAGGGAGATAAAAAGGGACAAGATGAGTAGTCCAGCGAGCCATAGTCTGAGCTGGTTTTGAAATGAGCATGGATAGTGTAGGTACTTCCTTCAAAGTTGGTTCTAAGGAAAAAAACACCAATCAGAGGAGGAGGCGACAGGTGATAGAGGTATTGCCAGTGTGTAAAGACTACTGGGAGGCAGATAGAGAAGTCTGGGCATTCATTGATTATTAACTGTCATGAGTTGTATGTGTTTCTACTTAATCCATTGGTGTGAACAACCAAGAACTATTTACAGCCTATGTTTAATGAGCATATAAGCTCTCTTTTATCTAGCCATGTCAGGAATGAAACATTAACTTTAATTCAATACCATAATCATTTATCACATAACTCCTATATGCCAGGCATTGTGCTGGATGCTGGGGATATACAAACAAAAAAATGAAACCATCATTCACTACCAATGAAGTTACATTCTGCTGCCTATCATGCATGCTGTGGCTTTCTCCAAATCATACAAGCATTATTGGTTTTAAAATAATTTGAAAATAATAAAACATACTTAATATGTTTATTTTCCTTGGGAGCTTACACTACTGCCTATCATCAATAGAAACACTAATTATTATCAGATATGGAGGCACAATGTCAATTGGTAGGAAAATCTGGGTGATGTCATGGCAGATAGAGAAGCTTTGGCTATATGCAATACTTTAGTATCTCCCACATTGTAAGTATATTTCATTTTTTATCTGTGATCTCCAAAACCATGAAAATCTTGAAGTAAACTGCACTGCCATTTCTTTTTCACACTCTATAATTCTCCTCTTTCCCTCAAAAAATTATACAGAAATACCATCGAAGGATTTATGGCAATCTTGAACCTCATTCAACCTCAATCTAGGAAATGGAAAACACAATTCAGACTACTAATAATCATCCTGGTATAACATGAGGACATTTTTAACATAAAGAATGCTTATCTTCAAATAGGGAAGTTCTTATAAAAAATTTGGACAAGTGACTATACTATACCTTTGTCAATGTGAATGTCACAACCAGGATCCAGTTATCCATTAAACATCCTGGTACACTATAGAGTGAACATGCCGTTGTTTGAAATTCTCAGGTATTGTTATTGTTGGTGTTATTTATTTGTTTATTTATTTTTGAGACTAGGTCTCCCTATTTTACCAACGCTAGAAATAGAAGAGCACTCACAGTGCCAATCTTACTGCTAGTAGGCACAAAGATTTGACTTACTCAATTTCTGACATCAGACAGCTTGCCTTTCCTTAGGAATCTTGATATACCTGCCTCCACCCGACTCCAACCTGACTTCTCAGTGCTCATCATAATGTGCCATATTTAGTGCAGACTCCCAATTGGTTTTAGCCCTATTGAAGTTCAGAACCCCTTAGCTCAAGTTCACCAGTCTCAGACTCTCCAGTAACAGAGATTACAGGCATATACTAAAATACTTTGTTAAATTAACAATTTTCACCAGGATGTTAGGTGATTTCAATTTTCTTATTCTACAGATGAAAATAGGAGGTTTTTAGACCACCAGAATTAAGGTTTTACCACGTCATGGTAAATTACTGGCATTTTTCTACATACATGCATTACTGGCCTTTTTCTTTCACAGTTTTAGATGAAGTCATACCTACCTCCCTACAGTATAAAATAGATCTAAAAAAGATAGATTTCAAATACCCAATCAAGTTTACCTACAGTTTTCTTTTGTCCCTTTGGCAAACTTGTTTCATTCAGTGCAATTCAGCAAGCATTCCATCAGTGATTCCTATAATCAAGGCACTCTTTGAGATTTCTGCTATACAAAATCAGAAATGAAAAAAGAGTCCCTGTCCTGAAGAAACTCACATAGGGGGTGGGGGAAGAGAAGGATGCAGTTTTTATAGATTTTATGAAGCTAAGTAAATACAAGGTAAGTGTATAGGAGTTCCGTTCACCTGCTAAAAGCACTTGAGCTTATCCATGCAGAACTACTTGGGATAGTGGTGTACTTGATTCACTCAGATAAATTAAGGTCTGAACTGTTGACATTGTTGGCATATTGTCCAATTTCCCATTATATGGAGAATTAAATCAATTTGACTCAGGAGAGCAAAATGAAATTACAAGGAAGTATGGTTGAAGAAACTCAAAGATAATTGAAATTTAAATTGGCATTATTTCAGGTTCATCCCTTAAATTAGGTTAATAATGCTAGGTGTTTAGAAGCACACAATGTAGGCTTATCTAAGAGAAATTCAATATAGAAATGCCCAGATTTATAAAACACATGAAATAAATGGTGATTATTTCTATCACATAGGATCAATTTATATACAAAAGCATATAAGAATACCTTTGTTTAAATATAGAGATCTACTTGTAGATCTAGGTTTGTGTGTTTGTTTAATTTTTTTTAATTTCTAAAGTTAAATAAAAATCTTTCTTAACAGAGATGTTGTAGGACAGGAAACTTTAAACTATCTTGAGATAGAGTCAATTTAATAACAATAATTTTAAAAGTCTCCCAATTTAGAATGAAGTCATGATGGAGCCATGATTTTCCTGATATATTTACTCCCTCCAAACTATTCAATTTTATCTACTCCATGATTTCTCATGTTGTGATATTTTGTTTACACCTTTCTATAAGTCTTCCATAGAAAAGCACCCAGTCTTCTCATTCAGTCAATGAACATATATATATATATATAAAGGTTTACTATGGATGAGACAGTATGCTAAGCACTGATTTTTTTTTTGTTTGTTTGTTTTGGTTTTGTTTTGTTTTTAAGCAAAAACATGGTTCCTGCTCTCAGGAGCTCTAAGTATAGAAGTGGTGGCAATAAACAAAAAAAATATGTACATAAGAGGTATATACAATGTAAATATGAAGGCACTGGGAGAGGGGAGGGGTAGAGTAAAGGGTGGGAATGGGGGTTGAGGAAGAGGGGGCCTAGCATTGGAAAGGCCTCTTACAGAAGGTAGAATTTAAGCTTGAAGAAAGCCAGGGGATACAGGACTTACCACTGAAGAGGGAACACATTCCAAGCATGAGAAACAACCAGTGAAAATGCGTGGAGTTAGGAAACAGAGTACCATGGGAAAAACAGCAAGAAGGCCACTGTAATATGGAGGAGTTCTAGAATCTTTGAATTTCTCAGTATGCATTTGGTTCTCTATGCTTTTCATATATATCATTATGCCAGTTCTTGAGTGCAAGTCATCTTACTAATATGATATAGCCTACTTATCCCCACCATGTATCTTCCCATTTTTCTCTTGGTTATACCAAATATTATTCTCTGGCCATATAACGTCCCCTAGATAGGCTTCTATTACTATAGAGGTTTTTGAAAATACTGAATAGAGGATCAATAATATCACCATACTGCTAGACTTTCTCAATACAAAAATAACAATTCAGATTGTAAATATCATGAGGAATGGCTGGAGACTAGTGGTAAGGAAGGAGAGATATTGTGTTATCTAAACTTTAAATTTCCTCTATATCTGGTATAGTGGTCTGCATATAGTAGGAACATAAACATAAATGTCTTTTGAATTGAAGTTATATTAATTTGTAAAATAAGAGGGCTAACCCACATTTTTTCCAAGGTCCCTTTTAGCACTGCCATATATTGAAGTCAGTCCAGTATTAAATAAGGGTCAATAAAATTGAAGATTGAGATCATGTATTGTCTAACACAAACCTAGCTGCCTCTACTAAGGATATAAATACCAAAAAAAAAAAAAGTCCCCGACCTCAAGGATCTTATGTTCTTGTGGAATGCAACCAATCCACAAGTATAAGAACCAAGGTTATGTTTCAATTACACTGGACTATTGCCTCTTCCATGAGACCATTAAGATAGCCACAGAGTTTCTATGTACTGTTTTCAAAATGGTAATGAGGTCAACATACTGAAGACCAGAGAAAAACCAAGTGCACATGAAAATATATCTTAAAGTAATGGGTCCTACACAGTGGGAAGCAATAAGCATAGAGAAATACTGTGAGAAGTAGGTTTCGTTGATGTAGGATCATAGAATCACAGATTTAGAGTTGGAAATGACCTTACGGATTAGGAAGCCCCACCCTTTCATTGTATAGAAGAAAAAATAGAAGATGAAGTGATTTGCCCCAGAATCACATAGCTAGTAATCAAATTCTTAAGTTTATCCAGTTCCAAATCTAACTCTCTTTCCAATGTATCCTGTTGTCTATTCATGCAGAAAAGTAGAAGAGTCTTGAGTATGAGAAACTGAGGAAGGCTTGAACCATTAAATTCCTTGGCATTTTGCTAATGTAAGATTTTCTTTTCGTAGTTTAGGAACAGTTATTAAGTGACATGTATGTGAAAGTGAAAATAGAAATATCATTCAGTTTGCTTCACTTTTTTTCTTTTTTTGTCTCGTACCACTGATAGTATAGTTTCTGAATGGTAAAATAAGAACATAACATTTGCATAGCATTTCATATGCTTCAAAACACTTTCAGACACTCATATTCACTATCAATCTGGGAGTTAGGTAGAACAAGTGCCGTTATTTTGGTTTTATAGGTGAAATAATAATTGCTAGCTTTACAGGTTTGCAAAGTGCTTTACAAATATAATTCCATTTTTACCCTCACAACAATCCTGAGAGTCAGGTGCTATTATTATCACCATTTTTACATATGAGTAAACTGAGACAGACAAAGCCCAGGAAATCCTTGCTCAGGAATCACATGGCTAGTAAAGTTCCAAGGCTGGATTTGAACTAAAATCTTCCAGATTACAGGCTTAACACTCTATGTATCTAGCAGAACAAACTTTTTCGAAGGCACAGAGCAATTAAGTGTGTAAGATAACTTGTTGCTGGCAGCATGTACATATTAAGGGCAGGAATGTGACTATAAAGGAGAAAGATAATGATCTTTACAACAGGCCTGTTCCATACTATGTCCTCTCTATTCAGACCACGACCTCCAACTCCTTCCCATAAGTAAATAGAAGTTGGCCCCTGAGACCCTCAAGTCTAATAAATAAGCTTTTTCCTGCCTTGCATGGTTATTGTGAGGAACAAATGAAATGATAATTGTAAAGTGCTTAGCCACCCATGAAGAACAGAGTTAAGGCTGGCAGATATTCAGCTCATTCTTTCATGTCTAGCAGAGACTACTTGTCATGTTAAATGAGTAGTAGCAGTTTATTGATACCAGCTGGTCAGTAAATCAAAAAGCATTAAGCATCTACTATGTGCTGGGCACTGGGCTAAATACTGGAAATACAAAGAAAGTTAAAAGATAGTTACTACCTTTAGGGAGCTTACATTCTAATGGGGGAAGACAACATACAAAAGGAAGGGGGGAAGGAAGGGAGTACTGTGGAGAGGGAAGGTACATGGAGCTAGGATATGACAAAGAAGAGTGGTCTGGTGGCTGACCTGGGCCCCAACCTTAAATGGAAGTTTAAGGAGATCTCCATACTTCAGTAAGAGAGAAGGGCCCCAGAAGCAGAGGGTTGTGAGGAATTGTGAGTTCCAGGGCTGAAGTGATCTCCCATGGTTAAGAGATTCCTGAGGAATGATGGAGAAGTCCAAAAAAGTACAGTTAGGTAGGAAATGCAATGAGTGCATTGTTGGAGCTATGAATTGCCTTTCATTCATTCACCCAGGCATTCCCTTTGTATGTTGTTCTCCACACATGTTTCCTTGCTGTGTTTATTTTTCCATTTCATAGCATATGTATTTGTGGGAAGTAAGCCACAGTTTTATGGGAGGAATAATTTTTGCCAATTTTCTTACTGTGAGTTTTCATTAAATACCTTTACTTTGAACCAATTTTGCCATCTATCTAACTAGAAAACAAGGAAGCACATTGGTGGTGGCTAGTGCATTATGATTTCATTTGGATGTGGACCTTAAGAATATCTTGAAACTGAGGTAGCTTTGTCTGGGGCCTCCACTAGACAGGTGGGGGTAGGATGGACTTTGCCTGCTCAACTAGAGAGCCTGAACTCACATCTTCTGACTTTCTATCAAGAATTCTTTGCACTATCTTACTTTGAACAATAAACATTTGTTCTAGGAGACATTGCCATGCTCTAATTGCTTTTTTTCCTATTATCAGGAAAATAACAAACTATGTTTTAAAAAGCATTATGATTATTGATATGATTGATTGCAATAGGAAAGGGCCAATGAGCATTCCAGGAAAAGTATCATAATAACACTACAGATGGGGAGAACATTTTTTTTCATTTTTTTTCTTTTTCAGTTGTTCTATGAAATTAAAATCTATAATGGGATTTCCTTATTTGGCATTGGGAGAATTAATCAAATGATAGTCTTTAAACTTATAGTTGCATGGCAAGTGCAGAAAATTGAATTTGGATATGTCACTTCTTTACACAGAAAAATAAATATTTTTCATAATTTACATTGACAGATTATTGAAGAGTTGCAGGTGTTTATTGTTTGAAGACTACTTTGTAATACATGGCTTGCTTGAAGTAATCTTAGATTTTAATTTTGTCACTAATGAAGGCCTCACTTGAAAAAATAAACATAGATGTTTATGTGTGTATATGTATGTATATATGCCTGTCTTCCTTGTAATGTGTGTGTGTGTGTGTGTGTGTGTGTGTGTGTGTGTGTGTGTATGTGGGTAGTACAAGGAAGAGGCAAACATACAACTTTAATACTGTAATTGTGTTCCAAGATCTAGAGTCATCATGCATAATGGGTTAAATTCCTTGTTTCTTTGTTTTTTAACCTACAAATTATCTGTTTTATTGGGTTCATGGGGTGAGTGTGATAAATCAGTAAAACTCAGATACCAAAGTCTTTTTAAAAAATAAGCAACATGGAAGAAATTCTTTTGAAACCACTAACTGTGCTCCATCAATTACAATAATTTATCACAACATATGACATTTGGATGTGTCAGAAATACAAAAATAGGGTTGACATATAATTAGGATTTCAAATTAATCACTGTCTCAATTAGGCTGCTTTGTAGAACTAAAAGCAAAATGATAAATTGCAGCAGGTAACAAATATGACATATTTAACAACACTGATGAAAGAAGAGAATTTGATGTGATATGGAAGTACAATACTAAGTTTCAATCACACTATTCTAAGAATAGAAAATAAAATATTTAATACCACTATAGCTTCCCCAAGTAAAACACACATAGGTATAGGCAGTTGCTTGGACTTTGAACTTTTTAAAAAAACTTTCAATCCGCTTAAATACCTATTTTGTATTTTTGTAATATTTATAAAATTTGAGGTTTTAAAACATTTACACGGCACCAGTAACTACAACCCCTACCACTAACACAAATGTTCAGATGGAAAAGGATTATGTAATTATTATAAATAGTCTAACATAACTTGTTGGGTCCCCATGGGATCAAATAGAAAAATGATTCTTAAACTGAGTAATAATTCCTTGCAAACTTTACCAAAGATAGAGAATTTTAAAAATGCATAACTTAACCCCCTTAAGGGATATTTGAATCTAATTATGCAACTAGATCCAAACCTATACCTCCACAGTCTGTAGACATTTATGTCAATAGCAGAATTAAATGTAATCTACCTCTTATTTGATTAATGTATATAGGAAGCTGTAGCATGATGCAAAGCAAAGAGTTCTGGACTTTGGGAGTTAAAAGATAAGGACCCTGTGTAAATCCTGGCTCTGCCATTGACAAGAAATTTGACCTTGGGCAAGCCCAGTGTAGGTGCTTAATAATTTTTAAAAATTGTATTCCAGCCTTCTTTTGTGTATCAGGTAAAGTTAAAAGATTTTTGCATATAATTTAGGCCATTTGCAATCAAGGGTCATTCTACCTTTCCTGTCTTAGTCTACATTTCTCCCTTCCAAGTTCTTTCAACTCCAGTCAAACTCTTTTTGTTTCCCTATCATTTTCCCACCTCCATGCCTTTGCTCATTTTGTTCCTTATGTCTGAAATTGAAGAGGTTTACCTTTGCCCCTTTTTCCCTTTTTGACCCTTTTCAAAAGGAATTTGGTTACGCTTATTCAAATGCACCTTTCCTCCCCAGCCCCTAAAAAGAACCTGGCTTCTGTTTGTCTACTGGTCCCAGGAAAACCTTAAAGTTTTAGAAACAGCCTTATTTCCCTTTGAAAGCAAACTTCCCCTTCCAGCTCCCTTCATTATGTACTCTCATTGTCTGTTCAAATCTCTCAGACATTCCAAATGGAACTCCCATCTGGGCCCTTTTTCTTTATCACCTCCCCCCTTCAATTGGCCTCTCATTCCATTGTTTTGCCTTCTCACCTTAATCCTAGCTAGGCACCATGAGGTCCAGGACCCAGGAGTTCTGTTCACCCCAGCTTGCTGGCCACTCCCATCCAGATCTCTCTAGGCCCTCCTCCTGTCACTCCAAACTGCTTGACCACTCCTAGACCCCTCCCCCAGTCTTTCTGTACTTAAGATTCATCCCAGCCCCTACTCAGACGCTGAGAATTTCTCATGCCCCAGAGGCTGAGACTCCCACACCTGCCCATGTTTACTGGCGTCACCTGGCCTGACCACCTTAGCCCCCATTTAGATCACTGACATTTGGGTTCCTTGGCCTATATGCTTTATCTTTAATAAACTTTTTATCTGGCTGGAAGAAAATCTGGGTCAAATTCTTTCTGGCAGATCCGTGCCGTGATCTGGGGCTTTCTTTCCCAGCGTCCCAAAACCTCCCGCAATCTTGGGGTACCTCTGTGTATCTACGAGCACCCCAAACCCCCCACCTCTTCAAAATGACCTCTTTCTCTTCCTTCTACCTTTTGATTTCCTTTAAAGCTCAAGCTGTTTTAGTAAATCTTTCATGATCCCTACATTCAATGATCTCTCCAACCTCATAATGATGTTCTTTTGCACTTACATATACATATCATTATGTATAATTATTTATATTTGTATATGTGTCATATTCCTCTACTAGAGTGTTTAGAAGTCAAGTATTATAGAAACTTCAAATGTCCTTGAGTGACTAGCAGAATTCTACGTACAATAGGTGGTGAAGAACCATTTGTTGAATTGAACTAAATCACCTATTTACATAAAACTGGTGAGTAAGAGGTTAATTTTTTAGAGCTTGATTGGCAAAGATGATAAACATGTGTCCATAACATCATTTTGTAAAGAAACTCGGACATTTTTTGCAAAATTTTAATATTAATTTTCAAAATTAATGGGAATCAGAATTTGAGTATCTGAGAAAATCACTATTATTGGGGAGTATATTGCAAATTAAAATTATTTCTGAATATTTCTGATTCAATTTAAATTTTGAATTAGAACATAATTATGATTTTCAGCATTTCTTAATTTTGGAAATATTTTCTCACACTAGGTAGATTATAGGAACCATTTGATTCAGTAAAAAAAGTCATAATAAAATATAAGGCTTAGAACAAACCACATGTGTTTTATGAGAATAGAATATAAATATTTATCTCTGTGAAAAAATATTGTAAAATATTATACTCAGACAATAGCAGTATCTGACAGCTTACATAGAAACTTATTGAAGATTATATTTAAATTATAACACTTTTAAAAATTGAGACTTCTGTCATAGCCTTTATATAACATTTTTGTTCTTATATTAGAGAAGTAGAATTGGTGGGAACCTTGAAAGGAATTGAGAACAACACTTTAAAGTTTGTCACAGGGCAAAGAATCTTAGATTGGCATTAGCAGTAGATTTTGAGCTAAGAGAAAGAGTACAGAGGCAGGATCCTGTATTCTAAAATCTACTGAAACTTTCCACTGTCTATTCCCCTATAACTGGAATGCTCTGTCTCACAACCTTTGATTCTTTGAGTTCTTTAAGACTCAGCCCAAGTACCACTTCCTCCAGGAGACTTTTTCTACTCATCCCAACTGCTATTGCTCCCTCTTCCAAGGCTACCTGCCATTTACTCGCTATCTTTCTTGTACATTCTAAATTATATATGTATGTTGTCTTCCACATTAGAACATAAGTTGTTTTTGGTCAGGGACCAATTTTGTTTTTTCTTTGTATCTCCTGCATTTATCACTGTTGTTTGATACAGGTGGAGATAGCTAGAAGAAACTTTAGAGTAAAATTCTTTTTTTTTTTTTTTTTTTTGCTTAGGCAGTTGGGGTTAAGTGATTTGCCCAGGGTCACACAGCTAGTAAGTGTCAAGTGTTTTGTCTGAGGCTGGATTTGAACTCAGGTACTCCTGACTTCAGGGCTGGTGCTCTATCCACTGCACCACCTAGCTGCCCCTAGAGTAAAATTCTGAAGATAAAGAAAACAAATATCACGTGGAAGGAGTATTAGTCTTGTTCACCTGGATAGGAACAATGAGTAGAAGATGTAAAGAGACAAATTTGGGTTTGATGTCAAGGGAAAAAAGTCCTGACAATTAGAACTATCCCAAAGTACAATGGGCCGATCCTGGAGGGCATAGGTACCTCCTTGTTGTGGGTCTTCAAGTAGGCTGGATGTCTTCTTACCATGTATGTTGTAAAGAGTAATATATTTCAATAATGGGTTGCCTCAATGTCTACTGAAGTTCCTACAAACTGAAATTCTGTGATTCAGTGAAGGACTAGCTATTAAGTGGAACTGGGGTTTAATTTGTTCCATTTGGCTACATAGTCAGAACTAAGATGAATAGATGGACAGTTTAGTAAATATCTTAGGCATTTTGTAGTGTGGTCTAGTAGATAGATCATTGTACCATAAAGTCAGAAAGACTAGAGTTCAAATTTCACCTGAGGCACTTACTAGCTGTGTGACCTTGAGCCTCCATTTTCTCACCTGTAAAATGGTGATAAGAATAGGACTTATCTCAAAAGGTTGTTGTGAAAACCATTTGAGATAATTTATATAAAGTGTTTGCAGACCTTGAAGAGTTGTATGTGTCAGTTACGTGTGACTCTGCACTTAACCTCTCTCAATCTCAGTTTTTCTCTTTAAAAGGGAAATAAGAATAGTACTTATTTCACAGGGTAGTCATGAGGATCAAATGTGATGCTCTTTACAAAATTTAAAACACCATATAAATGCTAGCTATTATTATGTTCAGCCTTTAGTTATTGATGCCCAGAGCAGGGATAGACTAAATGCATTTAGATCTGCTTCTGGAGGAATCATATAAACTGGTTATCAAGAAAGGAGAATAGCCCTTTGGATCAGACAAACTGTTTATCCTCATGAGCTGGTATTGTTTTTGGCCAGATTTCATGCCCAGGTGGAGACCTGAAGACATGATTAACGAACTCCAAGTGACATTTATTATGTGCCAAGTACTATGCTAATGTAGGAATAAAAAATAGGAAAGCAAGACCATCATTGCTCTCAAAGAACTCAAATTCTAATGGGCAAAGCAACACATGGAGGAAGTTTCAGCATTAGTTAGGTAGAGAGGGCCCATAGTTCTTAGGATGCATAATCAAAACATATGGTAATACATCTTCTCTAATGTCATTTCCATTGATAAAACCATATTCAATTCTGACATTAAACCTAATTTATCCTCTAGTCTTCAATATCTGTAGTTATTGAGGATGCAAGGTCTTAAGCCTAGAGTCAGGAAGATGCAGGTTCAAATCTAGCCTCAGATACTCCCTAGCTATTTGATCCTGAGTAAGTCACTTAACCTCTTTTTGCTCAGTTTCCTCATTTGTAAATGGGGATAATAATAGAACCTACCTTGCAGAGTTGTATGAATCAAGTGAAATAATATTTTTGGGGAAAAAAAACAGCACAGTTCCTGGCATACAAATACTTATTTCCTTCCGTTCCCCCTTAAGCCCTGCAGTGGAAAGTTGCTAGGTCTCATCTCAACAAGGGTTGGGTCCAGGACTATGCTGGTGAATGTTTAACATCTGGTTCTTGGTGGTGGAAGAAAAGTATGTACAACACACTTTTATTATTAACATTATTAACAGTTTTCCCATCATTTTAAGGTCAGAAAACCAATAAAACAATTATTTAAACTTTTATTTGTAGTACTTGCTGATTTCCAAGGTCTAAATGCTCACATTGAAAATTTAACAGAGGAAGTGGGGAGCTAGACATAGGGCTGGTGATCTAAAAGTGTCTCTGTTCTCAGGGCCACTGACCATGGGGGCAGTTGGTCATCTAGCTACAGGTAGGATGATTGTAAATCTCTTCTCTACAAAGGTTGCTCCACTTGATGTCTGCAAAGGCCAAGCTAGAAGCAAGTAAGGCAAGTGGTCCGAAGCAGCATTGCTATTACAAGGGTTTTGGGGTTCAGGTCCTGGGCTGTCTCTACCAGAGTATGAGGGAAAGTGGCAGTTGAGATGGTTTAACCAGCCTAGCTGCTTCCAATCTCATCCTTAGGGTGCTTTTCTCCATTGACTAGTCTGGATTTGTTGTTGGCAGTGGGTTGCCAGTTGGTATTGTTGGTTGTGGTGATGGTGGATCCATTTTCCACAAGGGTTGCCCCACTGGGGACCCTCAGCTCTGATAGAAGTATTTTTGCCTTCTCTTACCCAGAATGATGTTTCTATATAACTACCTGGTTATTTCCAAAACATGCCACCAAATACATACTACTTCTCCCTTACCTCATTCCTAGCTCCCCTTTTTGTTAGTTGTCTTTCTTCTTTAGAATGTAGGTAATCTCCTTGAGGGAAGTTACCAAATTGCTTGTTTCCATTTATATCCCCAGCACTTAGCACGATATCTAGCACTTAGCAATTACTTAATAATGCTTTTTCATTCGTTCATAAATGTTTGTGAATGTGCTTGTATGTTTTGTGTGTTTGAATGTCTTTGTGTATATATATACTAGTATACCCTTGCTGACTATCTGTATTTAGTAATGTTTTTAAAATTTTGCTTCATTTATTCAATCTCTCTAGATTGTGAACTTGCATTTAGGGCCAGACTTTATGTGACCAAAGATATTTGGCTTAATTGGTAAGATCCAAAACTGACAATGGGTTCATGAATTGCTAGACTATGTGACTGTGGTGAAGGAAGAAAGGATGAGGGACTAGCATTGCTGGAGTGTCCTGATATTGGTCCCTATTAAACAGTAACACAAGAATTATTGACTTTGTAGGATATATTCCATCAATGGGTTAGGTTTGGAACCCTTGCAAACCCAGGTGTTGGCCTGTTTCACTGTTCCTGTGTAGTTGCTAATTATAATTGAAAATTTCTCTTCTGAGCTAACAGAACTGAAAAGATACAAGGATGACTAGTTATACATGGTCCAAAGGCAAAAGGCCAATTGATGGATTTGGCTGTAGCCCAGTTGAAGGTAGGAGGGACTCAATTACCTTCAGGATCACTTTAGAAGTCATCTGATCATAATCCTAATTTAACCTCATTGCTCCCGGTAGTTTTGAATTATTACAAATTAAATTTTGGAGAAGAATAGGGATTAAAATGAGGAAGATTTCTTCTGTGTTCATTTCTCTGATTCATCTTGGCCCTAGCCCCAAACTTCCCCAAACATTGGGACCATGAGGATGTTTCCTATTGCTACCCAAGGCCTCTTCACTTAGGGGATGTTGACTGGGAAGAGATTAGGGAGTATTCAGAGATGAAATAAGCTGCTTGAAAGCTAAACATTGCCAAAAGGAGAAAGAGGCTTTAGAAGCTTGGTTGACTCATTTAAAGGAATGGGAATAGATACTGATTTAAAAAAAAAATGAGTCTAACTTCATAAGTTGTAGGAACTAACCAAGAACTCTTTGTTGCAAGGCCATTTTGATGTCTTATAAAGTCAGAGTATGAAATCTCTAGCTACATTCAGTGAGTTTGGCCAGAAATCGTGTAGTTTTAGTTCTCTTAAAGATAAAGTCCCAGTGTGATCTTTTTTGATCTAGAAGAATGTATTCCATGTGTTCTTGATTTGCTATATAGTGTTGTTCTTATTCAGTCATGTTTGACTCTTTACTAGTGTGGTTTGCTATTTCCTTCTCTAGCTCATTTTACAGATGAGGAAACTGAGGCAAACAGGGTTAAGTGACTTTTCCAGGGTCTCACAGCTAGTTAGTGTCTGAGGTCATATTTGAACTCAGGAAAAGGAGTCTTCCTGACTCCAAGCCCAGGAAACTATCCACTGTACCAGCTAGTTGCCCTTGCTATAAAATATTTAGAAGTTTACAAGACCTAGTCTCCTTACAAACATCTTACCTCAGATGTCATTAGAGCTAAGCTCTTAAAGGATCCTCAAGTCTTAAAGAATTTGCTTACTCTGGACCTTCCCCTCTTTCTTATTGTTCTGGAATTGGTTGTAGAAATTTAAATGAAGGGTTAGCCTCCTTGATTAAGCATACTCAAGTTGTTCTGCCCTCTTTGATGGCCTACTTAAAAAAGATAGGTGACAATAAACTTTGTTAATAATTCAGTTTTTAAAACAAGGGGATGAAAAGGAGATTGATAATCCTGGTTAGTAAAATAGCTACAGAAGAGGTAGAAAGAGGCATTAAAGACTTTCCTCTCAAAACAAGCTCATTTTCTACCAACTCTCTTTTACCCTAACCTTAGGGTTTTTTTTTTTGTTTGTTTGTTTTAATTACATCTTGTCAGGTGTTGGCCCAAGATCCAAAACTCATTCAAATCTTGCCACAGTCACAAAGGAGTATAAGAGAGCCTGTGTTCAGGTGATGGTTTATGGATTGAAGGTGACTCAGAGACTTTTGTGGGCCTACTGGACAAAGTAAGTTGGGAAATTTATCTGTATGGATTCAACTATGGCTAGAAACAGAATTCTCACAGTGGTGGTAGGTTTAAGGAGAGTCACCATATTGGGAATTAAGAATACTCTCCAGATAAAGGTAGAAGGACAACAAGTAGTGTACCTGAATACATAGTGAGAGAGGATTTATTGAGTTTGTGGGGGTGGTGTCACCTAAGGTTGTTGCTTCCTTACCTTAGCCCATTATAGTGGGGAAAGTTTGTCAGAAACCCATTGATTTCCTAAAGTATCCCATGCTATTTATATCAATATCACTAGATCCATGGGCATATCACTGAGACTGATACCATCATAGCAGACAAGAATTTCAATACATGTGCTAAGCCTGGGCCCAATGGTGTCTTCGACACTGACCTCTTTGGTGGTGACATCCCCACTTTTAATTTTGGCCTGCTTCTGAGGATTTGGACATTCTGAATTACTCCTGTGCTTGACTTGTGAGTAACTCCTTATTGTGGACTTGGCATCCCTTGTTGTTCGTCCACTGAAATCATCTCTGTTTTCAGAGAGCCCCTGAAATATAGGTGATCTAGACAGTCCTCCAAGAAGTTTGTTGCTATGGGCATCTCTGACTGACAGGGAGTCGAGACATCCAACTACTAAAGATCAAATGTTTCCTTTTGCAGAGGAAGGATCAAAAGCACTTTCCTGATATTACTGGGTAGAACATGTCTATGTTTGCCAATGATTAGCTATACCCTTGGTTGAATGAAATAATACTATGAACAGATATTTTCCCTATAACTAACCTTACTCTGTCGTTTTATTTGACCAAGAGTCTCTAGTTCTGAACAGGATACTCTCCTCAATCACATGTTTATCTTTCTTCCTGGATGGTTCATTTAGACAAATCATCCTAAGAAATTAGTGACTTGCCCAAAGACACACAGATAGTAAGTGGTAGAGGAGGAAATCAAGTCTAGGTCTTCTGATTCCAAATTCTATTGTTTCTCCTTCTATCAGTAGAGGTATTCAAACAGAGTCTCAATGACCACTTTCATGGGATGTAGTAGAAAGAATGCCTATTAAATTCCAGGTTGGATTAGTGAACTGCTAAGGTCAGCTCAGAAAAGAATCTTAATAAGATCCATTTACATTCTGAGATGTTGGGATACTATGAAATGGATTGTTAATAATAATAAATTTACCAAATAATCTTTTCCTGAAAATAATCCTTTAAAGAATATCTGAATCTTTTAACAACCTTATTATTTAAATAATCCTACTTTCAGTTAGGGATTGCCTTCAAAATCATTTCTTTGTTCAGAGTCTGTTTCCTATAATTGGTACTGTGTGTAGTTGGGTTGGTTCTACTGTTGAGATTTCTCAGTAGCTCTAAGGAATTTAGCTTTGACATCCCCTGGGGATGTCATAAACTACCATTCCTAGAAAGAGAACTGGGTCAAGAGATAAGTGAGGGCTCTTGCTCTCTTCTTGAATTTTAATAGGCTTCTGTGGTTATAATAATTAATGATTAGAGTATTTATATTTACCTTGTAGAATACCTGGCAGGAATATATAGTCCAGGTTGAATAGTGTTCATAATGAAAGAGTCAACAAATAATCTTCATTACTGATTGACGCTAACCACAGGGTAATATTCTGTGATGAACTGTTGAAGCCGATTCTACATCATTTATAAAATAAAATTTCCATTTCTGACATAGTCATTCAAAGAGTTATATTCCATTTGTCATAGTATATTAATTTTAAATCTGTCAAAATTGCCTTTAGCTCCTGTATCATAACACGTTTTAATTATACTGACATTATTTGTTCTACATGCTTCAATAATTCACTATCTTCACCATTGATTGTTCAGTACTGTGTGTCTGAAAGATGTTATTACAAGTCATTGGCATACTGAATATAGGACATATGCTTGCTAATACAGGGTGTCTACCTTGGCCAAGAAAAGGAATCTTTTTGGAAATCTAAGAGATTAATCTTTGAATCTGACTTAGATTTTTAAAAATTGATTTGCAAATATGTGAAGGATCTGTGATTCCCTCAATGTATGGAATCACAATCCTGGGAATTACTTCCATCACTAAATTCTAAGTCCTATATGGCTGAGGCACATAGGGGAAAAGTGACTTGCTAATATATTCCCTAGTCATATGACCCTGGGCAAGTCACTTAACTCCTCTGTAACTTAGTTTCCTCACCTGTAAAATGAGGATAACAATAGCACCTACTGCACAGGGTTGCCGTGAGGATCAAATGAGTTAAGATATGTAAAACACTTTGAGGTCCTTAAAGAGTTTTGTACATTCTAGTTATTTTTATCATTATCATTATGGTTAATTATTTACACATCAGAGACAGGATTTAAATTTAGAGCTTTCTTACTTTAAGTCCAAGATACTTCTACTCCATGCTACTTCTATATTAGGGTTAAATATTTAACATATATTTTGGTTCAGAGGTGAAAGTCCCAAATAATTTACTTTATTTGTGGTAGTCTAATAATCTAGTTTCAAAGAATCTATATGTACCAAAAATTTAAAAGAAAATTTAATATATTGTATCCTTTTGACCTGTTATCCATTCAGGATAATATGATTGCAAGGGCAGAACTTTTTTTCCCCTAGAATATTTTTCTTTTAATTGCGTTGAAAGATCCATAATTTCTTATGCTCTAACAACCTGAAAAATATGTTAGGGAAATCTTATTAGAAGCATTAATTAGTTAAGTAGCACTTTTCTCAATTTTCTTCATATTTATAATTCTACTGCACAAGGAGAGCTGCCCTTAAAGGGGAAGCTGTGTTTGGGGATAAAAGTGGGAGGGGGTTTGTTTAACCTAGTTTATGCTGCAGAAATACTGTATGCTTCAATTAACTCTCAGACTCTCCTCTCCCCTAGATTGGTGGATATTATGAGCAGGCACCTACTCTTGCAAACCATTTCTGTAACTCATTGGTGTAGACTTCTCAGAGAAATGAATAAGATTTCACTTGCAATAAATGTTATGCTTTGCCAGCAAAAGGGAAAAAAAAATCTCATGAATGAGTGAGATGTTTTTGATCTGGTCTTACATATCAGGTTGACTTTTGTTCATAAACAGGAAGAAACTAACTCCCAGATGGCATTTTCCCCCAAGTCTCTCCAGAGAGAAATGTAGAAAATGTAGCTAAGGAAGGAGAGAATGTCCCTCTTTTGATGTTTCAAGATGGAGATGTTATGAAAGCTATAAATGATGAAGTTAGAGATCTGGCTATGCCATTGACTGGTATGGTTGATCCTCTTAGCTCAAGTAATACTTACCAAACAACAGGGTTACTAGAACTAGCTAGCTAAGATAGATGCTTGAAATGGGGTTTGCTGATCAGAATAACAACATTGTTTGAATTAAGCTCTCTTTCCTCCTTTCCTTATTATCTAAAAGTCATCACACATTGGCATCTAGGGGGTATACTAGATAGAGCACCCAGTCTAGAGTTAGGAGTATCTGAGTTCAAATCTGATCTCAGATACTTAATAGTTTAGTGACCCTGGGAAACTCAACCACTGTTTGTCTCATTTTCTTCATCTGCAAATAGGGACAATAATAGCAACCTATCTTGCAAGGTTATTGTAAGGATTAATTGATAGAACAATTGTAAAGTGCTTAGCACAGAGACCAGCACGCAAATAAGCACTATATAAATGTTAGCTATTATTATTATTGTTACCACTCATCCATGTACATGAATGTTATAAAGTTCATTAACTGCTGGATAGATGCAATGTAAGTCCTAGCAAGCTCCCCATTCTGTATTAATACAGCAGCCTTTTTTTTCCTTAGGGATAGGATAAGGACTGGACCTTTGATTTCAGTGGGAGAGGGAACTCACAGATAAGGAAACTCTTACTACCAAATCAGGTCAGCACTTTCTCTGCAACTCTTTTAGATATCTTTAGTTCCTAGACTACTAAGAGGTTAAGTGACTTCCCCAGGGTGACACAGGTTGTGTGTGCCAGAAGCAGGGCTGAAATCCAAGTCTTCAAAGCTCTAGGCTACTCTTGATGCAGTTTAGGGGTTCAGGGGGTCCTGAGACCCCAAAATCACAAGAAGCGGGTCCTGCCTGAAAGAATTCGACCCAAGCCTTCTTTCAGCCAAAGACAAGATTTACTGAAGATTCGCCATATTAGCTAGACTCTTAAGGAGTCTGAGCATCTATGGGCTATTGGCTAGATTCTAAGAATCAGGACCATGGCTAGATTTTAAGAATCTAAGTTGTGGCTAGATTATAAGAATCTAAGCATCTTAATGGAGACAAGATGGACCTTACATACAGAAAGTCTATGGGAGGGACCTAGGAGTGGCCAGTAAGCTGGGGTGAACAGAACTCCTGGGACCTGGACTTCGTGGCCAAGGGAGAATGGAGCCCAGCTAGGATTAAGGGTGGGAAATGGCCGGGGGTCATACATAGGGGTAAGACAATGGAGGGGAGATTGGGTGTAGCCACAACGAAAGGTCAGTTGATGGGATTATAACCTCAGGTGAATGCCAGAGATTTGGCCATGTGGGAAAGTCCAGGGTTTTTCCTTTCTGGGGCCCAGATCCCAACCCCATCACTCTTATCCACTACAACACATTGTCCTTCTATTACTCCAATTGCTATGAAATTCAAGGTAAATCGACAAGTATTTCTTAAGCTTTTACTATGGGGAATGAATTCACAAATGTTAAATGCTGGGGATACAATGATGAACACAACAGTCCTCAAGCACCTCATGTTGGGAGTCAAAAAATAAAACAAATACACAGATAAGAGTAACACCAAGTAGAGAGAAATAATGGAAAAGGAGAGAACCAATGTGTTTTAGAAAAAATTGAAGATGTAATAAACTTTTATTTAAAGAGATATTGGGTAAAAATCAAAATCAGGATCATAGAATCGTAAAATCACAGAATTGGAGTTTGAAGAAAGTTCAACAGCCATTTAGGCTAATCCGCACCCCAAAAGAGTCCCCACCAAACTCTACATGATAAATTATCATCCAGTTTATACTTAAGAGCTCTAAGGAAGAGAAGCCCACCACCCCTTGAGTCAACTCATTCTAATTTTGGATGGAGAGTGTGTGTGTGTGTGTGTGTGTGTGTGTGTGTGTGTGTGTGTGT
>NW_020950062.1:12633188-12883053 GCF_900497805.2 Vombatus ursinus | reverse complement strand
GTGTGTGTGTGTGTGTGTGTGTGTGTGTGTGTGTGTGTGTGTGTATTTTCCTTTGAAAATAAGCCCTGATTTTTCTCTTCAACTTCTACCCTTTGCTCTGGATTCTTCTTGTTGGAGCTAATCAGAACAAATCCCTATTCTATATGACAGTCCTTCAAATACTTGAAAACAAATATAATGCTCTCACCTCATTCTTCTCTTGTCCATATTAAACATCCCCAAAGTTCCTTTAAACTGATCCTCATATGAATGTGCAGTTATTCATGATCCTGGTTGCCATCTTTTGGATGCTGTCTAGTTTATCTTGTCATTCCTGAACTGTGGTATCCAAGACTAAGCATAATACTCTAATTGTCTTCTGAATGCGTCAAGATACACATGGACTATAACCTTTTCATTACTGGAAGCTGTGCCTTTCCTAATGTAGCCTAGAATACATATGAAGGGACCTTTTGTTGAAAAGCACCATCTCACCAAGCCTCAACCATCCTATGCTTGTGAAGCTCATTTAGTGAACCCAAGTGTAAGTCTCCATATTTATCCAATGGAATTTCATCTTATTGGATTCTTCCTGAGGCTTTAATCTGTCAAGATCTTGGATCCTGACTCTATCTTCCAGTGTGTTGGCTAAACCTCCTGGCTTGATGTCATCTGATGAGAATTCCATCTATGCTTTTATCCATATTATTGATTAAAATGTTAAAAAGCACAGGGTTAATCACAAATCCCTGGGAATACTCCACTGGAGATCTTTTACCACATTTAAATTAAAGTATTTACAGCTGTTCTTGGATTCTTATCATTCATCAAGTTATAGATCCATCTAATTGGATTAGATTGGCTATCAGACTGAGAGCCCCTTTATGCTAAGAGCCTATCTGTATTTCTCCATTGCTTACCACAGTGCCTACCACATAGCTGGCAGTTAATAAATGATTGCTGACTTGACTAATTATATTATTATCCACTCCACATCTTGTCACAAGATTAGAATAAGATATTTTATCAAATGCTTTGCCAAAATCTAGATAAACTCTATCTACTGCATTCTGTTCATCTTCCATTTTAATAATTTTGTATGTAATAGAAATGAGGTTAGCTCGGTATAATTGGCCCTGGTGAAGCTGCACAGGATCCTCTGTGCAATGGATAAAATGTTGGATCTGAAGTCAAGAAGACATGAGTTTGAATCCAGCCTCAAACACTTATTAGCTGTGTGACCCTGGAAAGTCTCTTAACCTCTGTTCGCTTCAGTTTCCTCTTATTTTGATGGAAACAATAATTCCACCTACTTCCCAGGATTGTTGTGAGAATAAAATTAGATATTTATAAGGCACTTTATAAACTTTAAAGTAATATGTAAATGCTAGATATTATTATTCTCTTTTTAGCTATCGTCTTTATTTTTCTAGATTTTCACTAACCATTTCTTTATTGTTACTTTGTAGAATTTCCTTTGCTAAGCTTTGTTAGACTTTATCTGGACGACTCCTTATTGGCCCTAGTAATTAATAGAATTTTATGGCAGGTTTAGGCCTTCTAGTCCCCTCTCAGGCTTAAGGGAGGAGATTTAGACTTAGAGTTGGGTTTACATAATTAATGCACCATGGATTAAGTTGATCCAGGTCTAGTTTAATTTCAAAATAAATAACTAAACAATTAAAGAAACGTGTCTCATAATGATAATCTCTGCTGTCAGGACTGAGCATAGAAGAGGCAGAAAAGTTTTACATATGCTATAGCTGGGAGGACAGCTGGCCTGGAGAATCTTACAGCTTTATCTAAAGGATGGTGGGGCTACTTGTTGGTAACAGCTGTTGTTGATGTTGTTGCTAGTAATTATTTCTGCTTACTTTTTTCAGGGTATGTTTCTATCTTGTAACTAATAATATTTTCAGTTGGCACCTAAATCATCTAAGATATTAATTTATTGAATTCTCAACTCCTCATACTTGGCAATGGTTTCCCCATTCCCAACCCATGTGCCTGGAAGTCACTTTCACCACCTTTGTTCTCTTGGGATCTCTGGTATCCTTCAAGAACTCAGATCAAGAGCTACTTCCTACATGAAACCTTTCCTGATCCCATCATGCTTGTGCCAAACTATCTGCTTTTCTCTACTCTATTAGCAGAAGAACATGCATTATACTTTGCTGAAAAAATTAAGACCATTCTTTGTGAGGTCTTAAGAATTATATTAAGGGTTACAAAGTTGGTTAAGGGTGAATCAATGTTATATATAATAGAAGTTTCAAGTGAAAAATATAACAGTGTTTCCAAATTCCCAGGTTGTCATCACAAGTTTAATAACATACCTGAAAAGTTACTTAAAATTAGTCCTACTCAGAAGTCTTCATGCCATGTGCTTCATTTTACACTGCAGCAAAGTCTAATTCCTTCAACAAAGAAGGCTAATGATAGTTTAATGGGTCCCCAAAAGCTGAAGTGAACTAAGTAGATTAGGTTTCCATACTATGTTTGGCAACAATACGACAGGACCCTATGAACAGGGGTTACCAGCATTCCTAAGGAAGGGAAAACTGCTGATCATGAACAGAATTGATCCTATGGGTGGGTATTATACTTTCAGCTTGAGATAGGGAGACCCAGTTTAAAAACCAAACAAATTTAAAAAAAAACTACTCTTTAATAAATGTTTTATAGAGATAAGTATTGATAATATGGATATAAATAATATAGATATAGATCTAGCTATAAATACAGAGGGTAAGATATAGATAGATATATGTATATAATGTTGGGTTGATTTACTCAAACCCACTTAAAGTAAGTGATAATTAATCAATCAATTAATTAACCAATCAATTAATCTCATAGTCCTTAGGCTAAGTGTAGAAAAGTCCTTTCAATTATAGTGGTGTTGTATAACAATTGTGTTCAAACAAGAAGGGAAATCCTGGCCACATTCAAGGCATCTTCTTCAAATTATCAAGTGGGTTGAAAATGGATTGATGTTGAGTTTGGTGCAAATGGAGCATATCTACCAGCCACTTGGGAGATATTGAGGAAAGATATTGAAGAGAGGATCCAATGAGATAGTATTTATAAAATGCTTAGCATAATGCCTGGCACATAGAAGGTGATTAACAAATGCTTTTTCCCATGTACTATGCTTGATTGGCTCCTCTGGCATCTCAGAGCAGAAAATCTAGTCTAAGCAAAGTCATAAGGAAAGGTCAGCTTTTCCCCCAATTTCTCCCCCAAGAGCCTCTCTATCAGTACAAACTATAATAATTTTACTGTTTCTTTCTCCAAATATCTCCATAAACTAGATTTTGCTTCAATCACAAAGAGGCCAGTGCTTTACTACAGAGGGAAATAAATGTAAAGTTAGACAAAGAAGTCAACCCCTGCCTAAATGTTAGGAATTTTCCTAACTGGGAGCTCATAGCAATTGTGACTGAATTAATAGCTTTTTTATTTTGTTGTTTTTTAAACAAACTGACTAAAACAGAGGAGAAGGAAACCAATGGTTTTAAGGGCCATTATATTGCTGACAAGGCTTTTTGTTGTTGTTGTTGTTGTTGTTCAGATGGTTCAGTCGTATCTGAGTCTTCATAAGCCCATTTTGGGTTTTCTTGGCAAAAATAGTGGAGGTGTTTGCCATTTCCTTGTTCAGCTCATTTTACAGAAGAATAAATTGAGGCCAACAGGGTTGTGACTTGCCCAGTCACACAGCTAGTATCAGAGGTCAGATTTGAATAAAGGTTTTCCTGTTTTAAGGACAGGCTTTCTAGCCAGTGTACCATCTAACTGCCACAACAAGGCTTGCAGTGAACTTATTAGTATAATAAGGTATTGCAAATATATACACAAAAACTGTTCAAACATATGCAAACAGTTTAAAGACCAACTATGCACAACAGTTCTTATTTTCCTGCATAAGATTTTCTTGTTGTGCTTAGTATATTAACATTTTTATGTGTTGGTGATTATTTAGTTCACAATGAAAAACAATTTATATTTCTTAAAAGATGGAACGTTGCTTAAGAAGAACAGTAAGTTGGTTGTAGTATAGAGTACTTGAAGGGGTCTAATGGTCAAACCTGGAAAAATAGGCTAAAACAGGATTTTGAAAGGCTTTAAATACCAATGATATATTCTGCCAGGACATAAAATCATATGTTATTTAGCATTATTTTGATATATTCTAGGTCATCAACATGTTCCTATAGTTCAATCAAGGAAGCTTTATTATCGTGCTCATAGTGCATAGATTAGATAGACACATACATACTGAGATAAATGTTAGATCTACATCCCTTAAACTTGAATGTTTTCCAAAATATAGGCAATAGCTTGAGAATTATTCTACCTTCTGGGATGCTGCATAATATTTTTGTCATTTAGCTCTTGCTATATTCTACAGTTAATGGAGTAATCAGAATCTTTGCACATAAAACCATGAATAACACTAGAAATGTTGACTCATTTTCCCATTTGACGAAAGATAATTACAGGGAAAAAACAGAACAAACTTATTATTTCATCTTATCATTATCTGGTATTCAAGGCAGAAAAAATAAAATTTACCCTGATTTAATACCCATCCCTGCCATTATATAAGAAGTATACTCTGATTATAAGAGTAAAATCAATTGAATAAGTATCATTTGTCCCACAATGTGAAGCAATAAAGATTAACATTTACTGATTGAGAATGAGGAAAGACAGGTAGAAGTAATGATTTGAAAGATTTCCATTTGAGAATTTCATAGAGCAGAATCATGTCTTTATATATTATCTCTAGTCTCTTCCCATCCTTACTTTCATTATCTTTTAAAATAAAATAACTAAAATGAAGATGGTAGATTATCCTAAAAAAATGTTATCACCTTCTGACACCAAGGAATATCAAAATGTAGTTATTTCTTAAGTATATAGGCAAAACTTTTAAAATATTTTACTAAAGTAGCTTAACTCCTAATCATTTTATTATCCACTGTATAGTCAGCCTAATTCAATTAGGCAGGTATTTATTAAGTTGCTCTTCCTCTGTTCTTGAAGAGGACCAATGACATCAGCAGGGTGATCTTTTGACTTGCAAGTGAATTAGATTTAAGTGAGCCAGAGTTGTGCAGAGTCATCAGCTTCAGTCTCTCTTCCAGAGTCATCTGAGTCCAGTGGCAAGACATAGGTCAAGACAACTGGCAATAGCTCTGGATGAAGTGGGAGACCTTGGCCTTTTAAGCTAAGCTCTTTCATAGGTCTCATTTTGTCTGAGGCCAATGCTCATTCAGTAGTTAAAGGCTAATTAAGAATTGAGTCAAAATATGGCCTAGTTTTCCTTCACAAAAGAATCAATCTGGGAAAGGAAGAACCTCATAGTTCCTGGTTAGAACAGAAACAATTTATTTATTAAATACCTATGATGTTATTTATTATTTACTGAGTGCCTGTGATGTAGAAATGCCTATGATGTGTCACATATGCCATTTGTAGGTTTATAAAGCATTTACATATATTCTCTCGTTTGACCCTCATAACAATTGTGTTGTATGTGTGAAAGGTATTATTTATTTATTATACCCATTTTGCAGAACAGGAAGCTGAGACTCAGAGAGGTGAAACATTTTGCCCTTAATCACAAAGCTACAAAGTATTAGAGCTGGAACTAAATTCTACATCTTTCTTAATCCAAAGACAAGCATCTCATAAGATAAACATCAATAAAATATGAAAAAAAATTGGAGAGGTTAATGGAATCTAAAATAATTTTTTATAAGACAAGTTATTTTGTATTTTATTAAGAGTTAAAATAGTAGAAAATGGTATAGAGAGGAGCACTGCTCTTTTTAATCTTGAATTAGACCTGAGATGTGAATGGAACTCCCAGAGAGGAAGATCCACGTACTAATGCAAATCTGAACTTACTCTGTAAATTATAAATTTGTAGATACCTACGGGGCCCAAAGAAGTTAATTGGCCGAAGGCAGTTAGCCAGTGTCATGTCAAAGATAGGACTTGAATCCATCTCTTCCTGAATTTGAGGCCAGCTCTCTAGTTATGATTCTGTGTTGCTTCTTTTCAGAGTTATAACAGTTGACATTTACACAGAATAATGTGTGAGAAATTCTTGAGAAAAGGTTTTTTCTATAAAAGACACTATAGAATAATAGAAAGAAAAAAGAGGTTTCCAAGACAGAAGAATTTATTTTGCTGCAAATGGCACAATCAAAAAGGTTTTGAAAAAAGAGACAGATTTAAAATGTAAAAAGAGGTAAAAACCAAGGGCAAAGCACACATAAATGACAGGTATTGGGGCCTTCCATGTTGCCTGACTTTGGCACAATGCAAGCATCACTGGGGGACATACAGAAGCAACTGGGAATTCTCTCACTATTCTGAAATATCAGAAAATAGAATTTCAAAGATATTAACATTCCCTATTTCAATTTTTATAATATTCACAATAGGAAAAGCAAAATACAGGGCAGTAGTAACAGCACACCTAGGGATTCAATGTATATCTATAACCTATATCAGGTTGTTTATTGCCTCAAGGAGGGGAAAGGCGAGGGAAAGATAGAATTTGGAACTCAAAACTTAAAAAGGTTAAAAATTGTTTTAACGTGTCATTGGGGGAAAATAAAGTATTGTCAAAAAAAAGGAAAAGGTTTCTAAAGAGATTTAAGGAGTATTAGTAAGGATAAATTATTTCATTTTCCAACCTGCATTTGTTCTGTTGTATAATGAAGTTCATGAAACTGTTTTTAATTTAAAAAAATGAAAAAGAAAAAGCTATTAATATCATGACACATCATCTTAAGAGAAGACACAGAAAAACTCAGTTTCTTCTAATTGTATATGGAACAGCAAACAATGACTTTTGGTGAATTATTATTATAGAGTTTTAATTCTTGTTATTCTGTATTTGATAAACATGGAAATTTCCATATCCAAAGAAGATAAGAGAATGTTATCTAAAACTGAAATGTCTTATTACCTAAAGCATTACATGTATGTATGTATGTGTGTGTATATATGTATATATAATATATATGATATATATTATATTATAATATAATCATTATAATATATTATAATAATGTTATATATTATAAATGCATACATATAACATATTAGTTCCAAAGCTGTCTTGCTTGTCTGGTCATTAAAAAAAAATACATTCTTTTCTTTCTTTTCTTCTTTTTTTTGGGGGGGGGCAGGGCAGAGAATAATTCTTACTTTCTCTCCCTCTCCTCAAATTTCCCCACTCCAAACAAAAAAACCCTAAATAAGTATATATATAACCGAAACAATTCACACTTTGGCCATGTCTGAAAAAGTTTGTCTTTTTCTACACGTATAGTATATTAGTGTCAAAAATTGGTAAGGAATTTGTCTTTTGGAGTTTGGGTTGGTCATTTTAACAATTAGGATTATTTTAAAGTTGATTCGTCTTTCCCATGTTGTGGTCATTTTACAAAATTATTCTCTTACATCTCCTCACTTAATTTTTCATTACTTCATTAAATTTTACCAATTTTCCCTGAATCCATCACCTCTACAATTTCTTGTTGTGCAATAATAAACCATTACATTCACATGCATAATTTGTTCAGCTATTCTCCAACTGATTGATGCTCTACTTTATTTACAATTCTTTGCTACAACAAAAAATGTTACTCTAAATACTTTTGTACACATGGCACATTTTCCTCTTTCCTTGTTTTATATGATTCCTGGTAGTGCTTTTTCTATCACAAAGAATATGAACAATTTTGTGACCTTTTGGGTACGATGCCTAATTGATTCCAAGAATATTTGGACCAATTTACAACTCCACCAATAGTGCATTAATGCACTGGTTTTCCCACATGCCATCCAGCAATTGTCCTTTTCCTTTTGGTCATCTTTGCAGATCTGATGAGTAAGGCAGAATCTTGATTTATTTTAATTTGAATTTCTATTGTTATTAGTAATTTGCACGATTTAAAAAATGTGTTTGTTTTGTCGCATTTTTTTCCTTTTGAGAACTGTCTTTTCACATACTTTGACCATTTATTTATAGTAGGATGGTTCTGCAAAAAAGTGCCATATATCATTCTTTTGGACAGTTAATGATTTCAAGGAAGCATTGTGATCAAAGAATTAAGTCTTCTCAATTCTCTTTCAATCGATGACCTATGCTTCCATTAATTCATGGCCCAGTGCTAAGCTGTCAAAGTATAGTGAGAATGGACAAAGTTTTTATCAGAGTAAAGCTAAACAAAATTGCTCATTTCCTGATGCTCTTTCTTCTAAGTCTGTGAAAATACACTTATGTTATACTTGAATGTATTTGGCATTTGGAACAAATTCACAAGTATAACTTAATCTGAATCAGTGTGACACTCCCTCTCCCATCACCATCCCAAAATATACCTACTTTTCTAGTTTCATTCAGTATGTTTTTTTTTTAATATGACCAAGCCTAAGGAGTCATTCTTGCTTTAATCTTACTTTCACAGAGCAAATCGAAGTATCTTTGCATTGTGACATCATGTTTCAGTGAAAAACACATACACAGATAAATAAACTCAAAATGTGTATAAAATAAATATTAAGTAACCCAGAGGGGCACTAACAACTAGAGAATCAGGTATGGGCTATTGCAGAGGGTATCACTTGAGCTGGGCCTTGAAAAGACCTACAGGTTGCAAAAAGCAAAGTTGATGAAGGAAAGCATTTCCAGAAATGGACTAGCTTGTGCAAAAGTGGGGAGATGAATTTAAAGGGAAGATCAAGTAGCCAGTTTGTTTGGAACACAGGGTGGGTAAAGGGAAATAAAGTATTAACCTAGAAAGACAGGCCCAATCTCATCTTCAAGTGCTGAAATTCTTCTCTTCCTTCAATGCCCAGATGAAATCAAGCTCCTTTTGAAGCTTTTCCTTATCAACCAAGTTGAAAGCAAGTCTCCTTAAATTTTTCTAGAACAGTTCATCTAAATCTTTATTCCTCCATCAAATTCTATTTTGTAGTATACTTATTTTTTCCATAATTGTTCTATGCTAGAATTAGAATGTAAGCACCTTGAGGTCAGGTATTTTATTGTTTTTGATCTTTCTGTTCCCAGCAGCATCTAGCATAATGCATTACTCCTGATCGAAACTTAAAAATATTTAAATTAAATGACTAGATTAAAAGTATATGACTCATATTGGAGACAACCAGTTTTTGAGTAGGTGAGAACTATGAGAGGAGCTATATGCAGATTTAGATTTGTACATTATGAAGATTAATCTGGATGCTGTGTGTGGAATGGAGTAGAAGGAAAGAAACTAGCACTGAAGAAGATCTAAATAGGAGGGAGGTCCGAAATAGGATAATACCAGTGGAAATAGAACAGTATTCTGCATAGGAGACATTGAGACAGACTGATAGGACTTCACAACTTTGTAATTATAGAAAATGAGGGAAAGGTCAGATTTTAAAGTAAAGGAAATGTGGAAGGAGGAACTTTTTTAGGGGGGAAATTGATGGGTTTACTTCGGGAAATGAATAATTGAAGTATCATTGAAATATCTAGATAAAGAGAACCAACAGGTAGTTGGAAATATGGATCTGGATCTTAGGAGAAGAGTTGAAGTTACAGATTAGATTTGAGAGTCATCTGAATAGAGCTTACAGTGAAGTTTGCACAGTGGTTGTAATCACTGGAGGATATAATAAAAGCTAGTATTTATATAGTGCCTATTGTCTGTCAGGGTCAGTGCTAAGCACTTTACTTTAAGTATCTCATTTCATCCTTACAGTATCCCTGTAGGTGATGTAGGGCAATGTAGGTATAGGTGATGATATTATACTCATTTTATAGCTCAGCAAACTGAGGCAAATAGAGCTTAAGTGATTTGCCCAAGGTAACACAGCTAGTGTGTGTCTAAGACCACGTCTGAACTCAGGTCTTACTGACAATATGCCTAATACTCTATCCACTATGCTATCTAACTGCTTTAGGGAGAGTATAAAGAGAAAAGGGAAGAAAGCTGAGGACAAAGATGCTGGTGGGGATGAAGGGTGCAGGGTGCTGGAATTTTATTTCAGGATAAGGAGGAGATGGAAAATACATAAGTTAATGGAAAGAATGATCAGAGAGGTCAATGTCAAGCCAAGATTTTATAGAGTAAAAGAAGCCAAGGAAGAAATTATCATATACTACAGAGAGGTGAAAAATGGTAAAGGTCCCAGATCTGTTGACTGAAGGCAGGGGGATGTCATTGGTGATTTTTAGTAGTATTATTTTAGTCACATAATTGGGGAGGAAGTCAGATTGGAAGGAGTTAAAGGGTGAATGGAAGAAACAATAAATGTATTACTCTTTCAAGAAGCTGATATATGAATAGAAGAGGAAAAATCAGAGTAATAGTTTTAAGATTAACAGAGTTGAGTATTTTTTTTGGTTAACTGTAAGGAATACTTGAGAATATTTATTGTCTGAGGGATAGGATTTGATGGAGAGGAAGAGACTGAAAATTCAGAGCAGATAGAAGGGGATGGTTGGAGTATGGTCCTGGATGGGACTTTGGTAAGGAAGAAAAGTTCTGCCTCTTCAGAAATAGAAGGGCTAGAAGAGAAAAAAGAAATATTGGGCTGGAGAGAAGGAAAGTCAAACGAGATCATGATAGATGACCTTGAATTTTTATTAACAGAAGAGGTGAGGTCATCTGTTATAGTAGAAATAACAATGAATTTGGAAACCAAGGACCTGGATGCAAACCTATTACATCTTAGTTTTGACCTTAGGTCAAGCTACTTCTCTAAGGGAAATGATTCCTCTCTGTAAAATGGAGAGTTTGGACTAGAACAGGGGTGGGGAACCTGCAGGTTTAAGGCCACATGTGGCCTTCTAGGTCCTCAAATATGTCCCTTTGACTGAATCCAAACTTCACAGAACAAATTCCCTTAATAAAACGATTTGTTTTGTAAAACTTGGACTCAGTCAAAAGCCTGCACCCAAGGAAGCAGAAGGCCACCAGTGGCCTTGAGGCTGCAGGTTCCCCACCTCTGGCCTAGAAAAATAGTATTAAATATGAGATCTATTGAGACTAAATGGGAAGGGAGAGAATTGAGGGTTTGAGGACAATGGAGGGAGTTTGGCATGGCCATCTGGTAAATGTGATAAAGAGTAAAAAATTCATGAATGGGTCTGGTGTTGTAGGGTATATCTATAATCTCTCCTGTGCAGGCTGAAGCTAGTGAATTTCTTGAGTTCAGGAGTTCTGAGCTGTGGTAGTGATGAGGCAAATCAGATATCTTCACTGCATCTGGTACTAACATAGTGAGCCCTTGGCAAGGAATGCCACCAAGTTGCCCTAAGAAGGAAGGGCAAACCAGCCTGTCAGAAATGGAGTAAATCAAAGTTTCAGTGTTGATCATCAGTGAGATCGAACCTTTTACTGAGTGGCCGCTGCAATTTCAGCCTGGGCGAGGTAACGAGACTTAAATCTTAATAGATAGGTAAATAAATAGATAGATAGAGATAGAAAGATTAAATAGATAAATGAATGAATGAATTTTTTTGCTGTTATTTTTATGGTACACCTACTATGCATTTGGAAATTACACTATTAAAATCATTTTAAAATATTTGTTTTTCTCCCCATCCCTTCCATTATCCTTTCTAGTGTCTACTCTTCCTTAGTAATTATTGCCCTTCAGCTATCTCCTAATATCAGGGGGTCCTCACTTCACTATACTATCCAGGCTGCCAATAGTCCCAGACTTTCTCAGCTTTATAAGCAAAACTTACCAGTGATATTTCTCATTCCCTCAGGACCTTGTTAGCTGAGTAATGTAATAAAGTACTAAAACATATACATACATACATATATATATATACACACATATATATAATATATATACACATATATATACATATAATGTAATAAAGTAATTGAAAATGTCCTCTTCCCTTATAATAGCAAATATATCCCTAAAGAGAGAATCTGTGGACATTTTAAACTCCATAGTAGTCCTAAGAGGAGAAGCTTTACAGAAAGGGGACCTTTCCAGGTGTCTGTCACGTCAAATACAAAACTGTCTACTCTGCCCAGACATAAGGTCAGAACTGCCTATTTTAGAGTTATTCATGTTTCAGTTTAAAATATGAAGCATAATATTAGATCAACTCTGATAATGGTATGAAATATTCATCACCTTAGTTATAAATGTTAACTTCTTTGTGGTAAATGTCCTTTTCATGAGGTGAATATTTCACTCCAAAATGGAAGTTATATAATGCCATAAGAAATGTAACCATAAGAAGCAGGAATGAAGCGCAGAGCTCTTCACCATAGCAATGGCTAACAAGATCTACCTTGATCCATTTCCATCCAATATGGTTTTTTTCATCTAAACTCCCATAAAATGTAAGGATCACATTTTACCTACCATGGTATAATATTTCTAGCAATAGGAACCCAAACCACTTACTGAAAGAACAAATGGGCCTCAACAACATACAAAACACACAAGGTTGGAATAGTCATTTTTCTCAACAGAAATAACTAAGTTATGCTATAATATACAACTTTTTCTACCATAAATTAAATTAAAATGAAACAAAGGATTTGATAGATATTCAAACTGTAAAACTCAAAATAGATTATATACATAAGGAAGCAGAAGATTTTAAAGTATTTGAGAAATTACCTTAGAGGGAAAATATGGGGACATAATTATTCAAAATAGTGAAAGAAAATGTTTTAAATAGTGCAATTTAGGGGTCCCCAACTTGGAGTATAAGTACTCCAAGGGGGTATGTGAAACATGTTAAAGTGGCATAAAAAGAATTGATTTGACTGTGTTTTAAAATTTACTAAAATTTATTTTTTTTGACATTTAACAACTTTATGAGACTAAAAACATTGTTCTGAATTAAATTTTCTTCATGAAAACTAATATTTATTTTTTATAAACATATATGTAGCATACTTTAAAATTTAGTTAAGATAAATTTCTTTTTACATTGGGTAGATAAATAGCTCAGGATAGGAAAGGCTTGGGAACCCCTGTTGTAATTCTTTGTAGAACAAAGAACAGATTTTTTTTTTAATGGGGACTCCATTTAGCAAATCCTCAAGAGGAAAACCATATTCAGAAATGTTCATTTGTATTATTATATGAAGCAAAGTATACTAAAAAGTACTTTTTATTAATTTTTTTAAAAGGCTATTTTTCAGATGACAAAAAATACAACTATATGGAATATTTGCCCATAAAAGAGTCCGTCAGCCAAATACAATTTCTCAATAATTTACTGTGTGTCAGGCACTGTGCTAAGTACTAGGATAAAAAGAAAAGCAAAACCATAGTATTTACCTTCAAGGAGCTCACATTCTCATGGGGGAGCAACATGCAAACAGCAATGGACATACGAGATATATACAGGGTAAATGGAACAAACTTTATAACCTATTGTCCTGTAATATAATTAGTTTTCCTAAAGTGTTTTCTGATGTTTTTGTTACCTTTAAATACAAGGGCTAATAACTTTGTGGAAAGAGAGGACCATCACTTACCTTCATAATACACTTTAAACCCATGGGCACTCACTGCAAAATCACTGGTCAAACGTAGTGAGAAGACAGACTTGGTACTTGTCACAGGTGGAGGCAGATGGAATCCTGTTAACCTAAGAATAGAAATTGAAATCCATGGTTAAACACCTTGTAAATATAGTTCAAAAGCTGTTAAATAATGTGCCTAAAGTGATCTCTAGGCCCCCAGGTGTTTGTCTTTCTGAGTCCTGAAGAGAGCGCTACCTGTTCCAGAACAAGACAAACAAGGAGATATGTCCCATGGGTTGTCAGTAGGGCTGTGTCATAGCTTATGTATAACACTCTTCCTGTACTTGTCAATTCCTGCCAAGGCCTCTAACTCTTCCAGGGATTATTTATTCTCTTTTAGCATCAACTTCTTCATCTTTAACATAAGGACAACATGTATAGGACCAACCTCACAGAGTTGTGCACAAGTTCAAATGACATAATATATGATGTATTACAGAGATGGGGGAAACAGAGAAGGAAAGTGGAAATTAGGAATCTATAAAAGCTATTGTAAGAGTTTAGGCAGGGCTGACATGAGTTATTTATTAAATTTAATCAAACCATTCACCAGCTGATTATTATCTCATTAGAAACTGTGAACTCCTCAGTAAATTGGTGGGATTGTTTTGATATAAGTATGGAATTTTGGATGGGAAAGCTAGGATTTCTTTTTCCATTTTAAAGCATTTTTTGTTTTGTTTTTTTTTTTGCATTTTATAAACTTGGTTTGAATTCAGTAGTCACAATTCAATTCACTTTAAATCAATAAGCACCTGTTATGTTTTAGAGATACAAAAGTAAAGATGAAAGACTATCTTTCTCTTCAAGGTGCTTATCCATTGGTAAGCAGGAGAATAGAATAACATGATTAAGACCTGTACCTTGGGAATCCTACTATGTCTTAGTAAACAATCTTTATGAATTGTGGAGGCCAAAAATATCCATCATCTATAAGTCAACTAGAATGCTCCTGCTTACCCATTAGTAAAAACAAGTAGAGAAGTAAGTATTTGTTAACAAAAGTTAAAATGCATGAGGAGGAAAATGGCATATTTTATTGTGTTTGCTTATTTGTTGGTGGGGAAGTAGAGGAAGCAGATATTGCTGATGAAATAGAAAAAAATGTCAGATTTTCTTTTGGCTAATGCTTGTACAAATTATTTCAAACACATCTGGTCTGTACTAAAATAGAAATAAAACCAAAATATATAATAGTATTTTCAATTCTATTTTGATAATTTATATATATATATAAACATTGTGTGGTTTTTAAGCCCATTTTAACAAATTTCCCATTGTTATTAAAAAAGGTTCAATGTCATTCTTTTATTACTATCTAAATCTACAGTTCTCAGAATTATGAACTTGTGTGTTTGTACAAGTCAGCATTATAGGAACAATATCTATTATAGCACTCAGGACATATTTAGCATTCATTGAGCCAGACTATCATTAAGTTTCATCCTGGGTGTAAGACTGTCACTTTTAGGATACTCAGTAACCCTGAGATGATAGGATAATTTATTTTATGCATTATTGGTGCAGTGCACTAAATGGTATCCTAGGTGGCCTGGAAAGTTATTGTTTTCCCCCTAGTACATGGCAACCTTGCCATGTCTTAGTCAGCCAAAAAGATAATATGATGTTGGACCACATTAAGAGAGGCCTAGCTTCCAGGAACATGAAAGTAATAATCCTGCTGTACTCTGTCACCATCAGATTACATCTGAAATACTGTGTTCAGTTCTGGACACTAGAGTCTACAACTGTCATTGATTGATGAGTTGGAAAACAACTGTAGAATGGCAAGCACAATGGCAAAAGATCCTGGTTCCTTTGCTCTATTGACAGCCTGCCACCCCCAGTGAGCCCTGCCATACTTTCTACATATTTTATTCCTGCCATCTGAAACAAACTTAGCTATGTTTACAGAGTCTCATTTTCCAACCCAATCTAATCCAATAAATCCAATTCAATCCAACAAAGCATTTACTGTGTTCATTTTATGTGCAAGGTACTTCACCAGATGCTGGCAATAAAAGTACAAAACCAAAAAAAAACCAAACAAATCACAAATTAAACAACAACAACAACAATAGTATCTACCATAAAAGAGATTATATGTGTATAAAAGGAATAAACTATATAAATTAGATAAGAATATATGTGATTATTTGAGGAAAAAAGCAAACCCATTAATAATTAGGGGGATCAGAAAAAGGATTCCCATAAGAGATGTTGTATGAAGTTAAGCTCTCTTTGAAGTTAGGGAGTCTAAGAGGCAGAGGTGTATAGGAGTATATTCTGGGCATGAGAAATAATTTGTTTCCATAATGTATCTGAAAGACCTATTCTAGTTGACTTATAGATGATGGATATTTTTGACCTCCACAATTCATGAAGATTGTTTACTAAGACATAGCAGGGTTCCCAAGGTACAGGTCTTAATCATGTTATTCTATTCTCCTGCTTAAGTATCTTCAGTGATTTGGAAATGAAGGATATGGTTTTTGAAAAGCCTATGAAGACTTGTATGAACTGATGATGCAGAATGAAGGAAACAGAACCAGGAAAACAATTTATACAATGACATAAATGCTAAAGGCAACTTGGAAAGATAATAATAATCAAAAACAATCCCAGAGAACTAGTGATGAGCATGCCACACATCTCCTGATAGAAAAGTGAAGGACTAAGTGTGCAAAGTGAGACATATTTTCTTGGATATGGACAATGTAGAAATTTGCTTTGACTATACATATTTGCAACAACTTTCCCCTCACTCCCTTTATTGGGATGGGTGAGTAAGAAATTGAGAAAGTAGATTTTTGCTGACTTTTAAAAAATACAATTTTAAAAAATTTTAGTGACTCTCTTTTACCTCAAAGATAAAATATAAACTAAGATTATAGACTCATTATTGATATAGACCTTAGAGATAATTTATTTTACCATTCTCGGTTTACAGTTGAACTGAGGTCCAGAGAGGTAAAAAAAAAAAAAATTGACTAGAATTACACAGATAATTAGTATCTAAGGTGTGACTGAGTCAATTATGCCCTAATTAAAATTCCAGTGTGCTATGCACTACAACATGTTGCCTCTCTAATTTGCTATTTACACTGACATTCATAAATCTTCAAAATCTCCTGACATTATATTTTTCCAGTTTTATTTGACAATATTTCCCTTCATTTACTCTACATTACAACCAAAATTCAATATTCAATCTACCATCTCTAGAATTTTCACAAGATTTCCTTTTTACCTAAAATGTATTCCCTTCTTATTTCTACTTTTTAGGATTCTGGCCTTCAGTCAAGTTCCTGCTTAAGAATCACTTCCTTTTGGAAGCTTTTCCTACTCTGCTTCCTCCCAGTTGTAAGTCTTGTCTGCTCCTTGTACTTCCTGCACTTCATGTTTATTTCCCTGTGTGTAGTATCAGGACAACTCCCCTCTCATACATGGTATCTCAAGAAAAAGCAGTCAGAATATTTACATTCACTCAAGAGCTTTCATTTTTCACTTTGTGCGTATGTGTGTGCATGCGTGTTTAATGTGTTAAAGTCATGAAATTTACTAGTCAGTTGGAAGATAAAATTAGCTCAAAATAAAGGCCTTTGATAAGATAGAAATAGAACACTCCCTCCATTAATGTAGGGTATACTTTTCCAAAATTACAAACACTATCAGTGGCAAGACTAGACATACCTAGTGAACATGTGTGGCTAGAGACATATGTGGGCCCTGCCTTTATTACACATATTTGTCCAACAACAGATCTCCCAAGCCTTGATTCTCCCTAAATGAGGATATGTTATATCCTTTCATCCACATCACCCCACTAAGTTATGAAACTATTTGAGGACTAAGAATGTTAATTTTTTTTCCTTTCTATATCCTCCAAATTTTGCATAGTACCTCACACACAATAGCTGCTTCTTGAGTTGGGGGAGAATATTGACAGTATGAATTCTTTTGTAGTCTTGAAGGGGTTATTAAATGAAATCCCAGTTAGTAGTTTATATTTAGTAAGGCTCCAAAGTGCCCATTTTTTCCTTCCAAATGGAAAACATACCCTTTTGATTAGATTAAGGCTAAATTAATTTGCAGTAAATGCATCAACAAAAGCAAGAGAAATTAGATTAGACAATGTAATTTTCTGCCAAACAACTACTGTCTAAAGAGAATCAGAAAAAAATAATTGTGTCAACTTTAGCTGCTGCTCGTGATGATGAATGTTCACAACTAGTAATCAACGCTTTCAGTGTTAAAATTGTGATCGTTAACATTAGAATGAAACAAATATAACAGTTAATTCTTTGCATGAAATGAAAAAAGACACTGAATAACATTAAATGATACCATTGAATTCAAATGATAGTAACTATGCCAATAATCTCAATAGTATTCTGATGGAAGCACAATTGACTCATGATAATAAAGTTAATAACTAATAAAATCTTTGCTTTATATGTACCTAACAACTTTAAAATCATTCCATTAATTCATTTTGGGAAAGATGATTTTATTACTTCCCTTACTGCACAGTTAAAGCAACCCTAGAATGTCTTACCTTTGATGGCATAATAGAATCTTAAAGATTCTCAAGTCACGTAATTATTCATGAAATATATATTGAATGTTGTTGTGTATAAAACACTGTTTTAGACTCTAAGATGGAGGGTTCCTTTATCATTATTATGTATTATATAATATATAATATATTACATATATTATGTATTATATATATTATAATTTTCAGATATGCTATGCTCCAAACACTGAACTACTTACTGGTCACACCGGATACATGGCCCTGTAGCATCCTGCTTCCATACCCCTGGTCTAAGCATTATCTATGCTGATAAATATCCTTTTCCTCTTCTTCCTATTAAAAACCTTATCCATCTTTTATGACTCACTTCATATGCAATCTCTTCCCTAATACCAACCCTAATCCCTCTTCCCTAAATTACTAACAATCCTTTGTCTATCAACCTCAACCAAGGCTTACTTTCTTTTTCTCTTATTTACATACCATACATCACTTTGTATTAATAATACAATTAGCATTTATATGTTGCTTTAAGATTTGTAAACAGCTTTATGAATATTCTCATTTTATCCTCAAAACCACTCTGGGAGGTAGATGCTATTATTATTCCTATTTTGTAGATGAGAAAACTGAGGAAAAGATATGTTAAGTGATTTGCCCCAGGGTTGTAAACCTAAGTGTCTGAGGACAGATTTGAATTTAGGTCTTCCTAATTCCAGGTCCAGTGCACAATTTAGCAATGGTGTTATATCCTAACACTAGATTGTACATTTCCCACAATTAAGGATCAATGAACAGAATCATCAGAAAATCTAATACATGTTCAGATGAGAGAAGAAATAATAGTTTTCAGCCTCAAGGGTGACAATGATTCTATCACCCATCCTAACTATGATAACAATGTGTTTCTGAATGGTACTTTTCCTCCTTTGTTCTTCTAGGTCAAGGGTTAATACCCCTCCCCCCACTTTTTTTAATGTTATGGACCCCTTTGACAGTCTGGTGAAGTCTATAGAACCCTTCTTAGAATTGTATTTTTAAGCGTATAAAATAAAATACATAGTATTGCAAAGGAAACCAATCATACTGAAGTTACACAGCTTAAAAAAAAAAGTTCATTTACCTTAGGTTAAAAACCCATATTCAATGCCACCAGGTACAAAGCCAAGGTTTAAAATCAGTTAGTACTTTATCCATGGATTATTAGTAATGAAAATCATCATACTGAATATAGAAAACACTTTCAGTCTCATAAGCTTACATAGGATCAATTATAATTTGAGAGGAAAGTTACTTCAGTTAGGGTAGAGTGCTAAAGCCAATATTAAAGTTTAGGTCGCCATTCAAGCCATTTTTTTTTATCCTAAATCACTGAAAGAACCCCTTATATTTGATTGCTGACCATCCATGGTCAGTGAGATTTGAAAGATCATGAAGAATTTGAGAGGGCCTATGGGAGAAAAAAAAGGGGGGTGAATGTCATCGAAGAGAGAGACAGAGAGAGAGAGAGAGAATGAGAGTTAATTTTAAAGCTATTCAAAAGGCCAGTGAGTTTGATAATGATCCTATAATCCTAATTCTTAGAAAAATTCTAGAATGGATTAGCAATGACAGAGATTATAACGAAAAGGAACAGACAACAATGAAAAACCAGCACAGCTTCTTGTCCAAGATTATGCTTCCGTGTCTTGTGCAATGGCTCATTCAAAGACTAAGGATTTGGATAAGTAAGTCTTATAATAACAATAAAGATAATGATCTTACTGTCACTACTACTAATATCCCTGGGGCAACTAAGTGGTGCCATGGATAGAGCACTAGGCTTAGAATCAGAAAGACTCATCTTTATGAATTCAAATCAAGTCTCAGGCACTTATTAGCTGTGTGATCCTAGGTAAATCATTTAGCCCTGTTTGCCTCAGTTAATCATCTGTAAAACAAGCTGCAGAAGAAAATGGCTAACTACTTCAGTATCTTTGCCAAGAAAACTCCAAACGGGGTCATGAAGAGTCAGATACAATTGAAATGACTAAACAACAACGATTAATACCCCCAAGAAAAAATGGCCACCAAGGTGATTAAAAAGTCATTCATAGGAAGATAAACACAGATAAAAGACAATAGGAAAAAGGTTAAAAGCAAACAAGACTTTTTTGGAAACTCAGGAACTCCTTGCCACAGTCCTAAAACTGACTTTATATCCTCTTTACCTAAAGTATCCAGGATTAATCCACCTGAGAATAAAGATGGCTCAAACTGACCCATGTCTGCTCCATAATTTCTTTACTGGAGCCACACTGGAACTCTGGGAGTACAGGAGGATGTAACCTAAGCCTCCTCAGTTCCTCAACTCATTTAATTAACTTAGTTCAGTTATACTGGCTCCCCCACAATAGGTTCATTAAGAATAGGTCATCTCAGACTAAACTAATTTCCTCTTTTTTTTTTTATTGGATTGCCAAACTTGTAGAACAGGGAAATACGGTAGCTGAAGTTTACCTGGTTTTATGCAAAAGATTTAATAAAGTATCTCAAACTATTCTTAGGAAAAAAGATAGAGTGCTGTGGGCTAGATAATAATACAAATAGAAGAACTGATCATTTGTTGAATGGCCAGATACAAAGAGTGTTGTTAATGGTCCAATATCAATTTTACAGGTGATCTCCAGTGTCCTCCAGGGATCCAAAAGTCCAAAATCTATGCTTGCCCTGTACTATTTTACTTTTGTTTTTGATGTTGCTGTTAAATTAATTTTGTGGATAGTGTTCATAGCCACAAGGCTAGGAAAACCAGTTAACATCCTGGAAGACAGAGCCACAATCAAAAATATCTTGTCAACCTAGAGCATTCGGCTAAATTTAATCAAATAAATTTCAATAAGAATAAATGTAAAGTCTTATACTTTAGTTCAAAAGCACAAAATTGTTGAAGCATAGCTAGACAAATGTTGAAGTGTGGATTGTTAGTGGACTGTTAGTCCAATGCGAGTAAAAAATGTTATATGGCATGAAAAAAAATCTAATGTAATTTTCTGTTACATTTTGAAAACACAGCTAGCTTCAAGGAAGTAAGAGGGCATAGAAGAATTCATTGCACTCTTCCCTCTACTCTCTTCAGACCACATATGGAGTATTTTATTCAGTTCTTGGCACCACACTCTAAAAGAGGCATTGATAAGCTGGAATTGTCTAAGGTAGGGCAACTAGGATGGTGAGGGGCCTCAAGACTATGCAATATGGGGATCAGGTAAAAGAAGAGATGATTAGCCTAGAGAAGACTGGGCAGAAGGGGTATGATGGATGCCTACCATGTTCCATGTGGAAGAGGGATTAAACTTTTGACCCCAGAAAGCAGAACTAGGAGCAAAGGGTGGAGGTAAATTTAAGGTTCGATGTTGGTAAAATTTGAATTATACATAAGTATAATGAAATACCTCAAGAAGTAGTGGTTTCCCTGCCATTGTAGATCTTTAAACAGAAGATTTATGACAACTTATATGGTAGATTATGGAGAGTAGGCATTCCTTTTTGGAGACGATCACTGAGATTCCCACTCTAAATTCTGTGATGTCTATGTATTAAATTCTCAGGTATACAATCCCACTCTCTCACCATAATTCTGGTCCCATATCATCATGTAGAGATCTACATGGATATTCCATAAACACATCAAATTCAACAGTCTAAGATAGGCCTCAGTATCAGTTTATCTAAAGTTAGCTCATCTCCCACTACAACTTATTTATGAATCTTTTCATTACCTTTTGGATCAGCCACAAATGGTTCTATAGTGGTTATGGTGTTCCAATATTCATAGTCAGATAGCATAAATACTGCATGTTTATAAATACATGTATATATATTTTCCCAATAAATATCTGTGATTCCATTGGTATAGTAAACTAGAAGGGGATTGGAAGGGATCCCCTCTGTCAGTGAAAACAGGAAGTGGTACTACAATCTGTGACCTCATAGAGTTACCTGGGGCATTGAGCAGTGAAGTAATGTGTGTGTGATCTTGGTCAAACATACTCATGGATTAGACTGGATTGGAATGGATTATATTAGTTTGGGTTGTATTACATTGCATTATATTGTACCATATCATATCTTATTTAAATAAATTAAATAAGTCTTTATTATATGTCTCCTATGTGTGAGAGAAATTATTATTTCTCTCTCATGTTAATAGCCAATTATTAAAATTGGGGAGACCCCAGCTTTTTTTCCCTGTCCTATTTCCTCTCAAGGACAGGCTGATGGGTGATAGGATAAACATTCTCCTCATTCTGGGTATTCCTACTCCTCCCAACTAGTTTAATTAGGCCTAGCTGGAGATAGATTCTTTGTTTAGATTGCCCAAGGCTGGGGGTGGTATGGGTACAGGGATAATCTCTCTGACCAAGAGTGACATGATGTCACTCTCAGTCCTTCATTGAAATGAGCTTTGTAAAGTTCACCTCATTAATTATTAACTAATCAGAGTAGATTGTCACCCTCAGGAGCACTCCTCTTTCAAAGGCCATATAAGCCATGAGCCTGCCTCCATGATTAACTCTGGCATTCCAGAGTGCCACTGATTCTTTTATTAAAAATGCTAGCATTATTAATAAAATGATTAGATTACCCAGAAATCATGTCTCTCAATCTTTTTAAATGCCACACGTGCAAGACACAGAGGATATAAATTTAAAACATCTCTGTTCTCAAGGGTCCTGGTGAACATTAATTCACATAAATGTATAATAATTATACAAATAAATGACTGATAAATTTATACTTAGTAAAAATATAAGTCAGAGTGTAGGGGAGGCATTAACTAGGAAGAACAGGAACCTAAGTTAAGGCTTAAAGGAAGTTTGGTATTTCAAGACGTTGAGGTGAGGAGGGAAAATGCTACAGGCATAGGGATTAAGGGTTGAAGAGGAAAAATCCTGGGCAAATGCAATGAGATAGGAGATAGAATACAGGTTTGGGGAATGTCAAGAGACTAGTTTTATGGGGGGGGGGTTTTTTTTTTTTTTTTTTTTTTTTTTTTTTTTTTTCCAGAAGGTTAGGTGAAGGGGAGCAATGTAAAATAAGTCAGGAAAGGTTAGCTGGGGAAAGACTATGTAGAACCTAAGTGTGAAACAAAAGAGGATATATTTTATTCTAGTGGCAATAGGGGACAACTGAAGCTTCTTGAGTAGAAGAATGATGTGATCAGAATAATACGTACTATATATTGATCTTTTAGAAAATTAGAACATGTTTCTTGATTAGTCATTTCAACAATTTCCCGTATAGAAATTGTAAAAAGGCACAAATAAGTGACAATTGGCCTACCAGGCAAGGAAACTTTGATTTGCTATTACAGTCTTGGAGATTTAAATTGGTGATATCCTAAAAGACATAAAGGTTTCTTTTGTGAAAGATGTGACAATCAACCTTTAACTGCAAACCAAATAAGCATTTGTCTAAGAAAGAGGAAGTCAAAGTTATGAAGATCGATGTTCTTCCAGCCCCAGAATTAAATTAGAACAATCTCTTTTAAAGTTCTAACTTAAGCTGATGGGAATAGTCCTATTCTGTCATGCCAAAATGCATCTCCATAAACTGTTGACAACAGAAAATATTGTTGTAAAGGAGCCAACAACATGATTACACTGGCAGCTCTTAGCTCAAGTGCACTTACAATCTAACACCGAAGCTATAGAAAGGAAAAGAAGCAAAAATTTATGACATACATTTTAACATTTAGTGTCTGCTTTTTCTAGTGCAAAAAAATGTTCTTTTGAAAAGACAATGTCTCCTCTAAACTATATCCCACACTGTGAAGTTCAAAGTTATTTTAGATAAGACAGAAGTGATTTTAAAATATGTGACTAGAACTCGCCATACAATATCATTGATATTATGCGGGGAGGGGATGGGGAGAGAAGAGTGAACACTTGTCAGCACAAATGATCGCAGATTATTTATAAAGCGTCCCCCCCCAACTTTTTTTATCTATGGAGGGAAGGAGGGACCAGACATATGATTTCATTAGTATAGGGAGCAATCATTGATACCTTCCTTTATAAATGAAGTTAGACACCTTTTCTGAATTTACTGTATTGAAAGAGTTGCCTGAGGCACTATGAGATTAAACAATTTGCCCAGAGTCACACCTTCTGTTTATGTCAGGGGAAGGATTGGAAACCAGGTCTTCCTAACTGGAAAGTGAGCTCTTTATCCACTATATCATGCTGCCTCTTACATACACAGAATACATTTATGAAAAGGTATACAGACAAATATGTAAGTTATTATTGCTACAAAGTCTGAAAACCCATTCAATAACAGTAGATAGAATGCTAGATCTGGAGTCAGGAAGAATACAAATCCAGTCTTAGAAACTAGCTGTGTGAGCCTAGATAAGTCACTCAATAGCTATTTACCTCTTTTCCCTTAAATGTAAAAGGGTAATATTAATAGTACCTACCTCCCAGGGTTGTTTTGAGGATAAAATGAAATAATATTTGTAAAAAGCTTATCTTAGTATCTGAGTAGGTGCTTATATGAGACTAGTTATTATTATTATTTAAAGAAGTTTGGAAAAAGACTTCTTGGAATCAAAATAACTGTTAAGATGAGAAATTTCTTACATATTTAGAAACTGAAGTCATTTCAATCTAATAACTAATGGTTGTCATAAATCAGTGCATAATATCCAACGCTATCATGCTTTCATAGACCATTTTCTGATCACTAAAGGTTTATAATACAATATTCAGTTTATATTTGTGGATTCAAGGATTAACAAGAATGAGAATGAGCTGAAACTCATTGGATTGTATATCTGTGTTTAAAATTTTTGCAATGAGCCCCCACTAATTTGGATTTTTTTTTTTTTTACTGAGGTAGTTGGGGTTAAGTGACTTGCCCAGGGTCACACAGCTAGTAAGTGTCAAGTGTCTGAGGTCAAATTTGAACTCAGGTCCTCCTGACTACAAGGTCAGAGCTCTATCTACTGCACCACCTAGCTGCCCCTAATTTGGAATATTTTGAGAGAGATCATAGGAATTTGGGAATATTTTCCAAGAAAGGTAATTGCATTGCACTCTGATAATATAACATCAATACAACAAAATGCTGTGTCTACACAAAACTCACTAACATTTTAAAAGGCTAAATTTGGTTCTATTTGTTTTCTTTTCAGAACCCAAATATTCAATTTCATCCTTAATAAAATCCATTTTCACATAAAATTCACTTCATTCCTTTTTTGTTCTTGCTAGCTTACACTCCAGGGATTTTCCTGATTGGCTAATGGATTGGGAACATGAATATGCAAGGGATGCCAAACATACATGAATAGTTTCAGAGCTGTTAGATACTAAATATAGTGCTTAGTCTAACTAGGTTAAAACATCTAGTTCTTAAAATAATAGTACACCCAGGCTTCACAAAATAATTGCAACATGGTAAGCAGGCCCATTATATCAGTGTTCCAGAAAGGTTCACAAACAGAAATATTTAACAACCTTGTGGATATTTTGCTACTGCTATTGGGGAATGAATGGTGGGAGGACGGTAGGCACATTGTTTTTAATTAACAAAAATTGAGTCAATGTCTCTGTATTGACAGTTAATTTTGCTAATAAACATATTTCAAAAGCCAATTTAATGAACAGATAAGAACCAATTGGCATGGGTACATTTATATGATATGAAAATAAATGTTAATGTGTTTGAAAAATTGGGTTAAGTAGTATAAATATTTTATAGTCAATTTTGCTTAACAAACTTTCTGTCTATAATTCCAAGGTAAAATTCTGCCTTGTCTATATCTAAATAATGATTAATTCTAAATCTGAGTCTACCACTCCTAGTGCCACATCTGTGTCAGGACAAGTTGATTTCTCTAACAACCTAGGGACAGAATTTACTATAAAATAATTTTACTATAAATTTAGAAGCATGAAGGCTGTTTGAAAGTCTAACAATATAATTTAATTCAAAGAACTCTGGAAAAGAGATTAATTTAAACTCACATGAACTAAGATTTTCAACTAATCTGATAAAAAAAATCTCATTAAGTTCATATTACATGGAAATGTTGGGGCAGATTAAAAAAAAAAGTTTATAGAAGAGTCCTTCCCTCCCCTCAGAGTTTGCAGTCTAATGTACAATATTACAAGATGAATGCATTAGAATCACAAAAGGAAAGGCCTCCTGGAAGAGGTGTTATTTGAGTCAAGCTTTAAAACGTAGGGAGGAATTTAACAGGCAAAGAGGAACAGCATTTTAGTCACAGGGAGAGCCTGACTGTATGTTCACTTTTCAGAGAATTTCATGTCCCTAGCATTGTGCTTTGCATCTCTGAGCTGGCCAGAGAAAAGTTCTTTGACTAATTTAAAAGCCATTTTTTTTTTCTTTCAGTTGTAAATCCTTGACAGCATCTCCTAGGGTGATTTACTACTCCGTGACTAGACCACCAAGGGAGGGCAGAACTTTGACACGATCCTTTCCTTCACCTTTAGAGACTCCTAGGCTCAATCACTTGGATTAACAAACTTGCCCCACCTCTGTCTTTCCCAGTCCTGGTGATGATGAATCACTTGTTCTCTAAGTATAAGCCACCTCCCATCTGTCAACCTCCACAGCTTCCCATTTTCTCATTCTCATTCTCTTCAAATCTATCCCTCCCATGTCCCATGCCAGTTCCACCCTTCCACTGTCTCCTCTGGAACTCTTATTCCATAGTTAACAAGCTTGCTTTCATTTAATACCTTTTCCTCTCTGGTCCTTTCCATCTATTCATACAGAATTATCCACTCCCCAGATACCATTATATCCTTAGACTCTCTCTGGTACTAGCTCTGCTTTTTCTCACCTCTTCCCATTAGCCACACACATATGACTTTCCCTTTGCCACTATTACTCAGAAATCTCTCCTCTTTTGAGGTTCATGCCATTCAAATCTATTACCCAATCTAGAGCCTACTAGTAGTTATCTATTGGCCCAAGAATATTTTTTATAATTTTTCAAAAAATTCTGTATTTAACTCTCTAGTTTCCTGTACATCTCAAATTCTATACTTACATTAGAATTCTCCTAACCTTTTAATTCCTCAATCTCAACAACTCCTTTGATTTACAAACATTGAAGTCTCACCCTTCCTGGGGGAAAAAAAAATCTATCTAGATCCAACTATCCCTTCAAGATATCATCCTCTGTCTCCTCCTTTTCACAAACTCCTAGAAAAAACTGTCTCTACCACACAGCTAGGTGGCACAGTGGATAGGGCACTGTGCTTGGAATAGGGAAGACATCTTCCTGAGTTCAAATATGTCTCAGATATTTACTAGCTGTATGATGCTGCCCAAGTCACTTCACCCTGTTTGACTCAGTTTCCTTATCCATAAAATGAGCCGGAAAAGGAAACAGCAAACCACTCTTTGTCAAGAAAACCCCAAAATGGGGTCACAGAGAGTAATACATGACTGAAAATGACTACACAACAACAACCCCCCCCATTGCTTTCATTTCTTCTCTAACTCAGGTTTTAACCCTTAATAATCTACAATTTAATCTTATCTTTCAGGTGAACTACTTTCTTCAAAGTATCCAATAATCTCTTAATTTCCAAATCTGATGATTTTTTTTTCCTTAGCTTTCATCCCTTTTGATATCCTTGCAGCATTTGATACTATTGACCACCCTCTTTTCCTAGATATCTTCTTCTCTCTAGGTTTCCATAACACTGTTCTCTCTTGGTTGTCCTTCTATATGCCTTACCACTCTTCTGTGGTCATCCTCTGCTGGGTCATCATCTATATTAGGTCCTATTTCTGCCCAAGAATCTGTTACTGATTATTTTATTGATTTGCATACATTGAGAGTTTAACACATACAATTGACTTACTGAAATTCTTCCTTTAAAAATATTATAAGCTCTATGAGGGCAGATCAGTCTTACTGGCAAAGTGGCAAGAATGCTGAATTTAGAGTCAAAAGACTTGGGTTCAATCCATTCAATAGTGATTAGTTTGATTTTGTGAATGACCACATGTGATAGTCACCCACTTTGCCTCATTTTGTATTTATTGTGTGTGACCTTGATCATGTTGTTAAATACTTCTGAAATTTAATTTCATCACCTATAAAATTGGGGGCAATAATACATATTACCTTTCAGAACTCTTGTGATATAATTCCCTCACAAACCTTATGAATCTGAGTGCTGTGTGTACACAGAACAGACCTGTGATTTCATTGTGGAGAGAACACCCTTTACTGAAGTAGATTGCTAATTTTACTGTAAAGTACATTCTTAGAAAATGTCTAGGGGCTCTGAGACATTAAGGGATTTGTCCATGGCCATACAACAACCCCCAAGGCTCAATCTCTATCTTATATAACAAGCTGTCTCTCTTAGTTTTTATTGTAATTAGTCAATTTCTGGAATACTTCCTTAGTGCCTCTCTAGCTTCCTTTAAGTCCGATCTAAAATTCTGTCTTCTACAGGAAGCCTTTCCCAAACCCTCTTAATTCTAGTGCCTTTCCTCTCAATTATTTCCTGTTTATCCTGTATATTGTTTTTTGCTTATTCATTGTCTCTCCCATTAGAGTGTGAGCTCCTTGAGGGCAGGGACCATCTTTTGCCCCTTTTTGTATTACCAGTACTTAGTACAGTGTCTGGAACATAGTAGGTGCTTAATACATGTTTATTGACTGAATGTTATTAGTATTAATATTGTTGCTAGAGAAGCAGTATGATGTATATGGAGTAAAAAAAAAAGACAAAATCAAAATAGGATTAAATGACACTTAATAGTTGTTTCATTACGAACAAATTGGCCTGTCTTCTTATTGAAAAATGGGGATGACAGTAATTGTATTAACTAAGTGTGAGGGATGCAGTATATAAATCTTAAAGCACTTTGTAGTTGTGAATGTATCATCATCATCATCATCATCATTATTTCTGAAAGGCAGTATTTTATTATGGATAGAAAGCAGCCATCAGAGCTAGGAAGACGTGGGTTTAAGTATTACTTTTTGACACCCACTGGCATTGTATCCCTGAGAAAGTCAATTAACTTCTTACTGATATAGATAACTCTGCAATTAGAAGTTGCAGAAAATGTCAACCTGCATTAGTATAGGGCATTTCCTTATCTGGAAATTACCTATACCAATGAAATCACAGGTCCAGTCCTTATCCCTTCTATTTTTTCATAGAGTTCATAGGGCCTAACACAATGTCTTGGACATAGTAGATGTTCAACAAATATTTATGACATGGATTTATTTAAATATATCTCAATGATTAAGTCATAATTATATCACAATGAAAGCCTCTTTCTTACAGTCATAATAACTGTGTGAAAACATAAGCAGTATTCAGTATTTGCCCCCTGAGCATTCCATTTCTGATAATAGAAAAAAGAGACCTATATAGATGTATGATTTCCCAATATGTTTTCTCACTCAAAGGTTAAGGACCTATCATAGATATCCCTAGTTTCCATTTAAAAACATGTTATCAAATGTGAATTTATGCAACCTTTCTTGAAAACTATAATTTAACTAAGCTTAACACAGCTTGAGTCTTCAATAGGTATTTTGTTAGATAATTTTTAAAAGCCTGTCATATTCACAAATGCTAAACAGGTTCCCTAGATGTTTAATTACCCCCAAAATATTAAAGTTTAATAGCTTATTTGAATGAGGCAACTATACACATTTGTCTTTCTATTGAGTCATTATGTGCCACTCATATATTTAGCACAATGAATAGTGTTTCACAAATTGTTCCATGAGTTAAAATAATTGAAACTTATTTTGAGGAAGGAAAGTAGCAGGAAGTCTGTACAACATTTTGAAATTTGTGCTATGATTTTTATATGATATCCAGAGCTGATAGGTCTATGTTACTAGAGGACTGATACAATTTTCTCTTCTATTAGTAATTAAGGCCTTTTTATTTTTAAATGGGAAAATCTTAAAATTTGAAGTATACATAGCTCAGATATTATCACTGCAGGTTATTGAGGAAGAACAATATTGTTCAGTGGACAGGTCAGTAGGGTTACAGACAAAGGACCTGGACAGAATTCACAGGGATCTAGAATTCACTAGATGTATAATCTTAGGTAAGTCATGTGCTTATTATTGTGGAAGGAGCATTGGTTTTGGAGTCAGGAAGCCTGACTCCTTATCTCTGGCAACTACTAATACCTGTGTGGCTTTTAGCAGATCATTTTGCATTTCTGGGCTTCAGTTTCCTCAACTCTAAAATGAAAGTGTTCACCTAACTGTTCTCTATCATCCCTTCAAAACCTAAATATATGCCCTTATTATCCCTCTGAATCTTAGTTTCCTCATCCGTAAAAATGTTGATAATAATGTCTAAACTGCCTACTTCACAACCTTGGCCATTGTATACAAAATGTTTTTTAAATAAGAAAGCAGGATATAAATGTGAACTCTTATTATTAGATACTTCATTGCTATGATAGAAGTGACTAGGTGGTTTATTAATCTTTCAACTTCTCCTTGCCTTAAGACAGAAATACCTCAAAATATAAAATAACTGCTTTGTAGTATTATGAAGTAGGCAACTGCATTAAAAAAAAGTGAGTGAGTGTGTGTGTGTGTGTGTGTGTGTGTGTGTGTGTGTGTGGAGAGTCTGAGGTGTGGACCACACACAGAAATCTAAGTACACTGTGTTTGTTAGAATGTAATTAATATAACTTAAGCTTCAAACTAAAGTACACTCTGAATAAATCATTCCTTACAAATGGGTGGAATTAAAAATGACTTAATATTCTGCTCATTGCCCAAATTGAATTTTAAACAATAATGCTTAAATGAGAAAAGTTAATTTTTAAATTGGGGATAGTTTTGCTTTGATAGTATTGCTAGAATTTTTCAGCAAAGCCAAAAAAAAAAAATACACACAAAAGATGATGAGTTTCATTCAGTCTCAGAAGTTCTTTGTGATTGAATGCATCAAAGAATCTTAAAAATGAATCACAGACAATGATTTTTCCAAGGTTAAATAGAACTTGCAATGCTCATCATACACAGCAAACATTTCCACTTATTGACTTCATTTTGGTGAATTAGAATGTTATTGAGAAAAAGAACACTCTAGGGGTTAACAAGTTATCATATAACCATGGTGTTTTGAGTCAAGTAAGAAAACCAGTCTTCCTATTTGAAGAATAGAATGTAAGCTCCTTTAGGGCAGAGACTCTCACATTTTCTTTGTATGCCAAATGCCCCCAGTGTGCTTGGTTCATACTTATTGATTAATAATCAGACACTGTCTAAGACATTGTCCTTGTGCCATAATAAATAAAAAGAACAATTTGTATAGCACCTGAAGGTTTATATAGCTCCTTCTAGGAAATGACGGTAGAGGATACTATAACTACACACAAATAACAGCAATATTCGAAAAGTTCCATATGATTGATGCATACTGAAAATTCCCTAGGCATTCACATGACAGAAAAAAAAGGTATTTGGTGATAGTATGAAGAGGGAAAGCTTTATGGTATTGGAGAAGACTTTTGAGTATTGATGGGGTCTGAGTCAGCAGCAATGGGGTAGGAATGAACATTAGTAGGTGGGAAAAAGCATTCAAGCGTAAATAAAGGAATGGAACAGTGGAAAGTTTTTGCAGATAGTCCAGCACAACCAAAGAACAGCAAACATTTGTTAAACTTGAAATTATTTACTATTTGGACGGCTAAGTGGTGCAGTGGGTAGAGAGCTGGGCTTGGAGTCAGGAAGATTCATCTTTCTGAGTTTAAATCTGGTCTCAGATACTAACTGTGTGACCCCAGGCAAATCATTTAACCTTTATTTGCCTCAGTTTCCTCATCTGTGACATGAGCAGGAGAAGGAAATGGCAAACCACTCCAGTATCTTTGCCAAGAAAACCTCAAAGGGGGTCATAAAGAGTCAGACTTAACTGAAATGGACTCAACAGAAGAGTGCTATGTCAATGGGGATAACCTAAAGGATTGAAATAACATGGTCTTTACCCACAGTATAGTAAGGTGAGGTCACACACACACACACACACACACACACACACACACACAAATGACTATAATACAAAATACTATGTGTTAAGTATATATGAGAGATATTAAGTACTACTTGTGGTTAGGGATAGTGGGAGGAATATTACCAATTGGGAGAATTTTTTTAAAAAAAAGCGTTATGGAGAAGGCATAGTAGAATTCTCAGGATAGCAAATGGTCCACATAAAGGCACAGAGGGAGGAAAGAGACAATATGTCTTAGGGGACAAAGTTCTGGACTTGGAGTCAGAAAAACTTGGGTTCAAATACCACATCTGATACTTACTAGCTATGTAACCCTAGGCAAATCACTTACCCTTTTGGAATCTTAGTGTTTTCATTTGTAAAATGAGGAGGTTGGACTTGAGCACCTCAGACATCTCTTTCAGCTCCAAGTCCATCTTCCTCTGAGTGCACGGGCTTGTTTGTGAAATCCTGACAAGGTCAGTTTGACTAGAGCCCAGACTACATGGATGAGATAAGATGTGATAAGATAAGGCTGGAAAGACAGAGTGGCATCAGAGTGGAGAGGGCCTGAAATGCCGATCAAAGAGGTTTGAACTTAACTCAATTATCAATAGGGAGACATCAGAAGTCATGTTCATTGTTTCTGATCTGCCTTTTTTTTTTTTGTATGATTTGTGGGGGACTTCCTCTATTCTTTCTAGAGCACTATAGCTGGATTTTTCTATTGCCCCTATCATTCTCTAATGATCTCTAATTATCATGCCCCTATTATTTATTTAATATGTCCTATCTGCCTTATGCCTCCAAAAAACTATAATCTTGGACTTTGTTATAATTTATCTTTATATGTGCTACTATATATGTATATACGAGAAACAATATATTTCCCATCCTCATGGAGCTTAGTTGTTTCTTGTTCAGTCATTTTCACTCATTTCCTCCTCTTTGTGACCCCATTTGAGATTTTCTTGGTAGAGATACTGGAATGGTTTGCCAAGTGACTTGCCTAGGGTCACACATCTAGTAAGTGTCTGAGGCCCTGAATTTGAATTCAAGAAGATGAGTTCTTCCTGACTCTAGGCTCAGCACTCTATCTGCTGTACCACCTTATGGCCCTGCTTGGTTGTAATCATGTTTAACAAAGTAATAATAGATCTTTAATAATTTTGAATGACTGAATTAATTTATCAACCCATAAAATATTAGACTAGATAATCTATAAGTTCCCCCCTCATCTACCATTCTGTGATTCTGATTCTAACAAATCAATTGTCCTCATCGTAAGAATATAAAACAGATCAACTGTTACAACTGTTTTCATAGAATTATAAAATTATAAAGAAAATTAGATCATCCAATCAAATCTCTCTATGTATTGATTTATCCATTTGAAAGTTATTAAACAACTATAATATGCAAGATCTTGTGACTAGTACTAGGGATATGAATATATAAGACTTCTCATAGTTCTTGCTGTCAATGAGCTCACAGTTGACTGAGATATGTGGAGACTATAATAAGTCCATAGATAAATATAATACAAGCCAGGAAATGATGGGGTATGTGGAAGATCTAGATACAGAGGTTAAGGAAATATTGAGGATGAGATATTCAATTCATTTAAAATATTCTGGTGGCTTCTGTAGTAGGTATACAGGGTCATAGCAGAGTGGTAATGAATTTGGAGTCAGAGAACCTGGGTTCAAATTCCAGTTCTGCCACTTAATACCTATGTGACCTTGGGCAAATCACTTTGCTTATATGGGGCTCAGTTTCCTCATCTATAAAATAAGGGGAAGGGGTGGGCTTGGTAATATTTAAGGGTTTTCTCAACTCTAAATCTATGATCCTATGATTTTTTATGAGAACTAATGGAGCCTAGCACCTATTTGGCAAAATGAATTATTTAAAACATAAGGTTTATAGAGTGTGAGTAGGGTAAGGCTCCTTCCTAACTATTCCCTTCATCCCCATACCAAAGTAGGAGCCTTTCAAAAAGGGTTCAATTAAGTGACTGTGTAATGCGGCTTGTGCTGGGCACATATATGGGTCAATATTCCTAGTTATGGTTCTGGGAAGAACAGGCAATCAAAATTTTCGAAAAGTACAAAATGAGGAAATGGACTGAGACAAGCCATGAAATATAGCAATGAACTTAGGGAGAGCAGTTTCAATAGACTGGTGGAGTAGGAAATCTGATTCTAGGAACTTAAGGATAGGTGGTAAGAAAATGGAGGCCATGAGAGAAGACCACTTTTCCTATGAGTTTAGAGGGGAGAATGGGCAGAGTAACAGGGGTCTGAAGACACAAAAGCTTGAAAACAAGTTTTCTTATGGATGAGAATAACTCAAACATGTCTGCAAGTGGTGGAAAGTGTTAGCATATAAGGAAGGACTGAAAGTGAAGAAATTAAGGCTCAGGAAAATAAAATAAATAGATTAAGGCCGTATCATTAATTAGTGGCAGAATAAGATGACTTATTACTACCAAGGGGAATTATATTTCTGTATCAGCAGCTTCACAGAGGTTGTTCTTTGTTGGCAAGGGGAGTATTGCTATAATTTTTCCTTCAATTTATTTTTAGTTTAGAATTTTGGGGCTATGTTATCTTTTGTTTTCAAATGTAGTTCATCTAGTATACTTGCAAGTCTTTCTGAGACAGAAACCTACTTAATTTTCAGAATGTTAAATGAAAAACACAGGAACAAGTTAATATCTAAAATATTTGTCCCATGGTAAGAATTATGCATGTGTACCCTACTGATAACAGAGTGAAGGGCACTATAAAAAATGACACCTAAATCAATGATGAGGACATGAATGATACAAGAAAAAATGCCTGTCATGATGTCTGAACAATGAAAACTCAGTTGAAAATCAATGAACAAGATTTACAACCACACACAGAAATGCTCAAAACAAACAAACAAACAAAACCCCCTGACTAACTATAGTACTCTGCTTAGGGTATTACTTAATGAATGATACTGAATTGAATAAAATTAAATGATTCTAAGGAAAGCAACATAATATTAGTATGTCATTATTTTCTCACAACAGTGTATCAATTCAAATAGAAATAAATCTTTGTGGGCTGCATATTGACTTAGAAAATCACAAATTTATATTACCTATGTTGCATTGTATTTTATTTTGTTAAACATTTCCCAATTATATTTTAATCTGGTTTAGATCCCATGGGAGTTTTGCTTGCCTGATGTGCTGGGAGTTTGACACCTCTATCTTATTATTATTATTATTATTATTATTATTATTATTATTATTTTTGGTGAGGCAATCAGGGTTAAGTGACTTGCCCAGGGTCACACAGCTAGCGAGTATCATGTGTCTGAGGCCGGATTTGAACTTAGGTCCTCCTGACTCCAAGGCTGGTGCTGTATCCACTATGCCACCTAGCTGCCCTAACACCTCTATTTTAGAAGACCACATGTAGAATGTTGTGTTCAATCATGTGTACCATTGCTACCTTACCTCTGCTTTTTAGTTTCCCTGACTTCCTTCAATACTGAGATTAAATTCCACTTTTTACAAGAGGTCTTTCCCAGTCTCCACAGCTACTAATGCTTTTCCTCTGAGGCTAACTTCCATATATTCTGTAGATCTCTTGTATGTACATAGTTAATTATATATTGTTTCCCCAATTGGAATTTGAGCTCTTTGAGGACTGGGATTACATTTCCCCCCGTGCTTACCACAGTGCCTGGAACACCGTAAGCATTTAATAATTTCTTCTTGAATTGCTGACATGTAAGCTAGGACATTGATAATCTGGAAAGTGTTCAGAGAAGGGCATGTCCACCATATCATACCATGGGAGGATTGTTTGAAGGAATTAGAGATGTTTAGCCTGGAGAAGCAACACAATACCTATCTTCAAATATTCAAAGGACTGCTCTGTGGAAGAGGAATGGCAACTATTCTTTTTGTCTCCAAGGGAACTGACCTCAAAGCAATTGGCAGAAGTTTTAAATTTAGGCTTAATGTTAGGGAAAACTTCCTAAAATAGAGCCTTTCAAATGTTGAATGGATTGCCTTGGAAGATAGTGAGGTTCTCTTCATTCAAGGTCTTCAAGCAAATGGTGGATAATGACATCTCAAGTATATTGGAGTGATGACTTCTTTAGGTATAGGTTAGACTAGATAGACAGGTAAACTTCCAGTTGTGAAACCCTATGTATCTGTGAGTCAACAATGATCAATACAAACAACCCTGCTTGTTATCATTTTGCCCCTAAAAAACAACCTCAATATTATTTTTAGAGACATGCTGGCAAATATCAACTTAAATTAGGAACAAATTTTGGCCACATGATTTGTAGGAGTCAGCAAAAGGCAGGTACCTTCTAAAATCAAAGAATTTTAGACCTGGAAAGGGAAGAATACAGTCAAGGGGTTCTTAAACTATTTTGTGTCATGGAATCCTCTGGCAGTCTAGTGAAGCTTATGGACCCCTTTACAGAATATCTTAAATATTACAGAATATCTTAAATATTACAGAATATTTTAAATATTATTTAGTACTCAATATTCATAAATGAATGAAATTCTAAATTTCAGTTAGAAGTTAGTGAAAATAAAGATATGTTTTTCCCAACCAAGTTCATGGACTGCCTGAAATCTATCTCTGGGAGTCCAAAGGTAAACTTCATATTAATTCTTGGAAAAACCAAGTAAACCCTCTGATCTAGTCTGGCCTCATTTTACAGATGAATCAGCTAATGCTGAAAGAGGAGAAATGAGGTTCTACAGAAAGTACGCAGATAAGCCTGTATTCAGACTAAGTAAGGTCTCTTGATTCAAATCCAATGTTTTGTTGTTGTTGTTATTTGCTTTTGTTTTTTTCCCCTACTATATCATTTGGGCTCTCTAAGTGAGATGGAAGAAGGACAATGTGACCAAGGAGGGATGAAATGAAGGCCTTCAGCTGGGTGCACTTGTCGAAGTGATGAAAAAAAATTATCTTACCCACAAGTTTATCCAAATTTTGAGAGTGAACGATAGAGAACAAAACACTGTATCTAGAGGGCAGGCAGGAATTCTATCATCAGGATATCAGTCCAAGTTCCACAGGATCCAAGAGAGTGAATCCACATATTAAAAATAAACAAAACTAGAAGGTATTAAATTAAAACAAAGTCTACCAACAAAGAATGGCTCCAAGCCAGAAAAAAACAGAATGCAGCCAGTATGATGGTGCCCATTGATGGGTTACATAGGGTATTTGACCCTTTTGATAAGCAGAATGGCACCTCAGGGGGACTTAATGAGCTGAGGTCCAGGCATTTATTATTTCTACAGGGCAGAAATGCTTCCTTTTCTTTCTCCCAATGACATAATTTCTTTACTTCCTTTGCTATTTTTACCTACCTTTACATATTTATCCTAGTTTTTCTTTATGGATATCTATTAGGATCCTCCTTCCAATCTCTGGGCTTTAGGCATAACCCAATCACCATTAGAATGGAAATTCTATTCATAGGTCTTGTAATTCATTATCCTTTTGTTAATATTCTCTGGTTTGAGCATATTAAACCCTGCCCTTTTGAAGTCTGAAATTCTTCAAACTTCTATATATTCTATTATCAAATACTTATAGGTGCCTAATATTTAGAAAAAGATGAGTTGAGTTCAGGTGAAAGTGTCAAGGTTGGAGTGGGAATAAAAGAAATTCCAAGGAAGAGTGTAAGAAAGATAAGACAAGACAGGAGTAAACAAGACAATGAGTCCTTTAAGCTTGATATTAAACACAAAGAGAAAATTCCCCTTGTAATTAGAGCTATACAAATTTGTCATGGGATGCCTAGAGAGACGGTGCACTTTTCCTCCTTGGGTGACCACTTACCTGTTATTTATCATGGGAATTCATTACAAGTATGTGTTAGACTAGATGTCAGCTGAGGTCCATTCTGATTCTCAAATTCAAAGTTGTATAGAAGGTACCAATTGCTATTAGAAGCAGAAATTTCTATATTCAGGATTGCTTTATTCCATTGAAATCCCAGGACCAGTTCTTATCTTTATAAATCACTAGTTATATCACATAAATTGATTTTTGCCATCTCATTCTGCCAAACTCATATGTCCCATAAAATTCACTTTTTATTTTAAAGAAAAAGAAAAAAATTAAAAATGATAGAAAGAAAAGAGATAGGCAAAATGCCAAATGACACAAAGAGTTTAAAAAGAAATGAGAATTTTTTAAATGCTCTTAGATTTGGGGATTAGGAGTTACTTTCAAGAGAAAAGAAAATTAGTAAAGTGGTAAACTTATATTGCTTTCTAGTCTGGGTCTAGAGTTGAGAAATTAAATACTTGGAATTACCCAGCAACCAGTATGTTGGGTGTTTGGGGACGGGGAAGCATGTAAGAGACTTTAGGATAATAACCAATTGACTAGTAATTGTAGTGAATAAATCATTAGTAGAGATAAGAAACTGATTCTTCTGTCTTTGAGTTTTTAGTTACATTGCTGTAGGGCTGATCAAGTGTCATCAAAATATTGTGTGTCCACGTTGACCTCCAGTATGAGTGCCTAGTGGATCTAGTTGCTCTCAGGTGTCTGGAAGATAGACAGTGTATAGAATCAGAGGTCTCTCTCTCTGGGTCAGACCACCTTGGGAGTATCATGGTTGGTTCAATGACATGACAATGTAAGGTGGCAAACAAATGGAATCAGAGGAAAACACACAGGAGAGTTTCAAGTAAGGCCATATCTGATGAGACAACTGGAAATATGAAGCCCAGAGAATACACAGATGGAGCCTGCTAAAAGTTGTCAAGTGTCTGATGGACTTTCACATGGAAGAGAGATGAGATTTATTCTGTTTGGCCCCAGAATGATAATAATAATAATTATAGCTAGCATTTATATGGTGCTTTAAATACTGTAAATCACTTTACATATATTATCTTACTCTATCTTGATAACAATCCTGGCAAGTAGGCACTATTATTGTACCCATTTTATAAATAAGGAGACTGAGTCTGAAAGAATTTAATTGATTTGTACATGCTCATACAGCTAGTAAGTAACTGAATCTGGATTTGAACTCAGTTTCTTCCTAATGCCAGGTTCATCATTCTCCAGGAACAATGAATAGAAGCTTCAGAGAAGCTGATTTAGGATGAATTTAAGAATGCAGAAAAAAAATTTCTTAACTAATCAAAGCTGTGGACTAAACATGGAGTGGACTCTCTGAAGAAGTGATGAGGTCCCCATCATAGCACAATTCAAGCAAAATCTATATGTCCCCTTGCCAAGTTGTCATGGCAGGGATTTCTAGATTATCTAAACTTTGTATCTTTCTCAGGACCTAGCTTAGTGTTCTCCTACATTAGGTATTTAGTGAAAAGTTATTGAATTGTTGGAATGTATTATTTGTGAACTCACTTTTGTTTTAGGGGTTAGCATATATGTATTATCATTAACTTAAAAAAATTAACAAATATTCCCCTGAATTAATATCAACCAATTAGTCAATTTTCAAATGGATTTATTTCTACTGATGTTCCTTTTACATGTGTACTCAAAGCAATTTACTAGAATGGATCAGGAAATGGATGACAACTGTATTTATATATATATATATATAATATATCCATATATTACATATATTTGTAAGTACATATATGTATAATACACATATGCATTTACACATAAGTATACATGCATTGGAAAACAATACATAACCAAAAATCATATCTGCTTTCTGATGAACAAGATTCAGTATATTTTTATCATTGAATTTTTAAAAAATGGTCATCAAAGGACGTAGTGAGATTTTTACTTGCATACAAAACACAGTTCCTTAAGAGAGTTCATTTTATCATACAATTCATCATCAATTTGGGAATGATTTATGAACTAATTTAGTTTTGTTAATGATTGTTCTTTATGTCAAAACACAAAATTGTTCAGTCAATTAATCCATTATTTTAAAATAATTACCATAGGGCAAAGCCAAACACCATTTAACTAAACAGCTGGTCTACGCTAAACAATAAATTAGTTGTCAGACTGTGCTATAATCAGTTTTTCTTTCCAGGAAGCATGGCTAAAAAAATAAAGTTACTGATTCTCCAAGAGGAAACTCATTATACGATTCTTCACTTGACAACTGTGAAAATAATTGGTTAAACTCATCAAACCTTAGTAAATGAATTAAATGTAATAGAGTTTCAATTTTCTCTTAGATATTTTATTTCTAAATCACTGTAATATGACTACTGCTGTACACCTATTGGTTACTGAGAGAATTACACTTTATGGCATATATTGTTTTTGTTAATTTTCAGAGATCCAAATGTAAATGAAATGTGACCCTGAATGATGGGGAATAGTTTATTTTAATTTATTTTTTTAAATGATAAGTCCTTGGTTGAGAATGTCTTTATGAATTTATGAATTATTCATAATTGACTAAAATGTTATGTTATGTTCTTTCTACAATTAGGTAGTTACCTTTTTTTAAAGGCTTAGGAAGTAAATATTATAAAATAATTCATTGAAATATACTGATCTACAAATTCCAGCTATAACAATCAAAACAAGATACAATATGTGTAATTATTGATTAATCTGTATATGCCATTTTAAAATTTACATCCTTCTCTGAAATGAACTGAGACTCTGAAGACTCAATGTGACCTATGAAATTGGTTTTCTACAAATTTCCTAAAAAAAAAGTTACTGAAAACAATCAATATACCTAGTACAGAACAAAACATTAGTTACTATGGATGTACAAAGAGAGAAAAAAGGCTGCAGTCCCTCTCCAAAAATATTACAGAATTAATTCTTCAAAAATTTATAAAAACTGACTCAGCAGGTACGTGACTGAGCTTAGTAAAATTGTTGGCATAGAGTAAGTGCTTAATAAATGCTTGTTGACTGACATCATCATGATAAACATCAGCAGCAGCAGCCTAGTTGCTAGCATTTATATAGTACTTTCAGTTGCGACAAACCCTTTAAAAATATTAACTCATTTTATTTGCACAACAATCCTGGAAGATATATGTTACCATTACCCTCATTTCACAGGTAAAGAAACTAAGGTAGAGGTTTAGTGAATTTTCCTGGTCACATAACTTGGAAGTTTTGGAAGCTGGATATGAACTCAGGTCTAGCTCTCTATCCATTGTCCTATCTAGATGCCTAATATATGCAAGACATGTTGATATATACTATGGGGGTGGGTGTAGAAAAGTAGCTCCTGAGCTTCACTGGGGATATAGCTAATACGAGATACACTGAAATGCCGATGGCCGTTCCTTCTCAGTTTAGAGGAAACAGAAAATAAAGATAAGATAAAAAGTGAAATTGAGAGGCAGATGACCCCAGATCAAGATATCAGTATTAAAGACTGTTCCTCTCAACAGCCTGGAATAAAAGCATAGGAAACATCTCTATGACATTTCAGAATATTACAAAGTTGGAGGTATGGTTACCAGATTTGACCACAGAGGGTCAGGAGATGTACACACACACACACACACACACACACACAGAGGTATATATACATATGTATTTATGTACATATGCATGTATATGTGTGTTAGTACATATACACACATAGATAGATAGATAGATAGATAGATAGATAGATAGATAGATAATATGCTCGTATATTCACATAGATTTATATCCATGGGCAGTTAGGTGGCTCAATGGATAAAGTGCTGGGCCTGGAGTCAGGAAGACTCATTTTCATGAATTTGAATATGACCTCAGACACTAACTAGCTGTGTGACCCTAGACAAATCATTTAACCCAGAAACAACTCAAGAACAGCCTATATCTTTCTAGCTATACCTACATATGCACATGTACACACACACATAGTTTAGTTTGGTAAGAGAAACTGAAAGGGGATGGGATGGTTATACAACAGCTTTTATAAAAAAGATCTGATGATTTTGGTGACTAGCACCTAGTCAGGTGCTAGAATTAAGGAGATCAGAAAAGGTTTCCTATAGAAGGTAGTAGGGTTTTAGGTGGACTTTAAGGAAGCCAGTAAAGCCATAAGGCAGAAAGGAAGAGAAGAGTATTCCAGGCCTGACCAATAGCCAAGGAAAATTTTCAGAGTCTGGAGATGGAAGGAACAATATGAACGCCAGTGTCACTTGGACCACACAGTATCTTGTGGGGAGTAAATTATATTAACACTGGAAAGACAGAAGTGGATCAGATTGTAAAAAGCTTTGAATATCAAATATAGAATTTTGCATCTGATACTAGAGGTGATAGGGAGCCACTGGAAATTTTATTTTTTTAATAGGGGATGACATAGTGATATACAAGGTTCTGGAAGCTTAGGAAGATTTAGGAAGATTAATTTGACAGCTGAGTCAACAATGTCCTATGAAAAGCTAATATTACACTATACTGCATTAAGAAAAACATCGCTTCAAGGCATGGGTAGTGATATTTCTTCTCTATTCTGCTCTAGCAAACCCACATGTGTCTAGTTCCAGGCAACATACTTAGCACAGTGCCTGATAAAGAGTAAACACTTGATTGATTGATTGATTGACTGATTGATTAGGAAAGACATTAATAAATTGGGATGAGTTCAGAGGACCACCCCCACAATGGCGAAGGACCTTAAATCTGTACTATATGAAAATTGATTGAAGGAACTGGGGATATTTAGCCCAGAAGAGAAAAGACTTGGCTAGGGTTAGGGAATGGGTATGGCAGAGCAGGCTTTATAGCAGCCTTCAAGGAATTAAAAGGCTGTGTAGAGGAAAAGGGATTACAAATATATACTAAGTCCAAAGGTCCACTGGTATAAGACTCTTCTTATCAAGGGAGATCAATGCCCTGCAGCTGCTTGAGGGGTGAGTCAGAGTTGGTGAGAATGGGAAAGAATAGAGAGCTTCAAGCATTACTGGTTTCCATCTTTGACAGAGAAGATGGATGATGCCAAAAACAATTCAGGATGCTGAAGGGAAAATAAGACTCTAAGAAGAATCTAACATGAAAGGAGATAGCTAAACTATGATGTTACTGGTAAAGATATATACTTATACATGCAGGTAGGTGACAGTACTAGATTGCTCATGATACAAATGATTAGGTGGTTTATTAATTAAAAAATCACCATGCATGTAATTGCAGATATTTATTGCTGTACATGTGAATTACTGCATGTTTGAGTATGCTTCTTTCTTATTTGGCTATTATGTTCATTTGACTATATTTTACAATATGTTAATGTTATAGCAATGCCTATTAATTGCTATATATACACACATATATACTTATATATATATATACACATTACTGCTTATAGTTGAATTATATTTTATATATAGGTCTATCAATAGTGTGATTGTTTCAAGCTAGCTAGTTTGCTTTCTTAGCCATGCTTATTGCTTTTGATTAATTTCTGTGTGTTATAGATATGCATGGACTTTTGAAATGTGCACGTATTGTGTCTGTATGCAATTAGTATGACTGGTTGGTTGGTTGTTGTCCTTCATTCTCAAGGAGGACGAAAATGACATCACTATGCTAGAGTCAAGTTTCAGTGTGTCTGACTGTGGATGATCAGACCAATATAAGCTCGGAATGATTTACCACAGATCAAGCACAAATAGTCCATATGAACATTTGGGATAGTTTCTCTAAATGTGCGCATCCTGTTTTTCCTTTCAGCTGTTTCAATTCTGCTTTGCTGACAGAAGACAGCACCTTCTCTGATGTGGGCACATGATGCTGAGCAGTCCTGTGCCAGTGTCTCCCATGTCACACAATCAATTCCAAAGTTCTTAACAGAGACCTCGAGAGTGTCCTTGTATCGCTTCTTCTGACCACAGTGTGAATGCTTGCCTTCTGTGAGTTCTCTATAAAATAATCTTTTTTTGGTAAGTGTATGTTTTGCATTCTAACAACATGGGCAGCCCATCAGAGTTGCACTCTCTGAAGCAGAGTTTGAATGCTTGGTAGTTTAGTTCAATAAAGGACCTCAGTGTCTGTTAGCTTATCCTGCCAGATGACCTTCAGAATTTTCAAATGGAAGCGATTCAGTCTTCTGGCATGGTGCTGGTATACTGTCCAGGTTTCACAGGCATACAACAATGAGGTCAGCACAATGACTCTATAGACCTTCAGATTGGTAGTCAGTCTAATACCTCTTCTCTCCCACACTTTCCTTTGGAGCCTCCTAAACACTGAGCTAACTTTGGCAATGTGTATGTCATCCTCATTATCAATGTGCATGTCCCTGGAAAGTATACTACCAAGGTAAGTGAACTTATATACATCATTCACAACTTCTCCATTTGCTGTAACCAATGGTTCCATGTATGGATGGTGTGGTGATGGCTGATGAAGCACCTGTATATTCTTGGTGTTAATTGTTAGGCCAAAATTAGCATCTCAGCTTCAGAGACTGCATTGAGTACGCGATCATCTGTAAACATAAAATCATGCACCAACACTCCCTCCATTTTGGTCTTGGCTTGTAGTCTTTTCAAGTTGAAGAATTTACCATCAGTGCAGTACCTGACCTTGATGCCACATTCTTCTTCATTGAAAGCATTTGACAACATGGATGAAAATATCATGCTAAAAAGCATGGGAGCAAGCACACAGCCTTGTTTCACTACATTGGTGTCTGGGAAAGCATGAGAACATTGTCCATTATCCAGAACCCAGGAAAAGGGCTCAGCAGCCATCACACCAGAGGTACTAGTCTTCTCTGAACACACCCTACACCCCTATCTACTACAAATACTATTAATGTGCATTTATTTTATTTCAGTTTCAACGGTAAACAAAGTTGAATTACCTGGTATGCCAAGAAAATCACTTTCATTGTTTAAAAGGGATGATACTTGTGTTTATACTGTATTGTTACAGGTTTGGGACTTGCCCCAGCTAATCTTTGTAAGGGACTGCAAAGAGTTTCAGCCCAGGGGAGGAATTTAACCAAGTTCCAAAGCCCATTGGTATAGGAGTGTCTCCTCATTGGTAGAGATCAATTCCCTGCACCTGCAGAAGAGGTGATGCAGAGTTGGTGAGAGGAGGAAAAAGGAGAACTCTGGTCTTGTTATTCTCTTTGGACTTTCTTTAAGTCACTTCAGTCTCTTTGAGCTTCAGGTGCTTGTGGCTTCTAGCTTCTAGAGAGAAGGTGGATCATGCCAATGCCATTTTATGTTGCTGAAGGGAAAATAAGACTCTAAGAAGAAGCCACATGAGAAGAGCTGGCAGTCTCCATTTTGTCTTTATTCCTAACTTGGTACATCAGAGACTTCAGGGAATTTTCCCTTTAGGTGAGATATGAGACTTTTTTTCTCTTTTGGTTGAGCTGAGATATCTCATTCCCAATTGGAAAAATTCCTTCATTCTCTGTTATATGGTTTATCTTGTCCTACGTATACTTTCTTTGATTTCTGATTTGGATAATGGGGTTTTTTTGCTACCTGTTTTATATACCTACATATATATGTATATGTGTGTATATATATATATATATATATATATATATATTTATTATGGAACTGGTATTTGTTGTGAAAAGGAGCCAAGCTTTGAATATAGTGCTTGGGGGTCCCCCTTTCCCTCTAATTAATGAACAGTGATAAAAAGTTTAGCTTGAACTTTAAAACCATATCCCCTAGGGTAATAATATTTAAGGAAGCAGACAGATATAACTCTAGCCTGGTACCTCCTTTCTTTGGGGAGAGTAAAGTTGCTAAACATCTGACTTCAGACTCCTGTTTTCCTTTTTGGAATGAAATAAGTCTCCACTAAAGAAGATAAGAGAGAAAAGAGGCAAGCAATGTCTATTCCCATGCTGCCTGTGGGGCTAGGTGGTACAGTGAATAGAGTGCTGGGCTTGGAATTAGGAAGACCTAAGTTCAACTTCAGCCTCAGACACTTGTTAGCTGTGTGACCCTACATAACTCACTTAATTCTGTTTGCCTCAGTTTCCTCATCTGTAAAAAGGAGAAGGTAATGGCAAACTACTACAGTATCTTTGCCAAGAAAACCCCATATAGGGTCAGAAAGAGCTGGACGTGACTGAACAACAGCAACAATGTGTGGGGGACAGCCCTCATTACTCAATTATTCCACTTGACTCCAGAGCACTGAACTAAGAGCAATGGTTGGACATTTTAGAGAGGTAGTTTTAGGCTTGACCGAAAGAAAAGCAACTTCACAATAGCTAGCTCTATCTCAGGGTAGAATGGGTTATTTCAGGGGGTCTTCTCTCACAACAGTTTCTCCAACAAAACCATATAAACTTGGTAGAAAGCTCTTGTTTAGTTATGAATTAAACCAGAAATTCTCTGAGATCTCTTCCATCTTTGAGAGCCTGTGATGTTCCTTTATGTTAATCTTCTGTATATCCTGCCAAGGATAAACTGGATTCATTCCAGTTCTTAAAACCTTCTGCTGATAATAATCCCCTATGCTTTTCTGACAATACTGATGAAATGAAAAAGTAGGAGATGGGAGTGCAGAATGTGGAGAGCATAATTTTCTTCCCTGAATAATGAGAAAACATGTAAAGAGCAAAGATGCAAATAAATAGATATAGCACTTTCACTCACAGGGAATTTAATTGTACATTGGTGGTCATCTAATTTAATAATTCTTTAATGAATTTTTCACTGGGGAAAAAAGTGCCAGCACACTTTTATTTTGATTTAATTAGGAGTCAAAATTATATATCATTAATTTGAGATTGGTTTTATTTTTTATCTTAATTTAGATCAGTCTAATGAAATATCACTCATATCTTTATGCTGGGAACATAACAAAAATTGTTATTATTTATAAATTAATTTGATTCTAAAAGTAATGGGGGTCTAGCATATTCTCAGAGTGCTTCAGATGATATCTTCTCCTGGAGCATGCCAGAAAACAGATGGCTTTTCTCCATATGGCTAGGGAGCTGCTTCTCTAAGAACTGTGGTGATATGTAAGGGAAGTGCCACACAGAGTCTCTGAAGCATGTACAGATATTCTGTAACTGGTTCCACTTGGTCTATCATGTGCTTGGAGTAACTTCTTTTTGGTTGGCTGCATAGCTAAAACTGCCAACATTTCCAAAAAGCTTTTGTCTGCTTTGACCATATCTTTGTTTCATTTGCTTTTGGAGCAACACATGGTGTCCAATGAGAGACCATGTAGTGAGGGAAAAAGATTTAGACACTTCCTCTCCTCTGAGAAGGCAGCTAGGTAGTGCAGTGAATAAAGTACCAGACCTGGAGTCAGGAAGACTCATCTTTTTGAGTTCAAATCTGGCCTGAGACACTTAATAGCTGTATGATTTTGGGCAAGTCACTTAACCCTTTTGGCCTCAGTTTCCTCATCTATAAAATGAGCTGGAGAAGGAAATGGCAAACCTCTCCAGGATCTTTGCCAAGGAAACCCCAAATGGGGTCATATAGAGTCAGACACAGCTAAACAACAACTCTTCTGAGACCATATAACACCAGAGAAATGAACTTGGGGCCTTGGCCTTTTAATTCCTTCTTTTCTGTTCTAGATGTAGGGAGGAGAATCTCTGACCTTAGTTGAGAATGCAAATTACAGGAATCAAGCAGTCAGACTACAGGCTGGATATACTAAGTAGCCCAGCTTCCGTGCCCAAGGAAGAACAAGGAGTGATCTTCAGGAGTGACCTTCAGGAAATCACTTTTTGAAAGGACTCATCTGGTAGTCATGACATATCTGGATAAAATAAAGGATGCTTAAGAACTGAGCAAATTAATGAGCCTAATTTCCCAACATACTGAAGTGGGAAAGGGAAAATTATGTTGGGAGAAATGTTTGTCCATTTCTTCTTGCTATATAATTGAGGTACATTTCGCTTCATAAAAAAACAAACAAACAAACAAAAAAACCAAATAAACAAACTAACAAAAAACTACCTAGAGCTAAGTGATTAAATGCAACTGGTTTGATAGTAGCCCCTAACAACAGGAATGGGGACATATCTGCTTGGGGCCAGAACCAACTGTAGAGACAAGAGACACCCTAAGCCTTCAGTGTATTTTTTTTCAGGATATTTAAAAGGTTCATTTAATAGAAAGGTAATCTCAGGACTGTTTAGCAACATGAATCCTAAAAAGAAGGCAAATCTTTACCTTGCTGAAACTTAGAACCCTGAAAAGCAGATTGTAGCCTGCCTGACCCTGAGAGATGGGGCAAGAGTATGCCACTTTTCATAAACAAAAGCAAGGGAAAAAGCAGCAACTTATGCCACTATAAATTAGACCTGTACATAGAAAAAAAAACGAGGAAAACTGAATGCTGGATTCAATTGTTTCCAAATCAAATTGGTTAGACTGTTAGACTTGTTCAATTTAGTTTTTTAAAATGTTTAATTCAGGAAAATAATAAATGTAATTAATTAAAAAAAAAACAGAACTCACCAAAATGTTTCAGCTATTGGGTATACAGACAGGCCTAAAGACAATTTTGTGAACAAAGCCCAATGCTGGAATGAATTTTGTTGATACTTATTTTTTAAAATTATACTTAAATACACTGCTCTATGAATACTTTTAAAATATATTTATATGTATAATTCTAGTCATATATATTTACTTGTGTTTGTTATACATTTATATATACTTATGTAGACTTTCCATTATATAAAGCCCTTCCTTAACAACTTTTTGAAATAAGCAATAAAAATACAATGATATCCATTTTGTTATCCATATAATATTTATTCTATCCAGAGGATTTAAGTGGTTTGTTTGTAGTAACATTGTTAATAGTAAGGATCTGATCAGTAATCTGAACCCAGGCTTAATGACTTCAAATCCATGATTACTTTAATTACATCATGCTGCCCCTTTTCTTCAAATTTAATAAATAGCAACTGTCAAAAATGAGGTGAATGAGCTGAAAGGCTTATCTAGTTTTTATAGTCTCCACCAAGAAAGTAGACATATGCAGCATACTTAAAGTAATAGCAAGAAACATCCTATTTTTATTATAGATGTTTTGCTCTTAGTGGTATACTTGAAAATTGCAAGGAAATACCAATATCACACATTAGTATTCTACCTACCTTCTAGCAAAGCATCACAAAAAATAAACAAACAAAAACAACCCCCCTAAAGAAGGATTGATTTAATAAATATGTTAAAATAAATGGAAGAGTAATCAAAAATTTTCTATTATGCAGTATACTCTCTGTTCTACCAAACATTTGGCTAGATCAAACTTCTTTTAATGGACAGAGAAGATAAACCCATAAAAACAAATGAAATGTATTCATAAAAATCAGATGAAGACATCACACCAAAATTAAGATTATTCCTCATTGATTTAGTAAGGTAGAATTGTGTTTCCTGCAAATCCTTAATGTGAGTACCTTTCCAATGATATTATTCCAGTTTACTCTTTTTCTATCTTGAAAATACATAGCTAGTGGCACATTGTTTTCTCCATTAAAATTTAAGATCCTTAGAAGCAAGGGCTGTTTTTACCTTTCCTTGTATCCATAGCATTTAGCAATGCCTTGCATTTAGTAGATTCTTAATAAAAGCTTATTGACTTAATTTGTGCTGCACAAGTGGCACTGGACTGGTAGTCAAAATAACTGTGTTTTAATTGTAATTCTGAAGTTTGTTATCTGTGTGACCTCAACAAGTAATATTTAACTGCTCTAAACAGTTTTCTCATCTGGAAAATTAATATAATTATACTTTCATTCCCTCACTCACAATGCTGTTAAAAGACTGAAAAAAGGCATATAACATGCTTTGGGATCATAAACCACTACGGTAGACTCCTAATATTCAGGGGTTTTTTTGGGATTGAAAGATTCCAGAAGGCCAAACACCATGTTAAAAACGAAACAAAGCAAAGGTCCTATGGAGGAATTATTTAAAGGAGGAGAAGAAAAATAACTATTTATAGAATCTCATATATCCTTAGCTTTTCCCATTTTTGCATTTAAGTCACTGAGTCCCAAAGTATATATTCAGTTAACTTCAAGATTCTTTCTGTAATTCTGCATAGCAATTTTCTACTTCATCTTAGGCAATTCTCATTGTTGCAGAAGCTATACTTATTTTCATAATGGTCTTTTTGCAAATGCTTGTTAAGAATTTTGTAATGATAATTGACTAAAAGTTCCATGAAATAATGTTCTTGTTCCTTTCAGGTACATTATAAACCAAGTCCTTCAGCTTCTTTATTACCATCTCAGATGATGCTCTTTGTAATGTCTTTAACAAATGATTATCCAGTCATCATTTCGAGACCTTTAGTGACAGAGAACATATTATTTTCCTGGAGAACCTGTCCTACTTTTAGATAAATCTAACTATTAGAAAGTTTTTTTTTACATGGAGATTATTTGTCCCTTCAAAATTTTCATTGCTTAGTAATTCCAAGTAGATGGTATTTCTGGAAGAATACTGTGCATGAGATTATAAGACATGAAAAAAATGGAGTAAAAAAAATCCCTGCCAAAAAAAAGAAGCAAAACTTTTCAATCTACTGAACAGTTAAAGACAAAAGCAGCTACTTGTTCTGAAGGTAAGTTATTGATATTTATTTGAAAGACCTTTATGACTAAAGTGTGTAAATACATAAAGTACATTAAAAAGGAGTTTAGGATAGGGTGAATGGCATGAAGTTAAGTCCCAAAGGACAGCAAAGAAGTCTAATAGAGAGGTACTACCCACCATTTAAAAATATTCATGGAAAAGTTAAGAGGAGAGGGTTAAGTCTTGGAAAAAAAGATTATCAGAGATGTCAAAATAGAAAGATATATAGGTAGGCATATTTGTATGTGTGTAACAGGTAGAGAATGGAAAGAAAGATATTTGAACTTAACTATTAGCAATCAAAAGAACCTTTTCATTAAAAAAGTAAAGGCCAGAAGTCATAGTAGAAAGAATCTACAAAAGTAGAAGATGAAAAGGGTAGTAAGAAATGTGCATGAACCAAATAAAGAGCCCCCAAATGAATGGATAAAGAATAGCATGGGAGACTTAGACTGAAAGGTGTCCCAGGAGAGCCTTTTTTTTTCCTTTAGAAGTGAACAAAACAAACCAAAACAAGCTAGGACTTCTCTGTAGATAAGGCAAAGTCAACTTCAGAGAAAAGATTCCAAGTAAGAAAATGAAAGTGATTAGGCAAACACATAGAGATTGGAAGAATGCTATTTGACTTAATAGACCAAAAAATAAAGTAAGAACTAAGGATCACAGGAACATAGCTTTAAAGCTGGAAGAGAGTTATTTGATCTAATCTCTTCATTTTGTAGCTGAAGAGGTGTATGTGTGTGCATGTATTATATAAGTACATATATTATATATAATATAAAAATATAATATATATGTTCATGATTATACATATATACACACAATTTTGTTTAACTAAGGGTGCTAGGGTGGGGAGGGTGAATTTTTGAGGTGAACTTTGAAAAAACTTATTTATTAGAATAGAAAAAATCACAAGGAGAGAATGAAGAGTGAAAACATGCTAATGAGTATATTAGCAGAATCATAGCATTGTTAGAGCAGGAAAGAATAGAACTGGGAGAAGTGTTGAGTCAGACTGATATTTAGCCTTTTCTACTCCTGCTAAATAAAGCAAGATGGAACAAATTCAGAGAAGTAACAGTGGTAAGATGCTGTCTGATTAAGAAGAAAACACTGTTGCTCTGCTAGCCGGAGAATATTCTCTTTGAATTGCTTCAAGACTAAAGATATTTTTGAAATGAAATATATGCACTCACTTAATCAGTTTCTAGATTACATTTAGGAGTTGAGTCTGATGACAATACTCAGCAAAGGTAACTTGCCTATGTATGACTGAAACTGCTTTAGACTTAGGCAACTGAACTAGCTGTAATAATAAGTCAGAGATTAAGTAATAAAGCATAATAAGAAGAGAAAAGTGGCCACTGGGTGCTGGAGGAGATAGAGTGACAGACTTGGAGTTAGAAAGACCGGAGGTCCAAATGCCATAGGCACTCAGGCATTAGCTGTGTGACTCTGGATAAGTCATTTAACTTATTTCAATCCCTATTTCCTTACCTATAAAAGGAAGATAACAATAATACCTACAATATGAGCTAATTGTGAAATCAAACAAGACAACATGTGTAAGCACTTTTCAAACCTTGAAGTGCTACATAAATGCTAGTTATTATCATCGTTATTATTATTACTAGTAGTAGTAGTAGTAGTATTCAGAATGTAAGCTCTAATAAGCTCCCTGAGAATAAGGGATTTCTTTTTTATATTTGTATTACTATTAATTTTTCAGAAGTAAGCTCCAATAAGCTCCTTGAGAATAGAGACTGGTTTAGTTTTATATTTGTATCTGGAGTATTTCACACAGTGCCATGTGTTAAGGCCCATAAAGCAGCCCTCAATATACCCTTATGGATTTATAAAAATAGTCAATATGAAGAAAAGCAGGAAATGGAAACTATTAATCCAAACTAATTATAACATTAAAAATTCTAATATATTAAAGATGAAGAGATTGCACTTATTCACATATCCTCAAACTTGATTGTAAATTTCTCCCAATGAGAATGTATAGGTAATTGCTTCTTGTAAATGTGAGAACATGATCCTTAATTCAATATTTTTATGTATAGCATAACTCTATATCTTTCCTAGGACAGCTAGGTGGAGCAATGGGTAGAGTACCAGGCTTGGAATCAGGAAGACCTCAGTTCATATCAGGTCACACTGTGTGACCCTGGGTAAGTCACTTAACCCTGTTTTCCTCAGTTTCCTCATCTGTAAAATGAGCTGGAAAAGGAAATGGCAAATCACTCTAGCATCTTTGCCAAGAAAACCCAAATGAGGTCACAAAGAGTTGGATATGACTGAAACGACTCAATAACAGAAACAATCAAAATCTTTCCAATCTAGGTGAGGGAAAAAAAAAAACAACCTAACCAATCATACATATGTATATACATATGCATATGTAAAATACATATATACTAGATAGGAATGATTGTAGTATCATGGATAAATTTATGAGTTTGATATAGATTCAAAGATGAAATCATGTGACTATGGGAGCACCAATTCAATAAAAGGTGAGAAATGTTATATTGGCTGAAGGCATTAAGATAAAGTCAGATGGAAGAGATGGGCATGTACAATTAGATAATAAAAGCAAATAACTAAACTATTACAAGGAATCACATGTCAGAGGGGAAGAAGAGAGGTGAAAGGGTAGGTTGAGAATAATAGAAAAGATGGAGAAGAAACTGACATGATTTATTTATTATATGTAAGGGGTTCTCCCGAATTTCTATTTAATCTGTGTAATCACTTTATTAAAAAATCATGAATATGTTTCTTTGGGTAAACACCCAAAACAGTGTCAAATTTTCCCCTTTCTCTTCTAAATATGTTTCTTTAGAACAGGGGTTCTTAAACTTTTTAGTGATATGAACCCCTTTGACAGTCTGGTAAAGCCTGTTCATTCCTTTTCAGAATATTTTAAATGCATAAAATAAAATACATGGGATTACAAAGGAAATTGATTTATATATTATATATATGTATGTGCACACACATATATAATACACACACACACACACACACACACACATATATATATATACATACAATGTCATGGACCCTAGGTTCAAGACTACCATGTATGACAGTAAAATGATGAAAAAGGAAAGTTAGATTCCTTTGAACTTTACATCTAGGAACCTACCATCATGATTTCATCAAAATTGAATCTTGTTTTGGTCCCCCTGACCATCTTTCCCTTTCTAGTCTGTACAGTAATTAAGTTTATAAGTAACCAGTATAAAGTATCAGTAGTAAGAACTAATATTGCTAAGGGAGCCTTTGGGATATCAAACATCCCAAAGATCAAAGGAGTATAATTTACAAATTCTATCACATATTTATACTGGCTGCACACCGACCTTCTGCCAGCCGTGCGCCAGTACCCACTCCTTCTATAAGGAGCACACTACCAGAGTCTTACCCACACCTGGATCTTCAGTTCTGAGCCGGATCACCACACAGAGACGAGCCATCAGGAGGCGCCAACACCAGAGCTTTATTCAGAGGCCAACACAGCAAACCATCATAGCAAGCCCAAGCAGCAAGGCCAGAGCAACAGGGCAGGAGCCAGGGGAGAGCGCACGTGTGATCTGACCACGCTTGTTCCTAAAAACCTACTTAGCCCCTCCTCCCCAGCCCGCTACTAGCCAATGATTGTAGGGTCAGATACCGGAAGGGGCTGTCTGAGTTTAGCACACCAAGGGGGAGGGAGTGACGTAGGAGGCTAGGATTGGATACAGGAAGGAGGCATCTGGGAATGACGCATAGACAAGAGTACGTGACCTAGGAAGTCAGGCTCAGACACTGGGAGGAGGGGTCTGGGTCAGTGCTGCACAAAGGGACCCAGGAAGTCAGGAAGGTCACAAGAGGCATCTGGGGATGACGTTGCATATAGGGAGGGGACTAAGCAGAGGGAACTCAGTCCTCTGCCATCCCACTCCCACGTGGCACCGCCCCTTGCCTCAGGAGCTCAAGCTCCGACTACTTCCTTGTACCCAGCTTATCTCACAAAGCATTGCCCAATTGCCTCAGGGCTTCTCCGTATCCAGCCCATCCCAGTACACACGACTTTGCCTACCACAGCCCCTGCCTCAACTTCCAAAATACCCAGATCTTACCCTACCCTTGCCACAGTACCCAACCTGGTAGCTGCTAACATCAGACAGTCCCTCACACATATTAACCAAAAATAACATCCTAGTAATATGTGCTGAATCAGGGGAAGCCATCGCAGTTTTTCTATCAGGGTTTTTTAGTCCTGTGATAGTAAATCTCAGAGAAGTTCCAGACATCTTCAGTAAGACCAGCAGAACATCAAACTTTACTGATAACTTTGAGATGATTTGGATATTTTAATGAACTAACCCCAAAATGGCACACATTAGAGTTAGTCTGTTCCCCCCTAAAACCCTATCAAATGAGACCCCAAGCTCCTGTCTCCCAGCAGTCTTGAATCTCTATCAGGTTTATACTGTGGAGTGCTCCCAACTATAATCTGTACTCCTCTCACTTCTCATTGTCTTTCCTGATGCTGCCTGCCTTCCTTCACCATCCCATTCCCTATCTCTCTGTTATCTGCCTTTGTTTTCCTTTTCACTGCTTGTCTCTGTACTTTCTGTGCCATATCCCCCTACACCCTCTGTGCCTTATTAAAATATTATTGCAACCTCACTTCTTGCTGCCATCATGGTCTTTCTTGGAAAGTACACAAAGAACTCCCTGCCCCATTTCATATTTTCATAAATTAATGAGCAATTCAAAGATTAAATTAGCAAATTAGGTTCAAAATTAGAAATGATTCACATATAGCTTATACAACCATTGCACAGTTTTATGAAAAAGGTATAATTAACTTAGAACATTGGATCAGCTATGATTAAGTCTCTTAAAAATTCCTATTGGGTAGTAGATTTGGCCTACAACACATCTATTAATTTAAAAATAAAAGCAACAGTTTTTAGATTGATTGGGCTCCCAGATATTAGAAATACATACATTTAGATCATGTGATTAATTTCTAAAGATGAAAATAAATTTTCTTCCTACATCAAAATAAAAGTAGTGATTTACATCTTCACTGGCAAAGATAACACGTTTGGGGCATATTATTGTTTAAGCTCCTTGAAGGTGAAGCCCTGGTCATTACATCTGCTTGAGTGTTTAGTACAGTGCCTTGAACAAATTTCTATTCTATAAATGTTTGCTGGATTAAATAGAATCAGAGAAAATGACCTTTGGAAAAATAAGACTCATAAAATAGATCTGAAAAATAATTGTGGGAAAATTTAAAAAAAATCCACAAATGGGGAAAAATGGGGAAAAATGAGGAAATCAACCAAAGTTGTAAATAATTTTGAAGTTTTATTTTTCAACTGTTTAATACATGGAACATTACTAATTATTCTGAGAAAGTAAATGCATCATGTAAAAATAGCATAGAACATTGGAAAGTGCTTGGAATCAGGAGGCTTTATTTTGAATCTGACCTCAGGTATGGATCCTAAAATATGAAGGAGCATAGGGAGGGCATGAAAGTCTTTCAGAATTGCCAAAGACACAGAGAAGTCAAAAGACTTGCCTAAGGTCCCACAGGTGGTACAGAGGATTTTAAATCCTGGTGTTCCTTAAGCCCAGTACTCTAGCCTCTTACTCACTATACTACATTGCATCTGCTACAGATATAGGTATTTAAACAAGAGCAAGTCACTTAGAATCTTAGAGTCTCAGCTTCCTCATCTTTAAAATGGGAATATTAATATTTTCAATATCTACTGAATAGGTTCATTGTGATAAAAACACAACATATATATGTATATATATATATGTATATATATATATAAATGTCAATGAAGATGGGGCTAATATGATGATAATAATTGTTTTGGCAGAATGTAAGTTTTTTGAGAACAGGAATCATTGCACTTTGTAGCCCTAACTAATACTTGGCACATAATAAGTATTTAATAAATTATTGCTAATTGATTGAATGCACATTATAATATAATATAGACTAGATAATGTATAATTCTGCATTGCCATGGTAGTTCAGAGACATGATCTGAAAGGGATAACTGGCTAAGTTCTACATTGTTGACACATGTTTCCATAATGAGCATTGGGGAGCATGTTTCAACCAAGGCTTTTTTGTTTAGGAAGTGGGAGATTTTGAGGCAGCAAATAGAGGATAGTCTCTGGGGATATATACCTTAGAATAGAAATGAGCAGAGCTAATAGCAGAAAGGGTTTAGGATTCCAACTAAGTCTAAGGGAATTATGAGCAAATGAGGTTCAGGGTTCAAGAATCAAGGGTGTGAAACCAGACAATCTGTGAGCCAGTCAATGATTCAATCAATATGCATTTATTTAGCCCCTTTTATGTGCTAAACTTAGTACTAGATGCTGAGGGATATAGCACACAAAAGAAAGTCTCTGCCCTCAATGAGCTTATATTCTATTAAGGGAGACACATGTGTGTATGTAAATGTAAAGGTGAGACTTGATTGAGTAAATTGATCAAGTAACTCCACTCCCTTTAAAGGAAGTAATAAATTGTTCCATTCTGGTATTTTAACAAAGTGAAAACAATCAATTAATCTCAATCATTGGCTTTAGTTTCAATTAAGCAGTCAATCACTGGGTTTACATCAAGTATGAAAAATCCTATTCACATGGAACTTACACAGCTGATACCCCATCAGGTCCTCTCTTTGAGCTACCTTAGCAGTGCAGACTGATACATTAGCTAGGCTATCTTGTACTGTAATATAAAATTAATCAGCATTAATTTAGTAAGCAACTGCTATGTACCAGGCATAAAGCTAGGCACTTGGGCAACAAAATGAGATAACTCTTGTCCTCAAGGATGAGGAAATTTGGTGATGCCTTAGGTGTTGTCTCTAAAATATCAAGCTATTTCAGACCTGGAGTTATTCTAGGGATTTAATGAAGTGAGAATGAGAGACCATTACTGTACAGTTAAACTTCTATGAAGCAATCAATTGGAGTTGGAGAGAGAAGGGGAGATTTGGGACTCAGTCTCAATTTCCTTCCTTTTCCTCCTTTTACCATAATAGAACCTCATGAAGTTTGGAGATCTGGTAAACCTCCAATTTTTAATTTTTTTTTTTACTTTTTAAAATTTTTTAAATTTTGGACTCAAAACACCAAAACTCAAATACACAATAGAGAAAAGAAAAAATATCATAAACTTAAATAATGAAACATATGCAAAGAAAAGAAAAAAAAGCATGTTATGTGCACAACAGAAGGTAAGAGAGGATTAAAAATATGTAGCAATAAATTTCCATATCAAGAAAGCCTGTACTACAAGTTATGTTGAGAGTTGTCCATCTTTTCTTTTCTTCCTTGTAAGTTTTTTTTGTTCTCTGCTACGCATTTTTTGCTTTGCTTTTTTTTATCATGTTCCTCCCTCCACCCTCCCCAAGGCTACAATTAAGTTCAGATATATTTTTTCTCTTGTTTCCTATTCCTCTTGACTCCTCTACTTTACTTCTACCTGCTGCCTTGACCTCCTATTACTTAGCCTACCCCCCTCCAAGGATCCTTTCCCTATCCTCCCGTTCCCATAAGTCTAAATACTCGTTTATAGCTCTCTATAACCTATTCCCTCACCCTTCCTTCTAGAGATCCCTCCCTTGTCATCTCCCCACTGCCTGTCCCCTTACCATTTTATTTCTTCTGAATTTAGAAGACTTCTATACATATATATATACACGTATATACATATATACATATATATATATATTTATGTGCTGTTACCTCTTAAACCCATTCACAATGAAAATAGGTTACCAGAACTACCAGCTCTCCTCCCCCATCTAATTCCTCTGTATCAATTCTTCCTTTTGAACCTCATTTGTATAAAATAATTACTCTTTTTAGCTGTTTCTAAGTGGTTTTACTTTTTAAATTCATATCATACTCAGGTCTACTCAAATCTTTCTTATGAACTACCCAATTACTAATGACAATCTTAGACATACACTTTACATTTTACACATATAAAAAGTAAACAGCCTATTCTTATTGAATCCCTTGTAATCAGTCTTTGGTATGTACCTTATATTTCTCTTGGCTCTTGTATGTCAAATCTTCTATTAAGTTCAGGTTTTTTGGGTTTTTTTTGACAAAGTCTTGAAAGTCTGATAGTTGATCAAATGTCCATTTTTTTTTTTCTATTCAGGATTATGCTTACCTTTGCTGGTATGATATTTTTGGCTAGAGTCTCACTTCTTTTGCTCTTTGATATATAGTGTTCCAAGACCTGCAGTCCTTTAGTGTCTCTGCTGCTAGGTCTTGTGTGATTCTAATTGTGGCACCATCATATTTAAATTGATATTTTTTGTTGCTTTTAATATTTTATCCTTGAGCTGCAGCTTTCAGAATTTGACTCTAATATTCGTATGAATTTTCCTCATAGCATCTCTTTGAAGTGATGATGGATTTTTTCTATTTCTGCCTCTCTCCCCCCCCTTATTCTAATGCTTCACAACAATCTTCTTTAATTATTTCTTATATTATTGTATCAAGATCTTTTTTTTTAATCATAGCTTTCAGGTAGCCTGATTATTCTTATGTTTTGTCTTCTTGATCTGTTCTCCAGATCAGTTGTTTTTTTTATCTTATAAGATAAGATTTCACTTTCTCTTCCATTTTTTCATTCTTCGTATTTTGTCTAATTATTTCTTGGTGTCTTATAACTTCATTGCCTTCCCCTTGCCCAATTATAATTTTCAAGGTGTCATTTTCTTTCTTAAAACTCTGAATCTCCTTTTCTAATTGGTTGACTTTCTTTTCATAATCTTCTTGTTTTTCTTGGATTATTCTTTTTTTTTTTTTAGTTTTTGTTTTTCCTCCATCTCTCTCATTTGATTTTTAAAGTCTTTTTTAGCTTCATCTAGGAATTCTTTTTGGGCAGGTAACCACTACTCTTTGGGCTAGAAAAAGATTTCTTTGCTTCAATATCCTCTTCTGAAAATGAACCCCAGTCTTCTCTATTCCTATAATAAATTTCTATGGTTGAATTCTCTCTCCTTTGCCTGTGCATTTATTTATAATAATAGCTTAATTTTTGTAATCACCTCTAGCCCTGAGATATGGGGGATGGTGCCTCTTGCCCCAGATCTTCAGTTCTCCCCTGTAGCCTGGAACCAAAACCAAACCTCCAGCCTCCTGTAAATGCCCACAGTCCAAGGGCATTCTGCCCCACTGCTTCTGCACTCACTGGGCATGTGCTGGTTCCTTCTCTGCCTGGCCACTCTCCACAGCACAGCTGGGTCTAGCATTCCTTATCAGCAGAGGTTCTCTTGATCTTCCCAGGCTCAGTTGCCCAACTCCCTTCACTGTTCAGGGTAAAAGTTCCTGTAGATGGGGCTGAGGCACCCTCCCAAATCAACTAACCCCAGAGCTTGCTGCTTGTTAACTGGGACCTTAGCTTGGAGGTGTTTACTTTTCACTGGGACCAAACCTCATCTAAGGATTTTTCTTCTATCTTCTCGGATTGTCCCAGGAAGACCCCTGTTATGCCTCTATTCTTATTTACTTTTACCTGCACTTTGTTCTGCCTAAGGTTTGATTTTGATTTTCTCTCTTTAGTGGGGGAAAATCTCGAGAGCTTGGAATTTTCTGACCCACTCCACCATCTCCCCAGAATCCTCCAACTTTCCATTTTTTCATATGTGTCCCAGTGATATTCTTGCCTTGGGATTCAAGGATATATTAGATGCAAATTCACAGCTCTCTAAAGGCTGAGGCAGAAAATTACAACAACCCTAAGGGAAATATCTTGGCAACCCTGGCAAAAGTACTTACTGAAGCTCTGAATTATCACTTATGCTCTCTAAACTATAGTCCGCTTTCCTCTAGAGTCTAGAAGATTTTAAGATATTAAGATCCTTAAGAATATTTCAACCAGCTGCATCAAATGAGTCTAGAGTCTAGACTCTGCATGCGGTATACTGTTGGGACATTTACAGACTTTTATGCAGAACTTATTTATAAACTGTACCAACTATGCCACTTTAGTAAATATACTTTTCTAAAACCTAATTGAGTACCTCTGGCCAACTAATATTCAAATGATAATTATGGTGAGAAGCATACTTGTGGGGGCTTGTGATCAAGCTTGTGGTATGGGCATTATTAAGACAACCCCCAACCCCTCAAGACTATCCCTAGAGCCATCCTCTGGGGAGTTGAATGGAAGTTGGGATAGTAGCTTCAGAGGATAAACTACATACACATATGAAAATACACACCAAATAAATGCCAGGTAATTATTGTTACTTTTTTTTAAGGCATTAGCAGTTGGAAGGTAGAGATCAGAGAAAGTTTCACATAGAAACTGGAGCTTAAGCTGAGCCTCAAAGGAAACTATGAATTTTAAGACTTGGAGGTTAAGAAGTAGTATATTTCAGGAATGGGAGATAGCCTACATAAGGGCACAAAGAGCAGATAGGATGACACGTGTCAGAAACAGCAACGAAACCATTTTGGCTAGACTGAAGAGGTTTAATTAAATGTATAATAAATGGAAAGCTAGATGGGGCTCAGTTGTAAAGGACTGACTCTAGAAGCCAAATGAGAGTTTGGGTTTGATCCTGAAGGTAATAGGGAAAAACTCCAATATACCTCTCTTATATTCACTGAGCACATACGATTTTTAAAGCCTAGTCCTACCCTCTAGTTCTTCCCGAATTCTCTTCAGCTGTACTAGTGCTGCTGCCAAGCTCATTATTTTCTATAGTGCTTTGTTATAGCATATAGTGGGCCCAATTGCCTTTTGAAGAATGACAGCACTGACTACACTAATTATTTCCCCATCTTCACTTATTCTAGATAAACATTTTAGGGAAGATTATCTTCTCTTAAAAATGATGGAACTAAATTCCTTCATTAACACCTTTGCCTTCAGTTTGTGGTCTTGTATTAGGAAAAGGGATAATGCTGTTGATGCTAATTCATATCCCTTTTATTTCCTTCCTCACCAAACCAAGCCCTCTGGTTTTCAGGCTAAGGGTTATCTAAAATCCATAACCTACAACAGATAAATTTATTATACATATAATCAATTCAACTGAACATATTTAATAGCCAACTTTATGGCACAGTAGTTAGATTGCTAGACTTAATGTCAGGAATACCGGATTTGGTTCCAATTGTGTATCTGACCCAAGCTGTGTCAATAAATTTTTTTTTTTTGTGAGGCAAAAAAATTACCCAGAGTACACAGCTAGTACATGTTATGATGTTTTTGTGTCTGAGCCCGGATTTGAACTCAGGTCCTCCTGACTCCAGGGTTGGTGCTCTATCCAATGTGCTACCTAGCTGCCCCCATCAATGAAACTTTTAGTCTCAGTTTTCTCATTTGTAAAATGGGGATGATAACGGGACCTATCACAGAAGGTTCTCATGAGAATCTAATGTGCTAATACGTGTAAAGTACTTTGCAATCTTTAGAAACTATATAAATACTAGCTATAGTTTCTTAATAGAAGGACTGGATTTTTAAGAACACTTCAACCAGCTGCATCAAATGATAAAGTACATTTTTGAAATATATAAAGTAAATAGAGATAGCATGATGAAAATGTTGATTTCAAAGTAAAATTACATTATCTGTTCATAATTATTTTATTTAAAGGGAATGGGGGAGGGGATTATGGTGGGTAAAGTCTTGGGTTCATGAGTGAAAGCTTCAGAATTAAGTAAAATGCATAGTGAGTATTCAATGGATAGTTATTGAATTGAATTGAATTGGTGATAAGAAGAGGAAAAAGAATGAACAATACATAGCTGCCAAACTCTTAAAATACGGTCTATAGTATTAAAGGCAGAGAAAGAAGTTGATAGCATGAAGAATGTGATCAAAGTAAATGAGTAATCCAACATGTACAATAAGGAAGAAGTGATTGCTTTAAGCTGGGACAAGAGGAAGGGGAAGAAACAAGCATTAATTAAGCACCTACAATGTACAAAATGTGCTGTGGTAAGTGCTTTACAAATATCTCATTTGAACCTCACAACTTCAGGAATAAAATGCTATCTCTATTTTACAGTTGGGAAAACTGAGGCAGGTAGAGGTTAAGTCACTTGCCCAGGGTTACACAAGTAGTGTCTAAGGACAGATTTGAATTCAGGTCTTTCTGCCTCCAGGCCCATACTTTTCAATCTACTTTGGCACCTAGAGCAAACAGAGAAGACGTCGTGGAGATGATAAGCAACTGACATTGAGGGGAGAAGGGGATTATTTGGATAGGCAGAGATAAAGATGTACTATTCAGACATCAATCCCATTAAAGAGTAACATTACTTTGAGTAAAAGATGTTGAGAGATTTAGGAAACACAAACTAATCTCTTGATGCAGAAGGAATGTCGTGTAGTAGAAATGGTGCTGCTTTTGGACTTTGAACCTCTAGGTTCAAATCATGGATCTGCCCCTTATCCATTTGACCTTAGACAAGTCTCTGAATCTTGGTAAAATGAGAGGTTTAGGGAGAAAAAAAACAGGTTCTAAGGTCTAATCAATCCTTAAATCGATGTTTTCTCTTTTTTTAAAATAATAAATAGCTACTGAATATGATTAAGTTGAATTCAATTTGCCAAATATTTTTCAAGTGACCAGTATTATACAAGGAAATATGGCAGAGCATGGGTTGGGCAAGAAAGAAGAGTTTTTACAGAATTCATAGGGATGAAAGAGTCCTTAGTGGATACCTAGCCTAATACAACAAACCTGAAAATAATTTTTATCTCACTATTATATCCCCTAACAAATGGTCATTTGGTCTTTGCTTGAAGACTTTTAATGAGGGTGAACCCATCTCCTTTCAAGGCTGTTCATTCCATTTTTGGATAGCTCTAAGTATTAGGATTTTTTTTTCTACTTGGATATACCTAATATACCTAATTGGTATATTATAGGTATATTGATATACCTAATATGCCTAATTGTTTTATTATTGGTATGTATTTTAAAAATGTACTTTATCATTTGATGCTGTTGGTTGAAATATTATTAAAAATTCAATCCTTCTTTTAATGAAACTATAGCTAGTATTTATATAGTTTCTAAAGATTGCAAAGTACTTTACACATATAAGCACATTAGATTCTCATGAGAACCTTCTGTGATAGGTCCTGTTATCATCCCATTTTTACAATATACAATATACCTAATTGATAATACCTAAGTTCATCTATGACCCTTGCCAACAGAATCAGCTTCACCTTGAAACTTGCAAATATATCTATATCTATATAGATATATGTACATAAACATAAGAGTATACACACATTTATTAACATACACACGCATATGTACACATATACATATGTATCTGTATTATAGATATGTGTTTATAAATCCATTTTGTCAATATATTTTGTTTTTACATAGACTAAATGTATTACCACATCACTTCCCCTTCCTTTTTCAGCAAACCGTTAATTTTTTTTAATTAAAAACTTGGAAAAGGAGAAAAAAATCATCAAAACTTATCAACATATTGGAAAACGTCTATGTTAAATTTATGGAAAAGTAATTGTCAAGGTTTCACAAACAATTTTCTAAAGCAGAGACAAGGTCATCATTATACAATTAACTAAAATGTATAGAGCATACAAGAGGCTACAGTGTTTACTGCTTGTTTATAAGCAACAACAACCCAAGCATTTTATAACCGATAGAGGAAAATTCATCCTTAAAGGATACACAATAGAGGGTCTCCCAAGCATCAGAAAATATACAACTAGAGAGGAAATTTTGTTCAATGATTCTCTGAATATCAATATCAAGCAAGACATAGAGTAAAACTGCCTATTATTGTCAAGGAAGATGCCCTGAATTGAAAAAACATTCTATATAAAGGGTAGAGTCCTTCCTCCTGTTGTTCCTCTTTGTTGATGATATTGTTGTTGGAACATACCTTAGAATACAACAAGGCCCCCTCCAGAATATCCACAATTAAAGCAGAATTAGCCTAATAACCATACATTAAATCACAAACATAAAAAAATGCCCTTTGTCCATAATATGGCATCCAGATGAATGGACAGGCTGCTGTGTTACTCTATATAGTTTAGACCAGGAGCGAGGGACCTGTGAATCTAAGGCCACATGTGGCTCTCTAGGTCCTCAAGTGTGGACTTTGATTAAATCCAAACTTCATAGAACAAATCCCCCTAATAAAAAGATTTGTTCTGTAAAACTTGGACTCAGTCAAAAGGCTGCACCCAATGACCCAGAAGGCCACATGTGGCCTCAAGGCCACAGGTTCCCCACCCCTGGTTTAGACAAATATTGCGATGAATCTGCGTCCAAAAGTTAAGAGGAAGAAGAAAGGAAGATGGATTGCATTTGAAAAATAATGCAACACTTTCAATGATACCAAGCTACTTTCTGACACAAAATATATCTTTTTTTAAATAACCATATTACCCCAGTGATATAAATGACTACCAATCACACAACACAGTCTCTGAGAAATTAAATTGATAGATGAACCAAGTGGCTATGGAGAGATAACACAATGAACGTATATACACTGTATGACTACCAGTATCAGAAAAAAAAAAAAAAGAACAGTTCTAGTGCTGTATTTTTATGCCCAAAATGTAGAAAGAAACAGAAGAAGATCTCCAAAAGATTAGGGAGATTCTCTGGGAGGAGGAAGGAAGAAAAGAAATAAGCATTTATTAAGTACCTGCTATATGCCAGTGCCTGTATCAAGTGCTTTACAGAAATTTTCTCATTTGATCCTCAAAACAACCATGGAGGTAGGTACTATTATTGCCGCCATTTTGCAGTTGAGGAAACTGACACAGATGGTAACTATTTTCCCAAGGTCACGCAGCTAAATGGCTGGGGCTGAATTTGAACTCAGGTCTTTCTGATTCCAGGCCTAGTACTCTAACAATTAGCACCAATTAGCTGCCTCTATAGAGTATTTATGGAAAGATATAAAATAAATCACATAGTATAAATTTTGGATGGGTTGATGTCTACACCAGAGGAGGGTTTATTCACATCAGTGAGATCATAGATCCATTGAAATGTTAAAGTGTTGGCACTGTCACTTACAAACCAAAGTGGGAAAGTTGTGTTTAGTTCTGGCATTCATATTTTTAAAAGGCCAGATTGGAGCATGTCCAGTAGTAGGTCTCTAAAATGCTGAGTGGGGTATAAATCATGCCATATGAGGATTATTTGAAGGAACTGGGGATATATATTTTAGATAAGAATAGACATTAACAAAAAGGATAGGTATTTTTCAGTACATGGATCAATTAAATTTGTACTTTTTGTTGTCCCAGTAAGGCAAAACTAGATGAAATGGATGGAAGGCATTTGCAGAAAGGCAGATTTCCTAATGACTAGCCCTTTTCAAAAGTAGAATGGCATAGCCTCAGGCTTCAGAACATACCCAAAAATGCTAGATGTGGTCAAATGAAGGCTGGAATTTGGGGGAATGACACAGAGGGTATTAATATTCAGGTATGAATGAGAGACTGATTGTGGCTCCTCTGTACTTGAATTCTTCCCTCCTGGCTGCTTGCAGCCTTTTTCTTCTTTGATCTGGAAGTTCTGAATTCTGGTTATTATTATATCCTGGGAGTTTGCATTTTGGGATTTCTTTCAGAAAGTAAAGTATAATATTTCTATTTCTACTTTGGTCTTGGGTTCTAAGAAATAAGGGCAGTTGTCTTTTATAATTTCTTGAAATATGATGTCTATCTGGGCTCTTTGTTGGTCATGGCTTTCTTTTGGTTTAGTGATTCTTAAATTTCCTTCTTCAATCTTTTTTTATAGAAAAATTATTTTTGCTATGAGAAACCTTATATGTTTTCTATTTTTCTAGTTTTTGATATTTCTTGATGTCTTATTTAGTCGTTAATTTCTCTTTGGTCAATTCTAATTTTCAATTCTAGTTCATTTTTCCCTTGGGTGAAGTTTTATAGCTCTTTTTTTTTTTTTGAAAACTCTTGCTTCATTTTTCCAGGATTTTTGGTTGGATATGTACTAAAATATGTTTTTTTTTTCTTTGAGGTTTTGCTTGTAGGTATTTTGGCCATCATTTTCTTCTGGGTTTGTATTTTGAGCATCCCTGGATCCATAATTGATCTTTATGGTGGGATTTTGTTTTGTATTCTTTACTTTTTCCCCATTCTTTCCCCCTGTTTCCTGATTTTGGACTATGTGTTAGGGCAAATCTCTGTACCTTCTGGGGTAGCATGTCTCAGTTAAGCTTTGGTGCTACTGGTTTCTTTTGCTGCATTCGGTGTATTCACACTGTAGTGTTATTCCAGGATCTTACATACAGTCCAGGCTGGGATCTGCAAGCTTTCAGTGCTTCCAAAGTCTTACAATCCAAGGCAAAGTGTGGTTACTATCCTCTTTGTCTAAGCTCTGAAAATTCCCAAGCTGGGTTTGGGTGTGAGCATTATGACATTGGATTTGTTCTTTGTTGGAAGTTCCAACAGATTGCTACTGGACTCAGCCATTAGCTCATTGGAAACTCTGCAAGTTCAGAATAATAGGATTGCAGGCTCCATTAGACTGGGATACCTTCCCTGCTTATTCCATTGTAGATTTCAAACTTGGCTGGAGTCTAGAAATGAATCCACATTCTGATCCTGGAGTCAGAATCACACAGTTGTTGTTAGCTTCTGAGCCTACTCCTTGCTCAGTAAACAACCAAAGAGCTATGGTCATTCCTCATATCAGAGCATCACTCCTAGGCATAGGTCCCCTCCTCATTCTACCCTGGATCTGTGATCCAGAACTGAGTAGTTAACAACAGAGCTGCCAGTTGATACTTGTTCCCACAATCTGAATGATTTGGAGTCCCTCTGGGACCTCTTCTTACCTAGATTTACTCCCTTAAGTCTTTTTCAGTTCCTGAGTACTAGAATGCTTTACACAGCACACCCCTGGCCAGACTATCTCTTGTATCAACAGACATCTCCATCTGTTCCCCTTTGCCAAGATAAGCTAGAAAAATGAGTCACTGTAATTTTTTTTCTTAGATTTCCTGAACAGGACTTTTCTTGATGCATTTCCTAGATCTTTGTGGAGGAAATATGTTGGAGGAGCTGGACTATACTTCCTACTACTCTGCCATCTTAGGGATGAATTAAGGATTTATTTTATTAATTTTAGATTTATTCATTCATCCCTTCATTTATTTGTTTGTTTCTTTATTTTCAGACTGTGTCATCCTATCTTGTCCAGACTAAAAATGTAGTGGCCACTCACTGGACAGAACATATAGCTAATGGGCACACACAAGCTTTCACTTGCTGTTTCCTACCTGAGATGGTTTGTCTCTTCTTAGAAAATCTAGTGGCCTCTATTCTCAGGATCTCACCATATTTGTGCTAGAGCTTTAGTCCTGCTGAAGTTCAAAAATCTTGAGTTCAAGTGATCACCAGTCTCAGTTTTCCTTAGTAGCAGGGATTATAGGAATGTACCACTATGGCCTGTATTAGATTCAGTGACCTCCAGAGTTGATTTCAAATCCGAAATTCAATGTTTTTCCAGCTTCAAGTGAGGAAGTAAACTCAGTTAGATCTCATGATGGAAGACTAAAGTCTCCCCTCCATTTAAAAGTATAAGTAAAACCTATGAAGAACTTTATAACAGGAAAACAAAAACAAAAACAAAACAGGTGAAATCTACAAGGATGGTATCCTTCCCCAAGTCTGTCTAGCCATCCTTGATACTGTAAGTGATAATGTATTCTGCCAAGTTTAAGATAAATATTAGAGAATGTCTAGAATGTAAAACAGACAGCTAGACTGATAAATGAATATGGCTTTATTTAATTTTGGATGTTGCTCTGAAGGGATGTATCACAAAACCCTACTTATAAAGCGAACTTTTACCAGGATCAAAACTTTACAAAATCTCAGGGTTGGAAGGAACCTTAAAGGCAAAATAACGGAACCTATTCTAAAACAAGAATTTTCTCTATAATATTTCTGAGAAGTGGTCATTCATCTTTTGCTTAAAGAAATTCAAGAGGGGAAACCCATTAACTCCTGAGGCAACTAATTCCTTTTAGATAGCTCTAATTGTTGTTTTACTTTTTCCCCCTTTGCTTGGAATAAGGCTAAATTTGTTTCTTTTCAATTTTCATGTATTAGCATCATTGAAATGATAATGAAGTTTGAACTAATTAAGAAGTATGCGAAGGGTTGGCATACAGGTTGGCATACAGAAGAGGGATTAAATTTTTACTTCCTGTCACTAGAGGTCAGAACTGGGGGCAATGAATAGAAGTTAAAAAAGATATTCTATATTCTCTCTTACTCACAATTTTGCAAGAAACCTCACTGGTAAGTGTCAAAGAACCTCCCTGGGTAGTGGAGAGTTTTATTGTTTTCTCAAGGCTAAACCAAATAAATGCCCTTAGACTGAGGTAAGGTTCTCACTCACTCTATGGTGATTAAAGCATAGTGAAAGCTAGGGGAATGAAACATGCAATATGCAAATATTTTAATTTCTTTATGATAACAAAATTAGATGGTGTACAAAGTAACTTTGTTATCAAAGATACTTTGATGGGTTTGTCATACCCAAAAGGTAAAACAAATGTGAACAATCTCTCCTGAAAATGTGGCAGGTCCATGGGATTGAGAATGAATTGAGGATGAAGGGTTCTAGGGTTGATACCAGTACTTCTGGCTGATAGCATCATTCTCAAACCTGTTGCAATCTTTAGACTGATTTAAGTTTAGAAATATTCACATCAATTTAATAATAAAATTATCTTGTGGAGTGTTGAAAAATACATGTTACTATTTATAGAATAGCATTCAAATATTTCCTAGTTATTTGACTTTTTATTGAATGATACTTATAAATGTATATGTATTTTATAGGCCCAGAGAATCCTGAAGAATGAAGTGTTGAATAAATGAAAGAATTTCACATTTTGACCTACCTCTTCAGAGAAATGGTCTGATATAAAATATGATAAACAGTGCTTTTTATTATTTAGTCTGCTTATGGTTGGTAAGAAAACTGCAATGATAAAGGTGCTACTTGAGATCATCCCCCCCACCATAGCTCATTACTTAAAATACACTTTTTTCCAAACATAACAATCTCTTTCCTTTCACTTATTTGATTCTGAACTTTGTCTGAGACATTAACCTTTCTTGATATGTAGTTTTTTGTTTAATTATCTTGCTTCTTCACTGTTGATAATTTAGAAAATATAGTTACCTTTCTTTCTCCAGTTAATTCTTTCCCTTTTCTTCCTCTTCTAGACATTTCTTCATCTAGACATTGGTCGCATTTTAGTATTTGTTCTATTTTTTTCAATTTGTGTATTTTTTTTGAAAATTCATGAAAATTGCCTTTAGTTTCATTTTATCAACCTTTGGGCAAAGGTTAATAGGCTAAAATTAAATCAATTTGAACATTTAGCAACTTGATGATTGTCCTCCCCCCCAAAAAAAACCCCAACAAAATATGTACTTTTCATTTGTTTACTTTCATAGTTAACTTTAACTATGTTAGCTTTCATAGTTTCTTTTCAACTTCCCAATTTTGGGAGAGAAAATTAAATGGTACTACTTCACACTCCTTTTTCTTCCTTCAAACAACCATTCAGGATAGATGATAATAATAAAATTTAGATAAACAAATATGAAGGACTGAACAAAGTTTTACATTTGCCCCTATTTCAAACCTTTTGTCAACATCAAAACTAAACACATACAATAATATATTTCAATTAAACATTAGTTTTTTCTAATGCAAGTATATATGAAGAAAATGTGTTCCGAGACAACTTCAAGAGTTGGAAGCAAAAAGAACCTCAGAGGATTGACTAAAACATGAATCCTACAAGGAGAAAAAACGTATCTTCTAGGCCAGGGGTGGGGAAACCTATGGCCTTAAGGCCCTTTAACTGAATCCAAACTTCACAGAACAAATTCCCTTAATAAGAGGATTTGTTTTGTAAAATTTGGACTCAGTCAAAAGGCCACACCCAAGGACCTAGAGGGCCACATGTGGCCTTGAGGCTGTAGGTTCCCCACCCCTGTTCTAGGCATTGGCCAACAGATCATTTTATTGAATTATTTATTTGATTACTCCCTGTCCCCTAAGGACCATCCAGTATGGTTACTATCATATCAAGTCTCTATTATCCTGAAATAAAATGGCATCACGATACATTTGATAAAGCACTAGCTTTGGAGTCAGAGGAAATGATTTCAAATTCTGTCTCTGTCACCACTGGGTCTCAGTTTCCTCATCTGAAAAATGAGAAGTTTGGACTAGGTAACCTTAAGGTCGCTTTCATCCTTAGATCTATGATCCCACGATCTCTTCTAACTTAAAATCTAGGATCTTTTGAACCTCATATTTAAAGAAAGAAATGAAAAACTTTACTGAATTCCTGTGTAATAATAGAAGGGACTTTTTGCCCTCATTGCAAAAATGCAGGCCAATGTCCTTCTGCATTACTAAGTTAACCCTCTGAATCTCACCAAAAATTCAAGGACAATATTAGTGGAATTTGAAAGGACAAGTTCAAGTTAAACGTGCTTATCTTTGGTCTCTGAAAGTCTTAGCTCTAGTTGTGGCCTACATAGGGGTATTCAGACTGTACTCTCAGGGAAGAGGTAAAAGGAAACAGTTAACCATGAGGAGTGGGGATTAGAAAGTATTGGGAACTAAGTGACTTGCTTGTGTGTTAGTCAAATGTGGTAATGTTTTTTTAAAGTAAAAAAGACATAATATTTTGTGAAGCCAAAACCAAGGAAAGCAGTTGATGGAAAATGAAGTTAATTGGAAAGTTGTGAATGAGCCCTCTATAAAGCAAAGGCCTTGAGTGAGGTTTATTACACCACCCTCCTGTCCTCTAATCAGACAGGAGAGGCAATTGAGATATTTATGAGAAGAATAAGGGCATAGTTCCCTGAAACTCATCAAATCTGGCAATAAATGCTTTCTCATAATGCTTTATAGGGACATATGCATACATAACTTTGAGAGACTCAAAGTTCAACTTATGCCCATATCTCAGACTTTTGAACTATATGAAATATGAACAAATGTATCATTAGGGTTCAGGGCTTCTTAAACTTTTTTCTACTCGTGACCCCTTCAGCGCTTCTTAAACTGTGAATGGGGTCACGACCTGTGAAGTCTTTTCCACATGGAGAATTATAAAAGCCAGTGTAAGCTGATTCTTAAAAAGAGAGAGTTTCTCAGTTTAAAAATTTTTTCCTAACTGTAAACTTGGTTCCTAGAATTGACTTAACAAAATAGATTGAATAAAATAAAAATTTAGGAGGAAGAGGTTTTATACTCTGGAATCCATAGCTTCCTCAAGTCTGAAAGAAACTTTATTTATGGAAGAAAATTTTTAAGCCCCATTTCTGTCCTTGAATTCTATCCTAAAGATTAATTTGAAAGTTCCAAAGTGGAAAATGTTATACAAAACCAAGGATAGTCATTAACTGCCTAAAGTACGTTACATTCTTAATTGATTTTGCTTTTAATTTGTCTGTATACCCAAAGGCAATATGAAAGGTCTTTATAATTTTTTTTTAAAGACTCATCACATTAGAAATTGAAAATGTCCAATAGGATACCCAATTAAGGAACTGAAGGGGGTGTTGTCCCCTTCGTACAAAACTACTTCTGAGGTCATAATGTGGCATAATAATGAACAGGTTCCACTTTAGTGTATACTCCTCAGAGGTAGTGTTGACAAGTGGAAAGAACTCTGAAATGTGAATCAACAGACCTAAATCTATCATTACCTAGTTTTGTGACCATTGACAACTTAATTTACTGGAAAATGGCGATGGGGTGGTAAGACTAAGGAGCTGGATTTCTTCACATAGTGACAATGAAAATGGAGTAAAATGTATCCAAAAGTATTTTGATAATTGGATATACTCTAATTAGTATCAGAATGCAATAAAATGTTAGGTAAAATATAAAGTAAACAATTTTATTAATGTGTACTTATCAGGTAAATAGTTATTAACATTGTGTTCCCTCTTGTCCTTCCAAAAAATAAATCCATGCAAAATTTACAGTTTCAAAAATAATTTATTATCCTCATAATTTTCAAGCAAGGCTGTTGCCTGTACCAAAAATTTGCTTTTATTGGTATTTAGGAAATTATTCTCAATTTCCAAATTACTTTTAGCATAACACCACAAATAAAATCTTCTTGGAGGAAGCTGTAGTCTTTATACACTGAAGTGACTAATCTATAGAAAACAAAATTTTCAGAGAAGAGATTTGTTTTACATTTATTTCCATTTTCTCTGGTTTGTTGTTGACATGGTAAATGAACTATTGATATTTTTATCTACTCCTATATGAAAATATTTATTTTTTAAAAAGGGGAGCCAATTGATTTTCTGTTTATAGTTCCAGACTATAAAAGGGAAATAAATTAGCTCAAGAATAAAACTTAATCAAACAAATTCTAACATTTCAGTTGCTGGTATTTACAAGGAAGACAAAAAGGAGTGGGCTATCTACAGAGGTTGATATAGGTCCAAGGGAGGTCTCCAATGAGCTCAGCTTTGAAAAGATTATAAGAAAGTAAGGGCAGACAACCAACAACAAATACAAAAAGAATGATACAGATCTGTGGGTACAGGGTTATGAAAGCTAAATATCAATATTAATGGAGTCTTGTCAAAACAATGCTAATAATGCACATTTTGGACAAAAAATCAAGAAGAGGAAGATTGACTCTTTTCAGTAAACAAGAAGACCATCACAGGTGACAGATTAAAAAAAAACTATCCAACTCTTATGTTGCCTCTCTCTTCCCTAATGATCAAAATGATCCCCAAACTAGAGGGAAACTGGAAAAAAGAGTTGAAAGAAATAAGCCCCACCCCCCAAAGTATAAAAGTGAATTTTGTAAAAACCTGTAAGTTTAACACTAATTATTGGAAAAAATCTAAAATATATTTTTAAAGATGTGGTTTATGTTCAAATTAACACACACCATATCAGGATCATCACATTCTTCTTTCTGGACACTATGCTTCAATTAATATAGTTTAAAATATCATAGTTCTACAGTGGGAGAGTTGGTTCGGAGTCAGTAAGAATACCAAGGCCCAGTCCTTCCAAGCAGGGCTTTATTATTATAAAAGCAAATGGAACCAAGCAGCTCATGATACTGGTTGGTTGGGTGGAAGGGGAATGGGGACTTGCTTATGTCAGAGCTGAAGGGGGAGTAACTTATGGAAATTTGCTATGTCATAAAGACTTCAGCCTCTGTTGTACTGGGTCTTCCAGGTAGCTATCTTGAAATAGTTATACTTTCACTCTCCAGTCCCTTCATTACCATATTCATAAGAAGTAAATGGAGACTTTGACATCACATAAGTTACTACTGGGCATTGAAGATTCTTATTGTGCTTTTGGGTATTGAAGAGTTTTATTGCGCTTGCGTGGTCTTGGGGAAGTCCCTTGACCACAAGGCCACTGGTGATAGGATGAACTGAGGGTCTCTAGATCACAAGGTTGCTGGTGATAGGGTGGGCTACTGAGTGGTGAGGTTGCCTATTCAGCATAAGAGGGAAGTAATTGCTCAGCAGTTGTTTGTGAAGTATATGGGGGAAGGGGCTAAGAATATAGGGGAAAGGGTTGCCTATTCAACATATAGGGAAAGGATGGACCTCATTGGTCTGGGAGAAAAATAGGACTTTGCTATTCCCACTCCAGTTCTACCACACTTTTGACCCTTTTTGACCTTCAATTTCACCAAATTCTACAGGACTTTTAAAATAGGCACTACACTCTACTTACGTATCCCCATTCTATAGGAGTATGATTGCATTATTGAACCTAAATGCCAACCTGTACACATCTATTCCTCGTAAAGCTCATTTTATTAAGTGGGAACTAAAGTTTCAGTCTTTTTTCAAAAAATTCCATTCCAATTTCAATCATACAATTCATTAGCTAACATTTCAAGATTTGTACCATCTGCAATTTCATAGGTATGCCATTTTAACTTTTTTCTAAGTCATTGATAAACATGTTGAATAGCTCAAGGGAGCCCTGGGGTATTCCACATGAGATAGGCTGACACAGATACATTAATCAACACCCTCCCCAACCTCTCCATAGCCTATCAGTTGTCAAGTCTTGTTGATTCTGCCTCCATAGCATCTCTTGCATCTGTGTTCTTCTCTCATTCATAGAACAATGCCTTAGTTAGGGAAGCTAGATAGGGAGTTAGGTGGCACAGCAGAGAGAGAACTAGATGTGCAGTCAGGAAGATTTGAGCTTGAATTTTGCCATTCCCTAGTTCTGTGATTCTGGGCAAATCACTTAACCTTTCGCCAAGTTCCCTCATCTGTAAAATGGAGAAAATAATACCACCTACCTTATAAGACTGTTATGGGAATCAAAGGAAATAGCATGTAGTGTGCTTTGCAAAGCTTAAAGCACTGATAAATGACATCATCATCATCATGATGTATAATTTCTTACCAGAATATTGCAAAAGTCTTCAAATTGCTCTCACGGCCTCTAGTGTTTCCTTTCTCCAACTCATCCCACAAAAGCTACCAAATTGATACTTGCAAGTCACAAACTGCTTTTCTCAAGAATCTCTGATGGTTTCTGATTACCTCAAAATATTTGAAAAGTCCCTCTTTTTAGCATTTAGAGCCCTTCAAAATTTGGTTCCAATCTAGCTCCCCAGGCTTGTTTCTATGTTACTTTCCTCATATACACATTTCAGCATACTGGGTCAAGAGCCGTCCCCTGAATGTAACATTATTTTTCCTATCTCTCATTCTTTGATCAGGCCTCCAGTGCCTTGCTTCCTAACCTTTGCCTCTTAGAATCCCTATATTCTGCCAAATTTCAATTCAGTTTCTATCTCCTACATAATTCCTTTCTTACTTCCCCTATTTGTTAAATACACCCTCCCAAAATTTCTTTGAATTTGCTTTCTATATATTTTACATTTAATTAAGAGTTTACATGTTATTCCTCCTCCACCCACCCACAACTGAATGTCAATTCCTAGGGAAGGGATAGTTTGCTTGCTTGTTCATTTATTTTTGTTTTATAACCCCAGAATTTAGCACAATGCTTGCTGAATTGATTGGATTGAATTTAGGTCTGGAAGTTACAATAAAGACAACGATCACCTTCTGACGTTAGTGTTAAACTATTAGAAAGGTAATTGTGATATGAAAAAGGAAATGTATAATTCCAAATTTTAGACACTAAGCAAATGCAGGTGAGGTCTTATTTCTTATCCCCATGTGTAGCTGAGGTAGAATGTAAATGGAATAAATGGTGGCTAATGAACCAGAAAGACCAGGGAATTGGAAGGGTCACAATGTGAAGAAAGGAGTTTGCCAATTCTAAGAAAGAACCAGAACTGGAAAAATCTGTTAAGAGATTTGTCATTAGGAGATGACTACATTTCATTTTCTGCCAAGAAGTAAAAGGAGTGTAAGAGGAAGAGTTAGAGGAGGAAGAATAGTTTGTTAAGGAAAGAAAGTAAATTCCCAAGAGCACAGCAGAATCAAGGGCCAAGGAAGATGAGGTCTAAGGTAGGATAAAACTGACTCAGATAGGAATGAGGATACAGTGAAATACAGCAAAAGAAAGAGATTTTGTCTAGACTGGTAAAGGTTCTGAATCACAAGGCCTAGATAGTTAGCAGGCTAAATTGGAGGAGTTTGCTGGACAGTACCAAGTAGGGAAAAATTGTAGAACAAATTTGTGACAAAACTCTGAAAAGAATACTGTTTAATGGAACCTTGAAATAACTTCTCTCCCTAGTAAATCTTGAGGTATGATTATATTTGGAAAGGGTCAGTATTTATGGCACAAGATAGGGCTGAAAGTTAAAAGAGGCCTTTACCTTTTCCACCTACTAGGACAAAATTAGGAAAAGAGAAGATTTAAATAGCATGTGATCTTCCAGAAAAAGAACTGATGTCTGAATACAAACTGAAGCATTCTTTCTTTCTTTCTTTTTCTTTTCTTTTTTTCTTTCTTTTTATTTCTTCCTTCCTTCCTTCCTTTTCTTCTGTCTTCTTGCATAAAATGACTAAAATGGAAATGTTTTACATGATTGGACATGTATAACCTATATCAAGTTGCTTACCATCGCAGGGAAGGGGTAGGGAAGGGAGAGAGGTTTAGAATTTGGAACCCAAAACTTAAAAAAAAATATTGAAAAATTGTTTTGACATGTAATTGGGGGAAAATAAAATATTATTAAATGTAAATAAAATGACAAATAAATATTTAAAAAGCTGTCTTGTGGAAAAAAAAATGACAATCTGATTGTCTCCAGAAAGCATAGCCAGCACCAATGCAGAGACACTATACTAAGACAGATTTTAGCTCAATACAGAGGAAACCAAAACCAAAACCAAAACAAACCAAAAACCCAAACCTTCTTAATAATTAGAATACTCCAGAAGTAAAATGGACTTTCTTGAGATGTAATGATTTTTCCTGAGTTTTAGCTTTTCAAAGGGATTTATACTTCAGTTAGAGGTTTGTCATAGAAGACCTTGAAGGTGTCATTCAATTCTGGGATTCCGTTATTAAGAACAAATATTTAAAAATATTTCCAAATTAACAAAATGTTAAGCTCTGATCCTGAAATAATACAGCTACAGATGATGTAAGTTTTTACCCAGAACCAAGCCTCTTTATCACTTCCAGGTCATTTCTAAACCATGCCATCTGCACATTGACCATTTTCTTCATCTTCCTCATCCCTCAACCACTTGAAGCTTGGATTCTGGTCCTGGGATGCTAGACACTGACAGTTGCATCTGAGAAATATAAATTTAGATTGTGTTCAATTGATATAATCAGACCTGATTTTTAGCTAAGGCCTGCTATGAATTAAACTGAAATTAATCTAGCTTTTATTCATAAGTTGTTAGATTTTAACTTCTGTTCTCTTGTGAGCTTAAGTTCTTTGTTCAGAAGACTTCTCCTTTTTTGTGTGAGTTAAAGTTCCCCTTTTTGTATGTAAGTTAATTCTTCATTTAGACTCATGAAAACTTACAAAACACTCCATGATGCTCTCATAGTATATTTAGTTGCTTCAATAATCTTGGACACCTGAGCCAATGAGAAAGCCTGTCTTTGATTTAATAATAGTCACATGGAATTGGGAATACCTACAGTCCTAATGTTACAGATCAACCTACTTCCCTATTCTTATTATACTCCTTTTTTCCTGTAGGTCCTATGAATATGCATTAATATCATGAATATGCAGCAATCTCATGAATATGCATTTTGAATAGTTCCTCTTTATTGATATAAAAATGTTCTCTGTAAACCACTCAGTTGGTCCTTGGCTACTGAAGATCCATGGATCCCTTTTATTGGCAGTTACTAGCCTTGATAATAAATTGATCATGCTTGGAAATATGTGCCTCGGTTTCTCTTTATTGCAGATTTTTATTATGATACATTTTGTCTGCGTTCTCCCTGAAAACCAGGTCTCATTGCCACTTTTTGACCAGTATTAAAATCTGCCTTAGTTACTTAATAACTATGTGACCCTGGGTCACATATTTAAACTCTCTTTGCTTCAGTTTTCTCATCCAAGAAATGGTCTCTGAATTATTCTCTCTATATTTGTATTTACACATTGCTTGTTGTTTTCCCTATTAGAATGCACTTGTTGTCTTACCTATTAGAATGTAAGCTCCTTGGTCTAGGGATTGTCTCATTCATTATATTTGTATCCCAAGCACCTTAACAAATACTTACAGAATGATTAATTAAACAACCATATTTTTGGCTCATTTTTCTATGTATTTCCCCTTTTGATCTTTGGAGAGAAAGAAGGCAAAAGTTGAAATGATCAATTAGTCTAAATTTAACTAACCTGGTGGCCAAACATATTCTAATTATATCTGGCATCAGGACTCAATTAAAACTCTACAAACAGCAAAATAGTGGAAAGTGGGACTGCTCCAAATGCCCAGTTTAGTCATCTTTCTGTGATGTTTCAGTGCCTAACAGAAGCATCTTGGTGTAGTGGATAGAGTGCTGTCCCTAGAATCAGGAGGACTTGAGTTCAAATCTGGTCGCAGATACTTACTAGCTGTGTGACCCTGGGCAAGTCACATAAGCCTGTTTGCCTTAGTTTCCTCATCTGTAAAAAGAGATGGAGAAAGAAATGGCAAGCAACTCCAGTATGTTTGTCAAGAAAACCCCAAATGGGGTCATAAAGAATAGGATACAACTGAAATGACTCAACAACAACAAAAAGAAGTATCTATCAAATGATAAGAAAGAAGGCAAAAATGAGATTCCAGAGGAGAGACACAATGAACTCAGCTTCCTTGGGTTGGTCACAAAAGGAAGGATGATAAAATACTCCGACAACATCTTCTAAGAAATGGTAAAACAATTAGAGATGAAATATATCTAAGAAACTCCATAAAAACCAAAATATTTAAGGCAACACTTTTTTTGTGGGGGGAGGGAAGAGTAGCAAAGAACTGGAAACAAGGTAGATATTCTTCAATGGGAAAATGGATAAACAAATTGTGATACATTTATATAATTAGATATTACTATATTGGAGGAAATCACAAACTTAATGAATAGAAGTATAAAAAAATTTACATTAACTGATTCAAAGTAAATTAAGCAGTTACAGAGAACAACATACACAGTGACTTGTAACAACCTAAATGGAAAGAACAAACAATTTAAACTTAGCATTGTCAAATTATAAAGAACAAGCTTGGTCTTAAAGAAGATGTGAAACCATACTTCACATCCCTTTTTTTTCAAAGGTCGGAGTGGGTGGGGTAGAACTTTGCAGATAATGATAGATTTATTCTATTTATTGATCAAATTTGATTTTTTCTTTTTCTTTCCTCCTTTTTCTTTCTTTTTTTTTCTCCATCAATACTTGTTATAAGAGGATGACTCCCAGAGAGAAAATACAGAGAGGGATGAAGAGGAAAATATAAGCAATGTAAAAACAAACATCATTAAGAATAAAAAAATTTTAAAAAGAGTAAAATAAAATTTAAAAAGAGTATTAAAATTATAATTAAAAGAGTAAAAATAATTAAGACTAAAATCATTAAATATAAAATATTTTAATAAAATATTAAAATATAAAAAATAAAAAAAGTAATAAAATAAATGCATCTATATAGAAGAAAAAAACATTTGCTCTATAGTCAAAGGATGTAGGTTCAGATCTCACCTCTGATGCTCATCACCTGAGTCACCCTGGGCAAGTCACTTAGCTCTTTGGACATCCTTTTCCACGTCTATAAAATGAGGAGGTTGAACTCCACAGCCTCTGAAATCACTTCCAACTCTAGATCTATGACCTTATGATTGCTAAGGAAGGAAAGCAACAGCAGCACCACAGAACCATGTAAAAGTGAGGGAATGTGGCCCAAAATGAGACAAAATGCAGTGACTCAAAGAGACTGGGAAGCAAACAGAATTAAGCCCTGCCAACAGCAGTTTTGACTTCTAATCAAAGGACAGACTTTATACACACAGAGAGAATCTGGCAGGGGCTGTAGCTCACACATTGGATCTTTTTCAGACTCCCCAACAAACACCACTTGTAACAGCAGCAGCAGGTTCATTTTTAAGCAGAAAGGCCAATATATGCATTAAGCTTCTAAAGTGTGCTATGTGTACAGGCTATGCAAGAGATGATACAGTGGGTTAAGCTTTTGCTTGTATGCTTTTATGCCATAAATTAAATTTATCATTGTAAAAGACAACCAATTTACTACTGATAATTTTTTTTCATATTCATTAGAATGTTATATAAAATAAAAGTCAATTTTCACATGTGGCAAGGATATCTATCTCAATAATTTTCAAATAAACCTACAGAGAAAGACATAATGTGTGTCTATTGATACACAGGCACAAATGCCAAAGAATTGAAAGGACATATGGCATAATGAAAAGAATCAGGAGACTTTTGCCACTGAATTTCAGCTCTGATGTTTACTGGTTGCATGACCTGGAATAATTCATTTAACCTAAGGCTCAGTTTCCTCATCTGAACAATGTAAATGAAGTAACTGGGATACCTGCCTAATAAAATAAAGCACTGCAAATGTTAAGCACCATGCACATATCATTTGTCATTATTATCAATCAACCAACAATATTGGGAGGAAAGTAATATTTAATGTCATTTGTCTAGGTAATATCATGTTTTTTTTTGTGTCAAAGTTGAAAAAATATGCACAATTTATTGCAGACTTCTTTTTTCCAATAGAATCTCACAGACCTTTATTGTTTCACTCTTCTGCTCATCTTTTAAACTATTAGGAAGTGCCAGAAATGGCAATGTACCCTTTCTTTTTCTTCTAATTCATAAACCAACACCAAGGATCTGATCTTCATACAAATACAAGCCAGAAGAGGACTTATCTTTCCTGATTCCTGTTGCAAAACTGATACTTTGTCATTAACGGAATGCACCTAACATATTTATATTTATTCAACAAGTGCTTATTAAGTCTCTACCCATGGAATTTGATAACCATGATGGTACTGAAGTAACAGAACCAAAAGGATTTGCCCTGGTCTATCTTTTTCCCAGACAACAGATGTTACAGTAGTAAAGCAAGCCCAAGAGCTCTGGGAATAGCACTCCTCCACACCAACCCCCTGCAGACCACCAGTCTTGCTTCCAGCCCTCATAACCTCATAGCCATCATCAGAGGAAGAAAATGCTATGCAGAAGGAACCATCCATATATACTAGCTGCCTGACAATTGTAACACACAGGGCAGGTGAGCCAGCCTAACCGAAGTAGTAGGGCACTCTGAGAGAGTACAACACGTGCCAGATAAGTCAAACTACCACTACCACCTTGATCACTACTACCATCTCTCCTCAGACTCAAATGGGACCTCAGGACCATGAACACAAAGGCCTTTGTAACAGCGATGTTTCCACTCAGTGCCCACTGATATCATTCTGGGAAGCAACACCTGTGGAGATACAGACTGGAAATTGCCCCTGTGGTGTAACTAAGTAGAGCAGTGCAGTGGATAGAGTACTGGGCATGGAGTCAAGAAGACCTGAGTTCAAATCTGATCTCAAACATTTACCAGCTGTGTGACTGACCCTGGGCAAGTCACTTAATGCTGTTTGCCTCAGTTTCCTCATCTATAAAATGAGCTGGAAAAGGAAATGGCAAACCACTCTAGTATCTTTGCTGAGAAAACCCCAAATGGGTCACAAAAAGTCTGACAGGACTGAAACAACTGAACAACAACTGCTCCTGTGGGCACTATAGCCACCTATACTAAAGACCCAGAGAAGAAAGTTCCTGCCACCAAAAACCTTAGTGTTTTCAAATGGTTCAAGATCAGAAACTGGTATGATTTTATCAATGGAAATGACACTAAAGAAGATACATTGCTACACCCTCAGCCCCTGGAAGCTAAGGACTGAAGAGATTTTCCATCTGAATTTTCTCTGAAACCTTCCATATGTGTTGTCTCCCACATTAGAATGTGAGCTCCTTGAGAGCTGGTACTGACTCCCTTTTCCACTTGTATCTTTAGTGCTCAGCACAGGGCTTTGCATAGTGTAAGTCCTTAATAAATGTTTTATCCATTCATTCACTCATATTTATTCATTCATTCAGTGAAGCAGAAAATGGAAAAGGGATTTTCTCAGTAGATGAATATAGTAAAGAAAAAAAATTGAACTTTACTGGTAATCAGTTTTGTGACATTCCTTGGTCAAATATGCTTTGAAGCAACTTGTCTTGAAACAACTACATAGACATTATTAGTAGAAAAAAATTAAAATATGCTATATTCAAAGAGGAAGGACTATGTAAACTCCTTTAAAGACACAAGTTTATAGCTTTAAAAGTGGAATGATCTAGTAGCTGAAAGATTCCTGTTTTTATTTTTCTCTCTATGTTCCAAACCCCCAGCAAGATATCTAAAAGTATCTAACACATGGTCAGTACTTAATACATGCACACTGAATTGATGAATTAAACATATGAAGAAAAATTTCTTTTAACATAGCATAATTATGAAAAACACAACCAAAATAGTATTCAATTTAATTCAGTGAGCATTCTATAGGCCCCCATTATTGTCTAAAGACTACAATGCTAGGCCGGGGTGGGGGCGGGGGGAGAGAGAGGGAGAGAGAGAGAGAGAGAGAGAGAGAGAGAGAGAGAGAGAGAGAGAGAGAAGAAATATAGGAAGGAAAAAAGAAAAGAAGGAAGAAAAAAGAATGAAAGAAAGAAATGTAGTAAGAAGGAAGGAAGGAAAGAAGGAGGGAAGGAAGGCATCTGCCTTTGAGAACCTTATATTCTACTTCTACTGGAATATAGAATCCTCCACTGGTTTCCAAGATATTATTCCTAATGTATAGGTCTGCTCATGATCCTCTTTTGCCCAAAAAAGTTGCAACAACTTATTCAAGGAGCCAAAGCCTCTAGGATAAAATACAAACTCAGTGGTTTGACATTTAAAACCTTCCATAATCAGGTTCCAATCTCAATTTCCAGCCTTAATTCACACCATTCTCCTTTACTCTCTATGTTCCAGTAAAGCTGGATTACTCTGCTTTTTGTCCGAGGTATCTTCCACTTTGGAATGTACACCAACTTTCAGAATCTTCATACTCCTTCAAAATTCAGTTTAACTGGCAAGTCCTTGGTGGAATCTCCCTTGATCCACCTGTCCCTCCTCCAAATCTCTAGAATTTTTAATCTGATCTCCAACTCAGTAGAATGTAAACCCCTGGAGGGCAGTGGACTATTTTGTTTCTTTTTGCATTCTGAACACTTAGCCCAGTGTTGGCCCATTGAAGGTGCTAGAATTAAGTCCTTCCTTTGTCCTCTTCCTTTCCAGTATGGTATTTATCTATGTTCTGATGGTATGTGCCTAGGGGTCTCAAGCCCTGGTCTAATACAGTACTTGTCATATAATCATATAATGAATATATATATAGATATAGATATATAGATATAGATATATATAAAATGAATCATATAATGATTAGTGAGTATTCATCAAATTTTCAAAGATTGCAGGAGGAAGCAATAATCAGTCATTAAAAATTCCTGTAGGTCAGTGCTAAGTTTTTAATCACAAGGCAAAAAGATAAAAAACAAACACTAAATCTGAGAAGAGGATTATGTAAAAGAGGAGTGAATGAAAGAGTACAAAACCCAAAATGTAAATAACCTAAGAGGATTTAATGTTTATAATCTATATAGTAACTCAGAGCATATTTTTTTTTAAAAACAGTGGGCTTCCATTATTTTTGAGACATCACAATGTAGTAGAACTCATACTGTTTATATAATAAGGTGACTTTGGCTCTAGGTATGTAGTCGATCCTTGATAGCTATGGGATGGTGTCAAAGTCACTTATTTTATTGTTTTCATCAATAAAATGGAATTATTAATAATTTCAGTCCCTATTTCACAGATTTGTTGGGAGGAAATGCTACACAAAACTTAAAGCTGTCTCTAAATTTGAACTAAAATTAATTATTGTTGCTATATTTTAAACTGAATGATAAGATTAAGAAAAAAATAAATGAATGTTTGGGAAAAAACAGGGACTGGATGACATATGTGAAGTGCCCAATATTTTGAACTTTCAGATTGAATTTTGTTTATATTCTTTTGTTTCAGTCAAGTTCACCCATTTGTGACCTCATTTGGGGATTTTCTTGGCATCATGGAGTGGTTTGCCATTTCCTCCAAATCATTTTACAGATGAGGAAACTAAGGCAAACAGGGTTGAGTGACTAGCCCTGAGTTACATAGCTAATAAGTGTTGGAGACTAGATTTGAACTAAGGTCTTCCTGAATCAAAGCCCAGCACTCTATCACTGAACCACTTAGCTTCTCTGCGTGTTGAATAAGAGCTGTTTTTTGATGAATGAGTTTGCTTCAAGAAAACAAAGAAAGGTTTGAATTTTTAGCTAACCTATTCACTAAAAACTGATTTTGACACTTGGAAAGGCAAGGAAGCAATGGAAATTCATTTTATTTCATTAATGAGCATCAGGATAGAAATAGTTTTATTTGATATGGACAGATATTTGAACACTCCAACTTTTTTCTTGGAAATACTTAGTATTCATTTGGTTATATGAAATTATATGCACAACCTTAAAAATGATGTGTCCTATAATACATTAGACAATTTTAAGTATAATTTTTGCTGATTTTGTGTATATACATATATATGTGTATATTATACATATATTACACAATTGTACTTCCAATTACATGAAAAAGGAGAATATTAGCACTCATTTGCTTTGTTAAAGTGGTAATTAACTTAGTAAAAAAGTCACTGAAACATTCCTTTAAATAGGGCTTGGAGAATTTTAAATGTGATTCAGTTTACAAAAAATCAGCTTATATGCTGAATTTCATGAATTTACATGAATTAATTGAATTTACGTGAACTTCAGGGATGTGTGCATTAGGTACTTTTATGTGAACTTGGCAGGACAGAATCACCAACCAATTTTAATCTATATTCAAAGGATAAGATTATTCATATCCTCAGGAACACTAATTACTATAGGATATGACCACTCTAGTCACTGATAACAGAGCCATAGTTGAATGTACGTCATATATTTTAGAGCATCTTTTCAAAAAACAGGCTATGCAGTTAAAATAAAATTCTGCTATTGGTTTTTAATATTTGTTAATTTAATTAATTAATTAAATAATTGTTGATATCAAAGCAGACCAACCTTGTCCTGAAGTTTGCAGGATGAGGATGTCCATCATATAAGGATAAGTAGTCATACTCCTCTTCTAGAGCAAATGACTGGAAGACAATTTGTATTCTGTTCCGTTCTTCTGCTATTATTACCCATGTACAGTTTGCACCATTTGGATAGCCATATGGGAAGCCAGGGCTTTCTATAGTGCCATTGAGTCCTTTTAATGTTCCACCACATGTATAAATAAACCCTGCAACAGAAAATACATGAACGACATCAGTACTATGCAATGTAAACCAAAGTCAATTGTGAGGTAAAGAATTAAATTGAAAATGAAAGGATATAGTTATCATACAATCATAGATTTAGAACTGGAAAGGATTTTAGAGGTTATCTAGTTTAATTCCTTTACTTTACAAATAAGAAAACTATGTTCCAGAAAGTTGAAGTCACTTGCCCCATGTAACATAGGTTCCTTGATTCCAAATCAAGTCCCTTTTTCATTGAAACATATTATCATTTTTAAAAAAATCACTAAGTCAAATCTAAATTTATTTAATATTTATAAAGCAGTGGCTAGAGCACTGGGCTTGGAGTCAGGAAGACCTGACTTCAAATCCAGCCTCAGACACTTACCAGCTCTCTGACCTGGGACAAGGCACTTAACCTCTGTCTGTCTCAGTTCCCTCAAATGTAAAATGGGAATAACATCACCTACCTCCCAGGATTGTTGTATCAAATGAGATAATATTTGCAAAGCACTTAGCAAAGAGCTTGTCATATAGCAGGTGTTTAATAAACTCTTATTTTCTTTGAGCTGGGGACACAGTCAATCAACAAGCATTTATTTAGCAATTACTATTTTTTTTGTTAACCAGAAACTGAGCTAACACTGGAGATACAAAGAAAGAGCAAAAAGCAGCATTTGTGCTCAAGGAACTTACATTCTAATGGGGGATACAACATATGTAAATTAGAGCATATAAGTTAAATCAAAGGAAATGGCAGGTAACCTTGGGGGGGAGGGGCACTAGCATCTGTGGTGACCAGGAAAGGCCTTCACAAGGAGGTGAGGATAAATTAGGTCTCAAAGGAAGCCAGGAATTCAGAGTCAGAGGTTGAAAGGGAAAGCATTCCAAGTTCAAGGGACAACCATATTAAAGGCATTGAGTCTGAGATGAGAGATACGCATCATTTTAAAGGAACTAAATCTTTGTGTGTAGGGGATTAAAATTTAAGAAGATTGGACAAATGGGGAGCAACCAGGTTATAAACAGCTTTAAAAGCCAAGTGAACAATTTTATATTTGAGCCTAGGAGTATTAGGGAGCTACTGGACTTTGCAGAAGGGGTATATGGTCAGATCTGTGCTTTAGGGAAATTACTTTGGCGGCTGAGTTGAGGATGAAGAACTGAAAGACCTAAAGAAAGGATATCTATTAAAAGGCTATTCCAATAGTCTAAGTGAGAGTTAATAAGAGCCTGAACTATGGTGGTCACTTGTATGAGTGGAGGAAAAAAGTACGGATTCAGGTGATGTTGTAGAGAAGAAATTATCCCATTTGGCAACTGACTAGATGTGTGTGTGTGTGTGTGTGTGTGTGTGTGTGTGCGAGAGAGAGAGAGAGAGAGAGAGAGAGAGAGAGAGAGAGAGAGAGAGTTGTTGTTGAGGATGACAATGAGATGGAGAACTTGTGTGATTGGAAGTATTGCAGTGCCCTCAACAGTAAGATCCTACCTTCCAGAAGCTTATAATCTAATCAGGTATTTAGATGACAGTCTCATTGTTGAACAATCCAAGTAACCACATGATTAGGAACAGCAATTCCATGAAATTAAAAAGCAACTTTGTTAAAATATCTTTTCATTCAGTGATTTCATATGCCTATAGTTCACGGAAAATGAACATCAAATATTTTAAGTGACATAAAGGTCAATGGAAAGAAACAAAGTGGGTAAAGGGTAGACTGCAGTATATTAACACTCAATATTTGTCAGGAAAGAATGGAATAAAAGATATCCAGAAAATTAAGTTTGCAAATTGAGGTGAGCCAAGACATCTCTGGGTCTTTTCCTGTTTCCTACTTGGGCTATGTGTGGGCTGTCCCTTCTCCTTGCTATCTCACCTGTCCTTTCCCTATTCTATTAATGTATTCGGCATTGATGAGATATTTTATGTCACTTCTTTGTTCAAGTCTTCATTGGTAATATCCTTAAGCCTCCTCACCCCCATTTTCTACTACACTTTAGGTCAGTAGCTATTTTAATTTTTCCTAGGATAAACTCAGAATCACTCAAAGAACACGTGTTAAAATAAAAATGTACAATAGGTATTTCTAAATGGTTTTAATTAATTACACCTTCATTTTTCTCAAGCAGTTGGAACTACTTCATAAGGAATCAATATTTACTATCACCAATAAAAATTAAGATACCAGGACGAGGATATCATTTAAAAATATTGCAGGAGATATCTTTTTCTACACTAAAATGAAAGACTATGTTGTCAGATGTAGCAATTGTGATAAAGCAGTGGATATTTTCAGAAAATGCCTAGAAAGGATGATGAAGGAAACTATAATGCTAGTGTGTGAACATATATCACCTGGGCTACAAATTAGGATAGAATTTTGCTCTAACAGTTCACTATGCAGCACAGAACAGGATTCAATGTAAAATTCATCTTTGATTCCACGATAGCTCATCTTTACACAGCATTTTAAAGATTATAATATGTTTTCCCTGAAATAGCCTTGTGAGGTTGATGGTACAAATGTTATTATTTCTATGCATTAGATCAGGCAACTGATGCTCACAGATATGTTATTTGCCCAATGTCATATATCTAGTAAGTGTCAAACATGGAATTCAAACCCAGGTTTTCTGACATCAAGTCTACCTCTTTGGCTAGTATATCACTCTGGCTGGTGTGACCTATATTCGAAGGCACGTGTGCCAGAGATAGCAAAGCATTAATAGTCAAGTGTTGAATTTTTCCTCTATATTTCAAATTCACCAAGGCAATCCAATGGGAAAAATGAATGCAGTCATATAAATATCAACCAATCAGCAAATATTAAGTACTCCCTGCAATATATATCAGGTATTGTGCTAGGCAACAGTATTACAATTGTAAAAATGAAACAATCTTTGATCTCAAGATTCTAATATACAAATATTGGGATAAAACATGTTCACAGATTTTAAAAAGACATAATATCTAAAAGCTAACATTTATATAGAGATTTAAATTTTACAAAATATTTTACATGTTATCACATATGCTCTTCACAAAGACTCTGTGAGACAGGTACCTCCCCATTTTACTGATGAGGAAACAGTCCAGGAGAAACTAAATGACTTGTTCAGGGTCAAACAGCTAATAAGTATCTGAGGCAGAATTTGAACTCAGGTTTTCCTAACGCCAAGTAAGGCACTTTGTCTACTGTGACACCTATAAATATGAATTACTTTGGAAGGGAGGAGGGTGGCAGGATACCACTAACAACTTGAGGGATCATAAAAGGCCTCTTTAAAGAGAGAGAACTAAAGCTGAACCTTGAGAGGAGCTAGGGGTTCCAATAAGTGGAGATAAGGATGGCAAGCAGGCAGAAGACAGAATATCTTTGTGTAGGGCATAGAACGTGCTCAAAGTTGGCTGGAGTATAGAGTACCTAAGGAGGAATAATATGTAATCAGCCTGGAAAGAGAGAACAGAACTAAATTTCAAATGACTTTAAAGGTGAAACAGAGGTCATTTCACATTTGTCAAAGGACATGAATAAACAATTTCCTTTTCTTTTAGATGAATAATCAATTTTCAAAGGAATTGCAAACTATTAACAAACCTATGAAAGAATGCTTCAAATCATTAATAATAATATGAATGTAAGTCCAAACAACACTGAGGTTTACCTCACACTCAACAAACTGAAAAACAATCGTAAAGATAGGAATTGTCAATGTTGAAGATGTAGAAAGAAAGGCATAATAGCACTTTTGTTGGTGGAACTATGAAGTGATACAATCACTATGGAAAGCAATTTTGAATTGTGCAATGTGACTAAAATATTAATTCCTTTCAATCCAGAGATTCCACTACTAGACATACACACCATGGAGGTGGCAGACAAATATCAAAGCTACATATAAGCCAAAATATGTATGTGTGTATAAGCACTTTTGTGTATGTGTGTGGTAGCAAAGAACTGGGCACAGAGTAGATGTCTATTGACTGGGAAAAGACTAAATAAATTGATGTGTATGAATGTGATGGAATATTATTTATACTATAAGATATACAGAGAATTATGAATATGAATATGAATAACCAGCTCCTGGAAAACAATATACACATTGACAACAATAAAGAAGATGGAAAGAAAATAATACCAAACAAAGCTGAATGTTGAAAAATTATAAAGAACCAGCTTGTAACTAGAAAAGAGATATGAGAAGACACTTCTCTCCTCCTTCGCCACCATTTTTTTTCAAAGACTAGGATCCACAAGTAGGAATCACCACATAGAACAAAAGTTTTTTTTAATGTGTTGACGAGTATCACTGATTTTTCTTTCTTCTTCTGAGATACCTACCTACTTACCTACTTACCTACCTACCTACCTATCTTTTTATCTAGACATTTATTTTTTAATATATCTCATAAGTGATGGTTCTCTGGAAGGGGGAATGGAGAGGAATACAGAGAAAAATATAGGTGACATAAAACCAAAAGGTGTCAATTGTATTTTTACATCAATAAGAAGTTGTATATGATAAATATTAAAAACTTGTGTGTATTAATAGATTTTTATTTATTAAAAAAAGAGAATGAAGCATTTTTTTATGAAATGAAGAATAAAAATGAATGAACGGGCTCTTTTAAATTACTTCCTGAAGAGCAATTACTTTGAAGCCTTAGGTTAATTAGCTATCACCCATTTCTATTAGTTTTCTGCCTGAACAGCTTCCAATTAGAGCCTCATATTTAAATACAAGCATGAATCCCTTCAACTACAATCTGATCTATAGACTGTTTTATATATTTCTAAGTCCCAGAACACTGATTATTTTAGCAAAAGGACATATGTCCTAAAATAACTCGGTCATCTTAATCTATTAGTTATTCATAGAGCCCAATTCATAGAGCCCAGTAGTTTTAAAAGTAAATATAAGATTCTAAGGGTTTTTTTTTTTGTTGTTTAAATCAATTCAATTTAACAATAATTAAGCACCTACTATGTACAAGGCACTGTGGTAGATGCTGAGAATAGTAAGATAAAAAAGGAAGTTATTTTTGTCTGCAACCAACTTATATTTTAATGCAGACTTAACAACAACAACAATAGCATTTATATAGCAGATACTACGTGCTAGGCACTGTGTTAAGCATTTTATAAATATCATCCAATTTGATGCTCACAACACTTGAAAGTAGGTGATATTATCATTATTCCCACTTTACACTTCAAGAAATTTAAGAAGACAGAGGTTAATGACTAGCTTAGAGACACCCAACTAGTATCTGAAGCTTAATTTGAATTCAAGTCTTCCTGACTGCAGGCCTAGTCCTTTATCCATTGTGACATTGAGATGCCTCATATTATAGTCACAATATATTATAAATAAATACAAAGCATATTCAAATGAATTTCAAGAGAAGAGAATATTAACATGTGGAAGAAATTCTTGACAGGGTAGGGAAGGTCTCTTATACAGAACAGCATGTGAACTTTCAAAAAGATTTATTTTGGGAGATATGGGTAAAGAAGAGAATACTAGGTGAGAGAGGTGAGGGGATAAGCAATTCCAAATACCTGGGACCAGTCCTACAAAGACAAGGAGACAGGAGATGGACTGTTAGGGGCAGTCACTGTCTACAATTTTGCCAGCAACTTTGAATATGAAAAGGTAATTAATGTGGGAGCTAGATTATGGGGAGCTTTAACTGCTACATAGCTTTTGGGGTGTTTTATTTTTATCTTTACTCAAGGTTAACTTAGGAAAACAATTTTTAGGCCTTTGGTTACTGCTTCTCAGAAAGAATAATTTTCTCTCATTGATATCAGTCATTCTCCTTAAGGGAACAACAAGTTTAGAAATGTGGCCCTGCCTTTTCTCAAAATTCAAAATTTCTATCTTATCTTCATGTTAAACATACTATAACATTATATTATATATGTTTTTCTTCTTACTCTTTTCTTTTGATCCCTTTTCCTTACCACCTCCTGAGATTTCTATAATTGGGGAACCAAAGTCTAGATTAATGATTCATGAGATCGTTTAATGTCTGTAAACAGAAGTCAACATCTGGGCTCCTGTGTCACTTGTGAGAGAAAAATGCTTTATAACTTATTAGTGCAATTGGTATTTTGTGATGAGAAATGCTTCTTAATATTTTGGCATTAAATTATGAGATTCTGTCTCTGAACTCTTATATGCTTAGCAAACAATTACTCACCCTCAAGTAATTCAGCATATCTATAAATTCATTGATTCAAATAGTTCCATCAATAACATAGATTGCAGCCCATCCACAGGGGCCCTTTTTCTGCTACTTTTATACAAGTTCTTTTATGAGTTTTCCATAGGTGCTCCACTCAGTCTGCTGGGGACTTTCCTCAACTTCCCTTGAAATTTAGATTATGCTAATGAAACACAGAGATCTGCCCATCAGATTTAGCTTGTTCTTGTCTTGTGTGACTAGCCCATCCTTTTCTTTAATACACTTATTTTATGACCTTATTATAGTTCTTTCTAATTTCTTATTTATAATATACATAATACAACCTACACCCCCCCAATATTTCTTAAATGTCCTCTACGCTATGTTCACTTTCATTTTTTTAAAAAAAAATTCATTCTTTTTTACTGATATCTTGTTTCTACATCGTTAACCAATACATTCATTCTGACATTCTATGCTATGTCCCCATTACCTCCTAATTTAGCAAAGAAAAGAAAGAAGTACATTGTTCATATTTCTTCTTTGAGACCAAGATTGTTCATTATCATTTCATATTAGTCAGTCTCATTTAAAAAAAAGTTCTTAGAGATAAGCATTCCATATGACTTGAGGTTATACACCATTACCACAATTACATTGAATTTGATGTATCAACTTTTAGAATATACTTTTGAATCACAAAATCAAAATTAAAGTGCTTTCAATGATCCTTAACTACTTCCTACCACCAAAGTACTATACATCTTTCTATTAAAAGTATGCTCTGAGAGTTGTTCTCTGGTTGTGAATCATCACTATCTCAGAAGAATCAAAAAGGTAAGTTACCTAAAGTTAACTAGTATTTATTACACCTACTATGTTTTAGGAGAGGGCAACTAGGTGACAGAGCGAATAGAGCACTGGGCCTAGAATTGGGAAGATACATCTTCATGAGTTCAAATCTGGCCTGAGACATTTACTAGCTGTGTGACTCTGAGCAAGTCCCTTTACCCTGTTTGCCTCAGTTCCTCATCTGTAATACGAGCTGAAGACTGAAAAGGCAAACCATTCCAGTATCTTTGCCAAGAAAACCCCAAAATGGAGTCTCCAAGAGTCAGACATGACAGAAAAATGACTCAGCAACAAATTTTTTAGAAACTGTGCTAAATACTTGGACTAGTGAAAGGTATGATGGGAACAAGTCAGCTGCAGCATATTCTCAAAGAGACATACAAGAAACAGCATGAAAGAGATTATTAAGGACATGCATAATAATAATGCTGACCTTTATTTGCAGTTTAAAGTTTACAGATTTAGTTATATCCATTACATCATTTAAGTCTCAAGTCAACTCTATGATATAGATACAACAAGTGTTATTATCCTTATTTTAAAAATGAGGAAACCTACATTCAGAGAATTAAGTGACTTTCTCAGTTTCTGTATTAAGAGTCTGAGGTAGGGTTTGAACCCTAGTTTTTCTAACTCTAAGACCAGCCCTTTTTTACCTGTGGTATGTTGGAATCTATGATTTTGGAAGGAAAAATATGTCTTTATTATCAATGTCTAAATGATATTTTGGCCAATTGATAAGCATTTATTAAGTACCTCTTGTGTTCCTGGCACTGTGCTAAGCAATAGTAAATTTCCATTAATTCTTAACCTAAGCAAAAATCATTTTTTAAAAGGGTTTCATAGGCTTCACCAGCCTTCCAAATGGTTCTAGGAAAAAAAATTTTAAAAAAAGATTAAGAACCCCTGCTCAAAGACTGTAAGTACATAGCAGGTACTAACTCCATAAATAGAGGGATTTCCTTATGAGGAGTTCCTTACGTCAATAAAAACATAGGACTAGTCCCAGAAAAGAGTGAAGAAGTCATTTCATAGACCCATGACAAGCTTTGTTTAAGAGAACTTACTTTGGGCTGAAGATCATTTTGTTAGATAGATTCCAAAAACTATCTAACAATTATGCTAAATGATATAAAATAATTATCTGTTTACAGTAAAAATTATTGACCTCAAATATAATGTTTTCCTATATTACCTGAAATCATTATCCAACACTAGACCTATGCAGCACAAATCTTCAATGTTGAGAATGAGCACTTTCCTCATATAATTTTTATGGGAACTTTTTGTTTCCTTTTTATTAATTCTCATTATTTGGAGAAGTCAGGGCCATTTCTCTTAGTAAGAGGTTATTGAACTTGCTAAAACCTGTTGTATGGGATGTAAAAATTAAGGCCTAAACATTGCCTAGATAAAGAGCTAAAGGAAAAATCTTAACTATCCCAATTCCTTGGCAACATGTAAATCTTTTCTCCCTCAATCAACCCATTGTGAATTCTCTAAAAGTAGTTTAATCTATGACTTTACTTAGTTTACCTACAGAGTCCCTTTACCTGGGTTTGTTTTCTTAGGGGATATATCATAATCTCACAATTTTTATGACTTTTTAACCAAGTTTGTTCAACTTTTATGACATTGAAGTGAGCATGGAATTATGGACCTGTGTTTTCTTTAACTTTTACGGCCTATGAGGAATTTACAAAATTGCAATATGTAAAAGAATTATTTCTCTATCATTCTGATGTAATTTTGTCTTTAAGAAGCCTTGTTAGAATCCTCATTTTGGTTCAGGTTTTTTGGTTTGTCTGTTTGTTGTTGCTGTTTTTGTCAGAAAACCTAACCTGTGCTAAAGCATAATAAACCTAAATGTTTACCCTCTATTTTCTGTGTTGTGGTAGATATATTTCAGCAGCAGTTACTTACCACATGAACTCAAAGAGAAACTATTTCTCCTATAATATCACTTAAGCTCTTTGGATCTGTTTCCTCATCTGAAAAATATTACAGAAGTTCCTTCTAGCCCTAAATCTATTATCCTATTACACTATCATATCATAACAACCTTTTGAATTAGATAGTATGATTATTATTGCCTCCATTTTACAGATGATGAAATGGGGTCTTATATAGCAAAGGTGACCTGTTACTTCAAAACAATGGCAGAATTTGGATTCCAATCCAAATATCATGATTCTTTCCAAGGGTTTTACCACTATACCAGGCTACTTTTATGTTCCTAATCTATGATGCCAGCAGCTCACTAAACTATATTAATTTCACAATAATGAAAAAAATTAGTGCAAGAAGGCAGTTTTGCAACTTAAGATAGAATTCTGGACTTGGTATAGTGAAGAGATGGATTCAATACTGATTTCACCAAGTATTAGCTATGTGACCCTGGGCAAATCGCTTTTATTTCTGTGCCTTCAGCAAATCACTACAATGACAAGAATTTAATCTACTAAGCCATTGACATAGGTTGAAATCTGCTTTGATGCAGGGAAAACCCACAACAGAATTACCCTTGCTGACAAAACTGCAACTTCTCCATATACTCATTTGTATAATATCAATAGTTAGACTAATTTTTAAGCATTAAATGTACATAGAGATGCCTTTTTTCTTTTTACACATTTCTGTACCTTTTGTCCCTTTTATGTTTCTGGATATAATGAGGTGTTGGAAATGTTCTCAATGTTTCAGTCACATTAAAATACAATCAATAAATATTTATGGAACACCCACTGTATGTCAGGTACTTATCTAACAAGATTTGTCCACATTTTAGAGTGTTTGTTTTAAAATATATATAAGCTGTTAAAGATATGTCAGAATATGAAGTTGATTATCTAGCAGCTGGATCAGGAGACTTTAATTTAGGAGGCTGAATAATTCATGGACAACCTGTCACAAAGCTTTGGTCTGAAAAATTTTCCCCAGAAACAAAAGTGGAGCAAGTTCAATTCAATTCAACTCAACAAACATCTCTGAGGCCTCAGTTATGTGCAAAGTCATATTAAGTTAAGGTAAGACAAAACCCCTGCCCTTATGGAGTTGGTAGCCTAGTAGGTAAATATGGTATATTCACAAATAGCTATAGTTTAGCTACATCAGTGACCTGAAATTGCATGGATGTCTAATTCCTTCCTGCTCAACAATTCAGATTATTTGAAGTAAGCAATTTAGAGGGCACAGGAAAACATTTATTCTCCCCTAAGGAAAAATTAAAATATGAAATTCTCAAATGGCATACTTCTTTTCTACATGGCACCACCAGTGACCTCATGGTGTCCCAGAGATTTCTCTATAAGGAGGTAGGTGCCTAAATTCTTTGGCTTCCTCCCTGATATATTATCTCCCCTCCCCCTCTAATTAATAGATGGTCTTTTTCCTTAGGCACAATTTATGGTGCTTCTACCATGTAAAACTTTCTAGTCAGAGATTTGACTCTATAGTGAACGGTTTGTGAGAACTGTTAAGGTTAGACTTTGAGCTTCTCCGTTAGATGGTGAGCTCCTTGAGAACATGGACTGTTTCTGGTATTTGTTAATTTCCCTTAGCATTTGGCATAGTGCCTGACATAGAGTAGGCTCTTAATAAATACTAATTGACTGATTGAGGTTGGAAAATTCTGTGACCAACCTGATGATGAATCCGTGCAAACTTAGGTAGACTGGTCCTCAGACAACAGAAGCAGGCTTAAATGCAAATGAGAACTACATCTTGTAAAGCACAAAGAGTAAGATCAATATTGAGAGAGGTCAGTAGGAAATGTTATGTTTAACCTGAAATGTAGAGGCTTGGTAGGAATTAAATGGGGAGGAGAATAACAAAATGGAATAGTAGGGAAACAAAGCTGTAGAAAACATTTTTATTTTAATCATCTTCTATGTACATAAACATTCTCCTGAAGAAAGTCTGTGCTAAGGTTCCCCACTTGCCATGGCTACCAACTCCAATGGTGATGGCCCAGCAGGAATTAGCATCTTTATAAAAAATGGACACGAGCATTACCTGAGATTTTCATCTTTCCAAAGAAAACACAGAAACAGAAATAAAAAAGAGTAATTCTTTGATTATGTACTGTTTTATGGTTTTTTTCTGCCCACAAAGAATTTCTATGTGTATGATCTCATTTGATCCCTATAAAAGCTTTATGAAATAAGATATTAGATGGTAAAAATTGAGGTAGAAGGGGTCAGTTGCCTTGTCTAAGATGATATAGAATAGGCAAACTAAATTTGTCGACCTGTGGTCTGCTTTTGTATGCCAGAGCTAAGAATGCTTTAAAAACATTTTTAAATATAATAAATTTAAAAAAAAATATAAAAGACCATTCTTAGCTCATAGGCTAAGGTACAAAAGCAGGCAGCCTCAGGGCTGTAGTTTGCCAACCCTTGAATAGAAAGTTCAAGGCAAACTAGGTCTTACCTAATTCTCCTGGCTCAGTGTTATTTCTATAACAGTCTGTCACATCCCAGAAGCAGGAGTTTGGGGAGGAGCAGTGTCATGTAAGATATATCATAGTTCAAGGCATCAAGATTTTTAGGCCAGCATTTGTATTCTTCTCTCCAAGATTAACTTACTTAAAATTAAATTTGTCATTTTTCCATTCAGTGTTATTTTACCTTCCTATAAGCCTAAAATTTTATATTTGTATTTTATATTAAATTTAACTTCTATTTATTCACATTATGTAATAATAAAACCAGTAATTATTGGTTTCTTCTCATGTCTAACCCTGGAAGTCTTTTCAAAAGCAATTATTAGCTAGAAAGGTGTTTAGAAGATCTTTTTGACAAAAAGGATATAACCATTGCAGAAACACGTATGTGACATTTCAAAATTACCACCTAATGATAATACTTACAGCTAACATTTGTATAGCACTTTAAGTTTGCAAAATGCTTATATATATTATTTAATATCTGACTCAAATACTTTCAAACCTTTTGACATTTGATTCAGTTAATCCTTTGTAACAGACCATTATCTCCCAGGGCTCTCCACTCTAACCCTTCCCCTATGGTTTTGTCCAGTTTTCCCCTGAAAGGTGACTAAGCTTTGCCCAGGGTTTGATTGGTGCAGGCAGCTATGGCTCAAAATGCACCAATTAATGTAATTTCCTGGTAGCTTCTGGTTATACATACATATACACATATATATGTATACACACACATATATACATACACACATGCATATATACACACACACATATATACATACACACATGCATATATACATACACACATATAGATATACATACATACATACATATACACATAGACATACACACACACTCACACACATATGGTTTCCAAGTTCAACTAGGTCAACCCTCCTCATATCACATTTGAGGAAACCAAGGCCCAGGTATAGAAATTGTTTAATGTCATATAGGTAGTAAGTGGCAAAGCAAAGATTCAAACTCAAGACATTTGACTTCAAATTAAGCCCTTTTTCTGCTCTACCATCCTGACTCTACTGGTACTAGATGACTGAGAGAAGATGAGACTCCTAAATTCCTATTTTGTTTCTGTTTTCTGGACCAAGGAAAGTGACTGTCAGAATATGATATGTAGAACAAAAACAGTTATCACATAATTGAAAGCCAAGAAAAATGGAGAAGTGGTAAGAGTGCATGTAATTGGCTATGTTCCATGACCCCAGTTCACAAGGGCAACGGAGTCAAGGGTATTGAAACAAATCTCTTGCTAATCTCTAAAAGCAAAAACAAAAACTTGGAGAAAATATTAAGTTGGCATAGAATTAGAGAAAAGGAGCATCCTATTTTCAAAAGTTTGATAATTGATTCTCAAAAATATAGGCCAGAAATTGTTATTCGGAATCCTAGAAAAATTCTAAAATGTATAATTCAAGAATTGGTTTATGAACACTTAGTATGCTTAATGATGACCAGCATGATCCAGCAGAAGTTCATTAAGAAAAAAAGTCATGCTAAACTCTGCTAATTTTCTTTTATGGAAAGTTTGCCAGATTCTCCTTTTACAGAATTCAAATAGGGGTATACTACTGAAAAAGAGATTTAAAAGTCATCATTTTTTGCAAATGACAGTTCACTTCATTGAATCCTGAAACACTATAGGGCCTCCTGAGGCCCATGGCCATGCAAAAGAGCTCAGCCTGGCTATATACATTACATGAAACAAAATAGATGGAAAAATAGATGAAGAACTTATATTAACCAAATTATGACTTGCCCAAGTGCTGCGATAATCCCTGAAATATGTTAAACACAAAGCAGAGGAATTCCCAAACATTGGATGGATCCATCATAAGGTATTATACAAAAGGCATGGACAAGAGACACATGATTTGAGAAGATATGGACTTTTTGGGAAGATGTCCTTGTTGGTGAAATTAAAGTGCTGAAGGCTGACAAGTAGTTGATAGGAGCACCCATTAAGTTATTCTATCCATCTATCTTATCTATCTTATCTATCTTATCTATCTTAACTATCTATCTATGTATTCATACAGACTATTTGTGCCTGACCTGTGGTAGAGCTTTCCAAACCACAATCAGATATGCTATATCTTGACTGCAACATAATGATGCTATTTTGGTCCTCTTTGAGAATGAAGGACAACAACCAATATATGTACACACACACACACACACACACACACACACACACACACACTTTGGATATTCACTTGTTAGATAATAAGTTAGGCCCTGACCAGAAAAAGGAATGGGCCTAGATTGCATTTGGGAAATTATTACGTATTTTGAATGATCATATCTTCATTGCTGGAAAAGTCTAACTTTTTAATTACAATATTCTCATGGCAATGCCATAAGGCTTTAAATTATGGAGAAGAATGATATCAGAAGAATCACTATTGCAGGGGTCACAAAGGGTAGAAAATGTTTGTGACATACAATAAAAAGGCTATAGCATATTACTGATGATACCTAAACTAACTGAGTACTATAAAATATATCATCAAGATTATGCATATTTGGAAAAGTAGATGAAGCAATAGCAGATGTATAGTCTACATATATCACTTTAATTAATGGATTATTAAAAGAAATAAAAGAAGACCTCCAGCATGGTAGGCATAATTGAGAGGATTTACAGAAGGCATGGGCAAGAATCAACTAAGAATAAAAGTCATGGATGATTTGTAATTTGTACTAGCACAAGGAATACCCACATTGATGAGATTGTGGAGCCATTGGTAATAACTTACCAAGTATATAGATCAGGGGAAGTGATAACTTACCAAGTATATAGATCAGGGGAATAACATAAAAATAGTATGACTAGATTTCAACAAGATATTTGATAAAATTTCTCAATTGATCCTTATGAAGAAAATGGAGAGCTATAGGCTGAATGTTAGCACGTCAGTATATTAATGATTAGTTGAATTACCAGAGCCAAACAATTGGTTTTTATTATTCAGGAAGTAGCATATGGGGTTTCTTATACAGCGATCTGTCACCAGTTTTGTCTGGTCCTCAAAGAGACCTCTAAGACCACTAGTCCAAAACATTTACTGAACAGATGAGAAAACTGATGCCCAGAGGTGTTAAGTGACTTCTATATGGTCACATAGGTAATAAGTATCAAAGTCCGCATTCGAATTCAAGACTTCTATAGTCAGACACAGTGGATAACAACATAGAAGTCATGCTTATCAATTTCAGAGATTACAGGAAACTGGGAGAGATGGCTTACATGTCAGATGACAGAATCACCACTGAAAAGATCTTGACAGGCTAGAATAATGGGGTGAATTTAAAAAGACAAAACTGAACAAGGATAAATATAAAATTAGCCCTACATTTCTTTTTAAAAAGTTCAAGTGCATAAGTAGAAGAGGCACCACTAAATGACACTTTACATGAAAAAATCTAGAGCATTTAGTGAATTTAGAGTGTGACATATTAGCACAACAAAGTTAATGAGATGTTAGTTTGTACTAATAGAGGCATAGTATACTAAATGAGATCTATAATCACTCAAAATGATCAGCCTAATGATACACACACACACACACACACACACACAAATAAATGGATAAAGAATGCTTGTCTAGACTATTACATTCTATTCGATAGACAACCCATAGGGCTGGCGCATACATATTGGACAGATTCTGCAAAAGGACAAAGAAAGGAGCCTAGAATTAAAAAAGAAAATGAGTTGCCTGTATTGACTTTAAGGAATCACCCAATGAATTTAATTCCTCTAAGTGTTTTCCTAAAACAAAAGCCCATCATTTGAACTTCAACCTTCATTAATTAATGCTGTATGATTGTGAGTCATAGAATACCACAATCTCCAAAGAATCAAAGTTGTGGATCACCCCAGTGACAATAGAAAGGTGCATCAAAACATGAGTAATATGCAACATGTAACCCCTAAAAAGTACTGTGAGGTAGATTTAGTCTAAGGAATATAACTGGAAAGATACATGACCAGAAAAAATGTGGCCAGTCATAAATTGAGAAAGGATAGTTGATGGGTGGTCTGCTCCATTGCATCCATGTAATTTCAAAAGGTTCTAGAGAAAGAGCCACAGTACATTTAGAAGCTCCCCTGTGGAGGGAGCATTTGTAGGAGGAATTAGAAAACAGTAGCAAAGAGTTATAAATGTACAGTTAAGCTGAAATTTATAAATTTAGAGGGAAGAAATGGTGTGGCTGAGCTACAATCTACATGTTGATGGGGTCAGAGATCAGAGGTGTTAGAGTGTCCAACAGAGGGGAAATGGGTCTTTGTGTGTTCTGTCTCAATCAGAGCATATCTTGAGTTCACTTCTGGGATCTCTGTTCTTTTTTTCTCTTGGTGTTAGCACTTTTATTTTCCTAGACTTCAGGGTTTATACATGCAAAAATGGATGGAATAGAATGGAACTCAATTCTTTTAAGTATATAAAAAAGAGTTTTATAAACATTTGAGATACCTCAAAACAGTGTATTTAAGAGACCAAGGAGTAATTCAACTCCGTTATTCAGCTTTCTGATAGCTACATACTGTTATCAGATCACCAGAGTGTTAGTAAGCTAACATTAGATTACAGTGTTTGTATGTTATTTCTCCCTCCCTAAGATAAAACCAATGTAAACTACAATGATTACTAGTTCTTGCTTGAATGTCTAAGGTATCACCGTATTGATTTTACTTAGAAGGGAAAAGAAATCTAAACTTCCCCTTACATAGCACGTTCACATCATACATACTTTTTAAAAAGTCATTTAACAAAAATAAAAAGGACATATCTGAAAAATATACATCAGAGAGAATGAAGACATCAAGTATTTTCTCAACACCTTATACAAAATAACTTACTCAGAGTAGTCTAGGAAACATGCTATAATTCCTTGTATTGGAATATTTTAGTCTCCTTCTTTCTTATGCAATGTATCATCATTTCCTTCAAGAGGTGACATTTCCTCAGTTATAGATGCATTAGTTTCTTCAGTAGTTGAATCATCTTCATCAATTCCAAGACCAAGTTTGATGATCCTGTAGATCTGACTGCCATGTGTCTGGGGATCTTCCAATCTGAATCCAGAAGACAGCAGTATAGTTTCATACAATAAGATAACCATATCATTCTTATCAGCCTCTGCCTCTTGCAACAGAGTTTCAATAATGGAATGGTCAGAGTTTATTTCCAAATGTTTCTTTGCTGCCATGTAACCCATTGTTGAGTTGTCTTGTGCCTGAGCCTTCACTATTCTTTCCATGTTTGCTGTTCAGCCATACAGGGCAGTAACCAATATGTTTGATATAACTAACTTTTCAACTTTCTTTTCTAGGATATCTTTCATAATTTTGCAAAGATTTTCAAACTGCCTTTTTCTCCTCCTGTTTCTTTTTTTCATCTTCATTTTCTGGGAGTTCCATACCTTCTTTGGTTACAGATACTAAAGTCTTGCTCTCAAATTCCTTTAGCTGTTGCACACAATATTCATTGATAGGTTCAATCATGTATATATATTCAACAAAAGCTGAATTAACCACTTAGTCCTTAGTTTCATCAGTAATATAATAGATATGTTTCTGATTCTCCTTCATACTCATACAATAGTCCTTAAGAGAAACCATCTCATCACCTGAAGCAGAAGCATGTTATCTCAGAAATTCTGAAAGTTTCTTTCAGTTCTGGGAGTCTTTGTGTATTTCAAGCTTAATGTTTTTTTTTTAAACCGTTCATAAAACTTTTTGTGTTCTCTTTATCCTTTGTCAGTTCAGTGAAGAGTTCCAAGCACTTTTTGACCAAATTTTTCCTAATCACTTACAGAATCTTACTCTCTTCAGCTGGAAGCAAGACTAAAGAAGCACAAACTGGCTTGGCATCTCTGTTTTAAGAAGGATGTTGATTAGCTGTAACATTTCCAGAGTGGTGTGACCAAGATAGGACTGGAAATTATGCTATTAGAAGATCAATTGAAGAACCTAAGGAAGGTTTGGTTTAATTTTGGTGGATTAACAAACAAAAAACAAAAATGTCAACAATAACAGCAACAAACTTTGAGGGGAAACGATGTTTTCAAATGCTTGTTGATTCAGCTACTTAGTTGTCAAGTGGAAAAGAGATTTTGGTAATTTTGCTCACCTCCAAAATGGGGGTGCTAAGAGTCATGGCTATAAACTAAAAGGGATCTGTTCTACTGCAAAGAAAGACAATTAAATCTGCCTGTATGCATAATGTGCTCCCTTGAAAGGTAGTGATTGTTCCATTGCTGAAGATTTCAAATGGAAGATGCATTATTACTTGTCAGGGATATTTTTTTTTAATATTAATTTATTTTGATTTATCAACAATCACTTCCATAAGCTTTTGAGTTTTAAATTTTTCTTACCCTCCCTGCTTTCCTCCCTCCCCAAGACAGAGAGCAATCTGATATAGGCTATACATACACATTCCTATTAAACATATTTTCACATTAGTGATGTTGTAAGTAGGAATTAGAACCAATAGGAGGAACCACCAGGAAGAGGAAAAAAAACACAACAGAAGAAAAAAAATAGCAAATAGTATGCTTCAATCTGAATTCAAACTCCACAGTTCTTTCTTTGGATGTGGATAGCATTTTCCGTCATGAGGCCTTTGGAGATGTCTTAGATCCTTGCACTGCTGAGAAGGGCTAAGTCTATCAGTTTTAGTCATTGCAGAATATGGCTGTTATTGTGTAAAATGTTCTCCTGGTTCTGCTCACTTTACTCATCATCAGAACATACAAGTCTTTCCAGGTTTTTCTGAAGTCTGCCTGCTCATCATTTCTTTTTCTTTTCTTTTTTTAATTTAATTTATTTTGAATTATCAATAATCACTTCCATAAGCTTTTAAGTTTTAAATTTTTCTCTCCCTCCCTCCCCACCTCTTCCCCAAGATGGCACACAATCTGATATAGGCTATGCATATACAGTCCTATTAAACATATTTTCACATTAGTGATGTTGTAAGTAAGAATTAGAGCCAATAAAAGGAACTACCAGAAAGAAGAAACAAAACTTTACAGAAGAAAAAAAAATAGCAGATGGTATACTTCAATCTGCATTCAAACTCCGTAGTTTTTTTCTTCTTTGTGGATAGCATTTTTCATCACAAGGCCTTTGGAGATCCTTGTATTACTGAGAATGGTTAAGTTTATCAATATTAGTTATCGCACAACATGGCTGTTATTGTGTATAATGTTCTCCTGGTTCTGCTAAATTCACTCAGCATCAGACCATACAAGTTTTCCCAGGTTTTTCTAAAGTCTGCCTGTTCATCATTTCTTATAGCACAATAATATTCCATCACATTCATATACCACAACTTGTTCAGCCATTCCCCAATTGATGGGCATCCTCTCCATTTCTAATTCTTTGCCACCACAAAAAGAGCTGCTATAAACATTTTTGTACATGTGGGTCCTTTTCCCATTTGTATGATCTCTTTGGGATGCAGCCCTAGAAGTGCTATTGCTGGGTTAAATGGCATGCACATTTTAAAAGCCCTTTGGATATCATTCCAAATTGCTCTCCAAAATGGTTGGATCATTTCACAACTCCACCAACAATGTATTAGTGTTTCAATTTTCTCACATCTTCTCCAACATTTATCATTATCTTGTTTTGTCATGTTGGCCAGTCTGATAGGTTGTCAGGGATATTGTTGAGGAAATTCTTGCTCAGGTTCAGGTATGAACTCTAAGTCAACAAGTCAATAAACATTTATTAGCACCTACTATGTGGAAGACGTTAAGCTAAGGACTAGGGATATAAAGAAAGGGAAAAAATAGTCTCTAACCTCTAACCTCAAGGAACTCACATTCTAATAGGGAAAGCGTACTTTCCCTATTAGAATGTGAGTTCCTTGACATATATGACATATACAGTGCAAATATGTGGTAATCTCATAGCGAAGGTACTAGCAGTGTGTGTATGTGTGTGTGTGTGTGTGTGTGTGTGTGTGTGTGTGTGTGTATAAGTGCAGGAGACGACCTCCTGGAGAGAATAAAATTTAAGCTAAGTCTTGAATGAAGCCAGGGAAACCAGGAGGTGGGATGAAGAGAGACAGTATTCCAGATATAACAGACAGCCAATAAAAAGGCATGAAGAAAAGAGATGGAGTATCATATGCAAGAAACAGTAAGAAGGTCAAATTGATGGAGGGGAATAAAGTCCTAGAAGACTGGAAAAGTAGGAAGGGACTGGAGTGAAGAAAGACTTAAGGCAGAGACGTCAACCAGGAAGTAATTAAAATATTCTATTTGTGAGGTGGACAGGTTTGCACTAGAATTTTGACTGTGTCAAGGGACAGAAAGGGACAGATATATCTGAGAGAAGTTTCAAAAGCAGAAAGAAAAGGACAAGGCAATGGACTATATCGGAAAGGTGAGTGAGGGTGATAAATTGAAAGTGACTCATGGGTTGTAAACCTAGGTAAATGGGAAAATGGTGGTGCCCTTGACGGTAAGAGGGACATTGAGAATAGAGGAGGGTTGGGGGAAAGGTATGCAGAAGAGGGTGATTGAAAATGGCAAAGGCTGAAGAGGTCAAGAAGGATAAGGATTGAGAAAAGACTTGTTAGATTTGGCAATGAAGATACCCTTGGCAACTTTGGAGGAGCAGTTTCAGTTAAATAATGATGACTGAAGCCAGACTGCAAAGAGTTGAGAAGAGAATGGGAGAAGAAGCAGATGGAAGGATCAAATGAGGGTTTTATAGAGCATGGCAGAAGATGTGAGCCTGGTGGAAGATGTGAGGCATCAGTGAAGCATTCAGAAGACAGGGAGAAATTGAAGATTAGTGAGAGGGAATCATAGAAGAGCAATATGCTGGAGAATATGGGATGGAATGGGATCAAGGGTAGGTGTAGAGTGGTTGGCTTTGGCAAGGAGGGACACCACCATCTTTGATACAGGAGTGAAGGAGGCAGCAGTCAGGGAAGGCATTTGAATGGTGTGAGATGAGAAGGGGAGAAGAGGGAGAAGAGAGAGCTCTTGGATAATGGATTCAAATTTTTCATTGAAGTTGTGAGGCAATCATCTCAGGTAAAAAAGTTGTAAAGGGGAGGATGGTAATGCCATGGGAGGTTTGAGGAGAGATAATAATGTTCTACCTCTAAGATTCTATGGAATTTAGAGGAAAATATGTAATTAACGTAATCTATTTTGCATTGTACTTGTTATAAATCTACTAAAAGATATATAACGGGAGACTTTCATTTCTAGTCAAGCCTACTACCAACTTGAAAGGACATCTCAATCCACAACTGAAGGTGCTATTCATATAATCTGTACTCTGTAAATAGTCATTGAATAACGTCATCCAGCATTTAACTTTCTAAATAAATGGATTTTTCTTCTTCAGCCTTTCTGCAATGGATTTCTCTATTTTTTTTTACATGAGATTCATTTTAATCAGCTACATCAGAAAATTGCTGACAAAGCCATTGGCATTTATAAATAATTACTGGTAAAAAATACAAAATTAGAAAACATATATAGTCAAAGAGATACTTATACTATCAAACTGAAAGTATGCCATGTTGCCAAGGAGCAATAGCATGCATAATAATAGTTTAACTGTAAATGAGTGCTTACACATTACATTTTTACCCAACTGTAATAATACACACATTATGCACCACATTTTTCCAGCAATAAAATTCTTTGGAACTTTTTTTTTTGTTGTTGTTGAGGTTGTTCTATCCGTATGAAGCAACATTATCTCCTCTTTCCACATTAAGACATTTAGGAAAGACGAAGTTTTACATCAGTCAGCCATTGCAAAAGTTATATAATGCTAGAACTTTATTATCATGAAACTGTTGGAAGGTCATGGATAATTTGGAGTCAGAAATCTTTAACTGTGTGAGCTTAATCAAGGTGTTTATCTTCTCTGCAGATGTTTCTTCATCTATCGAATATTGATAGTATTTACAGTACACCTACAAGGACCAAATGATTCACAATTGTAAAGAGACAAACAAACGAAAATTATTATTATTAGCTTGTTGTGGATAAAATATTTGTTTATCCTCTAAAATTTAAACATATATTTTGCTTTGCTTTCTGAACAAGATTTTCAAAATTATATTCATTATGCTTATTGAAAGGTATGTCTTATTCATTAGGTTTGGGGTTCAATTATATAACAGCTACAAGTTTCAGTTTTTGATATGGGAAAGACAAATTTACATATGCACATGAGGAAGCATCAAGTTTAATTAGACAAAGGTATAAAACTGGATAAAAAAAATGTTCCCAAGTACATAATTGCCTGGCTCTTATCCAAATACAGCATTTGTATTATTTTCAGAAACTCTTAATTTCCCTTGTTCTTTTTAAGATAGCAAGGAACATTTTGACCACAGAAGAGCTATTAGTTACATTTTATCAAAAACTGCTTTTGCCAAAGTGGCTGCTTCTGTTCACAGAGCAGAGGTTATTGGACACTGGGGTGTCCAGGTCAACAAAAACTCTCTCTTTCAGTGCCTAGGACAAAATGCATCCAGCAGAGAATGAGCTCATTCTGATGACTTCATCCATTACATAATGGGAAGGTACATGAGCACCTCAACTATAGGATCTTCATTTCTTGTATGTTATTAGAAGCTGATGCACCCCCTAGTTTATTCACTAGAAGTTGGTTCTACCATGAAAATTCATTAAAATGACGAATTTTCCTAGTTTTAAGCTGTTGACACTCAGACTATAATATCCACTTAACAAAGAGGCAACATGGGGCGGTAGATAGAACACTGAACTTGGAGTCAGAAGATCAGTGTTTAACATTTAGCCTTAGACACATTAAACAGTCACCTAACCTCTCTAAAAGTCCTTCATTTTTCTCCTCTGCTTTAAAAAGAAAAATCACCAGACCTGTGATTTCACTAGCATAGCAAACTCCCAATGAGGAAATTTCCTCTACAAATGTAGATCTCCAATGCTCTGCAACTTTATTCCTGGGTTATTATATAACTTATTATAATTTACTAAAAGAGGCCATAGCAACTACCACATCAATAATTTTGATAAATGAAAAAAAATGTAAAAGCTAAGAGAACTGTCAAGTGAATAACTATTTTTATGACCTAGAACCAAGAAAGTTTATTTGGTAAGAAAGCAATATGAGGAAATAGACAGGAACAAGCATTGTCATCAGTCACCTAGTTAGTCTGTGTATGTTTCCTAAATTCTAGGGTTTGTTCATAGTTAATCTTGTCAGCATAACAAGACAAAATAATGCCTAGAGTCTTAAATTAGGATTGAAAAAAATTAAAGATGTACATTTTTGTAACATCGCAAGGCATCAAGGTTTCTTCATGTATAAAATGAGGATGATAACACTTGAAGCACTTGCCTCCTTGAATTTTTATGAGGATCCAGTAAGATAATCTATTTTATGTAAAACACTATATAAATGTCAGCTATTATTATTTTAACAGTAACACCTTCACAAAGACTTCTATAGAGATAAACATATGTTGCTTTTATTTAAGCCTGATCCTATTTTACTTTCTGGGATATTTACCTCAATGATTAGGTAATTTAAAATTAGCCTGTATATTATGAAATATCTACATGTGATAGAATCACAAATAAATACCCTGGAAGACAAATAAGATAAGAACTAAATAAGGACAATTTATTATATATATATATATATATATGTATATGGATGTCTTACAAAGGCTGTGTAGTAAAAATAATAGCAATTGATTATTAATATGGTATTTTATGAAAAATACATCATTTTGTTTGATTCTTGCAACAACACTTTGAGGTTAAGTACTTCAGGTACTTATGTACAAATACACTTATGTACATGCATTCAAAAGAATCTCTGGCTTCATCAATTTGCTCATTCTAACAAAGTAGATTACAACCCATGTATGTCTGTCCCTCCTGTGTTAACACTTGTGCATAACCCCACCAAAGTTCACTACATGGTGTCCACTCAAAATACTGGAGTCCTTTCTCACTTTCTCCTGATATTACAAGGGTATCACTGCAGCAGTCTGTGCACCCACCAGTCATCCTTTGCTTTTGTTACAAGAGGATTTTATATTGTATATATTCAGTTGTCCTCAACTTTTTTTTTTTTTTGGTCTCAAGACCCCTTTGCCTCATTTTAAATTATTGAGGACTCTAAAAGCTCTTTTTATATCTAAGACATTTACCTTCCTAGAAATTAAAACTGATATTTCAAATATTTATTATTTCATTTAAAAATGAACCCATCACCTGTTACATAAAATAACGTTTTAATGAAAAATAATTATATTTCTGAAACAAAAGAAAATGAATGAGAACACTAGTATTGTTTTACTTTTTTATCTTTTAATTTTTATAATCTTGAATGTCTAGCTTAATAGAAGACAGCTGGATTCTTATATCTGATTTTTCATTCACTCTGTTGGGAAATGTCACTTTGGTAGAAGTCTATGAAGAAAATGTGGTCTCACACTGATGTGTAGTTGGAAAAGAGAGCAATATTTTAATAAGAAAATAACATCTTAATATTATTTTGAAAATAGTTTTGACCTTATGGACTTCCTGAAAGGGTTTTGGGGACCTCTACGGGTTTCCAGTCCATATTTTGAGAAATATTGCTTTACATCTTTCTATCAATAACACGATGATAAAGATATGGACTATTGTTGATTAGAATGAGGGAAAATCCAATTATTTCCTTTCAATACCCTCATCTAGGATGCACTCAATTCATGAATAGATGATTTTCATAAATATTTATGTATAGATGATAGAGAAGGCAGATAAGGTTGATGGTAGTTGACATTCTCGTGGTTACTTTTTGTGTGTGTGTCAATAAAGTTCAAAATTTTTTTCTATACCTCTGGTGTCTTGACATTTTTTAGAGAGGGTCCCTTACTACCACAATTGTATCCTCCAGCTCCAATCTCTTCTCTCTCTTTCTCTAGCTGTTTTCCCTATCTTTATTCTCTTTAATCTACGTACTCTGTAAACACTCTGTAAGATATTGTAATTATAGAGCCCAAATGAGGTTGTTCCACTTTCTGTGATGAAGAAAACAATGTATTATAATGGTTGTTGCAAATCTTTCCCAGTTTTTTTCTGTTTTCATTTTTTCTTCTTTTTTTTTCTCTTTCTGTTTTCATTCTTTAATTTTGTTTACTTTGTTTGGATTACTTAATTTCCATTACTTGGTTTAATTGGATATCTTGTCAGTCTTTCTGCTTTTACTCTCTATTTTTATTTTCTCCTCTTTTTTACAAGATACTATTTATATTTGATTATCATCCTTAGTAAGACTTCACAGATTAAATTATATTCTAACCCAGGACCATCTTTTCTAGGCATATCTTTCCATATTGTTCCATTTGACTAGTATGTTTGCTATAGCTCTTTCTAGGCAATTATGTTCTCTTTACTACAGGTATTTATTATTTTCACTAAATAAAAATTGAGACTTATAAAGGTCAAATGTCTTATTCAGGGTCTAACAGCTAGTATGTATTGGGGGCAATATTCTCAAATAGTTCCTTCCTAACTCTAATTCAAAACTCTTTCTACAGTCATATACTTCCTTGATACAAAAAATTAAAATACAAACTTTTCCTTTCATAGATTTAATTCCAATTATTCTGGAAGAGAAATCTATTTTTGTTTGAGAGTACTCAGAGAAAATTTGATGGTATTTTAGTTTGATATAGGATTTGATTTTCCTTTCATAACTGTCCATTCAGCAGTGCCTAACATACTACCTAGCAAACTGTAGGTGCTTAATAAATATTTGTTGATTAATTGCTTAATTGATTGATTGAAGACTATGCTAATGAAGCACAAACTTTGGTGGGTCATTCCAAGCTGAAAAGATTTTGAATATAGACAATCTGACAGACTAGTCATCTGATGATCAGTTTAGCTATTTGGCCACCAAGGGTTGTATTTTTTCCCCTTCCTCTCCTCCCTCTTTGGTCACAGCAATACATGAGTTACCAATATATAGACAATTTAGGACCTAAATGAGTGAAAGGAGTACCCACATAGAAGTACTTGGATATATGATTTTAGGAATGTTGAGTATATAAATGACTTCCACATTAAGGAAAAAATATTAAGTTGCTGTTGAATTCAATTTGTGTTGACAGAAACTAAAGTATTACCATGCATTGTTTCTCTCTCTCTCTCTCTTTCTCTCTCTCTCTCTCTCTCCTATTTAAGAATATGTGAACTTATAATGAACTCTGGGAAATATATATGCAGACAAAAAGTTTAGAAATTACTGAATTTTAAAATATTAGTAGTCATAATTTTATTTTTCTCCTTTTTTCTTTGTAAGAGATGTGATTTAATTACTAATATTGTATAATAAAGACAAATTGCTATACAATGAGCTTAAAACATTTTTCATAAAAATACTTTTTTGGTTTAGTATTAAGGAAATACTAGTTGTTAAAATGCTGTAGCAAGTTGTTCACAATTTATTTTTAGAAGGAAGGAAACAAAAATTTATTAAGCACCATACTAATCGCTTTACAAATATTATCTAATTTGATTCTCACATCTCTGGAAGGCAGATATTATTATTATCCTCATTTTATAGTTGAGGAAACTGAGAAAGACAGATGTTAATGACTTGCTCAGGATCATCCAACTATAAAAATCTGAGGCATAATTTGAACTTAGGTCTTGACTCCACAAGCAGCACTCTATGTGCTATGCCACCTGCCTTCCTTGATTAAAATTGTATTTTAGTCTTCTTTAATACAAAGAAAATACATATACTCCACTTCTTCAAAAATTAAATTATTGGCTCATTTAATAAAGAAATAGAATAGCTTATTTAAATATCACACTTATTTAACTTCCAGAAGAAACATAGAATCCTATATTTAGAATTGGTACAGGCCTTAAATATTACATAGCACAACATCTTATTTTAAATGAGGCAACTGATACATATTGAAATTAAGTGATTTACTAACATAGCCATACATATTATTCAAATAATTCAATTTTTTAAAATTGGAAATTCTCTAGTCAGTAAATAGAGATAAAGATGAGAGAGAGAGACAAGACACACACACACAGACAGAGACACAGAGACAAAGAGAGAGAGAGAGACACAGAGAGAGACATACACACAGATATAATACCTAGTACATAATAAGCATTTTAAAAAGGTTTGTTGTTGACCTAAAGCAAAGCATATTTAGGAGTTTTAAATCAAAACCGGAAAGGAAACCTAATTGTCTAGGTGAACACAGGACTGCAAAATGATTTATGTTTTTGTGTACAGAACTCCTGCTATTGCCACAATTAGTCTAAGGTGTAGGACATATGTCCTAAGGAGTGTTTGAGGCACCTATAGGTTAGGTGAATAGCCCAGGGTCATGAAGATAGCAAGTATCAAAAGACTTTATTAACTGCTGTGACACTGGGAAGGTTAGTTAGCTAATCTGAGCTGAAGTTTCTTCAATTGTCAAATAGTTAGATTTAGTCCAAACACACAAATGAATAAGAGAATAAACCAAAAACTTAATCTGAGAAATATTTATATATAAAACCAATTGGAACAATGTGCATTTTGTTCTCAAACATTCTACAAGATTGAAAAACTCTGTGTGGGGGGGAGGGGTGGCTCAGAGAAATTGAGTCATAAAAATGTCTTTTACTGTGTAAATCAGGGTTAAAAGTGGTTTAAACCTTTGGTTGAGGGGAGGAAAACAGGAATATAATCTGGAGAACTACAAAACAAATCTTAAGAATGAAGAACTTAGAAATATTGGTATTGGAAAAGCATATTTTTAAGAAGACTTTAAAAAGTGAACTAGGATTTCTGACTTGCATATTACAAGGGATATTGATTGGCAAAGAATAAGAGAAATCAGAGTAATAGAATTAGAGAACACAAGATCTAAAGGAAGAAAAGGAGAAACACTAGGGAACGGAAGAAAATTGGTTCCCAAAATGGAAGTTTTGGTGAATAAGAATTGTTTCTAATAGTGCTTCTATAGAGTTAAAAGTGGTGTTTTTTTTTTAAGGGGTGGATTTTATAGGGTAATCAGGAGGGTAGGAAGATTACAGACAATGCCATATGAAGATAAATTGAAAGAACCAAGGACATTTAGCTTGAAGTTTTTTAATATAGAAGAAGAGATTTGTTCTAACACTAGGGGCAGAACTAGACAACTGCAGTGGCTATTACATGAGCCCATTAAATCTGATGTCAGTACAAATATACTAATTATTGGTGGTAATGAGCTGCCTCCCCCATTAGCTTCAGAGGATGTATATCCATTTGTGGAGATGCTGGAGAAGGGATTCATGAGTAGGTAGGGTTTTGTCAGATGGCCTAATCTCCCTTCCTACTCTGTCCTATTCTGAAATTCTCTGAGCAACTTTGTGAGTTCAGTAGTACAACTATGATTATTCCATTGTGTATTAAAAACAAACAAAAAAAACAGAACTGAGAAAATTGTGATTTTCCTGAGGCCACCAGACTATTAAATCAAAAGTGCCAGGATTTGAATGCAAATCTTCTAACTTTAACATATATCTAATAGTTTTCAAGAATCCAACTTAATAAATTCGATACTTGTCTCATTGTAAGAATAATTGTTGTAAGCCATTTTCTCTTGTTTGGTCCTACAGTATGCTGTAAGCAACGGGAAATGGAAGAAAGGGTTTGAGAAATAGGCAGGAATTGGTAATAGGTTGAAATTGCAAATTAGATTTCTAATGCTGATTGAGTTCTTGTGGATGATTAGCTTTCTTTGTTGATTAATCCTCATGTGTTAAGTTTCTTTCTCTGAATCCTGAAATAATGTGGCACTAAGATCTCATTTATTCTTCCTGAAGGGCTTTAACCCATTATGATTGCTTAAAACTCTCCAACTCCAGCCAAAGTTCCAGATACTCAAGACATCATCATAAGATAGCTCTGAGTATAGCCAATAGCTGTGAAACTCCAAACAGCTACTGGATGAGGGCACTGATACTCCATTTCATAGTAAAAGAGTGAGATGTAGCTGGGAGGCATCACAAAGTATTTTGTGATGCCTCCCAGCTACATGGTCTCTTCCATCACTACATAGTGAAAAATAATAAGGTTCCAAATTTAGAATTTCTATTTGACACTTCTTACCTATGTGACTTTGATCAAGTTACTTAACATCTCTGATCCTCAATTTCCTAAACTGTAAATTGGGCATAATTATACTTAAGTTGGCATAAGGAAAGAACATGTTAACTTTAAAGTGCTATTTAATTATGATGGAATTTTATTTCTTCCTTTGCAAGTTGCAACCTATACTTCTGTCTCCAATATTTTTATGTACCTATATTTTCTCTCTTGCAAACCTTAACACTATTCATTTCCCTTCTGTATATGTCTTTCATGTCTGCTTGTGGTATGTGAATGTTTGTGTGAGTTAATGTTAAAAAAAATTAAAGCTGAATTCCTAATACAAAGTGCTTGTATGTAATTGAGATAATCAACATATTGTTAAATACTACTTTGCATTTTCTTTTCTTTGAGTTAAAATTTCCCCAAGGGACCAATGCATATTTTCCTTCTGATTACTAAAATGTATCTTCTTTCCAATTGTCAAAAGAGAGCCTGTGACAGAGAGTTGTTAGGCAGTATTTTTTGTCAATGATCTGAGATTCTGAGTTCAAAACTCTTAGAATATATGTTCATGGAGGAAGTCTTATTAACAATTGAGATGAAAATTTGGGGTACAGAAAGAATAGTCTTGCTGACACTTTTTTTCTCACCAATCCCATGCCTAAAGTTGTATATCATCTACATATATCAGCCTAAGAAAACTTCCCAACTATCCTCCCCATGAACTTAGAGGAAAAGTGACAATATCATCTACCCTTCATCCCCTGGCTTCTTATTTTCAATTTTTTTTCTATTTACTTTTTCTCTTTATTCTGTCCACTAATCTCTTGGGAGTATTAGCTTTTTACTATGTTCATCTTTCCTCCCACATAGCACTTTCCTTTTCATATTTCTACAAAGTCTATGTCAAATAACAAAACACCATCAAATGATAAAGCCAAATAAGCAAATGAGAAATCATTCAAAAACTCACCTAAATGCTATTTCATCCTCAAAGCCTTTCCTGACCAGTCCTATACCCCAATTAGTAACAATCTTTCTCCCCTTGGAGAGAAATATGCAAATATTTTGCTTGAATTTCTTTAATGCACTTACCCTGAATTTTATATTATATTTAAATATGTTTCTAATCCTCCTAAAGAACAGTAAGTTTCATGAGGGTAGCCACTTTGTCTTTTTTAAGCTCTATTTTTCCCTCCCTGCTCTGCTCCTGATGTAGTGAATTTATTTATTAAAGTTCAATAAAAAATTCAAATAAAAACATTAGTCAACTTACATATTTGGCATTTTGTTTTTCAGCTGGTCACGTTGATATAAGAATGTCTTCCTGGGCTTAATCTCTCTTGAGTTAAACTCTTAACAAAAAGTGTATTAAGTTCCTGGTAAGTGATGAAATATTTCAAGGGCAAATCCTTGTAGTATTTTAACTATTTATTATACTTCTGGACACAAGGTTGTGTTTGATGTATTTCCTCTTTTGGTCTTCATATCAAGTAGATTACTCTACAAATCTGACTCATCTCTGGCTTCTCATTGCTGAGAAAGAGCTTGGGCCGATTTAATTTCTTAAGGCTATTCATGTTTCTGTCTCTCTTTCTTTGTCTATCTTCTGTCTCTGTTTCTCTCTGTTCCTCTCTCTCTCTCTGTATCTCTCTCTCTCTGTCTGTCTGTCTGTCTCTCTCTCTGTCTCCCTGTCTCTCTTTGTCTTTCTCATCATCTGCACAATTTTTGTATGATATATTCTTTATTACATTGATCATATATCTGAGTCAGATTAAGAATTTACAGAGATACATATGAACACAAAGGAAGACATTAATATAAATTAATTAGGGATGACAATTCAGATTCCATGACAAGATGCAATTATTGTAAGGGAAAATCATTAGATGATGGAAGAAATAGAATCAATCATGCAAATAACATTTAGTCACTCAAGTATCTTTGGGAATCTTGCCAACAGAAAGTTGTATTGGCAAAATTAAGAAGTGGATGGATATTTGTTGATTTTAATTTCACTTCTTTAAAATATTGATTTTCAGAAAATAAAAATGCCTGTATACAACAAAAAAGACTTAAACCAGTTAAAATAATAATTTAAGAACATAAGAACACATCCTGATCATTAAGAGACTGAAATAAAAATAATGTCATGGAAATATGCCAGTACCATTTAAAGTAAAATAACTTCTAAATTAGCCAAATCTAATTAACTTAATAAAATAAATATTGAATCAAATTATCAAGTGTAATAAGACAGAGTATTATTTCCTAAGTGACATACAATATTATTGGAATTGAAACACATTTTAACTTACTAAATTCTAATTTTTAGAAAGCATGGTTTCATCAGACTTTAACCAGAAATATAGATTTTTATTACGACTGATTTTAAGCCTTAAATTTAAGTCTCACAATCTTGTGAAAACCTGACTGTTGTTGTTCAGTCATTTCTAACTCTTTGTGACCCAATTTGTTGTTTTTTTCTTTTGGCAAGGATACTGGAATGGTTTGCCATTTCCTTCTCCAGCTCATTTTGCAGATGAGAAAACTGAGGCAAGCAGGGTTAAGTAACTTGCCAAGGGTCACACAGCTGGTAAGTATCTGAGGCCAGATTTGAATTCAGAAAAATTAGTCTTCCTGAATCTAGACCTGGCACTCTATCCACTGCACTATCTAGCTGCCCCTATCTAGCCTTATTATACCTGCCTATATAGCTTTATTACACTTCATGAACTTTTCTGTCCAGACAAACTGGCCTCCTTACTGCTTCTCGTACATGATACTCCATTTCCCATTCCTATTCCTTTGCATTGGCTATTACTCATGTGTAGGATTTCTTCCCTCCTTGCTTCCACATAATTAGCTAGCTACCATTTATATTGTGCTTTGTGGTGTGCAGAGCACTTTACTCCTTTGGTTCTTCCATGACATTGATAGAATCTCTGTATTTCAAAGAAGTTCAGCTCACATGCCACCTTGTATGTGAGACCTTTCCTACTAGCGTCTTCCTCCCCAAATCATCTTGTACCAATTTTCTGTGTGCCTACATGTAAACAAGTTGCTTTCCCTGGACAGACTGTAAACTCTTTGAGAACATGGACTTTTACCTCAGATGACAGCCTTTAAAGCAGGTGGACCCTGACTTCCTTCACAGCCTAATGGGCTCCAGGATGAAGGTCAAAGACAAGACCGTGACCAAATCTAAAATTCAGTAGAATTGGTGGTTGTGGAGGAGTAGGATTTTAAATGAACATATACACAACAAAACAAACAAAAAACTCCCTGCAAACCAACCTTACTTGGAGTGCAATGAGATTTGTCCAGAAGAGGGAGACATATCTATTGAGAAGACTAAGAGTCTTGGTCATGAGAAGATAGGATCATAACCATTAGAGAACTAGTAAAGAGAAGCCAGACAAAGAGGCAGAAAAAAAAAAAAAAATGATTGCCTTAAGGAGGGGACCTAAGGAAGTCACCCTGGTCTCATTTCCTCCTACAATCAATGTTCTAGTAAATACGTTCCCATACTTGGATTCTACTACCTCCTTTTAATGCAGGAAGAAAATGAATGAAATCTAAAAGAAAGAAAATAAGAATTTTCTTTAAACTTACAATTAAAAGCAGTGGCCAGAGGAATGGGGACCATTTCTCCTCATACCTGGAAGGCAAAGAGAACCAGGCCAGCAACAGAGTAGGCCAACATCAGCTATTGCTTCTTCCACTTCTTTCTTCTCTAGGCACATAGTCTAAAGAGGTGTAAGGACCTAGAGTATCTAGGATAGGCCCAGAATGGGCCAGGATCTCAGCCTTCCTTGGCAGCCCTCAGGTGACAGGCACTTTTGTCTTTGTATTCTCCCACCTAGTACAATGTCTGGCACATTGCATGCTCTTAATAAATACTTTTGAACTGATTAATTTAGTCAGTGTGGAACACCTTCCATTAGTTCAAATGACAGCTTCCCAACCCCATACCTTAACATATGTTTTTATTATTATTATTATCATTTGACTGACAAAACAAATCAAAGCAAAAAGATAACCTGGAAGCCAACTTTAAGTTTATACGCACTGGACTTTAACAAGGTTGGACTATGAAAAAAAACACAGTTCATCATTTAACTCATAACTCAAAGTTTTACCAGCTTCATAGGACCTGAAAAAACTTGTGTTACACTGGCATGTCCTTTGAGAATTCAGGGTCACCTCCACAACACCATGAAGCATTAAAGTAGAATTTTAATAGAGTCATAAATAAATATTTATAGTATTAGGCCATGTTTTCCATCTTGAGATATTGATCTAATATCATGGTCTTTTTCAGGATCATATAATTAAGTATGATGTTTGTCCAGGGTGATATATTTGCCTTTCATTAAGACCATAATTTTCATTTGACACATAGCATTGACATGAATGCTAATTGTAGCTGATTATTTCCTAAACTTCAAGTGTACTGTTTTGTGTGCTATGGATACCAAACTGTTAACTGGATAAAATTATGGGCGAGATGATTATAAGTGGTTGTTATTAAACTCAGCTTCACTTCATGTAGTCAGAACAGCAACAATTGGAAAAAATAACATTAAGGAACAACATCCTCTTCCCTATACTCACCCCTTAGGGGGGAAAAAAGAAAAGGGAAAGAAGTCATCACATAGAAAACATAACAAAGTGACTGATAAAAAATGAAACAAAACAAAAAAGAGACTCAGTACATGAATAAATAATATGAGATAAAAGAAAGTGAAGGAAAAATATCTGTAAAAGTGAAAGAAATCTGTGAAAGTGAAAGAAAAAAATGAGAAAAGAAAAATATTTCAACCATAACTATATCCCAAAGAAAGAATTAACCAACTTCTAGAATGCCAGAGTTATTTACATATTCAGTAAAGAGATATAAAGGAGGATTTGGCATCTATAAGGATCGATGTAAAATCCTCAAAAGAGGAATCCAACTTAGAAAGATGGCAGACAATCTTCATAAAAAAACAAACAACCCACCCAAAAAAATCTAAGTGGCCTAGGGACTAAAAAGGCCCAGACAAAACACAAAAATGGAGAATTGGCATAACATTTAAAATGGCAATTTTAAAAAATGGCTTAACTAGAAGATTTCACATCTCTCCAAACCCAGGCAGGACAAGTAGAAGAAAGAGAAATCTTAGAATTGCTGATTTTCCAAAGAAGTAAAGAATAATATTATATTTATATATAATAATATGATAATAGAGAATAATAATAAAAAAGGAAAGAATACAGGAGGGACATCAAAGTTTAGGAAATCAACATTAAATTACCCAGAAATATTAAAAACAGGACAAAGGGCAAATTCCAAGAATCTACCAGGCTAGTGACAAAGAGGAATATTAAGTTTTGTGCCCTTTGGTAGGCTATAATATTTCAAAAATCTTCGGCCTTATCCCAATTAGATCACTATATAGGACTTCCTCATAATATTCACTATTTTTAAAGAGTTCATCATATTTTTATTATTTCTTTCATTCAAAAAGACTCTCAACATTTCTGCCAATCTTATCTATCATCTTCAAAACCTACTCAATAGCATTTTGTCTAAGAAAACATCCCTAGATCAAACCTCTCTGATTTTAATTCCATTTGTCTATTTTATCCTCTTAATGCCTATGGATTTGATAAAACAGTAATAATTTTATCAATACTCTATCCATAGGATTCATTTTTATTTGTAAAATTCTCAAATGAACCTTGCATAAACACTATACAATTATAAGGTAGTATTAACATGATTACTGTTGCAAAAAGTATTAAGAAGATACAATAGACAAATGGTGTAATTTATGAAGTGATTTGAATTTATTGTTATTCTTATAGCAACCTTCTAAAGTGGGTTAAGTATTCTTTTTTTATTCTGTTTTATTTTGGAGATAAAGAAATCTGTTCATAGGGTTTAAATTTCTTGTTGAAGGTAATATGACTCATAAATGGCAGTGGAAAGATTTATAACCTGATTCCTAATCCAGTATTTTTTTTTAAAGTGAGGCAGTTGGGGTTAAGTGACTTGCCCAAAGTCACACAGCTAGTAAATGTCATGTGTCTGAGGCCTGATTTGAACTGAGGTCCTCCTGACTCCAAGGCCGGAGCTCTATCTACTGTGCCACCTAGCTGTCCCTCCAATATTCTTTCCATTATATGTACATGTATATGTATATGTGTATTACACAGCACTTAAGGATATATTGGTTCCTATTACTTTTATACAATGTTAAATTGATAGTGTTTCTCCTTAACAAATGGTAAAATCTTCCAGATACAACCTGTATACTCTTTCTTTGGCCTTTGCTCTAGAATACCTAGTAGAAGATTTTGTAATTAATTAGATCTTTTGGAATAAAAGTATATACACATACATACATGTGTGTATATATATACATATATATGTATATAAATGCATGTGTATATATATATACACAACACATACTATATACATAGAACACCATTTGCTAAATACCAGCAATGGAAAATTATTTCTGTGCATACTAGCATATTATTTTTTCATTAAACTCCCTTAAGTAGATACTGATAAGCATCATATTTAACTATATAATATTTTGCTATTACTCTCTATAAAATATTTAAAACTCATTTTCTCTGTACATATATGTACATATTTTTATATTATATATACAGATATATACATCTATACTGACATTGTATTTAACTATGTAATAGTTTGCTATTGTATTCTAGACAATATTGTGACTTACATATACTTAAAATATTTAACACTTTGACATGTAATTGTATATGTATATACACATACATGTGTAAATATATGCATATATGTCTATGTATATGATTATATATGTATATATACATATCACATATATAGAATACCATTTGCTAAATATCAGAAAGGAAAAATTATATCTGTAAGTACTAGGATACTACTTATTTCATTAAACTCCATTAAATAGATACTAACAAGCACCATATTAACTATGTAATGTTTTGCTATTGCCTTTTAGATGATATTTAACTCTGTGACTACCGATACTTACAAAATAAGCCAAGGAATTACGGTTTTGGTAGCATGAGAACTCTCTCCACCCTCAAAAAACATAAACCATTTGTAATTTACAGACTTAGAGTATTGCTGAGTTCCAGAGAGGACTCATGCCTGGCCCATAGCAAAACAGCTAGTAAATGTCACAGAAAATATTTGGACCCAGGTCTTCCTGACTTGAAGTCTAGCACTCTATTCAGCACCCGAAGCGTCACTGAAATGAAAATACTAATCTGACAGTGTTTTCAAATGTGTTAATGCCAAATATAGCTGAAGATATCTAGCTGCTCCCATCTCCTTTCCGTTAACCTAAGTCTAGAACATGCTCTTTGGTTTCCAATCACATGGCAACAGATTTAAAGTACGGTTAATTGTCTACAAAAGAAATATCCTTTTCAGGATTTACGTAGAATGACCTCAGTCTAAAGTATAGGATATTGTAATCTATTTGGTAGAGGGAAATCATGGATATTTTGATGTATTGAAGAAAAATCCAATTATAATCTGCTTTCTTAAGACATATACTTATGCAATGGGTGAAAAATGGACTTAGAAATCAAAAGCATTTCATTTGAAAACTCACTATCTCAAGCCTTTAGACAAATACTTCCACCTTAATGGTTTTTAGTTTCTTCCATGAAATTAGGGTGTTGGGCCAGATCATTTTTAATGTTCTATGATCTGTTGGAGGTGTGCCTTGTACACCACAACATTAGTAATTACAAGTATAAGCTCTGTTGTGCTACAGGCAAGTCTCTAAGACTAAATTGCAGAGCAAATGTCATTGGCGAATGAGTTTTTTCTAATAGGGAATTTTCTATATTAATAAGAAAAAAAATGGACTGATCCAAAAGGGGAAAAAAGTTTTATACTTGAGAATATCTCCAATTTTCCTTCAGACTTTAATGGTACTACTTAAGAGAAATAAAAGCAAAAACAAACATGGAGTCATGAGCTTCAATCTCCTAGAATCATGATTACAATAAAGGCATTTCCAATCCATGAAGATACTCATTTTCATACTAGAACCTTCATCATTCATGGGTAAAAGAACTAAGATACTTCAGTCTTTGCCTTATTAAACCCTCTGAAGCTGCTCCTGAAAGCTGAAATACAGAGGTTTGGTGGGGACTTGCTATTTATCACAGATCAAGTAACTTTTGGTCTCCTTAAAAGCATGAGGATAATAGAAATGTTTTCATCAAAACCATCCCTTTCTAAAATTAATATAAATTATCTAATTTATGTAAACATCAAACAACTGCATCTCTAAACATTGGGGGGCCTAGATGACCACTGGAAGCCTTCAAACTAAAAATAATTGTTTTTCTCCCATTGAACCTCTGAGACAAAGAAAAAGATTTTGAACATAATGAAAAATAAAAATTGTTATTGAACAGTTACTGAACACTCAAATATATGTAAGAGTATATACAAATATATTATTGATATATGTTATATATTGTTTACATATGTACAAATACGCATACATGTAAATATATATAGACATTTATAAAATATTTATGTAAATATAAAAATATACTGGCAAATTATAAGTGATAAAGTGGAAAGTATGCTGCATTTGGAGTCAGAAGACCTAAGTTTTGATGATTTCAGAGTTTACTAGCTGTGTAACCTTGACAAAGCCCCTAATTTCTACAACTATTAATTGACAGAGTTGAACTAGATTGCCTATAAGGTTCCTTTCATCTCTAAGGCTAAGATCTTTTGAGCTCATCTTTATATGGCACTCTAAGGATAACAAAATATTTTTCTCCAAAAAAATCCTGTGAGTTATATATTTCATATAGTATTGTCTCCACTTTACAGATGGGAAAAGTGAGGTTTACAAAGGTGAAACAATAGTTCCCTTCTCTGTTTCCTTTTTTCCCTTCACCCTGTCACTCGAATTCTTTTCTATATGTTGACCTTATATATCACATTTCACTTTCCAATTACATCAGTACATTTATAACTGATTATCTAATTTTCTCCTTCAGTTTTTCAACTAGCCCACCACATATATTTTAAATGTTTCTCTCCAACATAAGTTGTAACTACTGAATTAAAAAAATATATACAAGTCATGTTTAATTGTCTCAATGTTCATAAGCATTTAATAGCTCAAAAATCTCATTTTTTTTCTATATCCCTATGGCAATTACACAAGGCTCTGCACACAGTGAATGCTCAATAAGTATTTGTTGAGTAGTTGATTGAGGAGAGAATTATGAAACCTTACTGGTGATCTTTTAGCCAATTTTCAATTAGAGTGCAAAATTTTGTACTAAAGCTAAATTAAATATACTCTTACAGTGAAATTTTAAGACCCTTTATAAAATGTTTAACTGCTTTATAAATCTACTTTTAAGAGCTATCAACTTGGATATCTGTCATTTTCATGTTCTTTATACACTTATGTTTGATGAACTGCTAAATTCTAGATTAGTTATTTCTAAAAATGAGACATTAACTTCTGAGTCGAGAATGGATTTTAGGATTGAATCTCATTAAGTCAATAGGTAAAGCAGCATGGCGTAATGAATAGTGGGATGATCTTGGAAACAGGAAGGTCTGAACGGAAGTCTTGACTCTGAGACATAGTGATCCCGGGCTTGTTACTTCATGTTTCAATAGTCAAGATATTTTCTAAGATTAGGAGACACAAAATAAGTGTCCACTGTACTGATGAAATCAGAGACTCTAACAGATACAAAAGAAAAAGAAATAAAAAGGGGCTAATGGCTTTTTTAAAAGCTAAAGATATTCTTACAGCAACCATTTTAGGTTTCGTTGAAAATTTCCTGAGCTTCTTTATTTACTTACTTGCTTAAATGTGTTGCATACTTGGAATCTCTACCACACAATTTAAAGTAATCATGAATTCTTTAATATTTATTTTACACATACTATTTGTCTTCCCACTTTACTTATAAGTTCCTCTACTCATGGTTATTTGTTTATATTATGATCATTATATATTAGATTAGATTGTCCTAGGCCAGTTGAAATAACCTAAAATGCTTTTGGAGAAATTGAGCTATATGTGAAAGAACATGACTAGAAATAAGAGATTTAGGCTGTATGAGTTCTCTAAGGCAGAGAGCTTTAAGTATTATTTCCATACAGCAAAACTCTTCTATAAATATTTATTTCATTATCTTTTATGTCATCTAGGCTTATATACCTTGTTTTGGTTTGTGTTTCAATGTTGCAGACATGCAGGGTAAAATAGATAGTTCTATTACTGATCAATGGATACATAGAGTCTGATGAGGTGACATACTGTGCCATGCTGGGAAAACAGAGAAATTCAATTAAATTCCACGGGATCCTATAGTCATCTATCCAGATTTGGAAGGAACCTTAGACATCATATAGTTCAGTCTCTTCATTATATAGATAAGGAAACTGAAAGCCCATTGAAATTAAGTGACTCTCAAAGTCACATAGGTAGTAATGTCAGAGCCAAAATTTGAACTCAGCTCCTCTGACACCAAGTTCAATGTTCTTTGCTCTGTACTGTTGTTTGATTTGAATTCAACAAACTCCTCTTAAGTGGCTACTAAGTGCATGGTATAATTCTAGAGGTCAATTGATCAATGTGAGTGTAATAATCACAGGAGGGGATGCTTAATTTCAGTTATGCCTCTTTCTTGGAATGGCATTAGTTTTTTCAGCATCATTTTGGTATACTATATGCATAATGTGTTATGCTCTACAAGCATTGGCAACTTTTCATATGGTTGTTGGGATATATTTGAAGTTGATCATATTTCCTTGAACATATACACATTCACACCAGGCACTTTTTAGACAGTTTTCTCTTGCATAGATGGATACCTAATTTCTGAGAGGCAGTGCAAGGTCTTCCTTTGAAAGATTAGTGAACTTGGAGTCTGGTGGTCTGGTACCATTTCTACATAGGCAAATCAGTCATCTTTTTAATCCTATCATTTGTAAAAGAGAGGTAATAATGCTTGTCCTAACTGTCTCACATTCTACTTTGAGGAAAATACTTGACAAATTCAAGTCTTAGGAAGAATTTTAGAGTACTGAGAAGTTAAATTACTTGCCCAGGGTTACAAAGTCAGTTTGTGTCAAAGGCAGGACTAGAATTTAGTTCTTTCTGGCTTCAAGGTCATCTCTATATCCACTAAGTCATGCTGATTCTCTTAAGCATTTAGTAAGTGCTGAATTTTGTTGTCACTTCCATCATGTCTGACTCTGTGAATCCTTTTGGGGTTTTCTTCGCAAAGATAATGGAATGGTTTGCCATTTCCTTTTCCAGCTCATTTTACAGATGAGGAAACTGAGGCAAACAGGTTTAAGTGATTTGCCCAGGGTCACACAGCTAGTAAATGTCTGAGGACACTTTTGAACTCAGGTAAAGGAGTCTTCATGATTCTAGGCCCAGCACTCTGCCACCTAGCTGCCAAGTGCTAAATAAATGATTTTTAAAATTAATTCACTCATTCATTCTGAAAGCCTTGAGTTCAAATGCACCCTCAGACACTTAATAGCTGTGTGATCCTGGGGAAGTCGCTTCCCCAGTTTTCCCCAGTTTTCTCAACTGTAAAATGGAAGTAATAATGGCACCTACCTTCCAGGGTTGTTGTGAGGATCAGATGAGATAATATTTTTGAAGCACTTAGCACAGTGCCTGGCACATAGTAGGCATTACATAAATGCTTGTTCCCTTCCTCCTTCAAAAATGAGCTATTATCACTTTAAACTCAATCATCAAATAAAGAGCAATATACAGAACTGATAATAATACATTGATAGTAGTCATAAAAAGAGTTGGAAGCATCTTGTGTTGCAGGAGAAATGTTTTACCTGAAGAGCACACAGGAAGTTGTTACACCAAAAGTACACTCTATTACTTTGATGTTTCATTGTGACATGGAGAAGATGGTCAATTCTCAGAAGTTATGTCAGTGGAACTCAAGATATAGGAAGCTTTATCAAGATGGAAAGGCTGTGCTTAGGGGTCCAGTAATAGACTATATGCCTATCACCTGATGACTAGACTAGTGAAGTTCACACTCATTACTAGGTTGGCTGCAGGTGATGAAACATTTTTATCCACAGAGTTTTCAAAAACTATGTTCAGGGTTATAAAAAAGGTTACAATCTGTGTCAGTGATGGGTGTACCGACATGAAGGAAATCTTAAGTTCTTGTATTATTGAAACTAGAAGTATGTTCTGAAAACACCCTGGTGAAAGGGACTTACTTCCACCTTTAAGTTCCTAGTGCCTAGCATATTTCCTCCATGGGGGGTAGGGAGGGAAAGGTAATTGTTTGTTTGTTTTTAATTTGTGATTTAATTTGTGTTAATAACTCCAAAATAAATCAACTCCCACTACCAATACAAACTTGCAAATATTCAACAACATATAAAGTTTTCTGGGAGCACTGAATGGTTAAGTTACTTGTCCATAATCGTACAGGCAGAATATGTCATAGGCATGGTTTGACACGTAGTTTTCCTCATCCACAGCACTTAATTCTTTTTCATATGTAGGTGCTTAGTAAATACTTGCCTAACTAAATTACACTAAATTCATCTGTAGTTGTTCAAAGCAGATTTTTCATTTTCTGAATGAAAATTCTGTCTGAATTTGAAAAATGCAATTTGGCTCTGTTTTAGTTTCATTGATATCCCAAATATGAATATAATCAACTGAGAACAAGCTTTTATTACCTGCTTACAATGTGCCAGCCACCATCCTAGAAAGAAAAAAGTAAAAAAAAAAAAGTAGTTGTCTTCAAAGAGCTTATGTTCTAATGGGGGAGGCAACCAATATATAATTAAGTGTATCCAAGATAAATACTAAGGAGAGGGAAGTAGACATACAGGGGCAAGAACTGGCAGGTTAGGGCACTGCTGATAGCCTCTTGAAGAAAGTGTTGCTTGAGTTGACTTTTGAAACAAGCCAGAGATTCTGAGAGGAAGAAGTGAGGAGAGAGATCATTGCAGAGATAAAGACAGCCAGTGCAAAGAAGGAAAATGAAATATCATGTATGAGGAACCACAAAATAGCAAGTGCGACTAGATTGTAGAGTGTGGAAAGGGCTAATGTGTGAGGAAACTGGAAGGGTACAAAGTGGCTGGTTGTGGAGAACTTTAAATGTAAAACATAGGGGTTTACATTTGATCTTAGAGGTCAAGAAGGAAACCTTTAAAGTTCACTCAATGGAGAGATGACAGAGTCAGACCCGTGCTTTAGGAAAACCACTTTGGTAGCTATGTAGAGGATTAAATTAGAGGAGAGGCTTGAGGCAGGGAATCTAATTAGAAGACTCACCTCTAAATGCCTTAACCTACTTTTTTCTGCTTTTTCTTCCATTTATCCCTGTCATGGACTCTATTAGATTTTCCATTGTTCTCTACTGCCTTCTCACCTACTGGCTATGTTTTTCCCTGAGCTGTATCCTTGACCTGGAAAAGTCCTTCCTCTTAGCCTCAGAAGGCATTGATTTAAAAATAACTTCAGTGCTTAACATACATATCACTTCTGCCTTAAGTCTTCCCTGATCTTTTAACCAGAAGTTACAGGCATCTAGTTAGTACAGTGGATAGAGTGCTAGGCCTGGAGTCAGAAAGACCTGAGTTCAAGTTTGGCTTCAGATACTTACTGTGTGACTCTTAGTAAGTAACTCCCATTTCCCTTACTTTCCCCAACTGTAAAATAAGGACAGTTAACAGCCCTACCTTACAGAGTTGTTGTGAGGATCAAATGAGATAATATTTGTAATGCACTTAGTGCATAGTAAGTACTGTACAAATGTCAGTTATTATTATTAATGTGCTTAGCACAATAATAATAGACACTGTGTACATGCTTATTCTTTTCCTTGTCCCTAATTACTCCTTTTTCTGTTCTATTACGCCCAGCATCAAATATAACATTCATGACTTTTAAAGCCCTTCACAAGCTGGCCACTGTCTTTTCATTTTTATTTTACCTTCCTCTCCTCCATATACTCTATGATGTAGGTACTCGGACCTTCTTACTGTTCTTTACATAGGACATTCCATCCCTCAACACTCAGGCCTTTTGGCTGGCTTTCCCCTATGCAAATTGGCATTTGACCCATAACTTGCAGAGTACCTCATTTTTTTGGACTTCTCCAGGGGGAAAGAAAGGGAAGTAACCAGGGAAACTGTCATCAGGTTGGCCTCAAAATGGGTTGTTGGATAACTATTGAAAGAATCATATAAATTTTTGATATTTACTTCTTTTTAACTGTCGTTGGGTTCTTCTTTGTAATTTCTTCTCCATATTTTAAAATTTACTAGGCCTTATTTTAAAACAAAAATAACTTTCTCCATAATAATCAAAGGACATTTTCTTCTTTCTTACATTTGTTTTCTTAAGCATTTCCAGTATCCTCTTCCATATTTAGATTTTTTAAAATTATCAACCTTTTCCCTCTTTTATTTCTGAAGTATTAAGGATAATTAGGATATTTATATAGACTAACTCATAAAAAGGAGAAGGCCGTCACTTTGCTCACAAAAGATTAGAGAGCAGAAAACTGATTTTTAGTTATTTTTTTGCTCTTTATGACGTGAAAAATGCTTGCAAACCATAAAACATTATAGAAAAGTTATTATTATCATCATCATCATTATCATAATCATTATTATTACTTAAACAAAGCTCCTGTTTTTCCTTAATTTGTACATAAATTGCAAAGTTTGGTGAGAGGGGTGTAGAAAGAGAGAATTTGGAACTCAATTTTTTATATGAATGTTAAAATTTTTTCTTAATATAATTGAGAAACGTTTAATGAAATAAATAAAAAATATTATGAACAAACAAATAAATAAGTAAACAGAACACAAGTTGGCTCCTTAGGAAGCTTTATTCTTTAAGGAACCTTACATCTCTCACCACAATATGCCATCCATCCCAGAGATGCCATAGGAATCTTCTTTTTTATAGGTAAATAAGATCTTAGAGGCAGCTAAGTGGCTCAGTGGATAAAGTGCTGGGCCTGGAGTTAGGAAGACCTAAATTCTAATCCGTCCTCCAGTACTCACTAGCTTTGTGACACTCCCCCACCCCGAGTAAGTAATTTAACTGCTGTTAGCTTAATCCACTGGAGAAGGAAATGCAAACCACTCCAGTATTTTGGGCAAGAAAACCCCATGTGGGGCACAAAGAAGCTGACAAAACTACATAACTGAACAGCAACAAAAAAGATCTTGTCACTCCTCTCAAAACCCTGGAATATTTTCATGGAACCTACTAGGAAAATTCCAAGTGCCTTATGTAGGCATGCAAATTCTGCAAAGTTTGGCACTTTTTAATTTGCATTATACTTTTTCCCATCTTATAATTCTCCCCCATCACATATTCTGATCCAACCAATAACTTCTCATTGTTTTTCAAACGCATGCTGCCTTTTACCTTTTGTACATTTCTTTTCCCCCTCCTGAAATGTTCTTCCCCTATTTCTCCTTCCTAAAATCCAACTCATGCTTCAAGACCCAGTTTATACAGCTCCACTCCCAGGAAATTTTATATTCCCCTCAATTAGCAATGATCTTTCCTTTTTTGAACCTCATGTCATAGTAACAACAAAAATAGTTGATATTTATGTAGTGTTTTGTTTCCCAAAAGTACTATACGTATTTTTATCCTTATAACCTTATGAAATAGGTTTTTCAGATATTATCTGTTTTTATTATTATTATTATTATTGATGTGAAACCTGAGGATCATAGGGTTTAAATGACTTGTCCATTGTCACAAAGCAAGTATGTTTAAGGAAGAGGATTTGAACCAAGTTTTTCTTTTCTTTTTTTTTTTTTTTTTGGTGCGAGGCAATTGGGGTTAAGTGACTTGCACAGAGTCACACAGCTATTAAGTTTTTTATGTGTCTGAGGCCGGATTTGAACTCAGGTCCTCCTGACTCCAGAGCCGGTGCTCTATCCACTGTGCCACCTAGCTGCCCCTAACCAAGTTTTTCTGACTCTAAAGCTAGATCCATGACAGCATGCTCTACCTCCTTGTGCTCTTATCATGTTCTATTTTGTATCATAATTATTAGTTTATCCCTATATCTCCTTCCACATCTGGAATAGAAGTAAACGCAAAACTCATTCACTGTATTGAATCTGTTGAATTGTGGCTATGTGAAATAGGTGAACAAACATTGGATTTGGAGTCCAAAGAGACCTTGATTTAAGTCTTGATTCTAACACCTCCTGGCCATTTCACTTTTTATTCTGTAAAAATAGGTGGTGGTGGTGGGGAATGTCTGCAGCATTTATTTCATAAGATTGCTTTGAGGATTAAACAAAATAAAGCACTGTTTAAACATTAAAGAACTATACTCAAGAAATCATAATAGCTTATGTTTATGTAGAATGAATACAACTGAGAATCCTCCTTACCACGTCCATTTTTCATGAGGGAGCTCCCTCCTACCCCTCCAGAAAAAGCAAAGCAAAACAAAACAAAACAATAGACACAAGGAGAGATCTGCTTCTTTCTTGAAGCTAGAGCTCATAAACTGCTCAGGAGAGACACAAGTTACTTAGAGACCTGAAGACAGGCCAGCATATCAAAGTAAACACATAAATGGGGAGTACGTGATGCCAAATGGAACTGAGGTAGTAAGAGAGAAATAGATAGTATGAGGGAATCTTTCAGCATTGCAGGAATGGAGGCAGCAATGCATCAGACCCACAGGCTATAAAAACGGAGCCTATATGAGAACAAAAAGGAAGGAACATAGACCCTTATTGAAAGAAGAGAGCAAGGGAGAAGGGATCTTGATGAGGATAATTACAACATGGAGAGCAGGAAGGGGAGGACAGGGAGAGAACCACACATCAGAGAACCACAGGCAACAGGGGGCAATGGAACACAGAGGCAAGATGTAGAAGAGAAACCTTGGACTTTGATAATACTGTGAATTATGTGGCCTGTGCACATACAGGAAGAAAAATAAAATCTTTAATGGACTTAAGCTCAAATTAGGAAATGAAGGCCCACCAAAAGGGAATGATCCTGAACCCCAAGGCACAAAGAATATTATTAAAAATTGAAAGAACCATGTAATTCCCTGTGAAAAAAAGGGTTGAGTTTCCTTAACCATCATCCTGTATGATATAGTAGCTAGAGCACTGGGCCTGTAATCAGGAAGACTGAAGTTCAAGTCCAGTGTCAGATATCGACTAGCTGTGTGACCCTGGATAAATCATTGAAATGCTTTCTGCATCAATTTTCTCTGAAAAATGGGATGATAATTATAGCACCTACTTGTCAGAGGTATTGTGAGGATCAAATGAAATATTTGTAAAGCACTTAGCATAGTACTTGACACATAGTAGGCACACCTAAGACTTGCTTCCCTCTTTCCTCCATCTTTAAGTACACACACACACACACACACACACGGCATGCATGCATGTATATGTACACACATATATCCACATGTATACACGCATATATATGCGCACACATACATGTATATGTGTACACATATGCATGTGTTTATGCATATATGGATATGCATATGGATGCATGTGTATATACACATATGCATTGTATATACACACACATATATCCTATATTTACTCTAATGTTAAAAAACAAATGATCCTACATCAAATGTCTTGTTAGGCTGAATGCTGTCAGAGAACTGACAGCCCTTTTGGAGCAAGCAAATAAAGCTGGATACTGGTATTTCAAGGCTTTCCCTCAGTAGGGGCATTAACCAGAGGGTGTCTGTAAGGAACTCATACAAATTGTACTTCTATCAATTGTGTCAGAAGCTGGAGCCTAAACGATAAGCAGTTTATATTTTCAATGAGTGACTATACAAGAAGAGGTTCCAGGAAAAAAGAGGTAGTAAGGCTCAGAGCCCAGCACTATTATTGCTGGCCTCTAACTGTAATCCTGTCTTTTGAACTAACTTCCTAGAATGATGATACCACTCAAAATCAACCAGAATTTCTCTCTGTGAGTTGTAATCACAGTATGAAAACTGAGAGGACACATATGCAAATAAATCACCATGAAGGATTTTCTGAATATAAGTGCTAAATAAAATGCAAATATGAATGCCATTTACTTGACAAATCTTTACCCTGCCATGCTCTGGACACTAATGGAGTCTCTTTCTCTCTCTTAACATCAGTCTTGTAGTACCAGAGGGAAACATCTTAAGAGTTTGTAGTGTGTGACATTTAACTTGAGTTTTTTTTAGCCATTTCTACTTCATGACAGAATAAAAATACTCAAGGCAATGTACTCCTGCACGTTACTGTACTTGGGGGACTCTGAATTCAATCACCTTTTGGTGCTATGCCTTACAAAATCTAAAAGTGCCTAATAATCCTCCAGACACATGAGTTTCCTGTGGTGTCTTATTGCCTGATCGTTCCTTTTTTTTGTTGTTGTTCTTGTTATATCTCTTCAAGCACTTATCTGGAAAGGGAGAAGACAACATTTCTATATCAAGAAAGCAACTGAAAGGCTTTCATAGATCTATTTTCCAACTTATCTTTTTTTTTTTAACACTTTTTTTCCCTTTAGTGCAGTGGCAAAAATAGGATTTTTCTTCACCCTCCCCTTTATGGCTACTATCAAAATCTTAACAAAGTTCTAATAGTAACTGGTATAATAATTGTCTAAGTCCATATTTCCATAGATTTTTCTTCCAACAAAGGTTACTATTTGCTTGTGAGGGGATGAAAAACAGTGGTATTGAAAGGGACCCAAAGGTAAAAAACCAATCGTATTATGATAGCAAACTGTGGACACAGCAACACTGGGAAAATTCACAGGGTCTTTCACATATAAGCTTGCTACCCAAGGCTGTTTAGAAAAGGATAGAGTGAGTGACAGTAGAGATGACATTACCATTTAGAAGAGGGATTCAGTGAGTCACGTGGTACAAGAGGAATAAAGGGAGGCGTAAGTTGTAGTTGAATCGTTTTCAAAGAATGGCAGGGTATTGGAATTTAATGATGGTGGCAGTCCAGCTATAACCTGCAGGTAGAAGGCTGCCCACAAGAACAGATATTTGAGCATTATTGTCAAGATATGGGCTTTCACAGAAACCAAAAAACATGTATTTTTTTTTTTTGAGAGAGAAAGAATTTGGAGAAAAGATGAAAATAAAGAGAAGTGATATTTAACAAGCAAGGGCCCAAAGCAAAGGACTGAACTTTGCAACAGAGAGGTAGTTCTGGACACAAAGTCAAAAAGATTGTTTAAAGCAAAAAGAAAAAAAAATCCAAAGGAAAAGAAAACCTTAAGAAGAGGGGAAGATGTTAGTTGAGACTATTTATCGATAAGAAACAGTAGAAGAGTAGAAAGCTTGCCAGGTAAAAGGAGCTAAGAAAGACATTCAGTCCCCTACAGTCTTCTCACAAACTCAAAGCTCTCCTTGCTCTGTTGCTTCCCAGGAGAATAAGAGCAAAAGTCCAAGAGTAGTAATGATAAATACCCATTCTCATTTTAAACAATTTTAAAAAAATTCATTGAAATGGGTATAAATCTTGATCTGTCCATTATAAATATCAAGTGAAACAATTTGAAATAATTCATTAAAACTAATCTATCAGCACACAAAAATAATTGAAATTCTGTGATGAATAAGTAAAAAAATAATGATGGGTACTAATTATGAATCACTCAGAAGTGTTTCCAAGGCAAAAATGGTAACAAAGCAACAAGTGTTTATTAAATGCTTACTCCATGCCAGGCACTGGGTTACAAATACAAGCAAAATAAGACAATTTGCAAAGTGATTGACATATGTTATCTCATTTGAGTTTTATAACAATACTGTGAGCTACTTATTGTAGTAGAATTATTATTATTGTTATTATTAATCTTGACTTTTAAGGAAGGAAAGTGATACTCAGAGCGGCTAAGTGACTTGGTGATGGATCACAGCAAATAAGACAGGATTGGAGTCTTTCTGATTCTAAATTTAGCGGTATATCCACTATTTACACTTCAAAAAAGGTCTTAAAATTTTAAAAAGAGCATTTGAATTGATTGCAATCATATTCTTTCAATGTTAGGACAATCTATATCACTAAGATCTTGAAATTTGTTTCAGAAACTAAAATGAGTCCATTTTTGTATTACCAAAGTACATATAATAGACTATTATCTAATATTCTCTCAAGTGGCACTTGATTTTCATAATTCAATTCACTTCAATTCAAATCAATAAATCTTTATTGAGTACCCACTATGTGCAGGCACTGTGGATACAAAAAGAGGAAAAACACAGTCTCTGTCCTCAAGGAGCTCACAATTTAATGGAGGATTCAATGTGCAAATAAATATAAACAAAACAAGCTATATCAAGGAAAAATAGGAAATAATTTATAGAGGGAAGGCACTGGAATTAGGAAGGGTTGGGGAAAACTTTGTGTAGGGGGTGAGATTTTGTTCCTCCTTAAAGAAGTCAGGAAGGTCAGCAGTTGGAGTAGGGGAGGGAAAGCATTGTAGGCATAGGAGACAGCCAGAGAGAATGCCTGGAAAGTGTAAAGAAAATTGTTAGTTACCATAATAATAACTAAAAGCTTAAAACTTTTTGCATAAATGTCAGAAAAAAATAAGAAATATGTCCAGCATAAAGTGTAAACTCTGGGTAAGGTCCACTTCATTTTTGTTTTCATGTTCCTGGAATCTAGCATGGTGCTTGACACATAGGTGTTTCATAAATGCTTGTTAATTTTAATTAAATCAAATATTCTCATTATGAAAACTTGGTAAATTTTGTAGTTTACATATGGTAGTCATGTATAGTGAATAGATGGCCTGCCCTGGCACCAGGAAGACAAGGGTTTGAATTCAGCCTCTGAAACATATTAGATATCTGATCATAGGTAAGGCACTGAACATCTCAGGGCCCTAGATAACCCTATAAGATTCTAAATAATATGTGTATTGCCAATCTGCAGAGGGCAGAATGAGTCTCCACACTGGGAATTTTTTACATTAATGAAACCATAGGTTTGGATGTGTATGTGTGTATACAGAAACACATATACACACACAAAGATAGTATTTGCTTCTCTGTAATTAGAATCTTTAAGCAAAGCAGGTTATAAAACATATGAAAGGCTTGACTGTCTATGTAGTTTTATAGCAGCTATTGAAACTACAGACAACACACTTACTTAATGTCTAGCTATTCTTTGAAACTCTAATTCTCAGAAATCTCTTGCAGTAAAGGGAGATAAATAATTTCTCAATGATATGATTTTAGCTGTAGTTTTTAGAGTTGTATTTTGATTTTCTTTATCTTCTCTTTCACATACCTCTTGTTGTTAGATTGGTATCACTCTTTTTTTTTTTAAAGTTATCAATCAAGTAAAGGAAGATCAGTGCAGGGGAGATTTCTCCCAGTGGTGAGAGATGCTAGAGATTCTAGGAATGTCCAAAATGGATTGGAATTTCCCATAGAAGCCCACAAACTGTTCATTCCTTTCATGGGTATTTTAGCATAAGAACCAGCCTGTTTTTAGAGTAGCAAAAATATAATTTCAGCTCAAATTGAGAAAAGAGGCTGTAAAAAAAGGAAGAAAGTCACTGGAAACGAGTGTAAGTTATAACTAAAATAAACATATGTTGGAGGAGATACTGTGTACACAAAGATAAAAAAAAATCAGGAGTCATCATAGGCCATAAATAAAAAACACTGATGTGCTATTGTATAATATCAATGTTTTAAACATCAACACAACACCAAGAGATGCTGAGGAAGCCCATTCAGAGTTAGTAATGAATCTCTCAATAAAGATTACTGAAAGATTATTTTGTTTATGAGGTTTGACTAGATCATTTTGACTAAAACCTTCAATAGTTCCTTGTTGATCACAGATTCAGAGCTAGTAGAGAGCTTTAAGATCATTTTAGACCTTTCAGGTCATTGGGAGCAAGGTGGAGCAGTAGATAGAATACTGGACCTGGAGTCAGGAAAACCTGAGTTCAAATTCAACCTTAGACGTTTACTAGCTCTGGATCCTGGGCAAGTCATTTAACCTCTGTTTGCCTCACTTTTCTCAACTGAAAAATGGAGATGATGATGATGATGATGATGATGATGATGATAATAATATGCCCACCTCCCAGGGTTTTTGTTTTCATTAAATGACATATATATGTGATATATATACATATACACTATATATATATATATATGTATGTATGTATGTATGTATATAGTACTTAGTACAATGCCTGGAACATAGTAAATGCTAGTTGTTATTATTATTATTATTATTTTTAATATTTTACCTAGACCACTTATTTTCAGATGAGTGAACTGAGGCTCAGTTTCAGTGATTTAATCACAGTTACACAGGTAATAAGTAGCAGATTCAGGATTTTAAGTCAAGTCTTCTAACTCAAACACCAGCACTCTTCCCAAAATACAAAGCTCTCTTTATTTTTGTTTTCAGCCTACAGGATAAAACCTACATTCCTTAAGCTGATAGTTAAAGTCCTCCATACTATGGTTCTAAGCTAACTGTCTAGCCTTATTTCATACTACCTTACTTTGTATATACTTCTTTCCAACCAAACTGAGTTTCTGGCTGATTCCTCATCTTATACTACAGCTTCCTACTTCCCTTGAAAAAGACATCACTGAATCCTGAGTTTCACTTCCATATTTCTCATTTTACCAATTAAATTCCTCCCTTCAAATTCCAGTTGAGTTACTTTCTCTTTCAGGATTGATGCTTTCTCTGATTCACTAAACTGAAAGTGATAACTCCCACTTCAAATTGTCCCATAATTTTTCTTTTTCAAGATCACTGCTTTATCAATCAATCAATCAATCAATCAAACAGGCAAGCATTTATTAATCCCTTACAGTTCCCCAGGCAATTTATTAGTCAATTTACCTGCAACAGATTTTTTTTTTGAAGTTTAACTATAATATTAGTGGCTAATGTTTATATATCATCCTTAGCTTTGCAAAGTGCTTTATATACAAAATAATAATAGCTAACATATATAAAAATTAAGGTTTGTAAAGCTCTTTACATCTGCTATCTCTTTTGATCTTCACAACAACCATATGAGATAGGTGCTGTGATTACCTCCATTTTGCAGATTAAGAAACAGTTTGAAAGAGATTAAGAGGGGCAGCTAGGTAGAGCAGTGGAACACCAGCCCTGGAGTCAGAAGGAACTGAGTTCAAATCCTGCCTCAGAACTCACTAGCTGCGTGACACTAGGCAAGTCATTTAATCCCAATTGCTCTAAGTAAAAGAAAGAAGAGTTTGAGAGAGGTTAAGAGACTTTCCTAGGGTCACACAGCTGGGAAATGTATGAGGCAGTATTTGAACCCAGATATGCCTGACTTCAAGTTTTTCCTCAAGTCTCTCCCAGTTCTAGTAAATCCTCCACACATCCATCAAATTACTAAAGCCCAAGTTTGCTTTTCTCATCACTTCCACAAAATGGCCTTACGCAGGTAATTATGTTGTGAATTAAGCATGTGAACAGGTTTTCTTATCAGGTTTGCACACTCCAGAGAACTTTTATTTTTAAAAAAAACATGCAATGTTACTCTCTAAAAATAACATGTAATCTTGAGAACTATGCTTTTCTCTTTAAAAATGAAACAGTAACTAGAGTCTATCCTTCAAAATTTAATTCGTCTTTTTTCATTATTTTGCAGGGTTTGTCTGTTTTCATCACTGACCTAGTTTATCTATTAGAAAAGCATTTTGTTCAGTTATTTATTCCTTCTTTTAGCTTTCTTTTGTTGTCTCCTTTCTTTTTGGCATGACATTCCAGCTGTGGCATTTTTTTCTTTCAACTTGGGCCATCATTCTATTTTTAAAGATGTTACTTGAATAAATGCAAAGTCACAAATATCCTAGGACTGTCCTTACCACAAGTGTGAATCTCCTGCTTAAATTAATGAAAAATCATTGTGCAGTATATGGAAAGAACAAGCAAATATAATTAAAATGTAAAGAATGAAAGAGAAAATGAAGTTCACAGATAAACTATAAGTGACCTTGGAGGACCTCCAAATTCCTCATTTTACCAATGAGGTAAAGTTCAGGGATATTAAGTGACTTACCCCAGATCACACAGGTAACAAGCTTCAGAAGCAAGATTTAAACCCAGTTCCTCTAACTCCAAATCCATTACTCCTTCTATGATCTCACACTGTTCCAATGAATGAATATTTTGCAAATAAGACTGCTTTTTCCAGAAATATAAGAACACATTTAAATAAAAGTGATTTAGCTAATGTGATTCTGATTCTTTTATTTAAAGGATGACTGATGAAAAATTTGAAATTAAGGAGGTTAGTTGGTAAGGGAGAGATATAATAATAATTAGTACTGGATTTATAGTTTGTAAAGCACTGACATAGGTTATTATTTGTAGCCACCCTTGGAGGTAGGTGATTTTTTTTTCTTTTTGAAGATGAAGAAACTGAGGCTGTAAGAGGATAAATGATAGGCTTTGTGTGTCACAGCTAGTAAATATCTGAGACAAGATTTGAACTCAGATCTTTTTTACTCCAATTCTGGTGCTCTATCCATTATGCTACCTGTCATGTAACTTTTCAACAATATTCTCAATATATTAGAAGTAAGTAGTGCATTTTAAATCTTGAAAGAATTAGGATCACAGTTTTAGAATAGGAATGAACCCTTAGTCTTCAGCTAGCCAAACCACCATCTTAAAGATTAGAAAACTGAAACTCAGAGAAGTTCAGAAACTTGCCTGCGGTTACACAGTTGGAAATGGTAGAGCTAAGAATAGAACCTAGGGCCCCTGACATGAAATCTAATGCTCTTTCCACTGTAGCATACATCAGTTCCTAAAGTTGGAGGAATCAATGGCTAATTGATTTCTATAAATGGGTGAAAACATTAACCAAAAGAACATGTAATGATGTCATATTTGGTATTCTGGATACAGTCTTTGTTGTTTTTTGCTGCTGCTGTTTCTTTTTTTCTTTTTGTATTTTCTTCAATGATATTTTCATGGAGAAAGTAAAAAGGGGATTGTTATTTTGGATCTGATTCCTACCAATAATTGGCTACTAGTTGCTTAAGCAGGAATGCTGGGAATCAGGGAAGAAAGGTTCCTTATAATGTATGAAAGGGAAGAAGGCTACAGAGATACTGTATTCTTGTTGGACCCTTATATGAACCCTACAATTCTTGTTCAGTCATTTTAGTCATGTCTGATTCTCTGTGACCCCATTTGAGGTTTTCTTGGCAAAGATACTGGAATGGTTTACCTTTTCCTTCTTCAGATGATTTTATAAATGAGTAACTGAGGCAAATAAGGTTAAGGGACTTGCCCAGGACCACACAGCTAGTAAGTGTCTGAAGCCTGATTTGAACACAGAAAGATGAACATTCCTGACTTCAGGCCCAGCACTCTATTGTGCCACCTAACTGCCCCTATATTCTGGTATATTTTGGGTATACTTAATTCAGAAGTTCAGAAAATGTATAGGTAGGTTCCCAACACCTAAACCTTCATAGAAAAAGTCAGTCCGAGAGGGAAGGGGAATTCTCAAGACTAAAATTTTGAAGACACGAACACATTCTGATAAGGAAGAAAAAGAAACTGATATGGACATCCAGGAAAATCAATGAACAACTTTTACTTCTACAAGATGAGTACGGAGGTTGTAAGCAAAGGCAGAAACCAAAGAATGAGATAAAAGAGAGAGGTACTAAACTCTGTAACCTAAATAGTAGGAGCAAAATAGTTTAAAATGATCCAAGGCTGGTACTGGATGCTCTGGGGAAGAAAACAGTAAGCGAGAGAAAGATGGAAGAAGGTATCAAAATCATTTAGAACAGCAGAGGTGCTATAGAACTGGAGAGATATGAGTTATATATCTTTTAATTATAATTACAACCAACCTAAACTCATCCCACTTTCTTTTAAAAACTGGTTATTTGATTCATACAACAAGAAATGGCATAGACATGGCACATTCCTGAATTTCCGTTAAGCACTTGACAATTTCTCATGGCATCTTTGAAGATTATGTTTGCAGAAAGACATGAGCTATAAAATAGCAGAATGAATTGAACTTGGAACAATTTGTAGGAATAGGTTTAAGTAGTATTAATTAATTAAATGATGTCCATCTTGGACAGACAACTCTAGCGGATTTTTTTGAAGACTTCTGCTTGACTCTGGGCTAGTCAGTATTTTTATCAGTTATTGGAAATAAGTCACAGGTTGCATGATAATCAGATTTGCAGACAGCACAAAGCTGGGAAGGGAAACTAAACACTTTGGATGAAACAGTCAAAATGCAAGAGATTTCAATATAGTAAAATGATGAGGTTAAAAATCTAACAAAATAAAACAATGAGATATAGTTATATTAAAATTAGCTTCATAAATAAAGGCTGGGAATTTTAACAAAAGTTCAAATGAAATAATATTGGAGTTTTAGTGGGATTTATAGAAATAATTTGATAATTTCTTGTGATTAAAAACAGACACGAATTTTGAGTATATAATAATAATGATGATAAAAATATTTATATATCTCTTTAAGGTTTGCAAAACACTTTATGAATATTTTGTTTTATTCTCATGAGAACTTTAAGTGGTAGCTGCTATTAGTATCCTCATTTGATGAAGAAACTGAGACAGACAGAAGTTCAGTGACTTGCCCAGGCTCACACAGTTAGTAATCGTCTGAGCTTCACTTCAACTCAGGTCTTCCTAATTCCAGGTATAGCACTCTATCTACTGTATCACCTAGCTGCTAAAAAGAGATCCTATCAGTGTATACCACATGGTTAGCCCATATTTGGAGTATTTAAAAAAAAATATCTTGGTGCCATGTATTAGGGAGAAGACTGACATATTGCTTTATACACAGAGCAATGCAGCTAGAAGCATTAGGGAACTGGAAACTGACATACAATGGTCACTTAAAAGAAGTAGAAAACTCCATTAAAAACTATAAGACTACTAAGTCAAATATCTCCTCCACATGACAGCCCTTCAAATATTTGAAGACAAAACACAGAACAGCTTTCCTCCTCTAAAAGTGTTTTTTTCCCCCCCTTGGCTCCAGAGCACAGAACAGAAGCAACAGATAGTTGTTGAAGAAAGGTAGACTTTAGTTGGATGAAATCAAAACCTTCCGATTAAGTAGGCCTGTCCAAGATGGCCAATGTAGGGCTTTGTTTTGCTTGACTATGAATGTTTATAACAAAGGTTTTTTGTTTGATTTGGTTTTGTTTTTCTTGTTTTCTAATAGGGTGGGCGGGGGGAGGAGTTGGGGAAGAAGGAAGATCTTTATTTGAAATTAAAATATATATGAAGGTAACATAAGATAGAGAGCCTCAACCTTTGCCTATATTTTAGGAATTTTTCCAAAAAGAGTCTTTAGAGTGTTTTTGAGCAGTCCCATAACCTTTTGCCTAAGAAAAGAGAATCATGTGGACGTTAGGCTCCCTGAGGCTTACACAAAGGTTAATGAGCAGAAGGAGACTACTACGACAGAAAAAAGAGTTGGAAATTTAAAAAAAAGGAAGTCAGTAATACAAATTTCTAAGGAGGTGAGAAAGTGACAGCTCCAAAGTTGAAAACCCCTATGGTTTGCCACAGCAGGGAAGCAATTAGCAAGAATAGTTAAGGATTGAGAATCTTATTTCCAAGCAATATGGAAAACAGAATTTCCCAGTCACCCCTGTAGAGTGAGTAATGTTTGTATATTTGTTATCTGTATTAAAAGTTCAGGCTAGTCTCTTTCCAAGCTGAGAAAATAAAGGAGCTTAAAGATTTTACCTTCTGTTTATCTCAGGCAGTTGAAACTTTAAAAAAAAAAAAAGCAAAAATGGCTTCAATTAGAATATAAAACATAAAAGGAAGATGACATAGAGGAAAACTCTGACACGTAACAGGAGGTTGGAAGTTAGAACAATCCGACACAGAAAAATGATACATAGAAAACCTAGACCCAACAGATATGAAGTTCTTTTCCCCAAAACAAACAAAACTCCCAGTATATTCTGAAGAGGAAGAAGCTGGCTGCTTGTTCTGTCATGAATAATTATGTAGATCTAGCTATCAGAGGAGAGATTATCTACTGAAGTCAAATGAAATAAGATGATGCTAGTTGGTAACTCCCTGCTGAATGGTACTGAGCTAGCTATTTGTGAACAGTATATATTTAGGTTGTGACACAAGACCATCCCACAAAAACTTATCAAACTAGATGACTACTGGCTAATTGTGGTGACTCACATGGTCACAAATGAAACTCCCAAAGGAATTCATAAAGCATTGGTAAAGATTGCAAATGTTAGAGGGGGGAGAGGGAAGATCAACAGAAGCAAAGGTGCTGTTTTCATTACTGCATGGATTTGAATACAAGGATTTCAAAAGAAAAGAGAAGTTAATAAAAAGTCAAAGAAAGGAAAGAAAGGGAAGGGAAAGAAAGGAAAAAGTGATAGCATCAACCTCCCAGAACTGTCATGGGGATCACATGAAATAATATTTATAAAGTACTTTACACACCTTAAAGTGCAATATAATTGCTATTATTTTTGCCTATGAACTTAGATGACCTCTCTGAGTCTTATTTTCATCTTCTGTAATATGAGGATGGATGAAATGATTTTTATGATCTTTTCTACCCCTAAATATGAGTCTTTGATTTTATTGTTAGCTCTAGAGGGCATAACTAGGAGCAATGACTAGAATTTGCACACACACACAAAATGGTCTTCATATAAAGAAAAACTTCCTAGAAATTGGAACTATATAAAAATACAACCTTCCTTACATGGAGGTAAAAAACATCACCACCATCACTGCTGCCATCATCCACCAAAAAATAAAATAAAATAAAACAAATGTGAACTATAATACCTTATGAGTGACTTTGTTCTAACAAAGTTTTCCAGCAAAAGTCCAATAACCACTCATTGTGCATCTTGTGGAGGGGATTCTCAATCTGACACGATTTGGACCAGATGGACTGTGTGGTATCTTCCAATTCTGAGATTTTGTGAAAGACGGTTCCAATTCAGGTATGTGTTGGACTTAGCCTCTCAAGTCCCTTCCAAGGCAAAGACTCTGGGATTCTATGCAACCGATGATCTGGAATACCCACAGCCTGGCTCCACAATGGCAAAGATATTCCCTCGTGCTAGATCATTATATTTGTGAATTTTCTACCGTATTAAATCACCAGCCACTCATGTGTGGGAGCTGCCCCTCAAGTAAGAGAGTACTGCATTGTTGACACTGATTATTTTTGACCTGGCTGCTTTCCCTCTTCAGTGAGGAATCATTTGCATAATGGTGTTTTCCAAAGGAGAGAACACTAGAAAGCTTGTATTGGAGTCTTTCAGATGTGTATTTCTACCCATGAAATATATAATGGCTAGACCTATCTTTTTCTTATCCTCAATTGATCAACCAATTAACGATTTGAAATATGCCAGAAATTGTGCTGAATACTGTAAATACAAAAAAAAAGTAGTTCCTTAAAGAGCTTACAATTTATTTTAGGTATTTGTATTAGAATGGGTGGCATACAAATGTATACTTATAGTAGTAGACATGTGTACACAATTTGTATGCATAGTAGTAGATATTATATACACACATATGCAAAGTAAAACAATGCAAATATTTTTTTAAGATACTAATTCCTGAAAAGTTTAGGAAAAGTTTCATATAAGAGGTGACATTTCAATTGAGTTTTGAGGAAGTTATGTATTCTTAAAGATAGAGGTAAAGAGGGAATATAATCCAGGCACAGAGGGACAATTTTTGTAAGAGCATGGATGCCAGAAATAGAGCATTGTGTGTGAGAAACAAGAATGTCAATTTGGCTGGATTTTAGACTGTAGGGAGGGGATGATGTGTAACAATCTTTGAAAGGTGGGATGGAACCAATTAATGCCTTTGTATATGATCTCAGTTACAGAAGGTGGCCACTGGAGCTTACTGAGCAGATGGGTGACATGGTGAAACTTATGCTTTATGAATATCTGATTGGCAGCTGTGTGGAGAATGGAATGAAGTGAGAGGGAGGTGAGGTAGGGAGGTTATTTCCATAGTCCAGGTGATATGTGATTAGGGCCTAAGCAAGGTGGTGGTTATGTGAAAAGGGAATGAATGTGAGGAATAAGGATAAAAATGGAGCACTGTTGGCAAATGATTGGATATGTGGGGCGAAAGGGAGCAAATAGTTGCCCCTTTAAGGCAATGAACCTGGATGACTACAAGGACAGTGTTGTTCTTTACAAAAGTTGGAAAGTTAGGATAAATACGTCGCAAATATACACACTTTCATTTTGATGAGTTCTCTGAGTACTGGTCCATGGTCAAAAGTGTACTATCCTTTGTCTTCCAAAGTGATCCAAGATCTATTACTGGAGAGAGCTTGGCAGACTGAACATATCAGGTTAAGAGGGATTTGGGGGGAAGTTGCCCTGTTATGATCTGCCCTCAGATAAGTCTGTGTAGTCAGTGTAGAAGAAGCTCCTGGGGAAAATATGGTAGCCTTATAACATTCAAGAAGAATTTAGATAAAAGTTGACAAGGCAGTATAATCCATTTTAGAACCAAACAACATTGGTTTGCCTTGGAATCAGAAGACTTAGGTTCTAGATCTGACTTCAATATTTATTTACACTGTGATCTTGAGTAAGTCCCTTTAAGTTTTTCATATCTTCTTAAATTCTCTGAATTTCTTTGTCTATAAATGGGAGTAGAGCACTAGTTTCTAAGCTAGGGCAACCTGGACTTAAGTCCTTCCTGACACATACTGGTGGGCAAATCATGTAACCTCTTGGGGATCTAGTCACCTAGATCTCCAAGACTATAAATTGAAGAGAAGGTGTCAACTTTCTTTGGTAGAGAAGGTATCATGCCAGGAGCTCCATATGCCAACAAAATCACTGGTTCCCTCACCCACAATTCCTATGTCTAATAAAATTCATACTAAGCATGTCACAAAGTTGGTGGTAGGAAAGTACTTTGTAACCTACAAAATGACATACAAATGTAAGATTTTTTTTGATTCTTATTATTTATCACAAAAGTAATCCTTAACAAAATGGGGCTGTATTTGAACACACTTTTAACACATTAAGGTGAACAAACATTCTTCTGTTTCTAAAGCAAGGATGGGTATTCCCACAACTAACACAGATTGCAATGATTTTCACCTTAGCAAATGGTCTTCATGTATACTCTAGCCAAAAAAAATATAATTTCCTAGTGGTCAACCTTCTGCTGATGAGAGCCCTCTCTGAATTTAGCTGGGCTTACTCTCAGCCGACAGACACACAATCTGTCACCAGGTCCTACTTGAAACTTTTCCAGCTTAGTAAAACTTGGCAGAGATGGTGCCCTGTTGGTACACATAGTTTTTGAGACACCAAGTTGTCTCCATGTTGCTACTGGGTATAAAACGAGAATTTCAGAGGAGTAATAATTACCTTATCTGACTTTTTTCAACCTTATTTCATTATGTATCTAAGCAGAATTCTTCACTCAATCATTTTGCTTAAACATCAACAACAACAACAACAACAATTTGAGAGTATTGCTTAAAAACAAAAATAGCTCACATTTTATATTTATTCACAACCCTGTCAAGTGGATAGTGTAAATATTATTATCCCCACTTTACGGATGAAGAAGATGAGACTGTGAGAGGTTAAATGACTTGCCCAGGATCACACTGTTCGTAAGTTACTGAAGTGGAATCTGAATTCAAGTCTTTTGGCTCTAGGTCCACTGTTCATTTTCATTCTATCCATGAACATTTTCAATATGCTGAGCTAAAGGCTATAAACATTTTAGCTTAAAATCACAGTGAACCTGTAATTATGAAAATATTGTTACCATTATTCTAGAACTGAAATTCACTCTGTTTAGAGAACACTAATATCTATCTACCATTTTCAGCTTGGTGGTATCTATGGCATAGGCTAGAGCTCTGGCCTTAGAGACAAGATGACTTGGGTTCAAGTCCCAACTCTGATGCTTACTTGCCCATTGTGACCCTGGGCGAGTCACTTAACTTTTTGATATTCACATAACTCTTTAAGACAATAAATTGCAGTTCAAATTCAAATCAGAATGTATAGGATATTTATTACCTAGAGTTCCTTTATCAATAATAATATGTCTGATTCAAAAGAAAAGAAATCTAAAAATATTTAAGATATTAAACCCAAATCTTTTCCAGAAGTCCTAAGGTCATTATAGCCCAGAAAATAAGCTTTGGCCTGGAAGCATCAATCACAGCCCTGTTTATTTTACTTTACACGTTCTTTCATAAAATCATTACTGGCAATCACATCACTTTGGGGAAATCAAAGGTATCTCCTTAGTTTAAAAGCCTGACATTAAAGTCCCCTTCAGCTCTAAAGTTCTATGCATTTAATCCTAAGATAAAAATGTATAGGAGATCTCTCTATGGATGTGGAAAGTCTGGAGTCATTATTAGTACAGCATGCCCCTTGCTTGATCTCCTAAGCATGTTTCCTTTTTTTTTTTTTAATAAGGAATACTCTCTTCTTCCCCACCAGTGTTAATCAAAAGCCAGTCATGTCTTCTTATCACATGACATACTCATCCATGTCATTCTATATATCTCACATAGAGTATGGAATCAACACGTAGTGATAAAATATCTGTTTACCATACAGGCATATATCTGTAAAATAAACCTATTTGACTAGATAATCTCTGAGATTCCTTCTAGATCTAACATTTTATGAAATCTGAAATATTCTGACTTAGTCTACAATTCTCCATAAATATAACCCATTTTAAAATTACTTGAGGGGCAATAGTAAAATCTTTGTAGAAAGAACAAAAATCAATTAAAGTTGTGTTATACATATTGTGTATATATACTATACTATATATATAAATATGCTACAAAATAGTCCAGACATCTCACAATACTCTCCCTTATATACTCAGTGTCCTAGACAAAGTTGTCTGCTTGCTGTCCCCATTATAAGATGCTCTATTTCCCGCCTTTGTGTTTCTATATAGATTGTCCCACTTGACTAATCTGTTCTTCTTTCTCACCTTTGACTCCTTGAACATTAAGTCCCTTCAAGGCCCTGCTCCTGAAAACTATAAAAGGCATTCCTTTATTGACCCAGTGTATTTTCCACCTTGGTTGATTTTGGCTTCTTGCACATGGCCTAGTACATTTAATGGCTTTTGATCATTTAAAGCATAAACACAGAAGGAAATTTTAAAGATCAAGGATATTAGATGGTATATAAACATAGAGGATACAGAGGACAAATAATAAAACTTGGCGTGCACGAACTCAATAGGAAAGATTTCTCTGCTTATAAAACTAGGAGTATCTTTATTGGATTGCCCAGCAAAAATTTTGCACTAATTTACTTGATTTCAAAGAATGTTTAACAAAATGAACCATACTTTCATATTTCCCTGACATCTTAGCACATCATGTATGTCAAGAATGATATAACATCTTTAATTATTATAATTTTTTTTTTTTGTATTCATTGCAGGGGTAGAGGAGGCACTTGATGGCAGATACTCATTTATCCAAAGTGAGGGATGGGGGGGGAGATAGGAGTCTAAATATATGTAATGAGAGAAGGCAGGGATTGACAGTACTTGGAAAAGATATGTTATTCTTTTTAGACTTCTTACACCTTTATTTTAAGACAGCAACTTCAATTACTGGAGTAACCGAAAAGCTCCATCTACTGGCTTTCAGGTGCACTGCAAAACTCAGTATGTCTATTAATTTCTAATTAAATTTTGAGCATACTAATTCTTATTCTTTACTGGGTAATCCTAGTATAATCATCCTTTCAATTTTTGAAATTAAACTTATGTATCTCATACTGAACACGTATAACACAATATAGCCTATAAGCCAAAGAATCCAAAAGTGGGTGGGTAGGTGAATGGGTGGAAGGAAGAACAAGAACTTTGTGGACTCCTATAAAGAGCTGCATTTTATGCTTGTGTTACTGGTACCATTAAGTGTATATATTTTTAACTCTTATCATTGCTATAATCCTGGCTATATTATTTTAGTATCAAGAGTGTTTAAGATATAGCATGATTACAAGATGTTCAGCGTGAGCACTTTCTTACTGTCTTAAGTAAATTATGCTCAGTAATTGAATAAAAGGAGGTAATTCTTTAATACAATCTAATAGGCATATTTCAGAAAGATTACATACCATTGATTATGTTAGATTCTGGAGATGCAAAGGCACCATTTCAAAAGGTCCTTGCTCTCAAGGAACTTACTTTGGGGGAGGGGAGGAAGAGATGATGAGAGAGCATTTCAGGTGTTGGGGGACAGCCAGTAAAAATGCCCAATCGGACACTGAGTATGAGTAACAAAAAGAAGGCCAGTATCACTAGACTGAAGAGTACATGGAGGACTGTGGAGTGAATGGGAGGGTGGGGCTAGGTTACAAAGGGCGTTGATACCAAACAGGATTTTGTATTTGATTATGGAGTTGATAAGCGGCCACTGAAGTTCACTGGATGGGGACAGAGGTTGACATGATTGGACCTGTGCTTTAAAAAAAAATTACTTTGGGAGCTGAAAGGATAATGGACTGGAGCAGTAAGAAATGAGGCAGGTGTACCCACCAACAATCTTTTGCAATAGTGTAGGAGTGAGCTAATGATGGCCTATACCAGTGTGGTAGCAGTATAAGAGGAGAAGGTAGCATGTTTGAGGGATGTTACAAAAGTTGTTACTGCAATTGCTTGAGGCTTTTAAAAGTTAAATGATCTGCTCCTCTTCACATAGCATGTATCTATCTAGGGGCAGGACTTTAACCAAGACCTTCCTGACCCCAAGGTCAGCCTACGTAAGCCTTTTTTGTGAAAAGATATAGAAATCTACTTCCCCTTTAACAGTAGTCTTGAAAGAACATCTTTGGATATGTAATAGATAAGCTGATGTTTAACCTTCTTTGAGAACGGTTAAGTTTGATTTTAAACGTACACCTATGAAAAAATGCAAGCAACTGAACATTTAGAGCATTTATTATATTATTATATTGTATTATAATGTTATTTATTATAGCATTTATAGCACACTGTAACTGCATCATTGTATAAATTACCAAGCACTATACAGATTAATATAAGTCATGTGAACTGAAAGTAGGATCTTGAGTTCATTAAATACTGCTTCTATCAAGCAAATCTTCATGCCTAACTGACCATTTCAAAACATGTTTGATTTTGTTCTGTCTTTATATGTGAGCATAGATATTTGCATAAGGATCAGACAGATCTCAAAGGAGAGAACTTGAGGCAGGTTTTAATGTGCATATCAATATATGCTCTTTTGGTCACGTCCATGCAGGCCAATGCTCCAGAGAGTTCTCTAATTGTTTTTATTAATAAATTCATTTATTTTTAGTTTTCAACATTTACTTCCACAAGATTTTGAGTTCCAAATTTTCACCCCATCATGCCCCTCCCTCCACCCCAAGGTGGCATGCATTCTGAATACGCCTTCCCCTAGTCTGCCTTCCTTTCTATTTCTTCCCCCCTTCTCTTATCCCCTTCCTCTTCTATTTTCCTGCAGGGCAGGATAGATTTCTGTAACCCATTTCCTGTATTTCATATTTCCCAGTTGCATGTAAAAACTTTTTTTTTAAACATGTGTTTTTAAAACTTTGGGTTCCAAATTTTCTCCCTTCCTCCCTCCCCACCCACCCTCATTGAAAAGGCAAGCAACTCAGTACAGGCCATACATGTGCAGTCATGCAAAACACCTCCATAGTAGACATGCTGTGAAAAACTAACTCTATTTCCCTTAATCCTATCCTGTCCCCCCATTTATTCTATACTTTCTTTTGACCCTGTCCCTCCTCAGAAGAGTTTGCTTCTGTTTACCCCCTTTCTCAATCTGCCCTCCTCTTTATTATCCCACTACTCTCTTGTCCTCTTCCCCTCCTATTTTCCTGTAGGGTAAGACAGATTTCCATACCCAATTGAGTATGTATGTTATTCCCTCCTTAAGTCAAATCCTATGAGAATAAGATTCACTCATTCCCTCTCACCTTCCCAGTTTCCCCTTCACTGTAAGAGCCTTTTCTTTTCTGTTGTTTTTTTTTTGTGAGATACTTTACCCCGTTCTACCTCTCCCTTTCTCCTTCTCCTAGTATAATCCTCTCTCACCCTTTAATTTTATTCTCCAGATATGACCCCTTCATCTTCAACTCACCCTGTGCCCTCTATCTATCTATCTATCTATCTATCTATATACATACATATAATTTTTTCCCTCCAACTACCCTAATACTGACAAAGGTCTCATGAGTTACAAATATCATCTTTCCATGCAGGAATGTAAACAGTTCAACCTTAATAAGTCTCTTATGATTTCTCTTTCCTGTTTACCTCTTCATATTTCACTTGAGTCTTGTATTGGAAAGTCAAATTTTCTATTCAGCTCTGGTCTTTTCATCAAAAATGCTTGAAAGTCCTCTATTTCACTGAATGACCATTTTTTCCCCTGAAGAATTATGCTCAGTTTTGCTGGGTAGGTGATTCTTGGTTGTAATCCTATCTCCTTTGCCCTCTGGAATATCACATTCCATGCCCTGTGGTCCCTTAATGTAGAAGCTGCTAGAGCTTGTGTTATCCTGATTGTTTCCACAATACTTGAATTGTTTCTTTCTGGCTGCTTGTAATATTTTCTCCTTGACCTTGGGAACTCTGGAATTTGGCTACAATATTCCTAGGAGTTTTCCTTTGTGGATGTCTTTCAGGAGGAGATGGATGGATTCTTTCAATTTCTATTTTGCCCTCTGGTTCTAAAATATCAGGACAGTTTTCCTTGATAATTTCTTGAAAGATGATGTCTAGGCTCTTTTTTTGATCATGGCTTTCAGATAGTCCAATAATTTTTAAATTCTCTCTCCTGGATCTATTTTCCAGGTCAGTTGTTTTTCCAATGAGATATTTCACATTCTCTTCTATTTTTTCATTCTTTTGGATTAGTATTACAGTGCCTTGATTTCTCAAATTGTCACTAGCTTCCGATTGCTCCATTCTAATTTTTAAGGAAATATTTTCTTCAGTAAGCTTTTGGACTTCCTTTTCCATTTGGCCAATTTTGCTTTTTAGGGCATTCTTCTCCTCATTGGCTTTTTGGACCTCTTTTGCCATTTGGGTTAGGCTATTTTTTAAGGTGTTATTTTCTTCAGTATTTTTTTGGGTCTACTTTAGCAAGCTGTTAACTTGCTTTTCATGATTTTCTTGCATCACTCTCATTTCTCTTCCCAGTTTTTCCTCTACTTCTCTTACTTGCTTCTCAAAATCCCTTTTGAGCTCTTCCAAGGCCTGGGACTGATTCATATTTTTCTTAGAGGCTTTGGATGTAGGACCTTTGACCTTGTTTTCTTCTTCTGGTTGAATGTTTTCATCTTCTTTGTCACCAAAGTAAGATAATATAGCCTGACTCTTTTTGTGCTGCTTGCTCATGATCCCAACCAATTACTTGAGTTTTGAACTCTTTGTTAAGGTAAGAGTCTGTTTCCAATGTGGAGAATGTACTGTCCCATGATGCAGGGATTTGTACAGCTGTTTTCAGATATACTTCTAGGGACCTGTAAATTTTCAGTTCTTCCAAGGTGCTATGATAAGGGGTGAGGTGTTTCCTCTCCACTGCCACAAGAAGCTTCACCATGCCAGCACCCTCCTCACCCTGAATGCCCCTCAGAACTGTGACCCAGATCCAAGCACAGGCAAAGCAAGAGATTCCTGCCTCAGCACTGGCATAGAGATGTCTGCAATCCCCCTCTGATCAGCAACATGATTCCCCCTCAGTCTGTAGGCCAGAAGCTCAAGAGGCAGCCGCTGCCCTGGGGGTGGCTGAGACTTAGCTTCTTCTCTCACCGCAGTCACAGACTTTTCCCACTGACCTAGGTTGTCTTTGGCATTCGTGGGTTGAGAAGTCTGGAAATCACGATTCAGTCCACTGAGGCCTGCTCCAGGTTTGCTGCGGCCAGCGAGCCCACACCAAATTGCGCTCCTCTCCCCGCCCTGTACGATATACCTTTCCAATCAACCATCCAGGCTGTCTTGGGCTGGAAATTTGTTTCACTCTGTTTTTTTTGTGGGTTCTACTGCTTGAGAATTTGTTTGGAGTAATTTTTTATAGGTACTTGGAGGGGTTTGAGGGAGACCTCAAGCAAGTCACTACTTTCCCTCTGACATCTTGGCTCTGCCCCGATAGGCTACCCAGAGAGTTCTCCAGTATCTCTTTGTTTAGCTCAAATTTTTTTATTTTTTGGTTAGAAGCTAATGCAAATTCCAAAGGTTACTACTGAAACTGAACCAGCACTGTTTTCAAGCATCTATTCTGAAACCTGAACTGCTTGCATAGGTAGAGTTCAAAATGTTTCCATCCAGCGAACCTCTACTATCAGCAATGATTAAGTTAGATTAGATTGCAACTTAAGATTTCACTTTTGGTCTTATCCCTTACTAATAAGGTATATCAATCACTGTGAAAGCTTTACCTGTAGCTGGTAACTGATATAAAAAAAGAAGCACAGAGGAACATTTTAACAACAAAGTATTATGGTAGGTAGGCCAAGATATGAAGTGGGCAAACTTTGGCTCTATTGCAGGGGTTCTTAAGCAATCCGGTAAAGCATCTGGACCCTTTCTCAGATTAATATTTTTAAATGTATAAAATAAAATTAAAAGGATCAAAATGTAAACAGATTTTATTGAAATGTAATTTTTTTTAATTTTATGAACCCTACATTAAGAACCCCTGCTCTCCCACCTTTTTCAACATCTTTTCTCTTCCTTTTAGTGCCCTCATTTTGTTCCCCATGCCTTCCCAAGAATCCCCTTTCTTGTACCCTGAGAGGAGGGTAGTTTCTGTTCTCAATGCCTAGAATATTCTCCCTTCTTACTCTATCTCTTGGCTTCTCTGTCTTCCTTTATGCTTCAGTTCAAATCTCCCCTACTACTCCCCTATCCCCTTCTTGGTGCCTCTAGTGGTTAAAGCTATCCCCTTTAAGATTACCTTCCATCTACTCAGTATATATCTTGTATGTACCTAGTTATTTTTTGTCTCCTTCATTAGAATGTATCATTTTTTGTAGAGAGGACCTGTATTTGCCTTACAAGAACTTAGTTCAGGGCCTGGAACACAGTAATCATTTAGTAAATGTTTAATTAATGACTGATTTGTATCTCCTGTTCCTAGTATGATGGCTTGAGCATAGTAGGCATTTAATACATGTTTGTTGATTGAATAATAGATTTATTATTCTATTTCCTTCATTTTCCCCTTATTTATTATTTGTGTGCCCTCAAGTAAAACATACGTAGTTTATCCATCGATGGATATATCTAGGGTACACAATACAGATGGATAAAGAACCAGGCCTAGAGTTGAATAGTAAAAGAGAGGGCTGGATTGCCTTAAGGAAATCACAAAGTCCCTTTGAAAGCAAAGGCCTGGTTTTTCAATCCTATTAACAAAAATCCTACCAGTATCCAATCAGAATTGTTCTATGGTAATGAAACATGGAACACAACAATTCCCAAAGAATTAAAAAAAATTTTCACACAGAGGGCAATGGAGAAGAGGCATAGCAAGTGTGAATAGTCTGTAACCAAAGACTAATCTCAAAGGGTTAAAGGTTGTCATTAAAGAAATATATGATAGGGAGAAAAATGGATTGGTCATCTGGTAAGGAAAATGGGTAAGTGGCAGATAGCCAGATTCACTAGTATTCCCTCAATGACTGGAGAAAGGGAAGAATGCCTCCAGGACATCAAATTGAGTCCCCTAGGGTAAACTTATGGAAGGACATGGATAATGATTGCACAGGTTGGGTTGGCATGGATCATTAGAGGTGACTTCCAATTTGATGATATCACAGGGTCATTTTAATTTATTTGAGGTTGACAATGCTCTTGGGCAAGACACATAAACTGTTAGTTTTCTCATCACTACCATAAGGGAATTGGGCTAAATGACCTCTGAGATCTCTTCTAGCTTTAAATGTATAATCTTATGACATAAACTCTTATCAAAGTCACATTTCCTCAGAGTTATAAGATTTCATCTAGATGACATAGTAGATAGAGTACTGGACTTGGAATCAAACCTAAATGTGCCTTTCTGTAATATCTACTCATTGCTCCTAGTTCTTCCCTTTGGAGCCAGAAAAAAACATCAATCAATCAATAAATATTTAATTAAATATCTACTGCATGCCAGACACTTTTCCAAGTGCTAGAGATATAAAAAGAGGTAAAAGACAGTCAAAAAACTCACAATTTAATGGGGGAGACAACAAACAAACACATATATGCAAGCAAGCTATATATTAGGATAAAAAGAATATAATTAACAGAGGAAAGCACTGGAATTAAGAGAGATTGGAAAGACTTCCTCTAGAATATGGGATTTTAGTTGGGACTTGAAGAAACCTGGGAAGTTAGTAGATGGAAATGAGGAATCAAAGCATTTCAGGCATGGGGGACAGTCAGAGAAAAATGCCTGGTGCTTTGAAATGGAATGTCTTTTTCATAGAAGAGGAGGAAGACCAGTGTCATTGTTTCAAAGAGTACATGTTGGGGAGCAAGGTATAAGAAGATTGGAAATGCAGGAAAGGGATAGGTTATTATAGGCTTTGAACAAAGAGGATTTTGTATTTGGGCCTGGAGGCAGTAGGAAGCCACTGTAATTTATTGATTGGGGGTTAGGGGAGTTATGTGACATAGTTGGACCTGCACTTTAGGAAAATCACTTTAGTGGCTGAATGGAGGATATGAAGGAGAAAAAAGAGACTTGGGGTAAGCAGACCCACAAACAGGCTTTTGAAATAGCCCAAGTGTGAGCTGATGAGGTACTGTACCAGAACGGTGGCAGTGTCAGCAGAAAGAAAGGAATGTATTGAAGAGATGTTTCCCAGGTGAAATTGACAAGCCTTAGGAACAGACTGTATGAGAGATAGTGAGAAGTCAAAGATGACTCCTATGTTGTAAGACTGAGAGACTGGAAATCCTATTACTGTATTACTTTACAATAATACAAAAGGTAAGAGGTGAGAGAAGGTTTAGCAAGAAAGCTTATGAGTTCCATTTTGGACATATTTTGTTTAAGATGTTTAATGGACACCCAGTTTGAGATGTCTGAAAGGCAGTTGGAGATGCAAGATTGGAGGTCAAAAGACAAATTGGGGTGGGATAGCTATACTTGGGAATCATCAATATAGAGATAATGAAATCTATAGCAACTGATGAGATCAAGTAAAGTTATGTAGAGGGAGAAGAGAGAAAGGCCTCCCTTTGGGAGTCCTCCAATTAGAGTACATGATCTGGATGAATATCTAACAAAGGTGACTGAGAAAGAGTAGTCCCATAGATAGAAGAAAAAAAAAGGAGAGAGTAGTCTCCTAAAAACCTGGAGAGGAATATCAGAGTAGTAGAGGGTGGTAGTGTCAAGGCTACACAGAGGATGAGGAGAAAGAAGATTAAGAAAAGGCCTTTGGCTTTGGCAACTAAGAGGTCATTGGTAACTTTGGAGAGAGCAGTTTTGCTGAAATGGTAAGGTTGGAAGCCATAATGTAAGGGGTTAAGAAGAGAACAAGAGCAGAGAAGGTGGAGGCACCTATTGTAGTTTAGCCACAAAGGGCAGAAGAGCTATAGGATGATAGCTCACAGGGATGGAAGGATTAAGTGAAGGTTTTTTAGGATGAGGCATGTTTGTATACAGTAGGGAAGAAGCCAGTAGATATAGAGAGATTGAAAATAAATGATAGAGTGGGAGTGACAGATGGGGTAACTTATTGGAGGAGAGAGGAAGAAATGGGATTTCTTGAATAGGTAAAGGGGTTAGCCTTGGAAAGGAGTAAGGCCACCTCATCTAAAATTTAATCCCTTAACTTGATAACAACCCTTTAAATATTTAAAGACGACAATTATGACCCACCTAAGTCTTCCCCTTTCTAAACTAAATATCACTAGTTCCTTTAAGTGATTCTCCTATGACACAGAACTGAGGAACCTTAAGGATCCTGGTTGAAGATATAAGCTAAAATGAAACAAATATTCTAATTGTTCATACCATCAATGCAGACAACTGTCAGTCAACATTTAGTAAGCACTTATTATATGCCACACACTGTACTAAGTTGTCCACATGCTCCCTTCATCCCTTTTGCCCATATTTCCATTTTTACATACCTGTGAGCATGGTGTTGAACATAAGTTGAGCATAGGTTGAACATTTTCTGGTCTCTTTATCCTACACAATATTTAATCAGTGTCATAATCATACAGTGCCATTTGGGGGCATTATCCAATTTGGCAATATCTAACCCTAACCCTTAGACAAAAATCATCCCCATTCTAATTACTTACATTTTTTACATGCCCTACACCTATTTCTGTGCCCCAGTTATTCTATGTATCTCTACCCATAGAAATGTATCAACCGTTATGGAAAGTGATTTTATTAGCTTCATTACACAGATTGGTTGTTGCCCTTTGTTCTTGAAGAGGACCAAAATGACATCACTATGTTAGAGTCAAGTTACAGCACATCCAACTATGGCTGATCAGACCAGTATAAGCTTGGAATGCTCTACCACAGGTCAGGCACAAATAGTCCACATGAACATTTGTGGTGGATTCTCTAAATTTGCATATCTCACATTTCTTTTGAGCTACTTCAATTCTGCTTTGCTCATTGAGCACAGCACCTTCTCTGATGCCTATAGTAAGTGGTCCTGTGTCAGTGTCTCTCAAGTCATGCAATCATTTCCAAAGTTATTAAGAGAGATCTTGAGAGTGTTCTTGTATAGCTTTTTCTGACCACCATGTTAGAGTTTGCTCTTTGTGAGTTCTTCATAAAAGTCTTTTACACAGATATACATCTATGAGTATGCATATGGATTTCTTTGAAACATGAACTCACTTAAGTGACTATAATGAGGGATTTTTACCCCATTTTCAGAGTCCAAGTTTCTAGTGGACATGATGGCCAAGGCACCTGTAATTTGCTTATTGCAAAACAATACTTTTGCTGTGCCTGTATAATTGCACTCATGTGCTTGTGCCAGCCAAAAATAAAAGCACTAAAATGCAGGTGCTATATTGAAGATTAATGCCATTATGCTCCTGTAACTCTAAATTTTAAATAGAAGAAACCCACATTAATGAAATCTGAGCATTTTTGCAGCTCTAGTGCACATCTTAGCTGTACAGTTGGAAAGTTCTTGATTCATGAGACACTCATTCTGTGCAATTGAATTTCATTGGGAGTACTAATTAACCTTTTATCTTATTCCTATTAGCACAGTATATGAATCAGTGCAGATTAAATATGCACACACACACTCCTTTTAGGACTATAAGCCCTCCTCAGTCAAGACCTACACAAATATACAAAAGAAATAGTTTTTTTGTGCTTCCATAGCTTAGAAACCATGGAAAGGGGGGGTCTTTTTTAATACTCTAAAATAGGCCATCACTACAAATAATATTTTTCACAATCTATTACCACTTTACCTTTCTAGGCTTTCAAGATTTATTTTATATGTCTCTTCTTTATTCACAGAAGTTAAATGAGGAGAAATATTGGTTACATGTTGAAGAACACATATAATTCAAATAGGACATGCTTTAATTCTCAATCATCATCATTAAGATCAATTATTTATTTTGTGTGTGGTGCACATTACATTATGCTAGATTTCTGGAGTGAAGAGTATAGAGTAATTCACAGACATAGGTTCTCAGAGCTTGAAAAGACTTTAGAGATCATTTAATCCAACCTCATTTAATAAGGAGTAAGCAGTTCCAAAGAAACTATGACTTGACCAAGATGTCACAAAAAGTTAGTGAAGGAGTCATGAATAGATACTAGGTTTTTTCTGGATACTGAGATTCATGCCCTTTCTAGTACAATGGGTCTTGTTCCTGGACTGACTTTGAATTCTTTACAATGTAATTACTGCAAAGCAGTTGGAAAGACATGTCAAGCCAAAAGAATAAGAACCCCTGCAGACAAAAAGAAAATGTCCTCATGCATCTTTAGTGGAAGGAGTTACTCTAGAAGTGTTGAGAATGGTTTTATTTTGCTTTATTTTCTAGCCCATTCCCTCCCTCCAAAACTTTGAAGTTGGGAGAGACTACAAGTGTCATCCAGTTCTGGCTGGCACTTGTTACCTGACAAAGAAAACACACTACAACATACCTAATGTGTGGTCATTCAAGCTTTGGTTGAAGAACACAGATGAGAGGGAACTCTGCTTCCCAGGGCAACTGATCTTTGTTTGGGTAGTTCCAATTTTTAAGAAGGTTTCCTTCCATTGAGTCAAAATCTTAAACTCTAATAAGAATGTACTATTTGAAAAAAAATACTTGGAAAACCGGAAAAAAGTATGGCAGAAACTAGGCACAGACCAACATCTTATGTATACCAAAATAAGGATAAAATAGGTACATGATTTATACATAAAGGGTGATACCATAAGCCAATTAGGAGAGCAAGGAATAGTTTACCTGTCAGGTCTATGGAGAAGGGAAGAACTTATAACCACACAAAAGATAAAGAATATTATGAAAAGCAAAATGGATAATTTAGATTACATTAAATTAAAAAGTTTTTGTACAAACAAAGCTAATGCAACCAAGATTAGAAGGAAAGCAGAGGGGGTGGAGCCAAGATGGTAGAGTAAAAGCAGAGACTCGCTTGAACTCTCCCCCAAACTTCTCCAAATACTTGTAAAAAATGACTCTAAACAAATTCTAGAGCATCAGGACCCACAAAAAGATAGAGTGAAACAAATTTTTTGGCCCAATACAACCTGAAAGCTCTCTTGCCCTGGACTGGGAGAGGAGTGCAGTTCAGCATGGGCCACTCCAGCAAAGACCAGGGCCCAGCAAACATGGAGCAGGCCTCAGGGGACTGAATCAAGGGGAGCTGTGGTGGTTTCCAGAGCTCTAAACCCACAAATGACAAAAAAAACTTAGAAGGTCAGTGGGAAAGGTCTGTTGGAGTTGGGTGAGAGAGGAGCATGGTCCAGCCCTGGCCCTAACCCCAGGGTGGCAGCTATAGTGGCAGTAGCTGCTTCAAAGCTCTCAGCCACAGATGGTGGGTGTATCAAATGGCTGATCAGAGGAGGACTGTAAGGATCTCTTTGCTGGTGCTGAGGCAGGATTCTTTTGCTTTTCCCATGCTTGGATCTGGGTCCCAGTCCTGGGTGGTAGTCCTGGAGTGAGGAGGAGCACTGGCGTAGAAGAGCTTGTGGCAGCAATGGAGAGGGAACCTTCCTCTCATTTCCAGGGCAGAAAAGAATGCTTGTGGTCACTCACAGACAAGAGGACGGGCCAGGAAAGGAGTAAACACCTCTCCTGATATCATACCACCTTGGAAGAACTGAAAACTTACAGGTCCCTAGAAGTATCTCTGAAAACGGCAGCACAAAACCCCTGAAGTTTGGGACAGTACACCTTCCACACTGGAAGCAGGGCCTACCTTAACAAAGAGTTAAAAAATCAAGTAACTGGCTGGGAAGATGAGCAAACAGAGGGAAAAATAAACTCAGACTATAGAATCTTATTTTGGTGACAAGGAAGATCAAAACATACAACCAAAAGAAGACAGCAAAGTCAAAGCTCCTACATCCAAATACCCCAAGAAAAATGTAAATTTGTCTTGGGCCATCGAAGAGCTCAAAAAGAATTTTGAAAAGCAAGTAAGAGAAGTAGAGGAAAAATTGGGAAGAGAAATGAGAGTGGTGAAATAAAATAAAGAAAAATGAGTCAACAGCTTGCTAAAGGAGACCCCAAAAATGTTGAAGAAAATAACACCTTAGGGGCAGCTATGTTGCACAGTGTATATAGCACCGGCCCTGAAGTCAGGAGGACCTGAGTTCAAATCCAGCCTCAGACCAAACACTTGACACTTACTAGCTGTGTGACCCTGGGCAAGTCACTTAACCTTAATTGCCTAAGCAAAAAAAAGAAAGAAAGAAAGAAAATAAAACCTTAAAAATAGACTAACCCAAATGGCAAAAGAGGTCCAAAAAGCCAATGAGGAGAAGAATGTCTTAAAAGCAGAACTGGCCAAATGGAGAAGGGAGTCCAGAAACTCACTGAGGAAAATACTTCCTTAAAAATTAAAATGGAGCAAATGGAAACTAATGACTCTATGAGAAATCAAGAAATTATAAAACAAAACCAAAAGAATGAAAAAATAGAAGACAATGTGAAATATCCCATTAAAAATAACTGACCTGGAAAATAGATTCAGGAGAGATAACTTAAAAATCATTTTAATGGATATCTGAATATATATATATCTGAAAGCCATGATCAAAAAAAAGAGCCTAGACATCATCTTTCAAGAAATTATTAAGGAAAATTTCCCTGATATTCTTGAACCAGAGGGCAAAATAGAAATAGAAAAAATCCACCAATCGCCTCCTGAAAGAGATCCCAAAAGGAAAACTCTCAGTAATATTATAGCCAAATTTCAGAGTTCCCAGGTCAAGGAGAAAATATTGCAAGCAGTCATAAAAAACAATTCAAGTATTGTGGAAACACAATCAGGATAACACAAGATTTAGCAGCTTCTATATTAAGGTTTTAGAGGGCTTGTAATATGATATTGCAGAGGTCACAGGAACTAGGATTAAAACCAAGAATCACCTACCTAGCAAAGTTGAGTGTAATCAATGAGGGGAAAAATTGACATACAATGATGAAGAGGAATTTAATGCATTCTTGAGAAGACAAAGCTAAATAGAAAAACTGACTTTCAAATATAAGTCTCAAGAGAAACATGAAAAGGTAAACAGGAAAGAAAAATCATAAGGAACTTATTAAAGTTGAACAGTTTACATTCCTACATGGAAAGATGATATTTGTAATTCATGAGACTTTTCTCATTATTAGGGTAGTAGGAGGGAATATATATATATAATGTATGTATGTATATATGTATATGTATGAGTGAGTATATATATAAGTGTGTATATATATATATAGAGAGAGAGAGAGAGAGACAGAGAGAGAGACAGAGAGAGAGACAGAGAGAGAGAGAGACAGAGAGACAGAAAGACAGAGATAGTAGAGGCAGAGGCAAAGACAGAGGGCACAGGGTGAGTGAATATAAAGGGATGATATCTAAAAAAGAAAATTAAGGGGTGAGAGAGGAATATACTGGGAGGAGGAGAAAGGGAGAGGTAGAATGAGATAAATTATCTCACATAAAAGAGGCAAAAAAATACTTTTATGGTGGAGGGGAAGAAGTGGGAGGTGGGAAGGAACTTTATTGTCATCAGATTTGGCTTAAGGAAGGAATAACATGCAAACCCAAGGGAAATCTGTCTTACCCTACAGGAAAATAGGGGGGAAGGGGATAAGAGAGGGAGGAGCAAAAGAATGGAGGGCAGATTGGGTGAGGGGGTAATCAGAAGCAAACACTTTTGAGGAGGGACAGGTCAAAGGAGAGAATAGAATAAATGGGTGCCAGGATAGGATGGAGGGAAATAGTCTTTCACAATATGACTATTATGGAAGTGTTTTGCATGACTGCACATATATAGCCTATGTTGAATTGCTTACCTTTTCAATGAGGGTGCATGGGGAGGGAGGAAGGAGGAGCATTTGGAACTCAAAGTTTTAGAAACAAATATTAGAAATTGTTTCTGCATGCACTTGGGAAATAAGATACACAGGCAAAGGAGTTAGAAATCTATCTTACCCTACAGGAAAATAAAAGAGGAAGGGAATAATAGAAGGGGGGGTATTAGAAGGGAGAACAGATTGGGTGAAGGGGCAATAAGAATGCAGATCATCATGGGTGGGGGGGAGAGAAGGGAGAAAATTTGGAACTCAGAATCTTGAGGAAGTGAGTGTTGAAAACTAAAAATAAATAAATAAATTATAAAAAAGAAAATTAAAATATTCTACTTGGGACATGGTTATGTTCAATTTAAACTTCTATTTCTAAGGCTTTTTGCTTTTTAAATAAGGGTGTCAGTCTTGAATGTAAACTTTCATGAATAAAAATGTACTTATATTTTTTTAAAAAAAAGGAAAGCAGAAAGCTGGGAAATAATTTTTACTGCCAGTGTTTCTGATAAAGGCCTCATTTCTACAATATTTAGAGAACTGAGTCAATTTTTTAAGAATACAAGTCATTACCTAATTGATAAATGGTCAAAGGATATGAATAGACAGTTTTCAGATGAAGAAATTAAAGCTATCTATAATCATATAAAAATGCTCTAAATCACAATTGATTAGAGAAATACAAATTAAAACAACTCTCACATATATCAGATTGGCTAATATGACAGAAAAGGAAAATGATAAATTTTGGAGAAGATGTGGAAAAATTGGAACACTAATGCATTGTTGGCAGAGTTGTGAAATGATCCAACCATTTTGGAGAGCAGTTTGGAACTATACTCAATGGCATATAAAACTGTGCATACCCTTTGATCCAGCAATACCACTACTAGGTCTATGTCCCAAAGAGATCATAAAAAAGGGAAAAGGACCCATATGGGTTATTTATTAATATTTATATATTTATAATATTTACAGCAGCTCTTTTTGTGGTGGTAAAGAATTGGAAATTGAGGTGATATCCATCAATTGGGGAATGGTTGAACAAGTTGTGATATGTGAATGTAATGAAATACTATTGTGCTATAAGAAATGATAAGCAGGCAGCTTTCATAAAAACCTAGAAAGATTCACATGAACTGATGCTGAGTGAAAGTGAATAGAACCAGGAGAACATCATACACAGTAACAGCAACATTAGGTGATGATCAACTTTGATAGACTTAGCTCTTCTCAGGAGTATAATGATCTAAGGCAATTCCAAATGAGTCATTATGGAAAATACTATCCACATACAGAGAAAGAACCATGGAGTATGAATGCAAATCAAAACATATTATTTTCACCTTTTTTGTTTGGTCTTTCTTATGACTTTTCCCTTTTTTTAAATTTTTCTTTCACAGCATGACTAATGTGGAAATATATTTAATATGATCATACATGTATAACATATATCAGATAGCCTGCCATCTTGGTGAGGGGGGAAGGCAAGGGAGAAGGGAGGAGGGAGGGGAAAACAAGTTTAAAAAAAAAAAACAAAACTTCAACCTTGCAGCTTCCACCTATTACTATTAGTTGTGCTCTCTGAGAAAAGTGGCAAAGTATATATTGTGTTGTGAAAACATAATGCAGGACATGGAGCCAAGATGGTGGAGTAAAGGCACGGGCTCACCTGAGCTCTTCCCCAAACCCCTCCAAATACCTTTAAATAATGACTCTAAACAAATTCTAGAGCAGCAGAACCCACAAAAAGATGGAGTGAAAGAATTTTCCAGACCAATACAAATTAGAAGGTCAGTCACACTTTGGTGAGAGTGGAACACAGTCCAGAGCAGGCTATGCCAGCACAACCCTGGCCCCAGCAAACCAGGAGCAGGCCTTGGCAGCCACTGAATCAGTAGAGGCAGCAGCTGCTTCTGGAGCTCTCAACCCAAAAACCACAAGGGAGTCGAACAACTGGTCATAAGGAAATTACAGGGGTCTCTTTGCTAGCACTGAGGCAGTACTCTGTTACTTAGCTCATACTTGGATCCAGGTCATAGTCCTGGGTGGTAGTCCCAGGGCCAGGAGGACCAGTAGCACACCAGACCTTGCAGACATAATGGAGCAGGGACCCTCCTCATAGTTCCAGGGCAGAAAAGAGTATTTGTGGTTACTCACAGATGAGAGCACAGGACAGGAGAGTAGTAAATACACATCTTCGATCATAGTACCTTGGAAGAACTGAAAACTTACAGGTCCCTAGAAATATCTCTGAAAACAGTTGCATAAAACCTGTGAATCTTGGGACAGTGTACCCTCCACCTAGGAAGCACAGAATTACTTTAACAAAGAGTTGAAAATCAAGTTATAGGCTGGGAAAATGAGCAAACAACAGAAAAAAATTCTGACCATAGAAAATTACTGTGATGACAAGGGAAATTAAAACACACTTTCAGAAAATAACAAAGGCAAAGCTCCAATATCCAAAGCCTCCAAGAAAAATACAAATTGGTCTCAAGCCATGGAAGAGCTCAAAAAGGACTTTGAAAACCAACTAAGAGAGGTAGAGGAAAAATTGGGAAGAGAAATGAGAGTGATGCAAGAAAATCATGAAAAACAAGTCAACAGCTTGGTAAATGAGATACAAGAAATACTGAAGAAAGTAACACCTTAAAAACAGACTAGAACAAATGGTAAAAGAGGTTCAAAAAGCCAACGAGGAAAAGAATGCCTTAAAAAACAGAAATTGCCAAATGGAAAAAGAGGCACAAAAATTTACTGAAGAAAAAAATCTCCTTAAAAAGTTGAATTAGACAAATGGAAAAGGAGGTCCAGAAGCTCACTGAAGAAAATAATTTCTTAAAATTTAGAATGGAGCAGATGGAAGTTAATGACTTTACAAGAAATCAATAAAGAATGAAACAAAAAATGGAAAAATAAAAAGAAGACAATGTGAAATATCTCATTGGAAAAACAACTGACCTGGAAAATAGATCCAGGAGAGATAATTTAAAAATCATTGAACAATCTGAAAGTCATGATCAAAAAAAGAGCCTACATATCATCTTTCAAGAAATAATCAAGGAAAACTGCCCTGGTATTCTAGAACCAGAGTTTAAAATAGAAATTGAAACAATCTACTGATCACCTCCTGAAAGAGATCCCAAAATTAAAACTCCCAGGAATATTATAACCAAATTCTAGAGCTCCCAGTTCAAGGAGAAAATACTGCAAGCAGCCAGAAAGAAACAACTCAAGTATAATGGAGCCATGGTCAGGATAACACAATACTTAGCAGCTTCTACATTAAAGGATTGGAGGGATTGGAATCTGATATTCCACAGGGCAAAAGAGCTAGGATTACAAGAAAGAGTCACCTACCCAGCAAAACTGAGCATAATCCTTCAGGGGAAAAATGGAAATTCAATGAAATAGAGGACTTTCAAGCATTTATGATGAAAAGACCAGAGCTGAATAAAAAAACTGACTTTCAATACAAGATGAAAGAGAAGATAAAAAGGGAAATCATAAGGGACTTAATAAAGTTAAACTGTTGACATTCCTACATGGGAAGATGATACTTGTAACTTATCAGAACTTTCTCATCATTAGGGCAATTAGAAGGAGTATATATAGAGGGCACAAGTATGAGTTAAATATATAGTGATATCTCAAAAAATAAAATGAAGGGATGAGAGAGGAATATATTTGGAGAAAAAGAAAGGGAAAGGTAGAATGAAGTAAATTATCTCATATAAAAGAAGCAAGAAAAAGTTTTTACAGTGGAGGGGAAGACAGGAGGTGAGGGCTAGTGAGTGCACCTTACTCTCATCAGAATTGGCTCAAAAAGGGAATAACATACACATTCAATTGTGTATAGAAATCTTTTTTACCCTATAGAAAAGTAGGAGGGAACGGGAATAAGGAAGGGGAGACTGTGATAGAAGGGAATGTAGATTGAGGAAGGAAATACTCAGAAACAAAACAGTTTTTTGTTTTGTTTTTTTTTTTTAGGCAATTGGGGTTAAGTGACTTGCCCATGGTCACACAGCTAGTAAGTGTTAAGTGTTTGGTCTGAAGCTGGATTTGAACTCAGGTTCTCCTGACCTCAGGGTCAGTGCTCTATCCCCTGTGCCACCTAGCTGCCTCAGAAGCAAAACATTTTTGAAGAGGGACAGGGTGAAAGGAGAGAGAGAATACCCCGGAATGGGATAGAGCATGAAGGGAAATACAGTTAGGAATAGTAAGTGTGAAAAAAAATTTTTTTGAAGTGAGTTCTTTTGATAAAGACCTTATTTCTCAAACATAGAGAGAACTGAGTAAGATTTATAAAAATAAGAGCCATTCCTCAATTGTGAAATGATCAAAAGATAAGAACAGTTTTCAAATGAAGTCATCAAAGCTATCTATACTGCATGAAAAAAATGTTCTAACACACAAATGATTAGATAAATGCAAATTAAAACAATTCTGAGGTACTATCTCATTCCTATTAGATTGGCTACTAGGACAGAAAACAAAAATGACAAATATTTTAGGGGATGTGGGAAAAATGACACATTAATGCACTGATGGTGGAGTTGTGAACTGATTCAATTATTTTGTAGAGCAATTTGGAACAATGCCCAAAGGGCAATAAAACCATGTATAATCTTTTACCTAGTAAAATCAGTACTAGATCTGCATCCCAAAAGAGAAAAAAAGAAAAAAAGTAAAAGGGCCTATATCTACAAAAATATCTATAGCAGCTCTCTTCTGGTGCAGAGAATTGGAAATTGAGGGGATGCCCATCAACTGGGGAATGGCTGAACAAGTTGTGGTATGTGATTATGATAGAATACTATTGTACTATAAGAAATGATGAGCAGGATGCCGTCAAAAAAAGCCTGGAAAGACATACATGGGCAGATGCAAAGTGCAACGCACTATGTACAAAGCAACAGCAATACCTTAAGATGATCAGCTGTGAATGACTTAACTATTCTCAGCAATACACTGATCCACAACAACTCTGAAGGACTTATGATGAAAAATGCTCTCCATCCCCAGAGAAAGAACTGATGGTGCCTAAATACAGATTGAAGTATACTTTTATTTTACTTTATTTTTCTTAAGGATTTTTTTGGTCTATGTTTTCTTTTACAACATGACTATTATGGAAATGTTTTGCATGACTACAAATATATAACCTATATCAAATTACTTGCCTTCTCAATGTGGGAAGGAGGGGTGAGGTAGAAAGGAAAGAAAGGAGAGAATTTGGAACTCAAAGTTTTAAAAATGAATGTTAAAAATTGTTTCTTCGTGTAACTGGGGAAAATTAAAATACTAAATAAATTAGAAAAAAAACATGATGCAGTAAAATGTCAGCTGTTAACTTTGTGTGTCTGGCATGTATAATTTAAATTAAAAGTACTTTGTTTTGTTTTATTTTGGTTTTACTAATCATTGATCTGATTAATGCATGTGGTGTCAACAGCTTAATATAATTAGCTACTAATGCATATAGTAAATAAACTCTAAGGGCAGCTGGTGACAGTGGATAAAGCTCTGGGCCTGGAGTCAGGAAAACCTGAAACACTTACTAGCTGCATGACTATGGGCAAGTCACTTAACTTCTATTGTCTCAATTTCTTTAATTGTAAAATGGGGGTAATAATAGTACCTACCTCCCAAGGTTGTTGTGAGGATAAAATAAGATAATGTATTTTAAAGTGTTTAGCAGAATGCCTGGCATGTAGTAAGTGCTATATAATGCTAATTACTATTATTAATAATTTCTTCTTCTTCTTCTTCTTCTTCTTCTTCTTCTTCTTCTACTACTACTACTACTATTACTACTACTATTACTACTACTACTACTACTACTGCTAAAGACTAATACTGCTTCTGCTTCTGCCACCACTATTACTGTCACTATGACCGTTCCTATTAGACCGTATTACTACTCTCTGGCTTATCCTTACTAATAGAGTAAAATAAACTGAATTGTTACTAAGAGCCCTAAGAGAGAAATCACTCTGGATTCACGTCATGGGGAAAATGAAGGGATTAAAGAATCACAGGTTTAGAGATAAAAGAACCTTAAAAGGTGTTCAGTTCACCACTCCCATTTTGCGCATCCGGAACTAAAGACCAAAGCAGGTGAGTGGTTTTTGCAGTCACATAGGTAGTTGAGCCAGGATTTGAAACAACAGACTCACTTTTTCTGTCTATCCTTTCAGTCTGAACATATCAAATGACATAGATAACAGGAATCATCAGTGTCTCAATGACAGTGTCTCAATAACTGTATTTTTTATAACATTAATAATATTACCAGTTACCTCATTAGGGTCACTTCCTGTCTCTTGAGACTGATGTTGCTCTAAGTGATGAAAAGACCTGGTACTTCCACAAGTTAGTTAATGAAAATGGGTTTTGTTTGTGTTTTTGTTCTTTAGTGCAATTTCCCATCAGGTAGTTCCTGCAGTTCTTGGTGGTCTATTGTGAAGCAGTGGTAGTGGTAAGGAAATAAGCTTGTGGGTGCAGCATTTAAATTTGAGCAACTATTTTAGCTTAACCCTAGAGTAAATGGCTTTAAAGAAATTAAATACCATAAGTACATATTAAAAGCTTGAGCTAGGCACTGGGAGAAATTGGAGCTTGGAGAGCTTACAGTCCAGTAGGTAGGGATTAAGAAGGATCACTTATTAGAGTATGGGGTGAATCATGAGAGTGTGTTTCTCAATTCAAAGGAGATTTTCTCCCTTGGATGGTACATCGATAATGTCAGCTATGACAGAGAAGTCAAGGAGGATGAAAACTGACAAAAGCCATTGGATTTAGGTATGAGAAGGTCATTCATGATGTCTGAGGGAACTACTTAAGTGGGTTGGATAGGAAGGAACTTAGAATACAAGAGGTTAAGCTAATGTGATCTCATGTTCTTTAAGAAAGGCAGAGATAGCAGGAATAAGGAATGGATAAATTAAACAAAATTATTAAATATATTCCAGGAATTATACTAAGTTCTGAGGACACCAAGAGAAGCAAATAAGACAGAGCTTGTCCTCAAGGAGCTTACATTCTAATGGGGGGGCAACTCATTTGGAGCAGATAGAGTTAAAAAGGGAGGAATATGAAGTATTTGTGTTGTGCCATGGTTTGAAGCTACCTGGAAAGTTTCATAATTGCCGGGTTTGGAGGAATATAAGGTAAAATTTTATCTATCAGGCCTGAGGGTCCCAAGGGCCAGAGTATGAATTTCAGTGGGAAAAGGAAGCAAAATTTGAGGATGGCTGGGAAGTGGTTTGGTAGTGATTGTCTCAGTATACTCTGATCTAATCAGACATTACTTGGAGTACTTTGTTCATTTTGCGACCTCACATTTTAGGAAAGCCATTGGTAAATTCGAGAGTTTCTGGGTAAGAGCAATTAACATAGTGAAGGTTTTTGACTTTATGCCATATATGGATCACTTGAATGAACTAGAAATGTTTTGCACTAGAGCTAATTCAGGTGGAACATGATAGCTATTAGCAAGTATTTGAGAGACTTTTTCATTAAGAGAATTAGACTTGTTTTTGTTTTGTTTTGTTTTTAGCCTAGAAAGCAAAAGAGGAAACTGCAAAGGGGGAAAATTATGCTTGATATATGGGAAAACTTCCTGACAATTAGAGCTATCCAGAAGTGGAAAGGGCTATTTCTGGAGGTAGTGGTTCCCCTCCACCAAAAGTCTTCATTCACTATAGAAGGGATTCTTTTTCAGTTACAGGCTGTACTAGGTGAGCCCTCAGATCATTTCCTCTTTGGTATCAACTATTATGCTGTGCTTGATGACATAAGCAAATGTGTGACAAGCACTGAATTTACATTTAGGTTTCAGGATTCATAATTCTGGCCACTCTCTAGAATTACCAGTATCTTCTTGTTTCTAAATAGGCTCTGTGAAATTCTGTTATTAGTTATTTTAAGGAGAGAGTGGGTGACTGGGAAGTGGAGACTTCAGACGGGAATTTCTTTATCAGGAAGATGTGGCATGAAGGAGAAGAGAAAGATTAGTGTGAATTTAGATGAGTCGTAGAATAATAATAATATATACACATATATACACTTAACTACATACATATATGTACATATATGCATATATGTGTTTATAACTTTAAAGTTACCAAAGAACTTTTAATATTTTATTTGAGCTTCTCAAGAACATTTTAAGGAAGGTATTACAGGTACTATTATTATTGTTTTACAAATATGGAATATGAGAATCAGAAATTTGAAAAGACTCTCCTATGGCTACTGTTAAAAGAAATCTTGGTTAGGACTTCATTCTAGTGAATAAGACCAACTCAGGAAAATAAGAAAAAAGTGAGTTTATTGTAGCACCCAAGGCAAAATCCTGTTGTGTGCCACTGGATGACAATTTCAAACTACCCACTGCTTTTATAGACAACTTTCATAAGAAGAGCAAGATGATTCTGATAGGTACATGCTTCTAAATGGGGATGGGCTAACATTGTCTCAGCCTCTCCCTTATTACATCATCATGCAACCTCCTTTTCCTACAGGTAGCCTGGCTCATACTTAAATTTTTAAATAAGGTTTGAAAATGGAGTCATTAGACTGTCTCAGCATAAGTGACTGTCTTCCCATACCACACTGCTACTAAGTGTCAGGGGAGGAATTTGAACTCAGTTCTTTCTGACTCCATGTCCAGGTATATGTCCAGTCTATGGTTCCATAAAGGTCTAGGGAATGCTTTTTTTTTTTTTTTTTTTTTTTTAGAATTGTGGCTGTCTAAGCATGTTTATAGGTAGAACATAAGGAGTCAGTAAGAGGGGAGAGACTGAAGGTGAAAGAAAAAATTAAACAATGAAGTCAAAGGACTTGCTATTAAGAATTCAGAAATGGCAATGTCTAGATCATCTGATCAGGTAGGTCACATTAAAGTCATTCTCATAAGACACTGAAATAAAGTTTCACAGTCGATTTGATTTTTCAAGAAGACCCCAAATATTTGGCTTTCTACAAAATATGATACACACATATAAATTACATGAAACTGAAAAACTTTTGAATGAATAAAATTAATACAATTAGGAAAAGGAGAAGCATTTAACTAGGAAAATTTTCTTCTATCTAATATCTCTAATAAGGGAGGGGGGGCAACAATGAAAATACAGAGGACTAAAAAAATTCCCTAACATACAAGCAAGGATATGAAAAAAAGTTATCAAAAGAATTGAAAACTCTTAAAGATCATACAAAAAGTGCTTCAAATGACTAATATTCAAATAAATTTAAATCAAGATAACCGTGAGGTTTTACCTCACACCCAGCCTATTGGCAATGATGCAAAAATAATGATAGTCAATGTTGGAGGGGTTGTGGAAATATAGGCACATTAGTGCATTTTTAATGAAGCTGCAAATTAGTACAAATAGAAAAAAATATTTGGAATTGTATAAAGACTAATGGACTAATTATATATAAAGACTGAGGGCAGCAAGGTGGCACAGTGGATAGAGCAAAAGGCCAGGAGTCAGGAAGACCTGACTTCAAATCTGGCCTCAGATACTTACTAGCTGTGTGACCTTGGGCAAGTAAATTTACCCTGTTTGCTTCAGTTTCCTTATTTGTAAAATGTGCTGGAGAAGGACATGCCTTATCTTTGCCAAGAAAACTCCAAATGAAGCCATGAAGAGTCAAACATGACTGAAACAACAGGGTAACAATGACAAAAGACTAAATATACCCTTTGACCAAGAGATTCTACTAATAGGCATATCCTTCAAAGGGTCCAGTGATTAAAAGAATGACTTTATATACATCAAAATGTGTACACCCCTCTACAGCACCAATATGTGCTTGTTGTGATTAATAATACAAATTTCAGGTTCACATGGAGATTTGTCATGACAACAAATATACTTACAGAGAACACTAGCTTTTGCATCTCTCCTTCTACTGTTTCTAGTGGTCTCTTGACTCCTAATGTTTCAAAGCAATTTGCACTTCTTGGTGCATGATGGGAACTATGAAAGTAAAGGTTTGTAAAACCTCAACCACAGAAAGGCTTAGGAGAAGGTTCTGGCAGTATGTAAGGAATATTGCTTGTAACTGAGGTGAGGAAGAAATAAGTGAAATTCAGTCACCTTGACTTAGCTAGGAGTAAAGGCTGGGGACCCTCTATTGTAAAGGACAATTGAATGAGGGTATTATAGATGCCTGACTAGTCGTTCTTTTGTGAACCAGCCAGGCTGAACTGTAAGGCTAAAAACTAAACTTAAATAAAAGCAGTATCCTGCTACAAGAGCAATAGCATTTCCTGAAGTACCAGTTATTAAGGCAGCAGAAATAGTTACAGAGCCAATAGATGGAAGCAACGGAGTCAAAGTGTAGCAGGGACAGAAGGGTGAAGAGCTTCCAATCCCTTTTATGAGTGGATAGGCAAGTTGGATGTAGTAAGGAATTGCTTAGAAATCAAAGAGTTTTGGGAAGTAGTGCAGAAGTAGCAAGGTCATAGTCACTGTCAACTATTAGGAGGTGGAGCCATATAGATTCAAGTAGAAAAAGTCTTTTATGTGTGATGCAAGATGAATTATACTAAAGCTTAAACCTTTCCCTTGCTTCAAGCAATGAGTTTCCAGGGATTTTCTCATGAAGAAGGCTTTACACTATTAGCCACTGGTTTGGTGAGTTTCTGTTAAGTGATACTCATTCGTGTAGGGGGAAGGAGGGTGATAAAGATTATATTCCCTTATGTGCTTTGCTGTTTTGACTTGGGGGCAATTAAGTGATGCAGTAGATAGAGCACTTGGTTTGGAATAAGGAAGACTCATTTTCATGAAGTCAAATTCAGCCTCAGACACTTACTAGATATGTGACCCTGGTCAAGTCACTTTACCCTGTTTGCCTCAATTCCTCATCTATAAAATGAGCTGGAAAAATAAATGGCAACAACTCTAGTATTTTTGCCAAGAAAACCCCAAAATAGAGTCATAAATAGTCAGATATGACTTGAATAGCACAACATCGACAACATTCTGATTTAAATAAATACTTCGATATCTGATTTATGGTTCCTTTTAGGTCTGTTGGTACCAGAGATCATAGTTAGTAGCCTGAACTTGTCAGTTCAGGTCAGTTCAGGTCAGTTTTAGTAGTTAGTGTGTTATTCCTACATTCCAAAAATCCATAAGAATTCCAGGATGAATTGAGAATGTTACACAAATTTAGGGTTTCACAAAATCCTCCACACAAAGTATATAGAGAATAGTTCATATCTATAGAAGGATTTTGCTACCAAACTTGCTACCAAAATAATATTTTTATTTTAGGAAATGACATAAGACTCATTCATTCATCACTCACTCAAATAACTTAAACTGTTATAAGTAAAATCCTTTCATAGTAAAGTATTTGGTTTTGCTAGTAATACCCTATCTCTTTAGGATGTGTCACTATGTCTTATTTTGGTGACATTCCTCATTGAAGTGGACTATAAATTTGAATTCACTATATTCTAAAATCCTTAAATCATGGCAATTCAGAAACAGTTTTATTCTCCCTTTACCTAGAATTAATTTTTTCAAGCTCTTTTTTTGTATTTTGTTTTATAGAAAAACCTGAAACTTTTGTGGCAAAAAAGATAACATTATTTTACAAGTGCCCCTGGCTTAATATGATATTTTATAAAATCACTGCAACATTCAGTACTGAGGTAAGAAGCTGTTTTTTTCCTCTCTATTTTAAAATGCAAGTTTGCTCATCCTTACATCTGATGAGCCTGGAGAACTGTAGTTATCTCCCCTGTGAATTCTAGAGCTCTCCTCTCCTTAAAAATAATGTCTTCTGAAAGAACAAAATTTGAGTGCTTAATATGTGGAGTTTACAAACCTGACACAGTGTCATTTTTGGTGTCTCATAGGCATTACACTAGTCAATTCTCTGCTGATATTTTGTAACCTCTTCTAAACCAAGATCCCTTGGATCTTACCATGTACCCCATAGGCCCTGTGCAACATGAGTGTTTCAAGCATTTAAATGAGGATGATAGATAACTCTTTTTCCAAGAAAAATCACAAAAAAATAGCCATTTCAATCTGTCATATTTTTGCACAAGATGCACACACATATTTAAAAATAGGTTCTTTGTTGTGTTGACAAATTGCCTTTCTATCTTGTATGACTGCAGCAAAAATATATAAAATAACAAAAGGCTGATTCAGCAAACTCTGTCAAATGAGAAATGAATGCACTTGGGGGAGGAATGGGAAGGGAAGTTGGTCAAATCTGTGAGTTGGATACTCAGGTCATTTGTTCAAAGCATAAATTTATAGAGATAAGACAATTTTTACCCTATAAAAGTTACCTGAATTTTATACTTAACTCAGTTACCAGGTGGTAGCATTTATATCAAGTGCTTCATATGTGCTAGGTACAGTGCTAAGCTATAGGGATACAAAGAAAGACAAAAGTCCTTGCTTTCAAGCAACTCAGACAAGTTCATCAAGGAGACAAACATGAAAGTACCTTGGCAGATGGAAGGTAATCTCAAAGGGGAAGGCATTAGCATCCAGGGAAGAGAGAAATTCACAATTACTTAACAACACAAATTCTAGGGATGGACATGATTTTGCTGAAATGTTTTTAAGCCAGTTCTAAATGGTGTTATCTATAGATTTACTAATAAATATTATCTTCCACATAAATTATTTGCTCTTTTTATGTCCAAACACACCTGAAACACCCTCTATATAATGTTTCTAAAGAATTAAGAACTAAAAAAAATAATATATTGTGATAGATGGAGTCATAAAGAACTGACTTCAGAATTAGGAAGACTTGGTTTCAATACTTGCCTCTTACACATACTTACTCTGTTACTCTCTTTAAGCCATTTAAGTTCTCAATGCCCCCAGTGACTGACTAAATCTGTGTGTGTATGTGCACGCACATGGGTATGTGTGTGTATGTTTGTGTGGGTGGATGGTTGAGTGGGTGCATGTACATGTGTGTTTGTATGTATATGTATGTAGCATGGAAGAGGCAGTGTAGTATTTGAGAGGAAAGCTGAATCTTGGTCTTATTAACTCTACGTCCTACAACTATTCTTAAATGTTTTAGCTGTGGACACTACTGTAAACTCCCCCCTCCAAAAAATTCTCTGATTCTATCACTTTTGGATGGGCCACAATCATCATCAGGCTGATGAGTACTCCAAGATTCTAAGGGATTTATGTTCTTTTTGCTATTCCATTCAAAGGTACAGGTTGCAACCTATCCCTGCCTACCTATCTTGTGCAATGTTTGTCTTTTCATCTGTGAGCTAGAGAGGGGTCCCACCCTCCTTACCACCATCCACAATAAACACTGACTCATTGCCCCCAATAGGCAGATGGACAGATTAACCCTTGGAGTGGCAGCACCCCCAGACATTCATTCCTTCTTCTAGTCTAGCTCTCACAGCCATCATCCGGAGAAACAACTTCTGTAAGGATGAGGCCAGCCAACTCCAGCAATTGTCAGTCAATTACCACAAACAAGGCAGGCAAGCCAGCCTTGCTGAAGCAGCAAGGCAACCTGAGGGAGGAAAAGAAGGCAGTATGTGCCAGACAAGTCAAATCACCATCACTGCCTTGACCACCATTTCCCCTCAGACCTTAATGGAGACAATCCCACACTTTGAAACCAAAAGCCTTGGATACAACAATGCTTCCATCCCAGTGCCCTCAGACATCATTCTTGGAAACAATGTTCCTGGAGATACAGACCCTCATCACCTCTGTAGATGCTATAGCAGAGCTACTGAAGAACCTGAAGAAAAAAAAAGTTCTTGCCATCAAAGACATTTGCCAAATGGTTCAATATCAGAAAATGTTATGATTTTATTAGTGGAAATAGCATTAAAGAAAAGGAAATGGCATCTGCTTTGCCACTGCAGTCTAAGGACTATGGGACTCTTCCATCTAATTTGCAGCATAAAACTTCTATATGTGTCTTCCCCCATTAGAATGTGGACTCCTTGGAAGTAGGTACTGTCTTACCTTTCTGTTTGTTTTCCCAGCACTTAGTACAGTGCTTTGCACAGAAGTATGAGTAAATTTTTCATTTATTAATTTCTTTTCTCCTTAAATTTACCACAAGGAATCCACCCAATATCCTGGGGTCATCCTCACATTTTTTTTGACATCATAGAGATTCAATGGAGCATGTGGGTTGCCCTCAGTTTATTCCTTGTTCTCACCACGTGACCAGTCAATCTTCTTTTTCAGACATACATTTCTTTGATTCCATCCCTTACAATGCTTCTCCTTTAGGATTCCTGGTTTACAATGTATTGCAGGTGACTTATGTCCACTATGTGTTTCTCCAATACATCTTTACATGATTTTTCACCTTCAGTTTTTTGATGACTGTTGTTCATTTTTAAAGTGGTTCTTTAAAATTAGCCTGCTGAAAGTCATAGGTTATATGTAGCTATAATAACATATAACACTTAAAAGTATTTTATAATTGGCAAGACTGATTCCTGACAACAACCCTTTAAAATTCATAGTGCAAGCATTATTACCTCCATTTTATAGATGAAGAAATTTATATTAATAGATTAAGTGACTTGCTTGCAGAGCAATGAAGGTTCACATAAATAATAACAATCATTTCTTACTGCATTTCTTTTAGTCATGAAATAACTTATTCCCCCTGTACATAGCAAGATCTGGGTATACATGACAAATATATGTGCTATTTAATTTACTCATTTTAAATACTATTCTAAATAGGTAAACTAAATAGACTGTCAAATACAGATACCTCTATAGGTAGGCATAACATTTTAATGCAGTAAGTGAATATAACCATATAAATCCTATTTTTATTTATACAATGGATTCTTTGATACACTAAGTAGCCATCCAGCCAGTAGAGGGAGCCCCAATCTTATTCCCAAGACTAGCACCTCCTAAATACAAGTACTCAATCACAAATACCAAAATTGTACTCTCTTAGACTAACCTCCAAATATATGGAAGCAAATATTTGAAAGTTAAAAATAAAATGAAACATTTAGAATTATACAATATTAAAAACTTATTCTGAAGGTAATATATATTTTTAATTACTTAAAATTAGCATTTTCATTTCATCTCCATCAGGATTAACTAATACTTATAATAGTTACTTTGAAGCTATACCAAATCCTCCAATCTTTCTGTAACAGTGGAAACAGGAGAAAAAGATATTGGCTGGGATTAGACATGCACAGATGGTATTACTATACTCAGTGACTTCATACATACATAACACCTGCTGCTAATTTTCACTCTATCTTACTCTCCAAAATCTTTTCCTCTATTGATTCTTTGGAAGAAGAAAGAGCTGATAAAGCTTGTATTTTGGAGGCAATAAAATATAAATATATTTTAGGCTGTATATGCAGTGAGTAATTCACCAGCAGAATGCTTTATTTTCATATATCTATCACATTTCTAAAATTTATATGTATACGTATATTTATTGCAATACTTTAATGACCAATAATTTCATTGTGGATCCTTCCTCCACTGATTTAGATTACTACTCCTCTGTGATAGAGTAAAAGCTTTTTGAGAGGTCCCATGACCAAATTTTAATTTATCATCTTGGGGTCACCAGTTAAGAGTATATGTGTGGGATATTAGCATATGTTAAATATGTAATGAGATGGGACTAGTCTTGTGATTTCACTGGTAAGTATAGTCCTACTACCAATACAGTTCATCTCTAAGCCTATAAATTTACAGAGTTATTACCTGGAGGCACTGAGAGGCTAAATGACTAGTGTAGGATGACATAGCCAGTATTCATTAGAAATGGAACTTTGAATCTAACTCTGGTGAACTAGTTCTCATCTGCTACACAGTACCATTTTGTCTCTTTAGAAACATTATATATACAAAATACATTAATGCATAACTTTCATATATGTGTATATATATACATAAATAGCATGCATATTCACATATACACATATGCATTAAATCTGGAGAAGGAAAGAATTGATGAAGTTATCATATGTTATAGATGTACTAAAATATGAATTATGTAATATGCGAGCCTACATTAACTTCTCAACCAAATTTATATATGTATATAATTTCTATATGTATCTATTCATATATATGGATGTATACATACATGCATAGGAAGAGGATACATGTAATTCCTAAAATCTTCATCATTATTAGGATAGTTAGGAACAGTGAATATTAAGAGTTAATTATCTTGGAATGATCTCAAAAAATAAAGAGGTAAGAGAGAGGGAAACACTGGGAGAGAAGGGAAGGGAGAAGTAAAATTAGGAAAATTGTTTCACATAAAAGAGGCACAAAAGGAAGAGCTTTTATAGTGGAGGGAGAAACGGGGGTGGGTGAGAGTAGCAGGCATTGCTTGAATCTCACTCTCAATTGAATTAATTCAAAGAAGGAAGTATATATACACATACATACACTCACACACACACTCATTTAAGTATAAAAATCTCTCTTACCCAAAAGTTAAATAGAAGGGGAAGGAAATAAGATAAAAGGGGAGGGAGAAAATGATTTTTTAAAACGTAGACTAAGTGATGCAGTGTCAGAAGCAAAACATATTTTTGAGGAGGGACAGGATAAAGAGAGAAAGGATAAACAGAAGAAAATGGGACAGAGGGAAATACAATTAGTCATTATAATTATGAATGTGAACGAGATGAGCTCACCCACAAAATGGAAGCAGATAGCAGAATGGATTAGAAACTAGAATCCAACAATATATCGTTTACAAGAGACACATTTGAAAGAGAAACACACACCCATTTAAAATAACGGGCTGGAGTAGAATCTATTATGCTTCAACTGGGGTAAAAAAATCAGGGATAACAATCATGATCTTAGACAAAGCAAAAGCAAAAATAGACTTAATTAAAAGAGAAAACCAGGGAAACTACATTTTGCTAAAAGATACTATGAAATAATGAAGTAATATCAGTGTTTTACAAGTTTCTTTGATAAAGGCCTCATTTATCAAATATATAGGAAACTGAGTCAAATTTATGAAGAGTCATTCCCCAATTAATAAATGGTCAAATGATATGAACAGGCAGTTTTCAGAAGAAGAAGAAATCAAAACTATCTTTAGTTATATGAAAAAAAAACCCTCTAAATCATTACTGACTACAGGCCCAGTATTTTATCCACTGAGCCACTTTAGCACCTACCTCCAATGAGTTTTGAGAGGATCAAATGAAATAGTATTTGTAAAGTGCCTGGCTCATAGACAGAACTAAGGAAATGCCTATTTCCTTTCTTCCTTCCTCCTAGTCTAAGTCATCGGCAAACTTAATTAAGCAAAATATGTTTATGACTTCAAGTAGTTGATAAAAATGTTAAATGGTGCTAAATGAAGTATTGATCCCTACCTATGTTTTGAGGATTGTAATACATTATTCCCTTTGCTACATTCTATAGTCCAAACAAAATAGCTGTTCCTTACAAGTTGAAGCTCCCTTGCCCGTGTCTTTGTACTGGCTTCCTCGAATAAATTCCTTATGTACCTTGGGCCTAGAATCTCCAGTTTCCTTCAAAGCAGAGCTAATTTTATTTATGAATTCACTGGTTTTTTTAATACTCAATTTTATTAATCTCACCTTTAATTTTTAGGATTTCCAATTTAATGTTTAATTAGGGCTTTTTAGTTCTTTTTCTAGTTTTTTTTAATTACATGCCCAATTCATTGGTCTGCTCTTTCTCTATTTTATTGATGTAAGCATTTAGAGATATAAATTTTCCTCTGATTACTACTTTTGCTGAATCCCATAGGCTTTGATATGTTGTCTAATTATTGTCATTTTCTTTAATGAAATTGTTGTTTCTATGATTTATTCTTTAAGATTAGTTGTTTAATCTCCAATTAGTTTTTAATATGTTTTTGTAGCTCCTTTTTAAATATAATTTTTATTGCATTGTGATCTGAAAATTGGAATCTCCTGAGATCATTCTTGATATCCCAGCTCCAGAAAACAGCTTGAATTTATTTTGTGTATTTGCTCCTGTCTCTCCAGATAGATTGTAAACTCCCTAAAGGCAAGGACTTTCATTTTCTTTTCCCCTTTGGGTCCCTGACATCCTGATGAGTGCCTGGCAAATAGCAGGCCCTTAGCAAGTACTTGTTGAATGATTAATGTCAATCCATTAACAGTTACTCTTTATGTCCAGTCATTTAACCAGTTTTGAATACATCTAGTCATCCAATGAACTGCATTCGACTTCTCCATCTTGTTCCCAAGGATAATAAGGATTTCATATTTTGTCAAGTTCACAATGATTTTTGCTATCAGTATACTTTCCCCAATATAGTGGTTTTCAAATCATTACTGAGACATGGATAAGTGGTTTTAGAAAGACAATGATGCAAAATACAAGTGATTATTCATTTTTTTACCAATTATTTATGTCTATGATACATATATTATTTTTATATTTCTCTCACTGAGCTTATGGAGGCTGTAATGAAGAAGGGATAGAAAACTGATCTTGAATGGATAGAAAACTGATCTTGAAGCCAAGAAGAGCTGAGTTCAAGTCCTTCTTCTGAAACCTAGTGGCTATAGAAGCTTCGGCCCAGCCGCAACCTCTCCGTGTTCTAGGCAGTTCTCTCAAATTACAAATTATAGAGAAGATACCAACTTGCACTGGTAGAGTAAGTACCCTATGGTAATGAAATCACAGGTTAAGCTATATCCTTTATCCTATTGGCTGATACATTTTAAATGCTAAAGCTATGAAATGTGAATTGTTACTCTATTGTTAATCTACTGTTGATCTATTATTCTAAATAATAATAATAAAAATCACGATAAAAAGAAACAAGAACTTTGTATGCCATGTAACCAGAAAGTGCTCAACATATATTTTTGAATGACTGAATGTTTTTGAATGAATATGTTAAAAAGAGTCTTCTAAATGAAGTGCTCATTAAATAAATCTTTATGCTTATCATAAGCAAGCTATGACAAGTCTGATACCATTAAAACATATTCTAACTTTTTTTGTTTGTTTTACTGAAACCCATGGGAATTGCCTTTTTTCAATAATTGGAAAAACTCAAACTAATTTTAGGCCTGATATTGTTAACAGAGAACAAGGCTTGCCCTAGGCAGAATTATGAAATAAAGATTTATATTAGACTCAGGTTCCCACCTTCTCTTCTCATTGTTCACTCGGGTTCCCAGGCTCCTATTCAAAATTAAATTTTACTAGGCCTTCAGGGTGCATATGATCTCTTTAGAGCCTTTCCAGACCACTAATTTGCTAATCCCTGATCAACCTACTCACTATAAAGTGTTAATGGTTTAATCTATTATTCTCTGCCTCAGAGATATTTGCATTTTAAAAGTGGACACCTGGAGTATATAACACATGGGAATGAATCTCTAAAGGTAGATATAATAGGACTTAGTGGAAACCCAGAAAGGAATATATTTTGGAGGAGGGAAACTTTTAAGTACTGAGTTTCAGATCTTACTATCTACAATGTCCAGCTGAGAGATTTCAAGTCCTCAACTCAGTAGGGAGCCTCTTAATTGTCATTACCACCCAGTTCCTCCCTGGGGTCTACTTTTCTCCTTCAATGAGTGTCAGGGGAGTAGGAAGAGAAAACAGAGAATTTCAAGTCATATTCACCCTTTGTGGGTAGAATGACTTGAGATATTCCCTTTAGCTATTTAATGGTGTACTGGTAAATGTTTAATATTGGCTTGGGGTTGGAGGAGTATGTACAACACACTTAAATTTCATCTGCATCATTAATATTTTCTCCATTACTTTTTAAAGTCCAGAAGACAATCAATAAAACAAAAAAATCAACCCTGATTTGTAGGGTATATGCACACACTGAAAATTTAATGATCTGGACTGGTTGGAGGTGGTTCCATCATTCCTCTCTTTTCTTCACTTTTTAGGTGCCCCATCCAAAAATTCTTTGTATTTAACATATAGATATATGTATGTGTAAGTGTTCATATACAGTTATACATAAAAATCATTTTGTATTTATCTTGTATATGTTTTGTTACATGTGTACATGTTGTCATTCTTTCTCTCCCCCCCCATCCAGTAGAATATAATCTCTTGAAGGGTAACAGTTGTTTTTACTTTTTTCCTCTGTGTGCCCCAGAAGCAAGCACAGTTCCTAGAACATAGAAGGTACTTAATGAATCCTTTTTTAATGAAGAAATGAAGCTGCTCTAAAGTACTCCCATTTTAACCTGGGCAACATCTCTCTCTCTCTCTCTCTCTCTGTGTGTGTGTGTCTCTCTCAGTGTGTGTGTGTGTATGTAGACAACTAGAGTGGACAACTATGCCAAATACAAACTGTTTTATTTTATATTTTTATTTCTGACTGACCAGAATTGGGAGGGAAAGGGTACATACAGCCTTGTACAGAGTGCTCAATTTATGACCATTTCTGCATCTTCTGGCTTCACCTAAAAATGGTGCCAAAGATATCAGCCTGCCCCATGGATGAATGGGGAAGATCACAAATATTTTGTATAAGGAAATCCTTGAGTGCTTTTCAATTTAGTGGTTGTAATTTGGAATGTAAATCTTCTCAGTTTTTTTTTTTGTTTTTTTTTTTTCCACGGCATGTTCTTAATTAAATTGGATGATAGTACCGTCGGTGTACTGTAACCTATAGCAAAGTCAGAAGAAACAGTGGGCTTGGTAATTGATTATACCCACAGAGATATGAAAGTATCTGAAAAACAATTCATTCAGAGTTGTTTTGAAAATAAACTCCTTTGCCAGTAGATTTTTTGGTAGATTGGTAGATTGATTGAAACTTGCAGTTCTAGACTAGTATTCAATGGTTGATAAATATAAATAAGATTGAATTGTTTTCTTTTTTAACGCATACATTAGAAAAATGTGGATTATTGAGGGCAGCTAGGTGGCACAGTGGATAGAGCACTGGCCCTGAAGTCAGGAGGACCTGAGTTCAAATGTGGCCTCAGACCAAACACTTGACACTAGCTGTGTGACCCTGGGCAAGTCACTTAACCCCCATTGCTTTAAAAAAATGTGGATTATTGAATTTAAAAAGGTTACTTTGTATCTCTTTTATGGAAAAGGGCAAAATTTGTGAGTCTAAGAAACAAGGATCTGAGGTCCTCTCCAACTCTAAAACTATGGTTTTGTAGGACTTTATAGGAATAGTGAAATCAAGTAAAGTAGGCAACGGGGGAAAAACTTTGAAGCAAATTTCTCTGATAAGGTTCCCATTTTCAGGTTGTGAAGTAGGTAGGTAGATAGATGATAGATGGATCCACATACATATGACATATATATGTATTATATATATACATATCCATACACATACAAATACAATTCAAATTTATAAGAATAAGAGCCACTTCCCAATTTATCACTAGTCAAAGGATATGAAAAGACAATTTTCTAAGGAAAAAAATTCAAGCTATCAATAGTCATTTTGAAAAAAAAAAGCTACAAATCATTGTTGTTTGTCCTTCATGCTTAAAGAGGGCCAAAATGACATCATGTTGGCAGGGTCAATGTACAGTGTGTCCAACTGCAACTGATCAGATTAATACAAGCTCAGAACACTCTACCACAGGTCAGGCACAAATAATCCATATGACCATTTGGGATGGAGAAGTCTCTAAATTTGCACATCTCACACTTCTCTGAATCATTAATATTTAGAGAAATGAAAATTTAAGCAATTCTCAGGTTATACCAAACCCATCAGAATGTCAAAGTTGATAAAAATGAAAATTATTGGAGGGGCTGTAGGAAAACATTAATGCATTGTTGGTGGAGCTGTGAATTGGTTGAGACATTATGGAAAGCAAATTGGAAATATGTAAAAAAAAGTTACTAATTTGTGTATACTTTTTAACCAAGTGATACCAGTATCAGACCTAATTATAAGTTTCATATAAGAGTCAACTAGGTATCAGAGGGGATAGGATGCTAGACTTGGGAGTTAGGAAGATCTGAGTTCAGATCAGGCCTGAGACACTAACTAGCTGTGTGACCTTGGGCAAGTCACTTTACCTGTCTACCTCAATTTCCTCATCTGTAAAATGGAGATAATAATAGCATCTCTCTCCTGGAGTTGTTGTGAGGATCAAATGAGATATTTGTAAATATCTTAGCACAAAGGTGTGTGGGGGGGAACTGAGAGAAGACAGGGCAGACCAGGGGAGGCAGTAGACAGAAGCAAAACACTGTCGAGGAGAGAAAGGATGAAAGGAGAGAGGACAAAGAGGAGGAAAACTAGGAAGGAGGGAAATACACAGTAATCATAATTGTGAATGAGAATGGTATGAATTCTCCCATAAAATGGAGGCAGATAGCAGAGTGGATAAAAAACCAGAATCCTACAATATGTTGTTTACAAGAAACATACTTGAAGCAGAGAGACACACATACAGTGTGAGTAAAGGTAAGGGGCTGTAGCAAAATCTATTATGCTTTACCTGAAGTAAGTAGAGCAGGGTAGCAATCCTGACCTCAGACAAAGCAAAAGCAATAATAGACTAAATTAAAGGAGATAAGGAAGGAAACTACATATTGCTAAAAGGTACTATAGGCAATGAAGTAATATCAATGCTAAATATATGTACCAAATGGTATAGCATCCAAATTCTTAAACGAAAAGTTAAGTAAGTTACAGTCACAACCAAACAAGAGACAGAGGGCATCACGAAATGTAAAACGGATAATTTTGATAAGCTTTTGCACAAACAAAACCAATGCAACCAAGATTAGAAGGAAAGCACGAAACTAGGAAACGATCTTTACAGCAAGTGTCTCTGATAAAGGCCTTATTTCTCAACTATATAGAGAGCTGTGTCAAATTTTTAAGAATACAATCCATTACCAATTGATAAGTGGTCTAAGGATACAAACAGGCAGTTTTCAGATGAAGAAATCAAAGCTATCTATAAGCATGTGAAGTGCTCTAAATCACTTTTGCTTAGAGAAAGTCAAATTAAACAATTCTGAGGTACCACCTTATACCTGTCAGATTGGCTAATATTACAAAAAGGAAAAATGATATAGAGAAGAGGATGTGGGAAAATTGGGACATTAATACACTGCTGGTGGTGTTGTAAACTGATACAACCATATTGGAGAGCAATTTGGAGCTATGTCCAAAGGGCAACCAAAGTGTGCATAATACCCTTTGATCCATCAATACCACTGCTATGTCTATACCCCAAAGAGATCATAAAAAAGGGAAAATGACCTACATATGTAAAAATATTTACAGCAGCTGTTTTTGTGGTGGCAAAATATTGGAAATTGAGCAGATGCATATTAATTGGACAATGGCTGAACAAGCTATGGTATATGAATGCAATGGAATATCATTGTGCAATAAAAAATGATGAACAGGCAGATTTCAGAAAAAAAGTGGGAAAAACTTGCAGAAACAGATGCAAAGTGAAATGAGCAGAACTAGGAAAATATTGTACACAGTATCAGCAACATTATGTGATGACCAGCTATGAATGACTCACCTCTTCTCAGCAACAAAATGATCCAAAATAAGTATAAAGGACTCACTAAGGAAAATGCTTTTTACATCCAGATTAAGAATTGATGGACTCTGAACACAGTTTGAAGTATACTTTTTCACTTTATTCTTTTTCATGTTTTTTTCTCCTTTTGATCTGTTTTTTCTTTCATAGTTGTGATTAATATGGAAATAATTTTTACATGATAGCACATGAATAACCTATATCAAGTTGCCTACCATTTTAGGAAAAGGGTAGGGAAGGGAGAGAGAGAAAAAAAATTGAAACTTTACAAACTCAATTTGACTTTCTCTAAATGTGGAACTATTTGTAAAAATGAATGCTAAAAATTGTTTTGACATGTAATTAGTAAAAAATAAAATACTTCTAAAAAAGATCTTAACACAATGCCTGACCATAATAGGCACTTAATAAATGCTTATTAAAAAAAAAAACAATTTTCCCATGTGTAAAATAAGGATAGGCTCAATCACCTCTAAATTCTTTACTAGATCTAAATCTATGATTATATGATTTTGTTCATATAGGCACATGATAAGGCTATGCACACTTCAAAATATTTAAGGTCAGTGATATAAGATATTAATTTTTAACTTCCTATTTTGGAGGCAGTATATTAGATAGAATGGCTAGAACTCTGTCCTGAAAATAAGCTGAAGCTTCTAGTTTCATCTTCGCCTCTAAGTGGTTGTGTGAATTAGCTTCAGTCTTTTATGGCTTAGATCACCTTATCCCTCAAAATAATAGAGTTGAATTATAGGACCCTTGAGATAATTTCTAACTCAAAGATTTTAAATATATTAATAAATTAAAAGATATTGCAGTTAATATACCATTTTATTAGTAATCAGCTATACTAATCAGCTTTTAGTAATATGTTTATATATTTTATTTTATGTTATCCTCTCAGCATTCCTGCTGTCAGGAAGATGTCAAATCTTGTTATAGTCCTATAGAAGATGTAAAGGTACAGACAAGGAGTGTAATAGATAATTTAGGTTTTTCATTTCCTATCTGTTTGTTCTTACATTCTGTTATACATTTCTTATGCTTTTTCTCCATGTGATTCAAAGTAATTCCTATTTGATTGAGAATTAGTTGAAAGCAAACATTTATATCTTTCCATTGCCTTAAGGCAAAGGATCATAGGGTGATTTTACAGGATGCAAGCTAAAGATTCATTGTATCCAAATATATATAATGTGTGTGTATGTGAGTGTATATATGCATGTGTGTGTATATATATATATACATACATATATACACACACACATATATATTGCTTATTGGTGAGGCAATTGGGGTTAAGTGACTTGCCCAGGGTCACACATCTACTAAGTGTTAAGTGTCCAAGGCTGGATTTGAACTCAGGTCCTCCTGACTCCAAGGCCAGAGCTCTATTTACTGTGCCACCTAGCTGCCCCCAAATATATTTTCAAAATTATGACATTGTACTTTGGAGAACTTGGATAAACAACAGACAAATTAAACAGTAATTGAGATCTCCAGTTCTCTTCAATGAAATTCCCATCCCAAACATGCGTTTGTTAACCTGAAAAAAATGGATGAAAATATTTTTGAAAAAAAAATTGAATATAAACCTAGCAACTTTCAACTGTGGAATGATGCAGAAAGGGGAAAAAAACTTGCGGCACTGGGAAGGTTTCTGTTTAAATTTTAAATTTAAATGAATTTGCAGGCATACCTGATGTTCTTAGAACTGTGCAAATGAGAAATATCCAGAGTTATGCTATCAGAACCTGACATGGGGAATCAACAACAACAGACGCAAACAATAATCTTGCATGATAACCAATACATGATTTTAAAAGCTATTTATTTTCATAATTGCATTAAGCGGATGGATAGCCCAATTGTTTCTCTAACTTGTATATGATACATTAAATAAAGTTTCCTTTATTTTTCCACAGCCAACAATTTTGTATTGGAATGTTACTTTTGATGTCTGTTGCTCATGAACAAAACACTTTGCTCAATAAGAGATGAAGCCAAGAAGATACTCTTAAAGTCCTGCTGCAATCTGAAGAAAAAACAAAAACAAAAACCATGCACCAAAAAAACCCACTAAACAGTAAACACACAAAACTAAGAAGAAAACTCCTCCTTTTCTCCCTCAGGCCTTTTCCAGGCAGTCAACTCTCTCAGTTACAGAGATATTCACAGTTCTTCTCCATATATAAAATACCAATCTCCCTCATTTTTTTTAAACCAAAATAAAAATTTCCTTTCAAAAGAGTTGTCAAATTATTTCAGCAGAATTCTCCACTTGACACCAATGATATTACATTTCCGTTTACAAACTAAAATGTTTTTCTAAATGGCAAATGGAAGGGAGAAAGCAGTATGAAGGATATAAGTAGTTTCTAGATAATATTTTCCAGTAAAAAAGTTTAATAATGGTTAATCTACAGTTGACATTAGAAAGGAGGATGATTCTGTCAACATTAGAATATTACCTGAAAGCATAAACTGTAGGAACTCCAGAACTCAGAATTTTAAGAGTTGAAAGGAACCTTGGAGGCTCAGAACTTCAACCCATTGATGAAAAAGAACTTCCATTAGAGCAGGTGGAAACCATTACCTCTTGAGGCAACCTATTTCATGTTTGGACAACTTTAATGGTTAGTTTTCATATCCTTACATCAAGCCAAACTTTGCCTTTTTGTGTGTGTGCAAATTTTATTCCAATCCCGGAGACAATCAGAATAAGTCTAAATCCTCGTCCATATGTCAGTGCTTCAGATACCAGAAGTCAGCTCCTATGTTACTCAGGCTTCTTTTCTCCAGTCAAAACATCCCTAATTTCTTATATTAAATCTTGTGGATGTGAACACAGTGCCCTTTACCCTCCTTGTTTTCTTCCTCTTTTTGCTCTTCCACTTATCAATGACCTTTCTAAATAGTTGTGCCCAGAAATAAACCAAATATTCTCCACATGATCTGATTGGGTCAGAGTACAGTAGGACTTTTATTTCCTTATTGCATTTATGCCAAGGTATGTTGCAGATAAGTGCTTAATACAAGCTTGTGGACTGACTGATTGACTAGATATAGACTCACAGGCAATGATTTTCTAGTAAATGTTTAACAAATACCTTTCTGGAAAAAAAAGATGTATTCATGATATATATTTAAGTTTAATATATATTATTAAATTTTTTTCCATCAGATTCTTAAATCTAGATAATCAACAAAATGATAAATCAAGCCGTAATTTGTACCATTTGTCAATTTCTGAGATGCAAATGCTACTACTGAAAATTTAATAATAGTGTCTCATGAGCTGGCATCAGCTGGCACCATCGTACCCTTAATTACCTGGAACATGGAAAAGTTATTTTGGGGGTCGGTTAACTGAGCCAGGAGTTTCCCTGGTGCTACAAATAAATGAATGGATACAGACCTATTCTTATGCTTAAAAGAGAAACAATGTTTGTACAGACGTTCTATATACTTTTCTGAGGGTGTGTATGTGTATGTGTATGTGTGCATGTGTGTGATGGTAAGGTTAATCACACTTCTTACCGAGAAAAGATTTGCAGGAGGTAATCTTGCAGTTGAGAAGCAGCAATTCACATGGATTCATATGTGAGTAATTTTTCTGAGAATAGGTTGGACAACACGGCCTCTGAAGGACCTTTTAACTTTCAAATTCTGTAATGCTTGATATGAAGTTAAAGTCCTTTAGGGTTCTTCATTGCTAATATTAAAATAATGAGCTGGAGTTGAAGTGTTGATAACATTTTAGAATGAAGTCTTCTGTGGGAGAATATTAAATAGCATCTACTCCAGAGGTGTTTAACCTTTGTTATAGACCCTTTTGACAGTCTGGTGAGGGTTATGGATTCCTTATCAGAATAATATTTTAAATACATATAACAAAATATATAGGATTATAAAGGAAACCAACACATTGCAATAAAATTAGCAAAATATGTTTAAAAAAAACAAAGTTGATGTATCCCAGCTTAAGTACCCTTAATAGTTGAATAACAATTTTATAGATGAGGAAAGTGAGGCACAGTGAAAATAAGTAATGTATCTAAAATTACACAGGTAGCTGGTGACAAAACTTAGACTAGAAACCCAGATCTCTCTGTTCCCAATCTAAGGTTCATTATACTTCATTGTACTGTTGTGTTGTCTTTCTATAATAATTGGAGATGAAAAGGTATCTTTATTACTTTTTGGTTACCAATCTCCTTATTTCAAACATTCTGTTAATTACTTTCCAAATTAAACATAAACTTGAAATACATATTTTATTCATATAAATATACCTGAACAAATTGAGCTATTTACATTTTTCACTAAAAAATACAAACATGCATATAATAATACAAAAAGTTCCATAAACATTTTAGTAACCTTATTTCCCTTAAAGATACACAGATATATTTATGATGAATCTGTGCAACTGTAAATTCTTGCCCATATGAAGTTTCTAACATATCTGTAGAGATAGTACCTGGCTCTATTCTCATTTACTTGTGTTTTGGATATCACTTCACTTCTAAAGAGGTCAATTTTCATTTTTCTAAAATGAGGAATTTGGAAGAGAGGATATCAAAGGTCTCTTTCAAGTCTAGCTTAACAAGACTATGGGGTTCTATGGCACTGAAAATTTATGACATGTATCCTGTGTGCTACACTTTGCAGAGAAGAAACACAAAATTTGGCTTGTCATAAGGTCAGAATGCACAACCTTGACTAATAATTTTCTGTGTTCCAGAGTAATAGTATAGACTCAATCTGTCTTCTGCCATTCTAGGCCTCAACAATGACCTAGGCCAATCTTCCTTCTGATTTGTCCACATAGATTTGTAAAATACATTTACTATACTCAATATGTGTGTTATACAAATGGATAAAAATATTAGGTTACATGTATTGATTATACTTAAAATAGGAATTACTCATGAGTCCCATAATGATTATAAAGTTTATATTATATAGAAATTCCCTCATAACAGTCCTGTGTGTTTCATAGCATAATTGTCATTAATCACATTTTTCAGATGAAGAAACCTTGCTATCTGGGCCCACTACAAATTTATATTATATAATCTCAACTGGGCTATCATTGCAGCAAGGCAATCCTTTTTCACCTACTTACTTGTCTCACAATCTCACTCACCACAGCAATTTTTCCAAGTATCTTTATCCCTCCTCAAACCTCTCATGCCTCTTCCTGCCTCTGCCTTCTCAGCTAAGAACCTTGCTTCATATTTCACTGAAAAAACATTTTTTATCCTTATATCCTTAGCACCTAACATAGTTCCTAGCATATAGTAGGGCTTTAAAAATTGTTTGCTGATTGACTTGAATTACTACACAATTATCAAGGGTAAGTTTAAAATCTAGTTCTAACATCTAAAAAATGACAAGATATAAGCATATATAAACACTGTAATTTATTAGAATTCAATTCTAAGTAACTTTCAAAGATTTTTTTCCAAAATTTATTCTGTAAGATAATTTAGCAAAGAGGGTATATATCCTGCTTAATGTGACAAAAAATACTTACGTGTGGAGGCATATCATTATTAGGTGTAATTTGCATGAAAGTCAGAAGCAAAAGCTGAAATGGCAAATTCCTTATCTTTCTACAGTAAGTAGCTGTCTCTTCCAGTTTCAAATAAAGAAGCAAGAACAAAGGTTTCACTGGTTTCAAAGAAGTTAATAAAGGTTTGAAATAATTCAAACATAAGGAAATGTATCCACGATTTATTCAGCATTCTATTTTCTTCCTAACTTCAAATGCGAAAAGTTTTTTCATTCCATCCCCCCCTTTCAATTTAGCAGGCTGTAATACATAGCAAATAAGAAACACACAAAGAAAAGAAGGCTGAGTAAAAAATATCAAACAAGTTATTGACAGAAAAAGAAGATTGGCTATTCACACGGTGATGAAAAATAGTGGGCAGCCCATGAGCTCTATTATTATACTTGTGATATCAGTAGTAAGAAAGGAAGGACTTCAGCAAATTGGGTGGACTCCTTATAAGGAATGTAACAGTAGAACATGGGCAAGAGTGGCACAGAATGGACAGAAACATATGGGTCATGATTTAGAGCTTTTGATAGAACATCCACATTCATGAGGTAATAGGTCCATTTGATTATAAGCATTCACTCATGATTCAAATTCAACTAGAAAAGAAAATTTAAACAAGTTTCATATTATTTCACTCAGCCCAAATAGTATTAAAATGGGGCTAATGATTGACACAATAAGTATATCTATACACATACAATATGATAGGTAGGGAGAGAGAGAGAGAGAGAGAGAGAGGGAGAGAGACAGAGAGGGAGAGAGAGAGACAGAGACAGACAGAAAGAGACTGAGGCATAAAGATAAAGGCAGGCAGGTGACAATGGAGGAGAGAGCAACTATTTTCTGAATGACAGAGTAGCAGATTCTTGTGAATTTGATGTAGAGATAAACGAAAAAAAAAGTTTGTCGACTTCAGATGACTTAAGATCTAGGACAAATAAAGAACATATACAGGGCCACTCAAGTAAGAAAATATATAAAAAAACAGAATGGTGCAAATTTAATCTCAATCTCTGTCACTCTCTTTCTTTCCTCCTTCCCTTATCTCTTTTCCTTCTCCTCTCTTCTCCCCTCCTCTCCTTTTCCCTCACTTCTCTTCTTCTCTCTCTCTCCTTCCCTCCCACTTCCCCTTTACTTTCTTTCCTCTATCCCTCCTTCCTTCTCCCCACACCCCGGCTTTACTCTTACCTATGTAAAGTGACTGGTCCATGGTCACAGAGTTCTACTGAGACTGAGGAATGCTATTATTCTTTAAATCTTCCCTGTTATCCATCCAGTCCACTAATAACTTATTCTTTGCTTGGATCTTGGGTTTTCTTCCTTCCTTTTTCTATAGTTATAATCTTTAGTATATTTCAGGCTGGACTCAAATTTTTTCACAGATTCCAAAATAAGTTCTTTATCTAATATTTTTAGTGAGTAATTGATTTACCTTCATGATCACTTTCCAATCACCCCTCACTCCCCAATAAACTCTTCTTATAAGAAAATAAATATAATCAAGGAAATCAAATCAACAATTGGGACAAATCTGAAAATGTAAACCTTATTTTGCGCCTGTATTTTACTACCACTTGATGAAAGCTGGAAGGCACATTTCACCATTTGTCTCCTGAAATCATGCTTGTCTACTACATTGGTGTCTTTCAGTGTTGTCTCTATTATTGTTTTCATTACATAAATTATTCTCCTGGTTTTGCTTACTTCACTTTATGAGTTCATCTAAATCTTCCTAACTTTCCCTACTTGATATTTCTCATTTTAATACCTAACAATATTCCACTAAGTTTATATATTACAGTTTGTTCAGTGGTTCCCAGTTGATAGACACACATTTTCATTTCTAGATATTTGCTTTATGAAATTTCCTATATGGAGACTGTCTTTCTGTATCTTACTTCCTTGGAGTATATCCCTAGTAGTAGTATCACTGAGTCAAATGAGAGGAAAGTTTACTGACTTTTGGGGGAATATTTGGAATTGTTTCCTAGAATGACTGTAACTGTTCAAAGCTTGAGCCATCATGAATCAGTGTTCCAATCTTCCCAGAGCTCATCCAATTGCTGATACGTTTTGTCTTTCATCATCTTTGCCAATCTAATGGATTTTTTCATTTATTCAGTTGGTCTAGTTATTATTGATATATAATTTTTATAAGGCTGCTGAGAGCTTGCATATCTTCTTTTGAAAACTGCTTGTTCATATTCTTTGCCTACTAACATATTGGGATATCAGATGCTTTTCTGTGCCTTTATAAAATCATTAATAAAAATATTGTTCATAGCAGGGCTAAGAGCAACACTGGAGACCTTTACCCAGAAGAAAATCAATTAATCAATACATAAGGATTATTCAACCAACTATAAATCTACCCCATCCTATTCTAAGCCTATCTACCATTTTATATCTTGTCAAAAAGGATAACATAAAACAAAATCATCAAGAATACCATGTTTATAGCATTTTTTAATATAGTGTCTGGCATTTATATATCCCATGTAGGTTTACAAATAACTTTAAATACGTTATCTCATTTGTTACACACAAGTCCAATAAGGCAGGTACGATAGGTACCGTAGTCCTCACCCATAAAATGAAGAACTTAAAACTCAGAAAAGTTAATTGAATTGACCTTGGTGACTCCCCCGAAAGATGCATAGGTGAAATCCGAGTTAAGACTCTCTAGACTCTAAATTCCATATTCCTTCTACAATAATACAATGCCAAACTCAAAGATGTATTTTTTTCTTAATTTTTATTGTTTCTAGAGTTTAATACGTACTATAAGAATACATTAGAGGCAGCATTATATAGGGTAAGTTTTGTTTGTTTGTTTTGGTTCTAGTATAAATATTGCTCCCAGAGGGAGTTTATCAGTTTATTGACGTGCCATTTTATCCCCTGCACCACCTAGCTGCCCCTAGAAATAATAATTTTAATGGCTGAATAGATCACAAGAGTGATCCTTACACCTCAAAGAAGAAAATGATTCTTCTCCTGATAAAATATTCACACATAGAATTAAGCATATTTAAAATTTTTAGTATGTATTAAAATAGGCATCTTCAGATATCTGCCTTGTTTTCTAATATGGAGCTCTGTCTACTTACTTCATACTAATAATCCATCTCATTTGATCATAGACATCTCACAATTGTATAGAATTTTATAACTGACAAATCATTTTTCACAGACATTGCTAATTTGATCCGTATAACAACTCCATGAGGTAGTCATTGCAGGTATTATAATTTCCATTTTAGAGATGAATAAAATGAGGTGTGAAGAGGTTAAGTGCTTTGCATAGAAAAAGATATACTAGAAGAGAGGTTCTTAACCTGTGCTCTCTATTTTTTTTAATATTTTGATAACTATTTCAGTATAATCACTTTCTTTTGTAGATCTATATATTTTACTTTTCTATTTAAGATATTATTCTAATAAGGAATCCATAAGCTTTATCAGACTACCAAAGGGTCCTTGACATGGGGAAGGAGAAAGGAAATAAAGCATGTTTTAAGCACTTATTTGTGTCAGGCACTGTAAGCACCATACAAATGTCTCATATGATCCTCACAACAACTCTGGGGTATAAGTACTAATATTCCATTTTACTGTTGAGGAAACTAAGGTAAGCAATGGGTAAGTGACATGCATAGGGTCACAGAGCAAGTAAATATCTGAGACCATATTTATATGCAGGACTTCCTCACTTCAGGTGCCATGTTCTATCCACTGTGCTACCTTGCTACCTGAGAAGGTATGAGAAGTCGCTTTTTTCTATTTCTTTTCAAAGATCAAGATCCAAGGTTATAAAACACTGCAATTTTTTTTTCTGTGTTGTAGTAGATTTGTAGTCCTTTTTTCTTTTTCCTCTTTCAAAATCCTCTTTGTTATGTCATATGACTCTCTGGGAGATGGGAAGGGGAAGGAAACAGGGAAATATAGATGATGGTAAAATTAACTATATTAATATACAATATTAATCAGCAAACTATCAACAAATATATTTAAATTAAAAAATACTAAGGGACCATTTTTGGCAAATGGTAAACAAAAAAAAATCTATACCAAAAATGTTTTCCATAATGTTGAAAGAAGCCTTGATTTCAAATTTAATTTATAGGATTGGGGATAGGCAATGGAAAGAGGCACAAAGGACTCAACAAGGGCTTCTGTACCTGTATAGACTTTAGAACACTAACCCAGCTGTCTCAGATCTCAAATACCATTAGAGACTTTGTTCCTTGGTATTACACTCTTTGAAAAATATTATTTCTTACTACTGATGTCCAGGAAGGGAAGATAAATTTGAGTCTGAATAATGATATTATTTCTATCTCTTCTAGCATTTGCATTTTATAATGCTTGCTTCCTAATAAAATGAAAAAAGCATGAAAAACCCTTTTAAGTATAACCTGGGTAGTAAAATAGGCTGAAGCCTGGCCATAAAGAGAGAAAAGGGTCAGTAGAGATGTTACAAACTAAAATGGTACTGAATGTTGGTTGCAACATACTTTTCATGAGGTTGCCAAACTGCTCTTGGATAGAAATAGAATTAACTTTCTGGGCATTAAAATCTCACTGACGAGCAATGCCTTTCCTTCCAGGGTAACATTTCCATAATTAGAATTCCATAAAATTTTACAGTGTGTATTCAACAGAAAAATGCATCTTCAGACATTTGAATTGCTCTCTTCACTAATTTTGGCTTCAACAACTTCCATTTCCAGTTATTTTTAGTATAAATTGATATTAGCTACTGACATATTTAGTAATCAAATAAGATACCTGTTTATCTTGAAATACTAAAGCACCATGGAAAATAATTACAGCACGGATGCATAAGCTCTGAATGCATTTGGAGTTACAGCTGTCTTAGAGGACACAGTCTTTTCTTTATATTCTGTCTTTCTTCCTTTGCCTCATTACTGTGTATATATTTACGAATATAAGTCAAAATGGACACTTACTATATCGAGGTTATAAAAATTTCAAGAACTGTCTACAAATGAATATCAAGTTTTTAGTATATGTAGGAACAGAAAATGTGGGTATCTATATCTATGCTGCTGGGATTTGAAAAGGTCTTTCTCACTAGAATCAATTAAAACTAGAAGGTTTTAATTGGAAACCACTATTTATTTTTATCTAGTGGGACTGTATTTCTAATGAGGTCCTTAGGAAGACAAGACAGATTCTATGTTGTGACAAAATGAGGTTATCCAAATCATCATAAAAAAGACAATAAATATTGTAAGAGAAGTTGAGATAAACACTGGTTCATTAATTCTCTTGTGTCTGCACAATAGGAAGCAAAGATATACAACCATAGATCTCCATCTCAACATGATTTTGAGGTTTCTTTCCTTGAATGTTATATTCATTTCATAAAAATTAGGATTTCTCAAAAATTAATCATATAACATAAAATCAAGTATATCATCAAATCAAATCAAACCCAGATAACCAGGCTGTCTGTGACAAGATGTTGTTGGATAAGTAAATACATCAACTATGCCATTTTTTAGGAAAGAGACACAAGAAGGCTTCTAGCCCCTTTCTTACTAGCAGGTTCGCTTTTGATCTGGTCAGAGAGGAAGACAGGAATGAAGTCATAATAAAGGGTTAAATAAGCTTATTTTTTCTAGTCATCTTCTCAAAGGGAGTTTGCTGTTAATGAGAACTCCAACTCCTACAGCATTCCCTAACAACCCGTCTTGCAGGGGCCTGCATGAAAAGGGGGACACTACCCCTCTCTCAACGGGGTCAATCAAGACAAATACAACTTGTGCACTCCCCTAAATCTTCTCAAGCCTCAATGGGGACCAATTGAGGCAAACACACAGATTAACCCCTCCCAAGCCTTGATGGAAGCCAATCAAGGCACACACAGCATTCAGCCTGCACATTCACCCCTAAGGGACTTCCCAGTCACTGACTAGTGCCAACTTGCTTTATAGGGTGACAAAGAAGGTATATTGCCAGCAACAGCCTCACAATTTTACATTACTTCACCCCTATATCTACCAAGACTGCACAGTAGAAACTGTTTTGAACCATGATCATGAGAATTCATATCTATCACCTGGGAAGTAAAAATTGTTATGACTATGGATCTTGAGAAGAAAACTATAAGAAAGAATAACAAAAAAGCCACTATACACACACTAAAATTCACCTTCCTTACAGATGTCATTATTTTTAGCTTGTCATCAAAACTAGCATTTCTAATATCAACAGGAAAATTTCTATTGACCTATACTGTATCATACCTTTTGAAGGATATCAATGAATCAGAACGATGTTTATTGAGAACTCTCCCGACAATGATGGAGACCAGAAATCCTATACAAGGAGTCATAATAATGATTTTTTAAAATTACATTTGCATAGGGCTTTAAAGATTTATGAAATGCTTAAGAGGGTAAATCAAAAGCAATTAATTCAAATGTTTTTATTCTCATTTTACAAAATAAGAATGATATTCAAAGATTTTAAGCAACTAGCTCAGTGTCATAGAATTTTTGTTGTTTATGTTTTCAATTGTTTCTGACTTCATGATCCCTTTTGGGATTTTCTTGGCAAAGATACTGGAGTGATTTAACCAATTTTTCTCCAGTTCATTTTACAGATGAGGAAACTGAGGCAAACAGGATTAAGTGACTTGCTCAGAGTCATACAGCTGAGTGTCCAAGGCTGGACCAGAATGCAGGTCTTCCTGACTCCAGGACAGGCACTCTATCCATTGTATCATCTAGTTGCCTTGTCACAGAATTAGTAAGCTTCAGATCCAGGACTTGAAGCAAGGTCTTTTCTGACTCAAACTAGAAGATTTCTTTGATTATCCACACCAGAGTACCATATTCACTGACCCAAGTGAAGTGTGAACCAGGCGTAGGTGGTGAATGTTTTTCTTCACAATAGCCAAGGTATGACATATGTGAATTGTTACCAGTAGTACTGATATAATTATTCCATTGCTTTTTCTGCTTTTTTCAATTTAAAAACATGACTACAATGTGATTATCTAGTAGAATTCATTTTATTTCATTGTCATCTCACTCCCTTTCCAAACTCCCTATTTTTGTTGAGTTCCAAAATCCTAGCAGTCTCCCAGGTTTGCAATCTCAATGCCTCACTCTCTCTTACTCCACATATTTAATCAGTTGTCAGATTTTACAGTTTCTACCTCCATAACATCTATCATATCCATCCCTTTCTCTCTACTCACATGACCACTACATTAGTTCAGGCCCTCATCACATCCTTCCTGGACAATTGAATAAACTCTTAATTGATCTTCCTGTCTCAAACCTCTCTCCACTTCAATTCATTCCCCACACAGCTGCCAAAGTGATATTCCTTAAGCACAAGTGTGACAAAATTACTCCCCTACTCAATTAGTTCTGGTGGCTCTCTATTGCCTCTGTGATTAAATTAAACTCTTCAGTTTAATTTAGAAAGCTCTTCCCAATCTGGCCCTAACTTACCTTTCCTGCCTCATCATATTTGACTTTCTTTCCCATACTCCACAGTCAAGCCAAATTAACCTTCTTGCTCTTAGCTCACATGCAACAATCTTACCTCCTCTCTCCATGCCCTTGCAGTGGTCATTTCCCACCCCTAAAACACATTCTCTCCCTCTATAAGAGCAGGTTAAGTAACTGGAGTCTTTACTAGTTCCCTTCTTTCCAAAATTACCTTATATTTCTTCGGTGTTTATTCTGTATATCCTTTTAAATTCATATGCAGTGTGCTCCCAATAAAACATAAGCTCCTTGAGGGCAAGGAATGTTTAATGTTATCTTTAATCCCATTGCCTAGGACATAGTAGGTGATTAATAAATGTTTATAAATTGATTAACTATGGTAGGGATATTCTGGTCCTTTTGAATTTTGTACTTTGTGTGTTCAAAGCTAATTGAAAAGGGCTACATGCCTGGATTCATTAGCATCCTACAAGAATCTACACAAATTTACTAGCCTACTCAGAGCAATATATTTTTCAACATAATGAAAACCAATATGTTTCTAATGCATCTCTTTCCCAGTGGTAGATTTTGACTATAATCTCATTGCAATAAAACATTCCATTATTGGTGAGTGACTCCATTCAGCATTCCTCTTCTCTCATGTAAAAATGGTCATTAGCCAAACTTTGTAAAGTTGCCCAAGAACAATGCCACTTAGAGTACGGTGTAATTTGCTGAACACTACAGAGTAGGAAAATGTAAGACTATTTTCAATAGAGGTGAAATAGGACAGATGTGATTATTTAGAAAATGTCTATTATTTTTATCAGCAGTGATAGCTGAACCTCACATTTAGTGTAAGTAATTCATGGTGTAAAGCAATTTATGTGCCTAAGTACCTAATATATGATGTGAAGTAGTGGCAATTGCACTTAAAAATGATGAAGTCTCAAAATGTAACTGGATGTAAGTGCATATAGAAACTGTGCTAAAGGAAATAATCTTAAAGGTACTTAGGGCCTGATTTTCACTAAATTTTAAACACTCCAAAATAATGAAGATCACAAACCCCTAGTCTTTAAAAATTTTTATAAGAAATCTATGAAAATTGTCTATACCTACTTTAAGGATGTAGATGATGATGCATGAAAAGGGAATAGGATGTCTTTGATGGTTACTTTCCATAGCAGATCACAAATTTATGATCATTGATCTGATGAAAGTATTACCTTCTAGTGTTTATCATTTTTAATCAAATTGACCCAGGCAAACAAATGCAATCTTGAAGGCTCTCCTCATACAAGATGTCTTTTATAGTATGAAATTACCCACGATAATGGCATATGTAAATAAGGAGGTAAGTGCTTAGTCTTATTAAATACTAACACCAATAATCAGGTGTAAATCAGGGAAATATGGTCATCTAGAATTTTCTCCTGTATCATGGAAGATGACCTTTGCAAAATGTAATTTGATGGTTCTATATTGATAGGAAGGTTCTCCAAATGATTTATTCACATTGTAAGCTTTATATTTGGACCCAGAAAAGTACAAAATCTACTAAGTAAAATCTACAGCATTACAAAAAGTAGATTGTTCCAACTGCCCAAACTACAGGAAATAAAAAAGCAAATGAAAAAATATAATATTGTCCAAATAATAAGATGCAATTAGACACACAGTTCATTATGTTGATCCACTGATATATTAAAATGTATGTGTATGTTTACGCACACTTAAATATTTATTATTCAAATAGATCTGTGATCTTATTAAGTTGGAAATGCTCTTCAATCATGCAGATAGCAACCAATCCATATTTAACCAGTTTTATAAGAATCTTGTTCATGTCCTCCTATAATTTCACTACAACAGATTCATTAAATGTGCTGGAGGCTTTCCTCACACATGTAATCCATGTATAATATATAATATGATATGATATGACAATACAATACAATATAAATGTGTGTTTATAAATATAACAGATAATATAAATGGACAATGACCTATGACATAGATTGAGTAACTGCTAGTATATAATAAAAGATGATGTTTAATCAGGATAATCTCAAATTTTACATTACTACAAAAGTGTATATCTATCTATTTATCTATCCATCTATCTGGATTTATATTATGTTGTATTAAATTATATCACATTAATCATATTATATATCTATATAGATTGGTAGAGATATGCCAATCAATATAACAATACAAATTTGTGTATATACATGTATATAACACACGTGCATATATGGATTGATGTATCTATCTATTTATGATATGTCTATGTGTATATACATGTATGTATGAATAATCATGTGTATATCTACACATGCTTTTAGTAGAACGAGAATCGGTTTGGGATCTGAAGTGAAACAACATGATGTAGAGAAAAGCTCACTATATTTTTAATCAGAAGCCCTAGGTTCAAAACTTTGCTTTGATAGTCACTACCTTGTGTGACTTTGGGCAAGTTATTTCACTTTTTTGGCTCCAGTTTCTTCATTCACAAAATGAGATGAAAGATGAAGATGATGTCTAAGGTCCTTGAGGCACAATCTGTTGAAACAACATTATCTTAAAATTTCTAGTTGGGCAAAACCTGCCTGAACATAACCTTTAAGAACTCAGAATCACCTCCTTGAGGATGATGGGGTAGGACTTTTCTGTAGAAAATATTTGAAAATCAACTCACATCCTTATAAATGTTCCAGTCAGTATCCCATCATGGCAACAAGGGGTAATTAGTTTCTGCATGAGACCTTGAATAAATTCCTCACAGAATACTATGGTATTAGAAGTAATTATGTGTGCTGGAAATCTAATGGCATAATTGTTACAAAGCATGGTATTGTATAACTGTGGGAAATTATGTCTAAGTTTCAGGCTACTGTAATTATTAAACAACGTTACACAATAAATTTGAGTTTCAGTTTAATAAAAACAAGGTCCTAAAGTAAGGGAAGAACTTTTTTAATGGGGAATCAGAAATTATGAAAATTTCTGAATTTCAGACAATGAATAATACACTTTTAAAAGTGCCCAGAAATTATCCACTGAGATCCCTTGGGGAAAAAAAAAACCACAATTATAATGTCTAAATTATTTTGCTAAGAATTGTGGGGAAAGAAAAAAAATCCTTAAGTTAAAATGTCTCATAGATTACATGAGAAAATAGGATAAGATCACATATTTTAAACTAAAAAGGTCCTAATCCAAGCCTCTCATCATACAGAGGAGGAATTGAGGCCTAGAAAGGTGAAATGACTTGCCAAGAATACTCAGGCAGTAAGTGGGCAACTCAGGATGTGAAACCAGTTTCTCTGATTCCAGATCAAATTGGGTCCTTTTCTTTTGCCTCTACCTGAGGGCACATACATGCTTAAATATTCATATAAGTATATGATATTTATACATATATGCATGTTATTTATATGTATATATGCATGGGTATACATATATTGTAGGCATATGTAAGATATATCTATATTAAATTTATATGCATATGAAAATATATGCATGTGAATGTGTGCATGGTATATGAATAGTATATATGTACACATATGTATATAAGTATGTGTTGTGTGCACACATATGTATGTATGAGCTCATCTATATGCATTGTGAACATATATATTTAATTATATGTATATGCCTATTCCTATCTATGTAGATGAATGTATATCTATATGTATATGCATATTTATACATGTATACATATACACACACATTATACACACACTTTTCATATATATATACACACACACACACACATATATATATATATTCTTCAAGAAAATTCTGAGAAAATACTTGTCTGGCACATAGTAGGCACTTAATAAATGCTAAATGATTAACTGAATGAATGGCCTTACACTTAACTGGACATTCTAAAATATCCTAAAAGTTCAAATATTAATTCATATTCTAGCTAACAGGTGACAATACAGTAATAGAAAAGGCATATTCACATAATTATAATTATCTCTTACAGAATTTCCTGGGGGTTCAATATCATTTAAATATTTCTTATTAATAGTGCCTTCAAGTGACTCCTTTCCTCATTCTGTCACAAAGAAAACAATATTACAGCAAAACCCTGTCATAATGTTGTTCCTAGGATCAAGATTAATATTACTCAGCTGCATCATGATGGAAATGACAATTGGATCTAGGGTCTTATCTGAGTCAAATCTCTATTCAGCAGTGCCAGCCTGACTAAATGAGAAGTGGTGATCAAGGACAAACGATTATTCTCTGGGGATGTTCTAGAGGGTAAAGATGCTTCAGGTGTGGCTCATAGCTTTGGCCATGAAAGGTCCTCAAGGAATCATCTATTCCAGGGGTGGGGAACCTGTGGCCTCTAAGCCACATGTGGTCCTCTAGGTCCTAAGTGTGGCCCAAATGACAAATCCCCTTGATAAAAGAATTTATTGTGTGAAGTTTGGATTCAATCAAAGGGCCACTCTTGTGGACCTAAAGGGTCACATGTGGCCTAGAGGCCAGAAGTTCCCCACTCCTGCTATAATCTGACCTTTCATCCTCTATTCATAGATCAGGGGACTTTAGAACTGCAAGGGACCTCAGAGGACATCTAGTTTAGCTCTCCCCTCCTCTTATTTTGTAGAAGAGAAAACAAAGCTTTATGGATTTTAAGTGACTGGCCCAAATGTTTTTCTCCATCTATTTATTAAGTCTAGAAATCAACAAAACAATAAATCAAGCCCTGATTTGTAGTATTTGCCAATTTCAGAGGTGAAAATATGACAGAAATAAATCTCTCACATTTTAACACAAATAACATTTTATGAAAAATAACTTCATTTTCCAAAACAACATAAATTTAATGATAATTATTTTACATATTTTTGCAAATCTTGATAATTTCTAGTTTAACAGAAGATGGCTAGAGTCTCATATATGTTTCTTCAGTAAATCTGTTGTGGTATATTGCATGGGTTGAAATACATGAGGAAAACCCAACTTCATACAGATATGTAGTTGGAAAATGGAGTATTTTAATAGGCAAATAACTGTATAGTATTATCTTTGAAAATAGTTGACCTCACAAACCCTTTGAATGGGGTAGGGATTGGGGGGTCCATGGACTACACTTTGAGAATCACTTCTGGGGGGAGAGCCAAAAAGGCAGAATAAAAGCAGTGACTTCCTTGAGCTCTCCCCCAAATGCCTTCAAATACCTGCACAAAATGACTCTAAAAAATTCTAAAGCAGCAGGACCCACAAAAAGACAGAGTAAAACAAATTTCCAGTGCCAGACAGCCTGGATAGTTGATTGGAGTGCCATTTGGAGTGGTGTACAAGCCTCGGCAAATCTGAAGCAGGCCTCAGAGATCTGAATCATGGACAGCTGTGGCAGATTCCAGACCTCTCAACCCATGAACACCAAAGACAACTTAGAAGATCAGTAGGAAAAGTCTGTGTGTGTGGTGAGAGAGAAGCTCAGTCCCAGCCCCATTCCCCGAGCAGAGTCCCTGGGTAGCGGCCACCTCCTGAATTTCCAGACCACAGATTGAGGGGGAATCCAGTGGCTGATCAGAGAGGAACTGCAGGGATCTCTCTGCTGGTGCAGGATTCTCTTGCTTTCCCGCTGCTTAGATCTGGGTCACAGTTCTGTGTGGTGGTCCTGGGACAAGGAAGAGCACTGGTATGGTGGAGCTTGTAATGGCTATGGAGAGGAAATCCTCCTCAGATTCCAAGGCAGAAAAGAGTACTTGTGATCACTCATAGATCAGAGCACAGGCTAGGAAAGGAGTAAACATCTTGCCCTTGATCATAGCACCTTGGAAGAACTGAAAATTTACAGGTCCCTAGAAGTATCTCTGAAAACAGCTACACAAAACCCCCGAAGCTTGGGACAGTACATTCTCCACACTAGAAGCAGACTCCTACCTTAACAAAGAGTTTATAACTCAAGTATTTGGCTAGGATCATGAGCAAGCAGCGCAAAAATAATCAGACCATAGAATCTTTCCTTGGTGACAAAAAAGATCAAAACATACAACCAGAAGAAGACAATAAAGTCAAAGGTCCTACGTCCAAAATCTCCAAGAAAAGTATAAATTGGTCCCAGGGCATGGAAGAGCTCAAAAAAGATTTTGAAACACAAGTAAGAGAAGTAGAGGAAAAACTGAGAGTGATGCAAGCAAATCATGAAAAACAAGTCAACAGCTTGCTAAAGGAGACCCAAAAAAATACTGAAGAAAATAACACCTTAAAAAATAGCCTAACCCAAATGGCAAAAGAGGTCCAAAAAGCCAATGAGGAAAAGAATGCCTTAAAAAGCAAAATTGGCCAAATGGAAAAGGAAGTCCAAAAGCTCACTGAAGAAAATACTTCTTTAAAAATTAGAATGGAGTAATTGGAAGCTAGTGACTTTATGAGAAATCAAGACACTATAAAACAAATTCAAAAGAATGAAAAAATAGAAAAAAAAATGTGAAATATCTCATTGGAAAAACAACTGACCTGGAAAACAGATCCAGGAGAGATCATTTAAAAATTATTGGACTATCTGAAAGCCATGATCAAAAAAGGAGCCTAGACATCATCTTTCAAGAAATTATCAAGGAAAACTGCCCTGATATTTTAGAACCAGAGGGCAAAATAGAAATGGAAAGAATCCACTGATCACCTCCTGAAAGAGATCCCCAAAGGAAAACTCCTAGGAATATTGTAGTCAAATTCCAGAGTTCCCAGGTCAAGGAGAAAATATTACAAGCAGCCAGAAAGAAACAATTCAAATATTGTGGAAACACAATCAGGATAACACAAGATTTAGCAGCTTCTACATTAAGGGACAGGAGGACATGGAATATAATATTCTGGAGAGCAAGGGAGATAGAATTACAACCAAGAATCACCTGCCCAGCAAAATTGAGTATAATCCCTCAGGGGGAAAAATGGTTATTCAGTGAAACAGAGGACTTTCAAGCATTCTTGATGAAAAGACCAGAACTGAATAGATTTCAAGACTTTCCAATACAAGACTCAAGTGGAACATGAAGAGGTAAACAGGAAAGAGAAATCATAAGAAACTTATTAAGGTTGAACTGTTTACATTCTGCATGGAAAGATGATATTTGTAACTCATGAGTCCTTTGCCAATATTAGAGTAGTTGGAGGGAAAAATTATAGGTATATATATAGATAGATAGACAGACAGACAAACAGATAAATAGAGGGCACAGGGTGAGTTGTAGATGAAGGGGTGATATCTGGAGAATAAAATTAAGGGGTAAGAGAGGATTATACTGGGAGAAATAGAAAGGGAGAGGTAGAATGGGGTAAATTATCTCACATAAAACAGACAAGAAAAGGCTTTTACAGCAGAGGGGAAATGGGGGAAAGTGAGAGGGAATGAGTGAATCTTATTCTTATCAGATTTGGCTTAAGGAAAGAATAACATGCACCCTCAATTGGGTATGGAAATCTATCTTAACCTACAGGAAAATAGGTGTGGAAGGGGACAAGAGAACAGGAGGATGATAGAAGGGAGGGCATATTGGGGAAGGGGGTAATCAGAAGCAAACACTTCTAAGGAGAGACAGGGTCAAAAGAGAGAATAGAATAAATGGGGGGCAGGATAACATGAAGGGAAATATACTTAGTTTTTCATAACATGACTACTATGGAAGCGTTTTGCAAGACTACACACATATAACCTGTATCGAGTTGTTTGCCTTCTCAATGAGGGTGTGTGGGGAGGGAGAAAGGGAGAAAATTTGGAACCAAAAATTTTAAAAACAAAAGTTAAAAAAAATTTGTTTTCACACGCAACTGGGAAATAAGACATACAAGAAATGGGGTATAGAAATCTATCCTACCCTACGGGAAAATTGAAGGGGAATGAGATAAGAGAAGGGGAGGAGAGATAGAAGGGAGGGCAGATTAGGGGTATTCAGAATGCCTGCCATTTTGGGGTGGGGGGAGTGATGAGATGGGGAGAAAATTTGGAATTCAAAATCTTGTGGAAGTGAATGTTGAAAACTAAAAATAAATAAATGAATTTTTAAAAAAAGAAAAAAAAAGAGAATCACTGCTCTAGATGATTTAAGTGGAGCTGGGTTCAAATCCATCTCTCACACTACTGTTATACCTTGAGCAATCAATCAATCAACATGCACTTATTATTAAGCACTTAATATGTGCCATATTCAGTGATAAGGGGTTGGAGATAAAAAGAAGATGCAAAAATAGTCCCTGTCCATAAGGAGCTTATTTATTATTGGGGGAGACAAAATCTGCAAAAATTGGTGTATACAAGATGAATGTTGAGTCTTTAGAAGGTAGCCTTAGAAAAGAAGCTACTAGTAATTTAGAAATCTGGAAAGATTAATCTTTCTCAGCCTCAGTTTATTCATTTGTAAAATAAGTGGAACAGATTAAATGGCCTTTAGTGTCCTTCCAACCCTATATCTATGATCCTATGATATCTAAGTATACTTTGAGCTCTGATGATGTATGGTTCTGTGACAATGACTATATATGAACTAAAAATATTGCAAATTAAATATGCCCACACATATATACATATGTAGTAAAAAAAGCTTGATAGAATACAATGAAAATCTATTTCATTTCAAAATGAAACAGCAACTATAGTTTATTATAGAAATGCACATTTTAATATTATCTTATGGAAAAACATTTGCTAATATAGATCTATAAACATATAACTTCCTACAAATTACATAAACCAATTTTGAAAGCAATTCATTTATTATTAAAACACATAGGACTAGATTTCTCGGTTTCTTGGTTTTCAATTATAACTACTTAATTGTAGATAGATATAATAATAATGCAATTATAATTCTGTGGTCAGAAACCAAATGTTGAAGATCTGATAATACTGGGCCAGGCTCAACTAATAGAGCAGATGGGAAATTCTGCCTGAACCAGAGTGAAAGCTGTTGTTCATTTGCAAATTGTAGACTCTTTGCAACCCTAAAGATATTTGGGAGAAAAAGTTTAATCCAATGACATTTTAGCTTAAGAACTATATTGAAGTTGTCCTCTCTTCCCCCAGAACCACCATCATTATCACTTGTGATTTTATGGCAATCTAAGGTTTACCAAGTGCTTTATATACATTATCTCATTTTTATTTGACAAAATAGAAGTTGCAAAGAAGTATTTCTTACATTTTTTAAAAAATTACTTCGTTATCAAAGAAGTATCAGTTAGAGGGAATGGAGGTACTACCATTAGCTATATGACCACACTAAATAATTTAACTTCTCTGAAACTCAGTTTTTCTAAAGGGATAACACCTCTGTATCATTTTCCTTACAAGGTTTTTGTGTGAGAATCAAAGAAGATAAAATTTGCGGAAAGGGCTTTGCATCAAACTTTTATATATTTATCAATTTTTATCGACAAAAAAACCATACCCCAAGAGAAAAACTTTTTTTTTTAGGAAATCACAATTTGGTATATAGTTATAAGGAGTAGAAAACTGTCATTGATGGAAATCCCACATGACAAATGCATTTCAAAGATAGCTACCCTAATATGAACAATGACTCTGATGTTTTTATGACAAGCAATTATTAGTAAATATACTTACAGGTGAATATATTATGTAATATGTATGCTACATCTATATTCTAACCATTGTGACATGAACCTTTTATATCTTGAAAATTCTAAATGAAATGTCATTAAAGAAATTCAATCAATACACTACACTGGAAGAAACAAGCAGAAAATTAAATTAATCTCTAGAAAATACAGAATTTCACATGAGGGCTCACGATGTAAACAAATTCAAGTAAAGGTGATATACTAAAGACTCATAGGATCTTAGATTTTGTGGGATGGCATCTTGAGGCCATCATAGTCTGTTTTAGGAACGAGAAAAGTGAGGTCCATAAAGGAAAAGCTAACACAGCTAGTTAATTAAATGCCTACAGATTAAAAGAGTGATGACTTGTGTGGCATTCATCAAGATCCAAGATTGAGATTCAGATATATTCTATCTAACTATTCAATATACATTAGTAATTAAAATGTTAGGAAAATTTTCCTGTAGGATGTAGCTGTTTATTTTTTTTTCCTTTTATTTCATTGTATGCCCTTCCTTGGGGATGGAAATGGCACACTATTCCAATATCTTTGCCAAGAAAAGCCCAAATGGGGTCACAAAGAGCAGGATACAACTGAAACGACTGAACAACAGTGACAATGACAACATCTCCTGTTAGCACAGGGCCTTGCACATAACAGGTGATTAATAGATAGTTATTTAGATAAAGCGTTTATTAAGTGCTTATTTTTGCCAGGCATTTTGGGGGGTATAAATACCAGCAAATAAGGCAGTCTGTCATGAAGGGCCTTACATTCTAATAGCAGGAAACACCATAAAAAGGGCTTCTTGCAAAGTGTTGAAGATAGCATTGTTAAGAGATTGCAGGGGGGCAGCTAGGTGGCACAGTGGATAAAGCTCCAGCCTTGGAGTCAGGAGGACCTGAGTTCAAATCTGGCCTCAGACTATTGACACTTATTAGCTGTGTGACCATGGGCAAGTCACTTAACCCCGACTACCTCACCAAAAAAAAAAAAAAGAGAGAGAATATAGGAAGGCCTAGTTCCTAGTAAGATAAGGCAAAAATACCCTGTGAATTGAATTGAGAGGAAAATGGTGAGTAACTTACATCCTCTGTACTTTTCAGAAAAAGGGAAAATAAAAGTCAAGTAATTTATTGTCCACAGAAATATAACCCATTGCTTTAGCCAGGAACACTGTGAGAATTTGACTCCTTGGCTGTGGAAGTAGTCCAGCACTAAAGTATATGATTTTTAAGTTCTCCATTGTAGCTTACATTGGCCAGAGAGGAGAAAAAAGAATACTGATAATTTAACATTCTGGATCCCTCTCATTCAATGAGACCATCCCTCTCATTGCCTAGTGAGTTTGGCATTTAAGCATACCCACACACACAGCTCTGAAAATTATTGGTGCAGAAATGTTGGCATTAGAGAGAACATTTTGGAAAACATTGCTTCAATTTATTTTGCCTTACTGCAAAAAGTACATCTATGCCCTTGACTAATTTGCATAGAAATGAAAAATCCTGGCCCCAAATTTTTAAACTCAACCAGCTATTCAGATAATTGACACAATCTGTGAATGTGTGTGTATCTGCAAGTGTGCTTGAGTGTGAGTGCAAACATCTTACTCATAGGCAGAGTAGATGATATTGTATGATATCAGAGAACGGGACAAGAGCTTCTATTGACTTTACTACACTTCAATCTGCTAAATAATACTTGAAATTCCTTTATTATGTGTCCCAAATATACCATGTGACACCCCCTCCCCTCTCCTTCCTCCATACCATTGCTTGCACTATTCCGTACATCTGATATGGTTGACATGCTCTCCTCCAGAATTTAGCTGTTTAATTTACTTTGAAGTTCAACTTCAATGATACTTCTTCATGAAACTTTCCTTGATCTTCATTCCATTTTCCATTACCTATACCCCCATACTCCTTTATAGTGATTTTTATATTAGAAACTCACACACCATTTTGTTCTGTACTTCCCTAATGCATTTAACCCATTGGCAGCTAAGTGGCCCAGTGGATAGTGTTGCTCCAGCAGTGAGGAAAAACTGAATTGAAACTTGGCCTCAGGCACTTCCGAGCTGGGCAACTGTACAAGTTACTTAGTTTTGGCCTGTCTAATTCCTCAACTGTAAAATGGGGATAATAATAAAACCTACCTGCCAGAGTTAAAGAAGATGCCTAATAAATGCTTGCATGCTTCCTCCTTTCCTCCCTCCTTCCCTTCTTTCTCTTTCTTTCCTTGGTTACTCCCTTTCTCCCCCTCCTTTCTTGTTTTTTTCCCTTCTTTCTTGTTTTTTTCCCTTCCTTCCTTGCTTCTTTTCTTCCTCCTTCCTTCCTTCCTTCATTCCTTTCTTCCCTCCCTCCCTCCTTCCTTCTCATTTTCTTCCATAGTGTGATATAAAACATATTAGTGTTCATCTTACGTCTCCATAAACTATAAGCTTCAAAAGGTTTCATGTCCTACACACTATATAATTAAGAAACAAAAAAATGTTGAATTTATATGTAAATCTACCCATGGTAGAGGTAACACATTGACTTTAATTCACTCTAAGATGCAACTATTATTATATTGCTTTTTTTCTTTCTAGTAATAATAGAGAAGTAGGAGATTATTATGGAAGTTATTGACCAAAAAAAGGAAGTATGAAGAATGCTTCACTTAAAAGGAAAATAATGTATGTTCCACTCCTCCTTGTGCCACTGGATGATCTTGGGTTAGTCATGTGACCCCTGGATATTCAAACATCTATTTGGTTTTGCACTGGTCAACACAGTCATGTTAATAAATGCTTAGACATAGAAAGATATATGGAATTAGTGGATAAAGAACTGGGCCTGCAGGAAGATCTGAGTTCAGATATGGCCTCAGACACTCACTGACTGTGTGACCCTGAGCAAGTCATTTAACCATTCTGTGCTTCAGTTTTCTCAATTGTAAAATGGGGACAATTATAGCACCAAATTTGCAAAATTGTTGTGAGGATCAAATGAGGTAATATGTGTAAAGCACTTAACAAAGTGCCTGGCACATAGTAAGCACTATTTTATAAATGTTATTATTAATAACATTATTATTAAAGTATTTAAGTTTAATAATCTATTCATCAACAGCAAAAGCATAAGATCCATCATTAACTATATTCCATGCTAAGTTCAGATTTGCAGAATGAGTATATGAAGCATTTTTTTTCCTTTTTCTCTGTTCATGAGCACTGACATAACTTTCTTTTGTTTCTAAGTGTTCTGCTGCTATTCATATACTCACTTCTTTGCCAAACTACCTCCTTTTAGCTTTTATTTGATTAAAATGACATTTTTTCAACTACAAATACTCTATTTGAATTTTTAAAACTATATCAGGCTAGATCCAGTATGAAATAATAAGGTTGAGATGAAAAGTTAGACACAAGTAGAGAAAAATTTAAAGTTGAACATTTTATTAGAACTCTAATAAAAATAATTGATTAGGTTTTTAATTCCCGTGAGAGTCCATAAGTGTTCTCCATGATTTGAAATCATCATAATTTTCTAACCATATTTCCCAATAGACTCCAACATAAACTTTTAACTTTGTTCATTTGTTCATTCCTTCATTAGACTTAATCAATATTTATTGAGCACCTACTACATGAAATGCATTGTACTTGTTACTGGGAGAGTACAACACAAAGAAGAATATGGTATAACTTCTTCCATAAAGGAATTTAGAATCTAGCAGAGAACATAAAATAATTATTACATGAGATAAAATTAAGGGCCACATTAGAGGTATAAATAAAATGCTTGGTGGTTCAGAGGAGGTAAAAGATTATGTTATGGTGGGGAAAATGGGGAAAGAATTAAGGAAAATGTAGCTTTTGACCTAAGACTGAAAGGATGACTAACTTCAACAAGGCGTAGCAGCTAGTTTGTGAAGTGGATAGAGAGCTGAGCCTAGAGTCAGGAATAGTACCTACCTCCCAGAATTGTTATGAGCATCAAATAAGATGATAATTGTAAAATGCTTAGCATAGTGCCTAGTACAGAGTAAGCACTTAAAAAGACTTGTTTCCTTAGCTTTCCATTCTCCATTCCATTCAACAATTCAGCAAGTCTTTATTAAATGCCTATTATGTATAAAATGCTCTGGGATTATAAAGGAAATGAATGAAAAAGATTCTCCATCCTCAACTAACTTAAATACTATTAGAATGTCCATATGGTATCCAGGTGTCACAGTGGTTAGAGCACTGGACCCAGAGTCAGAAGATCTGAGTTCAAACCCGTCTTCAATTACTTTCTAGCTGTATGACTCTGAGAGAGTCATTTAGCTTCTGCCTGTCTCCGTTTTGCCATCTGTTATACCATCAATCTGTCAGGGTTGTTTTGAGCATCTAAGGAGGTGATATTTATAAATTTACTTGCTAATCTTAAAGCAATATAGTGCTTAAAGCAATAGTGCTAGCTACTGTTATTCTTTTCGTTATTACTATTACTACTACTGCTGCTAATACCACTACTACTAAATTCTAGTCCGTTTTCAATTGTCATACCTTGTTTTCTCAGGAGTTTGTCTTCCCTACTGATGCCATCTAGTCCACCTTGATCTCTTAGGTGTCTGATTCTTGTCCACTTAATGTCAGTAACCACACATTTTTACCAATTAATAATAATTACAGAATTTTGCAGTCTTTAATGTGGTTACATATAAAATTGGATACTTTTTTTTTCTTGTATATCTGCTTTGCCTCTTGAACCTAGATTATAAATTCATGAGAGCAGGCATCAGGTCTTACATTTCTTTGGTGTAAAGTGTGATGCATGTAGTAGGCACTCAATAAATTCTTGTTGATTTTTATCTAGTATATTTGCTTTTCTTAAAAAGCTTATTGTCAGTGACCTTTTTTTTTCATGGTCCTTTGTGCATTGTGCAGGCTAACATTGGTGCTCATAGGCCTTCTATTGAAAAACTGAGACACAATTCCCAGGATATAGAGATGATTTACTGGATGTACTAAATTGATGTTTTGTGTATTTAATTCACATGAGAATGGATGAATTTTTTAATCTGTAATACAAGTCAGCACTAGGGGAGCCTTAAAGAATGTTATCAAAAGTAAGTTCCCAAACAATTTCATCTTAACAATTTTCAGGGAATAAGAAAAAGAGTATTCCCAGGTCAGATTGAAGGGAGCTATTTATGTTCAGCAACTGGTGTTATTAAGCAAAGGGAAAATAGCTAAATAACAAATTCACAGTTACTAAAATTCCATTTGGCTCAAAGGATAACAAACATAATTGGAAAGGAGTAAGACCTTATGGTGGATAGAATAATCTGCATGGTTGATCTGAATAAAGTTTTCTATATTGAGAAACATAAAAAGATATTCTTTGATTAAGAATACTATAATGATACAATATTTAAACATTAAAATAAATTACCAATGTGAACCTGGTGAATGAAAGTCCAACTTTTGAATGTTATTTTTGTCACAGAATGTGCCTAAAAATCTTAATGAGAGACCCAGAACCATGAAACATTGTAAGGAGAGACTCCCTGAAGAACTGGTGTCTTGTCAGGGGTAGCCTGGTAAATGTTTTAACAAGCTGTTCCCATCACCTGAAAAAAGTACACATGACACCCTTATAAGTTTAATCCACATTATCAAAATTTCCTCCATCATTTTAAAAAATATAAACAATTGACAAAACAATAATTAAAACCTTGATCTATAGCATTTGTGATCTTTGAAGGATAAATGTTCAAATGGAAAATTTAATAATCATATTTCAGCAATCAGTATGAGGTGACACTGGCACTCCCCTACCCCTTATCCTGGTTCTGCTACTTAAATAGTTATCTGATCTTTTAAAAGATACAACTTTGGAAGGATTGGTTTGTCATCCTCAAAATAATGGGGGTGAAATTCATGATTTGTAAAAAAGGCCATACCAATTCTAAAAAAATCTGGGATTCTGTTACATTCTTTCTACCATCACTAAAAATTCACATTGGCATCTTTGTAAATATGTCTAAAGATACTTTAGAATATTCACTTAGTATAGAAACCAAGAAAACTCTTTGCAGAATGACTGGCCATCAATCTTATACAAAAGAAAGGTTTCTACTAAAGGTCTGGTTGAAGTTATTCTTTCAAAGCCCAAGTTCTCTTCTAAAATAGAGGTGCCACTGAAAACTATGGGTATAAAAATAAGTGAGACCTTTGATCTAAAACACAACTTTAAGGAGTAGTAAATAACTTGAATAAGAAAAAAACTGTCCAGTTATATAATCATCTTCTCTTAATTCCTTTCCTTTCTGTACATTTAGAATGAAAGGAAATTAATTAGGAGATGCCAGTGAGCACCAGTAGGTAACTAAATCTCTTCTGTTTAATGAATAAGGGAGATGTATATATAAAAGTTCTTTCCCCTTGTCAATCACAAACATATTGACTTAGTGATGACAAATCTATTTTTATTGCTCCTAATCTCATCATTTTTACTTTCCAGGTCTTTCCTGACCTTTAGTAAACTCAATTATACTCTGTGTTGGCTTACTCAAATCTGCTTTTTAATTAGCCCTGTGCCATATTATTCTCCCTTTTCAATATGTTTTGGTGATGCTTCCCCCCTACATTATAGTCACGTCTCAGTAACTTCCTCCCCCTGCAAAACCTCCATTCCAATAAAAAAAAAACAGTTAAACAAAACCAAAACAGTGGCATCATTATTAAATGTTCATCAACTGTAATCTAGTGCCTTAGTTTAGCATGGGTCTTGTTATATAGTAAGCACTTAAATATGCTCTTTCCTTCTCTCTCTGTCTCTCTTTCTATCTCTCTGTCTCTGTCTCTCTCTCTTGCTCTCTCTTTTTCTCCCTCCCCACAAGAGGAAATGTGTTAAATACGTTATAGCTTTCTAAGTGCTGTTTCCATTTCAAGTTATTGATCGTTCATTATTTTTAAATTTGGGGGTTTTTTTGGTCTGTTATTTAAATTACTATAGTTATTGTGTTTATAGTTCTCCTGACTCTATTTTCTCTATTTTGCATTAATTCATCCAAGTCTTCCAAGTTTCACTGAATTTCTCATATCCATCATTCCATTACATTCATATATTATGATTTGTCTAGTCATTGTCCAATCAATGGGCACCCACATTGTTTGTAGGTTTTTACTTCTTCAAAAACCATGTATAGTTTGGTGTATGTGGGTTCTTTATTTATCTTGTAAGGAGGGAGAGGAAATTTCACTCTTTGTTTCCCTGTTCTCAATAGCTGATATTATCAGAGAAGGTAGAGAAGCTAACAGAGGTAAGAGGTGTTAATGTGCTAACAAGGTATAAACACTCAATGATCCCTTTAGGAAAAATGAAGACCTTTCTCTGGTTATCAAGAGCAGAAAAAAAATCTGCCATGCCTCTGAGCACTCTTCAAAGGCTCAATTGTTAGCCATGCCACCTAGTTTCTTCATTTGTTACAATGTTCCCCCCACCTGAAAAAAGTACACATGACACCCTTTTAAGTTTAATCCGCATTATCAAAATTTCCTCCATCATTTTAAAAAATATAAACAATTGACAAAACAATAATTAAAACCTTGATCTATAGCATTTGTGATCTTTGAGGGATAAATGTTCAAACAGAAAATTTAATAATCTGTCTCTGAGAAAGAACTGTTTGTGAGAGGAAGGGAAATGCAGTGCCTGGCATTTAGTAGGTGCTTAATATTTATTGATTAGTTGAGTTTTGTCTTCTTCCCCATTCATCCATATACCATTAAAATGGGGCTGTCAATTAGTATCAAATATTTTATCCAATAAGGGGCAGGAGTTACAGTCTAGAGTCTAGACAAACACAGATACAAAGAGTCATTTAACTCAAGAAATAGCTTCAAGAAGCTGGTATTCTAGCATCAGAAAACATAACTATGGGTATAACTGGCTATAACTCAAGAAAGAGTTAGCCCTGGCAACTGAAAGTTGAACTGAAGGCAAGAGTGGAATCTGGATGCATATATAAGCCACCTTCTCTGTAAGTCAAACTTCTGTGCAAAAGGAGGAGATGCATGAAAATTCTACAAAGATAAAAAGGACAATGAGGCCCTACAGTTTCTGAGTTGTGAATTATCTTAGTCACAAGTATTCCATACGTGTATGCATGATTACCATTTAACTTTTGTGTCCCACTCTTTCCATGGTCTGTGTGGCTCTTTGTGGGGAAGTATAATGCAGATTTATGGAAGAAATATTTTGTAGCTACAGTACTTTGTATGCCATGTAAGGAAATTACTTTGCTAAAAGCTAATTGTGCCCATTGACTGGTTATTAATAGGGGGATGCAGTGATAGGGTTTACAATCTATAGATTAGTCAGTTCCCACAATATAACACAATAAATTCTGAGTGTAGTCACCACTAGCTGGAGAAATCACTCCCAAATTGGGTTCTGCAATATCATTGATCTTTTGGGGATATTTTCCCAATAAAGGAATAACTAAAAGAGTATGAGTGGCTGAATAACTTTTCTCCTATGTTTCCTAATTATTTTAGAGAATGGTTTTACTAATTCATGGCTCCTCCAATTATAAAATCCCCTAACTTCCTATAGACTCTCTAATAGTGACAATTTCCATCTTTCATATCCTTGACAAAATGATGGGTAGGAAGTGTGTAAAATATTTTCTTTCCAGAAGTTGTTTTAATTAGCATTTCTCCAATCATGAATGAATTGAAGCATTTTTACATATATTTGCTAATAGAACATGTTGCTTCTTTTGGAAATTATTTGTACATATCCTTTAACCACTTATTGATTAGCGAATTTTGTTTAGTTGTATATTTGGGACAATTCCTCATTAATCTTGAATATAAGACTTTTTTCAGAGATGTTAGATACAAACATTTTTCCACTTGAGAGTTTATTTTCCACGTTCTAGCTACATTTATTTTGCTCATGTAAAAGCATTTAAAATTTAAATAACTGATTTATAAATTTTTTGATTTCTTCTGTCCTTTGTTTATGGATTCCATCTTCAAATCATAGTTCCAGAATATGACACCTTACTTTTATCAAATGTTGTTTATTGTGTGATTTTTATCATTTTGTTAATTTATAAATTTGGATCTTATGATCTAGGATGTAACTGCAGAATTAAACCTAATTTCTGTGAAATTTTGTGGATTTTTTTTTTTTTACCATTTCTTGTCCTAAAGGGAATCCCCAAGTATCTTGTATTCTTGGTTTATTAAAAATTGGTCTCTTGTGTTCCTTTGCCTCTAGGTTTGCTATTTCACTATGCTTCACTGACTTTTCCCCCACTTTAACCATTGTTAAATAGTTTTCATGATTAGTACTTTATAATATAGTCAGAGATCTGGACATGCTAAATGACTCTTTTTAGACTTTGTGCTTTCCCTTATGTAATTTGAAGCATACCATAATAAAGGTCTACTGTTTTATGCATAACTTGTCTGTATGGTTCTTTAAAAGAACAAACAAACAAAACCTCCAAATCCCATAATAGTCTGGAATGGAAACCCTGTTCTGACACTTTCTAGTAATGTGACACTGGAAAAGTAATTTACCCTTTTAAACTTCAGCTTTCTCATATTGGAAAAGAGGCTATTGCGAAAAAGGTGTGAAACTTAATTCATTATATTTGTGTATATATGTTATTATTTACTTTTCATATTCTTTAAATTTTCACATTTTAATTTACAATTTCCTTGAGGGCAAGAACTATGTCATATACTTTTTATATTGGCCTTCTTGCTAACACATGTGTGGCACTCTCCCATCTCTTTGCATTCTCACATGCTGTCCCCCAACTTTGGAACATAATCTCCCTCCTTTATATCTTATCTTAGAAGCCTCAGTTTCCTTCAAAGCTCAATTTAGATGGTACTTTCTACATGAAGCCTTCCCTTATCCACTCAGATCCAAGTGACACTATCCTGAAATTAACTTGTATTTACTTTTTAAATCTACTTTCTGTTTATTTATCTTTTTATACAATATAATTTTAACTCTTCAGGGACAAGGGGTGTTTCATTTGTGACTTTGTATCCGCAGCACCCAGCAGCTCAATGTCTAGCTAGCAGATTATAAACATTTAATCAATCCTTGTTGGGTGATTGTGATTCCCATGAGATCTAGTGCGGTACTTTATTCGGTAAATATTTCATGAATGAATGCACAATGCCCCCTCATGATCTGACAACATGTACTCCCCTTCTAAACAGGTCTTGAGGTATTCACAGAACAGTTTTTAAAATATCAAGTGTCTTTTTGAAATATTTAGTAGGTTGATCTCAAACTACTCACTGCTGCAAAAGCACATCCCTTTAACACCAATACTGTCCTAGTAATACTATGTACTTGTGAATCATGTAATACCAGGATCTAGAAAGAATAAAAATTACATGTAATCCAAAGGACAATTGAGAGATGTTTGCTGGCAGTAATTAGGCTGCAGTTTGTTACCAATGAAGGCTTTTGGTAAAGAAATGGCATCAAAGCCGTCATCAAGGACAAGTATAACTAGAAAGGAAGTGGGCTGGTCCTATCAGGGCAATGGGAAAAAATAGACAACTTAAGTGCCACATTGCTACTTTTAAGTTATTAGAAGAAAAATAAGAATGCCTCTGGTGAATTGGATCATCTAAGGATGATTTAAAGATAGACATGGTCAGGAACCACTTAGAACAAGAAAAATACATAGAGGTAAAAATTGGCCCTGGTGGAATAAGTAATCACCGCCGCTGCCACCACCACCACCACCATCCGTAAGTCTTTATTAAATGCCTGCTATTTGCCAGGCACTGTGGTAAGATCTGGGAATACAAACAAAACCAAAATCATGATCTCTTCCCTCAAGAAGCTCATATTCTAATGGCAGAGGCAAAATGCAAATACCTAAGTACATACAGGATGTAGAGAGAGTAAAAGTAGGAAATAATCTCAGAGGAAAGGGATCCCAGAGCCAGCTAAATAGGTAAATTGTATCAAAGTATTGTGGAAAAGAAATTAGATTAGGAATCAAGCAACCTGATTTCTAATCCCAGTTCTCCCATTCATTAGCTAATTGCCCAACTGTGTGGCCATTAATCTGCTCTGCATTGGAAACTTGGAGTTGAATAGTGAATGAGTATAAATTTAACTAGTCCACTCACTTCCAGGACCATCTCCAGTCATCCTGATCTTTATCTTGCTACTGGACCCAGATGCTCCGGACGAGAGAGAGAGTGAGGCTGGTGACTTTGCTTGGCCCTTCCTCACTTAAATCCAATTCACTTGTGAGTTAAGGTATCACCTTCCTGATGCCATGGCTCTCTTTGAGAACAAAGGACAAATAACAACTAGTCCACTACATATAACTAGTTCTAATCTAGACTATATTTAAAATTCATTCCCACTCCTACTCCTACCTATCCTGTGCTCTGGACACAGTAATTAAATCAACACTACCTCTGCTTCCAGAAAAGATTATGTCAGTCAGCTTCACTATGAATCAACTCTCCCTTAATGTTACTCCTCAGAACCTAATGCCCCTCCTTAGCCACCACTTCCCTCTACAGGTGTCTTACATTTGACTATGAGCTCCTTGAAGGCAGGAACTGTTTTACGTTTATATTTTTGTTCCCAGTGCTTAGTATATTACCTGGTACTAGTGGTTATTATACTCAGTGGTTTTTCATTCATTCATTCATTCATTTATTTCTCCTTACTTCTGCCTCTTAGAAGCCCAAATTTCCTCTGAATCCAGTTAAAATAGCCACTTCTGATATAAGGCCTTTTTTTTCTGAAACCTGTTGCCATTTTGGGGTCCTTATTGAAACATCCTTCTATTTATTTATTTTGCCTATAATTTTATACATACATTTTGTCTTCCTCTATAAAATGTGAGCTCCTTAAAGTTAATTACCTTTTCTTTTTTATTTCTGTACCTCCAGCACACAGTATATAGTATCTGACATAAGGTAGGTACTTAATGAAATATGTATTGATTGATTAACTTCTCTGGCCCTCAGTGTTTTTTCATAGTCAAAATAAAAAGTTAACTGGAGCAATGACCAAGGAATTGGCTCTAAATTTATATGATTCTGTCATTTGTAAATTAGGGATATTTCCAATTCCTATTTCAAAGAGGTTATTGTGAAAAAAATTCATGAACTAAGCTTAATTCATTATATGTTGCTGTTGTTCAGTTGTTCAGCTGTATCTGACTCTTTGACCCCATGAACCATACTGTCCTTGGGGTTTTCTTGGCAAGGATACTGGAGTGATTTACCATTTCCTTCTCCAGAGGATTAAGGCAAAAAGAGGTTAAGTGATTTGCCAAGGGTCACACAGTTAATGTATGAGGCCACATTTGAACTCAGTTCTTCCTGACTCTAGGCCTGGTATTCTATCCACTGCATTTAACTGCCAATAACTCAGAGATACTTAATGAATTGGGATGGCTAGATGGCTCAGCGGAAGAATTATGGGCCTGAAATCAGGAAAATCTGAGTTCAAATGTGGCCTCAGAGACTTACTAGCTGTGTGACCTGAGGAAGTCACTAAACCTTTTTTGCTCAGTTTCTTCATCTGTAAAATGAACTGGAGAAGAAAATGGAAAACTTACTCTATTATCTTTGCCAGGAAAACACAAAACGGGGTAATGAAAAATTGGACACAACTGAAACAACTAGACAAATGAGTATTATTTACTTTTTATATTATTTACCTGTCTTAATTCACAGTCTCTTTGAGGGCAAAAACTATGTTGGTCTTCTTGCTACCTCATACGTGATACTCTATTTCCCATCTCGTGTATTCCAACATGCTATTCCCAATACCTGGAATTTACTCCCTATGTATATGCATATATATATATATGTTCTCCATTATACATACATGTGTATGCACATATGTTCCATCTTGTTAATCTTCTAGAATAGAATGGAACATATATTAAACATTGAATAAATGTATATGTAGAGAGGTTTATATATATACATGTACATATGTAACATGTACACATATATACACTTTTAAATCACTTCAGACTAAGTGCTACTTAGCTAATAAAGTGTTTACATGAATAACTTTATAATGAATTATTACATTTTACTGTTAACTAGTATTTGGGACTGTATATCTTTACATTACATATATGCTAAGAGCATTTTATTGATTTTAATGGTTTTTCTTCAAACATAATTTAGGTAATATTAATATATTACAGTATAATTTCTAAAGACATATTGATTGCTTAATGTATCCTATTTGGTTCTATGATTTAATTAATAAAAAAAAATGTATAGATTGTAAATTCATGTCTGGATCAGGATTTTCACAAAGCAAATTACTGAATAGTTTCCCCAAATTTAAATAGGAAAAGTTTACCTCTCCCTCTTTTTTCTAAATTATATCTCTAGGGTTAAAGACCCATTAGAGAAATATGATGATATTGAGTGAAATTTTTTGCAAAGCATATTAAACAGATTTGTGCATAAGGCAACCTGAAGTCAGAAGTCTCTAGTGCCTGGCCTCCATGGTAGCAACTTTGACTTCAACCAACAGCAAGGGAAAAAAAAATGCAAACAGTCTGATCCACTCAGCTGCTCTAACAATTGATATTTTTAGGTACTTCAATATTTTTTTCCTTGTGTTTTTACTCTGGCTAAAGTGGTATGTAAATCTGAATGCCAATTCAAATCTTTGGTAGACTTTTATAATGAAAAGAGAATAATTGTACCATTTATGCGATTTTTTTTTTTTTTTACTGATTAGAAACAATTACTTCTTAGGGCCACAATATATCTTAAATATATTCTCTCCAGTCATATGACTATCACCCTAGTTTTGGCTGTCAGGATTTCTCACTCAGACTATTGTAATTGTAATGGTAGAAATAGCAGTGTATTGTACGAAGCTCTTATAACCCTCACTCCAGGTCCAGGGAGGGAAGAAGACCCTTTTCTTTACTTTTATCACATTAATCACTTAACTATTGATTATGTACCTTCCAGGCACAATGGTAGACTCCAGAAACACAAAGACAAAAGGTATCACTGTTTATGCTTAAGCTTACATTCCACTGGGAGATGGAACTTTTATACAGAATAGTAAATGAATGATATTTATAAAGCAATTTCAGGTGGGGTAGGAGGAAAAGTAGTTACAACTGGAGAGATCAGGAAAACCTGTATGATGGTGGTGCCACTTGAGCTGAATCTCAAAGGGATCTCAGGATTCCAAGCAATGAAGGTGAGGAGAAGCATTCTAGGCACCAAGAAGACTGTGCAGTCACAAAAGTAGAAAAGTAAGCTTCATGTAAAGTCAAATATTTCCATTTGGCCAGAACATAAAATATAATGTAAAATAAGCCTGGAAATAGATGTCGGAGCCAAGTGAAAATGTCTGTATTTTCTCCTGGAAGCAATAGTAAGCCTCTAAACTTTTTTTTTTTTCCAATCAAATGGCAAGGTTTATTGTAACACCAATAGTAGCAGGTGAGGTTCCTAGTGAACCTGAGACTTAATGGGGTGAGACTGATACTTATATACAAAATGGAGCAATGAAAGGAACTGGATGAGATTAAGGAGTGGTAAATAGTCTGGAGTAGGCCAAATGCTACAGTTTAAGGACTAGCAAGTAGGCTAATTAGATCATCTAGATGGGATTAAGGATTGGTCAGTATGTGCAGGTAGTCTGAGGTGGGCCAAGAGCACAATGAAAGGACATCAATTAAGCTAATTAGGTGATCTAGGTGGGCTGGGATGGGCCAGTTGCCTTGGGCAGAGGTGCCAGTGATTTGAGATCCAGGCTGCTAGTCTCCTAAACTGCATCAATGGGGGGACATTGGCTGGTACTCACTGTTTATTACCAACTGTAGGTGAATGACCTGTAGTTTGGAAGACAAATCTGACAGAAAAAACTGCAGGACTCAGATATAAAGCAGGGACTAGATTCAGGGCCCAACTTTGAGATGATAAAACATCCTTATCTCTGTTTGGATTCAGATAATTCAGTTTTTCAACCATGCAGTATGAAATCTACCTCATAGCCAGACTCAGGAATAGCCAGATGGGTAACATTTCCTTTCAAAGGAACATAATGAGGAAACTAAGCCAGGAGGATCCCATCTTAAACTGAGGCTAAAATTGTCCTTTCAGCTTTTCCCGATGCTGACTTCCCATCAGTATCACATTCTCTGAATAGGTTGTGGCATTTCTCTCAGATGGTGAATTATTGATTATCGCTGGATTATGATCCATCAGATAACTCAAAATAAAATCCTATAAGCTTTTACCTCAAACAGCAAGTTTCACTAATCACAGTTTAGGAAAAACTTTTCCAGGATTTACATCTCAAATTTAAATTTTTCCTGGTGTAAAAAGCAAATCATTAGAGATTTCCATACACTTGCGAATTCTCAGCAAGCCATAACCCAAACAAGCTTTTTGGCAAGTTTACACATTAAAACAATAACCAACAATAGCTCAATTATTTTAGTGGTAACCAAATTATGAAAAGTTGCTTGATATAACTGATATATAAAGTTCACCAATTTGAAACTTGAAACAAACCCATTACCAATCAGGTAACTTCAGATTTGTTAAATGCATTTCCAAATTACTTGACACAGAGAATCAACATCTCATCATTAACAGTTAAAACTGCAACTTTAAGAAAAGTGTGCTTACCCAAGTTCTGTGGCTAGCTTCTTTACCTTGAGCAGGATGTGCTGAACCTGGGTGATGCTTCCAGGCAAAGGTTGCCCCAGGGCCCAAGACCATTGCCAGTGGGGCCCATGCTGTAGCTGCTGCCTCTCTCCCCTCCTCCTTTCCCAGGTGACAGTACTTTTAACATCAGTCAGTAATCAATAAATATTTATGAAGTGCCCATTGTGTTCCAGACATTATGCTATTGTCTGAGGATACAAAGATAAAAATGAAACTGCCTGCCCTCAGGAAGCTTACATTGTATGTCTCTTTAGTATTAATTCTGTTATCCATTTTATGTTTGCCGTCTCATTATTTCTGTGTAATCCTTTATACCTTAGAAATACATGATCCTATAATGTTCCTTGCTAAAAATTTTACATATGAACACTTCTTCACTGCCTTCAGTCTCTTCCCTCCCTGATTCATTTTCCACACAATTGCCAAAGTGATATTCCTAAAATACAGATGTGAACATATTATCCTAGTACTTAAAAATCTTAAGTGGTTTCCTGTTACATGTAGGATAAAAACCAAAATAGTCAGCCTGGCCTTTGAAGACAGCCTCACATTCTTGTTTCATATTATTCCTCTTCTTCAAGTACTGAACTCTTTCCATTATGTCATACTGACTTTCAAATACATGAAGCATTGTCTCTAAATTCATAGGATGATAGGATTTAGGCCTGAGAGATCATTTAGTCCAAACCCTTCATTTTATAAATAAGAAAAATGAGTTATTTCACTACATAGTCCCCCAAATGGTAGTAGTTATCAGGTATTTGTTTTCTTTCTGATTCCAAAACAATGTAGATAACGACAAGTTAAATGTAGGTGCTTGTTCTCCATACCTATGTGGAGCTTTTAAAAGCCCCATTTTAAAATGTGCCAATAATTAAAAACAAAACCAATTCTTTTTCTTTGGTACTCGGGAAACAGTTTGCCCTGCCAAAATCTTGCAAAAATTATGTTTTCAAAATTATAATTTCATACTACTGTATTATCTTCTAGTTTCTATATTTGTGAATAATTTGCACAATTGGGTCCTCAATCTTTTAAAAACCAGATATAAATAGTAAAAAAAAAAAATAACTCCTAAGGGCCAGATCCAAATCAGGTGATGTGGGATATTGTGGGAAATCAGATATTGTGGGAAAGAAATGGGGGAGAGGGCAGGAAAAAAAAGAAATCCAATGAAGAATGAACAGAATGTCCTTCTATGAAAATAATTGGGTGACTGAGGGTAAAAAATGAAATTTTATGGGATGAATTTTAATTCATTCAGAAGATTCCAAATTGAATGATCATATCAATGACAAAAACATACAAGTTAAGAATTGCATGAACTCAATGGCTATCTAATGCAACTCATATAAGAATGGAATCTCAATTCTAACATTCCTGTCAAATGGATATTCAGCTTCTGCTCAAAGATCTCTAATGATATAAAACCCTCCAATTCTTAAGGCAGCTCATCCCACTTTTGGACAGCTTTAACTATTAGGAAGTTTCATTTTTTTCTTACCTCAAAATAAAATTTGTCTCATTAAAGTGTACATCCATTGCTTCTGGTTCTACCTGGTTTAGGGTGGGAGAAGGAGGTACAAAATAGAGGAGCAATGAGTGGAAGACTAAAGAAGTCTTCCTTGTAATAACAAGGATACACTCTTACACTAATATACAAGAATCACTGTAAAGTGAGAAAAGATGGCTTATTATCCCTATCTATTTCATTTAGACCTCTCCAAAATAAAGGCACTTAAATCTATTTTGAAATAGAAAGTTGTGGGGGTGTTTAACTTTCTTAGGCCTCTAACTAGAAAAAAAGCCTGCAATTTCATATGAAACCTAGGAAAAGTCATGAGAAAGTAATAGCCTTAATCACTGAATGGGCTTTGCCTCAGTCAAACTGAGACCTGCCAAAGACCTTAGCTTTAAAAGGCCAAGGTCTTCCACTGCATCTGGGGCCATCTCCAGTAATTCTGATGTGTATCTGACCACTGGACCCATTTGGCTTTGGAGGAAAAAGTGAGGTTGGTGACTTTGCACAGCCCTCCCTAACTTAAATCTGATTCATTTGCATGTCATGACATCACCTCCCTGATGTCATGGTCCTCTTTGAGAACAAGGACAAACACAAGAAATGAAGGGAAATTTAAGTGATGCACCCTTCCTTAGATGTTTCTCCTATGGAAGTAAAGGTAGAATAGAACCATCAGGCACAGTAATAGGATCATTGATCTAGAGCAGGAACAGACTTCAGAGGTCATCTAGTTCAACCCCCATTATATGTATGAATAAACTGAGGACCAAGGAAGTTAAGTAATTTTCTCACAGGCAGTAAACATCAGAGGCAGGATAGGTGCCAAATAAGTGACTTGCTATAGAAATATTGATTAGAATAAAATCATATTATACAATAAAGTCATGAAAAAGCATGCATGTTTTGCCACAATTTTTATTTGTTTTTATCTTCTTTTTATATTAAGTTGGCAACTAAGCCCAGAAGAACTGCCCATTGAGGGCTCTAAGAGGAAATGAAGGGCAAAAAGTTTAACTTTTGGAACTCTTGCATTGCTTTCTCTCTTTTGGACTTACAGCAAGGTATGAGTATATTTTTAGGAGGGGATTTCTGTTACCCCAACCATTCCTAAAGGTAATGGCAACTATAACCACAAGACAAAAAGAACATGAAATTTCTCAGGTCAACCCAACTCCCTCACTACCTTTTTTGTGTTTTCTTTCCTGGGTACAGGCCAGCAACCAAGAGATTCTGAGAAATAGATACTTCTAGTTCTGGAAATAATGAGAATTCAAGAGTTTCTGAGTCAGGTGCTGGCTGCTCAGTAGGAGGTTATTTCTACAACAGTACCACTTTTCGGAGGAGAAAATCACCACTTCCAGTAAATTCTGCAGCAAGAGGTCTAAAAAGAAAGTCTATGCCATATTCCAACTGGCCTGAAGAATCAGACCTTGTGAACTGTTTGAATAATGAATATGACAATGAAATTTGTGTCCTGCCATCCCACATAGTCATCTTTACCTCCAAAGAGATTATGAGTATGACAGGTTATTTTAAGATGTTGTTAATGTACACTTATGTGTCTTTTGTCTTCTAAATATTGTCTGTGGTGGAGGAAATAAACCAGCATACTTTACCTGATATCCATGTTATATACTGAGCACTTATTCTATTTTTTTTAAGTAGGATCCTATTAACCACATGTTGGGAAAAGCATAAACATGAGCCATACTCTAAACTTTGTTGTAGATATTTCATCAAGGTTACTCTTGACTGGAGGCAAAAGCCCAACTGTAAGAGAATCCTGATTTCCCCATTTTGTGGTCAGGCTACTACACAATAGACTGAGTTTATAAAACCCAAGCTGGAACTCCTTATAGTAGGACTACTTGGCCTGTAGATCACATTTCTCTTTAAATTGTATTCACATTCTACTTTAAGTTGTATAAATTCTGTGTCTACCCATGCTCATAAATGTTTAAAGAGTGTAAGCTCTTTGAGATCAAGAGCTATTTTAGGTGAATAAGTATTTAATAAGTGCCTTCTGGCATACCAGGCACTGTGCTATGTACAATCATTTTTGTCATTATATCCTTAGATCTGTTACTTGGTTGGTTCCATAATAAAAACTAGCCTGCTTCCATCTCTTCAGGCCTTGGGAATTTTTCTAATCTTCTAGCTACATTACTACAATTTCTGTGTGGGCAATATATCCCTCCTTCATTCTGTTAATGCCAGTGACTTAGGTTATAAAGCAACATGAGTGAATGTCAATTTTTCTCCCCCTGCTACAGTCCCAGATGATACATACATATAATCACTGTTCAAATTATCTTCATGTATGGTGTGTGTGTTTCTGTCTGTGTGCGTGTTGCATATGTAGGTTAAAAGTGTTCACATGGGTCTGTGTAGATATGGCTCACAGTGGTACATGAATCAATATTTCTAATCTCCTTTAGTGACCATTATGGTTAGGACCATGAGGTTAGGACCAGAGCTTGGCTACTCTGTTTTCCTAGGAAGAAGGGTACCAGGTTAGAATTATATCAATCTTCCCCCCTAGATCTTATTAATCTAGGGGAAATAATACTTAGGGTTAAGCTGAGCTCTTGATTGATACATTTTAATGAGGAAGAAGTGTCCCAAGTGATGTATCCAAGGCTTAACTCTCTTCCAACTAAACACTCTTCACAAAGAACACATATAGGGCATAGCAAATAAACCCATTTATATAAGCCAATAGCCAAAGAAATCATAGAAGGTATATATGTAAGAATTTGCAGACAATACCCAAAATGAATTAGCTTTCCCAATGTATCTTAGTTGAACCAAGAGAGACTCAGATTCCATCCAAACAGAAATACCTTGAAATCTCTAATGTAGTAAGCTGGGTAAGGTAAATGATAGAAGCTCAACCTCATGTTAGCTTCTTCCTGGAGTCTTTATTTTCCCTTAGGGACTTGAAGAGAAACTAGATGTTTTGTGTCCTGAAGCTGGAAGCCAAGAAGACCAGGGTAACTTTTTTCTCTAGCTATTCCGAGCTCATCTATTCACACAGGTGCAGGAAATTCAGTAAGCAATCTTCACCAAAAAAGGATATTTTTATGCAAATAAGCTTTGAGCTGCAAGTTACATTTATAGGTCAGACAGGTCAAGTGAATATACTGAAGGATCCCAGGGAGATCAGTCCTGAGGACTGCTCTGATTAAGTAGAGAAACACAGGAACTTCTTACTCCTAAGTGGAAGGAGGGCAGAGAATGGTCCTCTAAGACAGTCCCTAAGAGCCCAGGGATCTAAAGAGTGAATAAGAAGACACAAATGTACAGTGAAGTAAACAGGAAATCAGGTAGACTTTTATCCAAAAGAGTTTGAAGTGAATATAAAGAACAAAATTAAGATGCTTAACATTTTGGTGCTGGGCAGAAAATTAATAGGTATCAAAACATCAGTTTCAGGTTTGAGCGTCCAGGAACATCCATAAATGACAAGCTTTCAGAGCTTCAAACAAGTTAAGAAAATATCTAATACAATTATTCCATTTTAAAAATGAAGAAACAGAGGCCTAGAAATAGGAGGTGATTTGCCCAAAATCTTACAGTAAATTAGTGGTTGAGCTTGGACTAAAATCAGGAATTTTGTACTCTTGACTCAATCATTGTGCAGTAGAAAAGGCACTGGCCTTGGTTCCAAAGAAATCTCATTTTAAATCCTGTCTTTGACACAATTTGGATGAAGAGGGACAAGTTACCTTCTTTTTCTGAGTGCCAATTTTCTTATCTGTTAAAGTGAGGGTAATAATGCCTATAGTAACTAATGCAGAATTTTGAGGTTCAAATGAAATAATCTATGCAAAATATTTTGCCAACGTAAAAGAGTTATCTAAATTGAGACTGGGACTAGACCACAGATTTCTTTGGTATAACTTCCAGGTGAGGAAACTACTCTACCAATCCTCTGCAACTTATGATGTTAGTTTCCTAGACCACCAAAGAATTTAATAACTCACTCAGAATCATCCAGCCAGTATGTGTCAGAGGTCCAGGACTTGAACTCAGGTTTTCCTGGCTTTATGGCTGGCTGTCTATTCACTGTGCTATGCTGTCTGTCACTTATCTCTACACCACACTGTCTCTAATTTTTAAAAGTAAATAAGAGAATGAGAAAACTACATTATAAAAAAGTGACAAAATAAATAGTGCTGACCACACCTGTGAGGTTTTCCATTGGGATGTCTAAGGAATAAACTAAGGGATATACACAATGACAGTTTTTCAGTGAGTCAGAAAAGCAAGGTGTATCACAGTACTAAGTACTATAGTCCCTTTATTCTATTTGTTTGACCAGATTTCTGTAAGAGACAGGAACAAAATAAACCAAAGAAGAAGTGAGACAGAATATCAGATAAAAATGAGAGACAAGATGATAGTAGAATGGAGAAATGTAATTTGAATTTAATTGTGACTCAGAAGAATTAGAAGAAAAATTATCTTACTATCAAGGTCATAAACTGAAGTTAAATTATGTCATAGGGTGGAGTGCTGGGGCCCCAGGCTTAAGATCACGTCTCTGGAAGCCTTCCAATTTCTCAGTAGGCCCCTGTGAGAAAATTTTCTCTTGCTGTAAAACACAATCTCTTATCAGAACAGACAGAGGGGAGCCTGCCCCCAAATTTTTTGTCCCTGGCTGGCCCAAGGACTTTCCCTCCTGCCAGATCCCCAAGGTCCACATCTCTGAGAACTCCCATAATGTCTGTATACTCCCAACACTTTCCCATCCATAGGTCCCAAAGACAACTGGACCCTTAGATTACCTAATTAGTATCCCTGGCATTCCTTTCCCATGCCCCTTTTCCATATAAACCCCAACATCATCCTCAGTCTTTTGCAGGTTTCCATAAGGACCCTTGCCTGCTTTTGCTAAAGTGTTATAAATAAACTCTTTGCACTTGATTAAGAGAAGGCTTGAGTGTGTGAATTAATTCCAGGCAACTCTGACTTTGCATTCTTGGGGTCCGAGCACCCCAACACCTTGTCAGAGCAATGAAAAGGAAATGTTAACATTGAACAGAAACAAAGAAAAATGTGGGAAATGTTCTAGTTTTACTGTAATTGAAAATTTTAAAACTGCACATGCAAGCTGATGTGTATAAGAAAGGCAGTTCATTAATGATTACTACTTTTTTGTAGCTTCTTAACTTCCTAGACAAAGCCATATAGAACAATTTGTAGATTGCTTCTTTGGCTAAGGGTCTCATCTGTACAATCCCAATGTTGGCTCACAATGACTTCTTAAACTGACCATTTTGAGTGAAAAAAAAGATAGCTAAAAGATAAAACATAAACTAACTCAGTTATAGTTAAAACTGTAGGAAAACTTTGCTGACGATGTACAAATGCACACAAACTCAACAATATTCTCTTGTTATTTATCATCAGCTCTAATTAAATGTTGAAAAAAATGGAAGTCAGAACAATTATAAATTTAGCTGAAGTAAACATTTTCTGTGTGATTGTTGGACCAATGTTTTCCTCATTACCCTAATCTCTTTCCACATACAAAAAATCATTTCTAGTATTCTTTTTTTAACTTTTCATCTGTAGCTTTGAATTCCTTCTTTCCTTCCTATAGCATACCCAGTTTTCAGATGTTATGTAGTATGGATTTATTTTATATTATTGATTGGACTAGATGGCTGTTAAGATTCCTTCCAATTATTCATGTTCTGTGATTCTGTGACTCCCTCAGCCCCAATTTTATGAATTTAATCACATAAATGATCCAATATACCTATGTCACTAAATTGTATATGTTGCATATATTCATTAATTGTAACAATACCAGCAGCTATAATTTCTTCCTTCTTTGTTTGAGTAATTCTATTATCCACATTGGATTTGGGAAATCCTACCACCATGTCAGATTACAACCTATCTATGACTTAGGAGATAAATCCTAGGGAATTCCTTTTCCAGTAGGAAAAGGAGAGGTTGAGTGACTTGCCCAGAGTTACACAGTTAATAAACATCAGTGGTGACATATGAACCCCAATCTTCCTGACTCTAAGGCACTCTACCCACCATGAATATACTAAAGATGCTAGTTGACATATAATTTTCAAACTATATCAGGAAAAGATTGATTTTCCAGTAAATGATTAGGGCCAGAAAAGCAGCTCAAGGACTGTGTTGAAAACTACAGCTTAACCATTATTACCAACAAGAATATTTTAAGCATTTGCTATGTACCATTCCCTAAGCACATACTACATGTATGTTCCAGTTTAGTTTCACCTTGTGCAAAAGAGACTTGCCATCTCTTAAAAAATAATAAGCAAGCTTTCAACAAATGGTCAGAGACTAGGAGAAAATAGAAAGCTGTTGAGACCTTGGGCTGTCTTGCTTTTTAAACAGTATGTAAATTTCTAGAACAAGAAGGAGGAATTTAGAGATCAGATAATAGAGAGCTAGAGGACATAGAAGAGAATTACAGAAAACCCCTACTTCCCTCTCCATGACCAGGGAAAATACTATCATAGGAACAGCAGGGAAGGTACCCTCCTCGTATTGTAAGAACAATTTCTAAAAGTACGATTCAGAGAAACCATACTGAGAATAAGCAAAAGAACTTCAGTTCTTTCTGCAGTGAAAAGTATATAAAAAAAATCAGGAACACTTCACACTCCTGAGTCTAATCAGATGGAGGAGGAAATTTAGGGTCCATCCTTTTTCTCATGAAAGGTTTATCATTAAGAAAAATACCAGTAATGACTCAGAGGCAGGTACCAGTCATTTGGGGGATAAGTGTAAGCAGAACACCACCAAGGAATCAGATAACTACCAAATCTTTAAATAGGAAAGAAAGGGTTTACTTGGTTAATACCCCAGATCAAAGTAGAGTGCAAATGATGGTAAAAAGAAAAAAGTAGAAAAAAGTTAAGGATTAAAGTTAAGGATTTCTCAAAAGACTTTCGCTTAAGCTTATTTAAATTTTTGCTTTAAATTGTATCTCATTTATTCTAAAATGTCTTGTTAGTGATGCTTGTTAATATTTGTTCTGTTGTTTTAATAGTTTAATTAGATGAGAAATAACAAAATTGGCTATATTAAGAAGATACTTCTGGTATTTCAGTAATCAGTGTCAAAAGGACTATTTAACTCTAAATTAGAAGACTGGGGTTCTTATAAATTGCAGAGGAATGCATTTGGCAACCTCAAACAATTTTTTAAAAATCACAAAATTTTAGCACTGAAAGGGAGCTTAAATGTTACTTAATGTAGCTCCCTTATTTTACAGAAAAAAATTTAAGACCTGGAGAGATAAATTACAAGGTTACACAGTTAGTTAGTGGAAGATCCAGGATTAGAAACCAGAAATCCTGACTCCAAGGCTATTGATTTTGTATTTTTTTTTGTTTTAATTAGAAGAAATCATATCTAGCTGGAGTGGTCAGAGAAGCTTTATGGAAGAGGTGAAAATGCAGCTTGGAACTGAAGAATGGGAAACAAGCAAGGGAGAACAGATTCAGCAAAAGTGTTAAGGCAAGAAAGCACAAATTTTATTTTGGGGCAGTGATTATTTTAGTTTGAGCATAGTAAATGACCAACATAGGGAAATATTAGAAGGTAAGACCAGGAAAGAGGGAAGAATCCAAATTTTGTAAAGCACTAAAGGTTAACATGTTTGGGTTATATTCTATGAGGCAATGTCAGGAACAAATGGAAATATGGACACCAGTTGGATACTGAAGTACTTAATTTGCTTCCTGGAGGCAAGGCAAAAATAATCTGTGGATTAACGTATAAAGGTATTGTCCAGGTAGTTGGCAATTGCCATATTGAAAAACAAGGGATGGTGACCTTAAGTATAGTAATAAAGGAGGTAGAAACAAAGCCAGCCTAAAAATAATAAGAAAAGTTATAGAAACACAAAATCTTAAAAAGGTAAAGGATTTCAAAAGCCATATAATCCAACTCATATATTTTCAGAATTTGTATCTCTAATATGAATGGCAAACCACTCCAGTATCTTTGTCAAGAAAACCCCAAATGAGGTTGTGAAGACTTGGACATGACTGAAAGATGACTGAACAGCACCAACAAATCTCTAACATACTAAACAAATGGTTGTCTACCCATGAGAACTTAAGAATGCTATTCAATCATATTTGGCATCTGTTTCCACATTTGTAAAATGAAGTAGTTGGAATAGATGACCCATAATTTTCCAGACCCAGAGGTGTCAAACAAGTGGCAAGAGCACTCCTGAGTGCCACCCAAACTAAACTAAAATATAATTGGGAAATATATGTTAAAATAAATAAAAGTACAATGGAACATGTATAATTTTAACATGTGGTTTTCAAAGTCAACATATAGCTGGCAGGGAGCCTTATGTAAGTTTTAGTGGCACTTGTTTCTATTTGAGTTTGACATCATTGTCCCAGCACATTGTCCCTTTTGACAGTTCTAATCATAAGGAATTTTTTCTTTCCTTCAAGGGAAATCTGCCTTTCTATAACTTTCACCCATTGCTCTTAGTTCTGTCCTCTGGAGTTAAGCAGAACAAGTCTAACCTTCTCCCATATGAATACTCTTCAAACACCTGAAATCAACCATCATATGTTCCCTACTGGAAAAAGCACATAAAGTATACTCTGTTTTAGGATAAATATACTGACCTGCAAACATTTTTGATCATCCTGATTGCCAACCTCTGGATGCTTTCAATTTATTTATTTTTTGCTTAAAATGTGGTGCCCTGAATGGGATACAGCACTTCAAATATGGAGTAATGAAGACAGAGTGAAGCAGAATAATGAAATCCCTAATGTTGGAAAGGATGCCTTGCTTAAAGTGGCCTAAGATCACATTAACCTCTTTTTTTTTTAATTTGAATATCACACTGTTGACTCATATTGAGCTGGTATCCCTCTAAAAAACCCAAATCTTTTTTTTCACATGAGTGATGTCTAGGCATGTCACTCCCATCTTGAACTTGTGAATTTTATTTCATGAAAATAAGCATAGAACTCATTATATACTTATAATTATAATATAATGGATATACTTATATACACTACATAATTACTTATTATATAATAAGTATAAAACTTTTTTCTCTATTCAATTTATTCCTATTAGCTATGGCTTATTATTTTGGCCTCTTGAGATCTTTTGGAATATTGACTATTAGGCAACTATCCTTCTTAGCTTTGTGTCAACTGTACATTTAATAAGTGTTCCATCTCTTCCTTAATCCAAATCATTACTAAAGCTGTTGAACATCATAGAGTCAAAGATAGAACCCTCTCTGAAGGGGGACTTCTAGAAAGTCTCTTTTTTTTCTTTTTATCAAATAAACCCATTTATCCAAGCTAATAGCAAGTAGAAATGGAAGAAGGTATACAGAGGAGGATACATGCTAAGCAATACACAGAGTAAATAAACTCTCCCATTAAGAGCAAGATATCTCAGCTCAGGCAAGAGAAAAGATCCCAGGTATCACCCAAGCAGAAATTCCCCAAAGTCTCTATTGTAGTAAGACACACAAAGGAAAGTATAAGAATAAAAGTAACATATATTGAAAATGAGCAAAATAAATTAATCTTGATGAATGATTGCTAAGGCAACATGAACTAATCCTCAGAATACATAAGCAAAATCCTTAAATGAGAAGAGTTTTAGGGGCTCATCTGTTCTTACTATAACACCTTAATAACTATCCCTTTGTAAAAGCAAGTTAAGCCTAGTTGACTAAAATGATTACCACCTGATAATTTTGGAGGAAATTATACCGAGAGGGGACTCATGTATTTAGTTTTAAAGGATCACTGCTGACTACTCAGAAGATGACTAGAAGCCTTCCTTATTCTTACTGATTGACTATTCATTGATTCTCTATCAGTTGAAGGAAAATTAAGTGAATTAAATTACCTGAGTTTTATTACCTGACATAAGGCACAATTAGCAAAAACTTCCTTGTAATTTTTGTCACAAGTTCAGAGAAGATCAATTTGACTTTTATTGTTTCACTACTGTCTAATTTCTGTTCCTTTTCTCCAGTATAAGATTGTTGTTGTTCAGTCATGTCCAACTCTTTGGGACCCTATTTGGTGCTTTCTTGGCAAAGATACGAGAGGTGTTTTCCATTTCCTTCTTCTGATCACTTTACAGATGAGGAACTAAGGCAGATAGGGTAAAGTGACTTGCCGGGGTCATGTAGCCAGTAAGTTTATGAGTCTGTATTTGAACTTAAAAACATCAATCTTCTTGACTTCAGACTCAAGCACTCTAACCTAGATGCCCCTTGATCTAAAGTACTGTCCCTTTAAGGTACTTTCCTTTCATAAGGATTAGTTTACTGCTAAATTTATTTTGCTTTCTACAGTTTTGGGGGCATAAGTCTAATTAGGGTTCTTAAGAGGAACTGTTACTGTGCTTCAGAGTTTTGAGACAGTAGTTCATTTTAAATGTTCCAGTAGCTGTAGTATGCTGGAGCAATATTGACACCAGCACTGTTCTATGTTATAGAACAAATAACTGATCATAGTAGCTCAAAATGTCATTATTAACCATAAGCTAAGATGGGGTCATTTGCAGAGAGGGCATATATCCTTAATCCAGAAAGAGAGAGGTGAAAGGATCCATTTAATAACTATGTCAGTTAAGTTTGAAACTGGTTGTTAGGCAAACTGCAGTTGCTGTTGAGAAGTTTAATTAAGCAGAGGAACACTTTGGAAGCCGTGTATCAGAAAAGTCACTCTGAAGATCAATAAGTTTGGCTGAGATTTTGTACATACTGAGGTATTAGGCAAGTGCAGTATGGATCCAATGAGCTTAACAGCAGTATCATTTGTTTAACACAGAAAATGTAATTATTAGGGAACTCTTATGGACAGTTCCCAAGACAGAAAGAAGGTACCTAAGTTTATAATTATAGAATTATTAGTTACCCCGACCACATTTTGTTAAATCACATGTACTAATAAAGCAGGTTTCTTTAAATGTGTACCCATTCTATCCCACAAATTTCAAGCATATTGTTGGAAGAATGTGATCTAGGTTTATGTGTGAATTGCAGTGTACTTTATTATTTATACATTTGTTTAAGTATATAGGTATCTGCAATGTTATTTTTCTTTTACCTTATTATTTATTATTTAAAAGCATCATCATTATAGATGGATGGTTTGTGTAAATGGAAATGCATGTGTGGGGTTTTGGGAATCTAGAGTATTGATTAAGGTGAATATATCTCCCCAAAACAGAATTACTTTGAGGATCCTGAGAAAATTAGAATATAACATTGTATTGTTGATCTTTGTTTGCTTTGTTTAAGCAGGTTGGATAAATTAAGCCTGCCCTTAAAGTGTAAGAGGTGTAATGTGCTACAATGTGGGTGGACAAACCATGTAACCGTTATTCCAAAATGATGCTATTTTCTTGGAAACCTAGCATAGTAGATATTCTTGACAGAGTAACCAACAGCACTTAAACTCATCAAAACCATAACCTCTAATTAGTCTTAGAGTAAGCTGAGTTCACTAAAGGGTTTAATTCTTCCTAGGGAGTCATTGATGTGCCAGAGAATCTGACTCATGATCATTCAGTAACACTTTAATGCTTCCTAAGTGGAAGGCAAAGTGGTAGGTGTTTCGATAAGGCTTTAAAAATTATAAAAGATGTAATCTCTGGATAATACTATATATATTATATATATACACACATATATACATATACACACACACATATGTATGGGGAGGCACAGCAGTCAGAGAATAAGTGAAAATGCCATTAGAAATCACTTAGGAACAAGGACAGATAGAGTTCTAAACAATGTATAACATAATCACAAATGAGAAATAGTGGGATATAGTGGACAGAGAACCGGTCTGATGAAATTATTGGTTCAAGGCCTGCCAATAACACACAGAATGAGTTCATGAATCAGTCACTTAACTTCTTTGTGTCCCCAGGAAATTCTTTACTACCATAAGTGTGGCATAATGAATCAGAAGCAAGATTTGGATTCAGGAAAACCTAGGTTTAAGTACTGTTTCTGACACTCGCTGGCTGTGTAACCCTGGGCAAAGCACCTCATATATCTTTGCTTGAGTTTCTTCATCTGTAAAATGAGATAGGAGGTAGATTGGAAAGCTTCAGACATCTCTTTCTAGATTTTCTAAATCTATGAGCTCATGGCAAGTTTCAAATGAGTTGTGGTCTGTATCAGTGGAAAGAATTTCCATGTAGGTAGTTGTCTATACAGATGGAATAAAAAGTGCAGGCAATTTAAAAAATATATGAATTATTTAGGGACTTCACAGGCTATTTCCAGATCTAGCATGTATTTTATCAGATTTTCTTAGCAAATACTTATGACCCAAACAACTAGTGGTCAGATAAATTATAGTGTGAGGAGAGAGAAGAAAAGGATTTGAAGCCTCCTTAGGCCCTCTACAACAGAGGTTTTTCAGAGTCTGATATTTCTCTATCCTATAAAACTGGTAAGACATGTATACAAGTGTAATGAATATAAAATATAAGTAAATGACAGTGAAAAGAAAAAGAGGTATTGTTGTTATTATTTATTAATACTAAGATTTTTTATACTACTGCAGTGTTTATTAGAAGAGAAAAAAGCTATGCCAGAATGGATCATTTCTTGTAAACAGGAGACCATTATTTTCATAATTCCTTTTTTATAGCTTACCTTAAAAAAACACTAACACATTTCTATCCTAAACATTAAGTTATAAACCAGGTGCACTACTGACTTTGAAGACAGAATAGAATAACTATCCAAGCATTAAATACAATTGCACCCTCTGAATATAAAGACCAATTTGTCAGTCCTTACTCAGGCAAAACTATCTTTAGAATCAGTGGGAGTTCTGACTAAATAAGGACTGAATTGGATTTAATAAACCCACAGCTGTGTCCATTTTTTGTATTGCTTTTTATTGAGGCTTCATGTTAGATTTTGTGTTTTTACTAATGAAAAACTGATGCTCTATAATACAAAAAATAATGAGTAATTAAGCCAAAATGTGACTAATTCTTCAGGCTCCATTTCATGAAAACCATTTTGAAAGGACAAGATTCCTAGACTCATAAAGATTATGCATTTGGAAAAAGTGAGATTTTCCTGAATAATTCGATATTTCATATGATTTTGAAATCCTGTTTTCTCCTGCCAATAGCCCTAAGCTGAGAAGTAGGGGATCATCTCTTCTCTTCTTCCCCCCTCCATTTTTTCCAAAGGTAGTATAAAAGGAAGAGCCTTAACAAAACATGATTGCTTCCTATGGCTATGAAGTTGTAAAGGGAAGGCAATTTTCACATTAACTGTGTGAAGTCTTCGTTCTTTCTCAGAAACATCCAGCAACAGCCGTTTTAAATTCAGTAATAATGCAGTCAAAGTAGATAGCTCTTTTTAAAATATTATGATGATAAAAAGGTCCATCTTGCCAACCATGACAATTTTTCTGTGAACATTTGTGGCTTGAAATAGATTTTAGTACTGCATGGTACAAAGAACCATGTTGGCTTCTTTACAATCATAAGAAACAGAGCAGTTTCTGTTGGGCATGTAGATTTGTGTGCATGGTTAAGGAATTACTTACAATGTGATCACATATAAGCGTTTCTTGATTTTTCTGAGTTCTGAGTTTTTTTTATATACAAGGTCAAGGAAAAACACATGCAGAAAAATTATTCTCAAAGATTAATTTTAGTGCAAGGAAGGTGCAGATTACAAAATACTAACAAGTTTTAAATGACTACTTAAAATTTATACATTAAAACTTGTATTAGCTCAAAATATTCGCATGTCACATAAACCACATTTCTTTCTAAAACTCTCATACCTCTGTCCCAGAGCATTAAATGGTGCATGGTGTGTTATGAGGTACCTCTTTTTTTCTATTTTTAAGCTAGAGATAGAAGACTGTCCTACAAAAGCAAGAAATAAAAAGACTAAGCAGATATGAAAATATTTTATAGCTATATTCAAACAATTTATTTAAAAATTCTGACATATATACATATTTTTTTACTCTATGTGATAACCAGGCATAAAAGACAAGCAATTTATGTAAATATCTTGACTTAATATGACTTTTTTAAGATAATTTTTTACAGTTTTGTTCTTTTTTTAATTCTCTAGTACCATGAAACATTGTAAATAACTTTTTCCTTATAACATAAACATATAATAATAGCTGATAGTTATATAGGCTTTAATATTCCTAACAGTGTTTGCAGACATTATCTCATATGATACTCATAGCAGTCCTATGTAGTAGGTGCTATAGGTTTAATTTTTTCCATTTTATAGATGAGGAATTTGAGGTTCAAGGTCAAAAGTCTTAGCTGTAGTCACACAACTAGTGCATCCCAGTAGTTGAAGTCAAATGAGTCTCAGCCCATTGAACCCTAACTGCAAGTTTAACATTATTTCAACTACAACATCCTTGCTGCCTATGAAACCAAGATCTTCTGACTTAAAGTCTAATCCTTTCTTTACTTGACTTTCTTAATTTGCTAGTCCCCAACACTGATACTCCATATATCACTGTAGCAGAAGTCATGCTATTGCTTTCATCAGAACAGTCATGCAACCATGTCTGTAAGTAAAAACAATACTAATTTGGAAGAGGTGTGAAAGAGGTTGGAAAAGAGGGAGTATGAACATAGGAAAAATCTATCTGGAAGGCTATTGTAATAGTCAAGGAAGATGGGCATTGTTATCATCATCATCATGACAAGCATTTAAATAGTACCTTCATGGTTTTGTAAAGAGCTTCAGAAATTTTATCTCATATTATTTTTCCTCACAACAAACCTGGGAGGTTGGTACTATTATCCCCAATTTACAGATGAGGAAACTGAAAGAGTAGAGGTTAAATGATCTGCTGAGGGTCACATAGCTAGTACATTGTCTGATACAGAATTTGAACTAAGGTCTTCCTGACTCCAGTTCCAGCATTCTATCTACTTAGTCACCTCTGAGGACCTACAATTTTTAGAAAAGAGAGGAAAAGAAAAATAGTAGAGACAATTTGGAAATCAGAGATGAGAAAGAAAGAAGAGTGTATGGTAATTCTGGGTTGCAGACATGGGAGACTGGATAAAAAGTGGCACAAATGAAAGAAATAGTGAAGTTATAAAGCGGAGGAGATTTTTTTGAGAAAACAACAATAAACTTGGTCTTGGGCATTTTGAAGTTGAGGTGCTAGTTGGATAGTCAGGTGTATATATCCTGTAGGCAAGTATAGATGTGGGTCTGGACTCAGGAGAGTGATAGAGGCTGAGCATAGTGGTCATCTGCATAGAGGTGAGAGTTGAAGCAGTGGGAGTCAATCAGATTTCCATTCACGATCTTGGGTGTCAGAACATTATTATGCTACATACCATTAACGCTTAAATTCAAGTTTAGCAAATTCAACTGGCATGCTAATGGTACTTGGTAACTAGAGGACTGGGCATGGTGATCCCACACCCAGAAGACTGCTCCTAGATCACAAGGATCTCAAAGGTTTAGTGGAAATTCTGAGTTGCAGAGATGTGATATAGCTATACCAAGTAAGATACCATTAGCAGCAGGAAGAAAGATAATACACTGAAACTGGGCTCTGTATCATCAATGCCTAGCATTATTGAATTAGAGGTGGTGGGGGTAGGGAAATGAACACAGGGGTTTAGAAATGGGTACCAAACCCATTTTAAAGAATGGAAGGGTAAAATCAAGATGGAATAGTTAGGAACCAGGGGGATGTGCTAAGATTGAGGGTAAGGCTGGAAGCCCAAAAAGATGGAGAAAGAGGAAGGGTGAGCATGTTCTGAAGCAGGAGCAATTCCAGGCCTTGATACTAAGGAAGAAAGAGATGAGGAAATCCTTATAGGATTTTTGCCATCAAAAGCTGAATTTGGGTCTATTCCCAGTTTTGTCTTGTATCCCAGGGAAGCAGGAAGGAATAGAGTTATGAGGGGGTAAAGCAAGGAAGAACTATTTTGGCTCTATGATACCTTAACTCAGGAAAACATTAAGTCATGTAAATAACCTTGGAAGAGGTAATGAGTTAACCAACATTATTTCATATTAAAATGTGATCAATCAGATAATGGAATGGAAAAGATAAAGAGGACCTCTGGGTGTCTCACCAAGATAGGAAAAGGGTGCCAAAAACTGTAAGTGGTAGATGTTTGCATAGATAAAACTCTATCTTTGACTATAGGTAGTAATTTAAAATCTCACATTGGAGACTTTTTTTGTGTTATTGCAAATAGTGTCCTCTCCTTTCTGATTTGATGCTTTGTCATGCTAATGAATCCTTCATATTTCTTACCCCTGAATATTGATGTTCAACATTGCACCATTTACCTAGATTGCAGGATATGAAGAAACATCAGATATTATAAAATCTGATTCTAAGAACAAAACAAATATTCTGAAGTTCAAAAATAAATTTTATCTTATTTGAACCAAATATTGTATTCATTGGTGATCCCAATAGCTCCCATATATTCAAGTACCACCTCTATGCATAAGATTCTCAATTTGTCCAACCCTAATCTCCCTAATGACTTCTAGTCTTGCATCTTCAACTGTTTATTGGTCATCTCAAAGTGGATGTCTTATAAATGCCTTAAATTTGGTATGTCTTAAACTGAACTCATTATATCCCCCTTCAAAAAAACCCTCCTTTTTTTCTAACTTACCTATAAGTGTTAAGAGTACCACTATCCTCTCAGCCATCTTCTCAGTCTCACAACTCAGGGGTCATCTTCAACTTTTAAGTCTCTCACCGGCTCATATCCAATCACTTGCAAAGTTATGTTATTTCTAACTTTATAATATGTTGTCTATGTTCTCTTCTCTCTTGTAACCCTCCTACAACCATGGCACAAGCCCTCATCATGCCTGGAACATTGCAATAGCCTGCTGGTTCCTGCTTCTGTTCCCTCTAGTACATCCTCCACTCATCTGTCAAAACGTTCTTTCTAAAGCACAGGTTTGACTATGTTATCTCCCCCCCCAACACCCTCATTAATTTGAGTGACTCTCTTTTACCTCCAAGATGTTTCGCCCTTTATAACCTGGCCTCTTCCTACCTTTTCAGTCTTTTTACATGTTATTCCTCTCTAAGTATTTTGCCATTCAGTGACACTAACCTTGTTATTCCTTACACACAACACTCCTTCTCCTGACTGAGCATCTTTGCTGGCTGTCTCCCATGGTTAGATCCCTCTCCCTCTTCATTTGTGCTTCCTGGCTTCCCAGGTTTCTGTGAAGTTTCATCATAGACTTCCTTTCTTCAAGGAGCTATTCCAGGTCATCCTTAAACTCAATGTCTTCCCTCTGAGATTATCTTCAATTTATCCTGTATATAACATGTTTGTTCATATTTGTTTGCATTTTGTTTCTCCCATTAGACCATGCATTCATTGAGAGGAGGGACTGTTTTTTGTTTGTTTTTGATTTTGATTTTCTTTGTATCCCTAGTGTTTACAGAAGTGCTTGGGACATAGTTAAGTGCTTAATAAATTCTTGGTGCCTTGACTTTTGTTTAATTTAGTGAAGCGGTTCTTTGTTTTAATTTTGTGTGTCCTTTTAAAAATCATGGAATTTTAGAGAGGTTTTTATGTCCTATGGGCATGACTGACTAGAAGGAGTTAAAAATCTATAATCAGATTTTTGTGTCACCCACATCTATCTATATGCCTGAAATCCTTTCAACAGCATAAGGTTAATGAAAACCTTGCTGAGAATGTGTTTTTGCTTTTCTGTTTTTCAGTTCATACTCATGTTCTTGGGTGTGATTTCGTTTTTCCTCTTCTTTTCAACCATATGACATGTTTTCAATGCCATGAACATTGTAGTTAAGATAAGACTTTCTTCAGGGTGATTATTAATCTGAATGGTCATGCAAAAGAGTTTCTGAATCATTGTATACTTTCTCCTATGCATTCTGATAAGATACTGTCATGCTAAATGAAATCCTAACTGTCACGATTTTGAGAGTTCTGAAGTTTAATATTGAAATGCACCCTAACTGCTGCATTCAGGTTTCTTTTATACTCCTATTTTATGGGTATGCAAGTCTGAATTTGTTGACAGGAAAAAGTGAAAGTCTGAATTTGTTAACAGGAAAATCTTTTGTTAAATCAATATGGACAGTGTGTGGTATAGATAGAAGAGTATAGCAGAAGAATATTTCCTTATATACATGGAATTATAGAATTCATATCATTTTAGGGCATATATGATTGCAATGAAAAAAATGGGGTAAACTAAACAGAAAATGAAAATCAATCGTCTAATTCTTCCAAATAGGGGTTGGCCCTAACCAAAGAAAAGCCTGTTAATAACTTATTTTAATAATCATCCATTTAAGAATTTACAAATATTTCACAGAAAAACACACACACATAAACCTCCCTATCCCCCCACCCCCATCCATATTTTCTAGGATCAAAGGATCTTAGATTTAGATCTGGAGGGGACCTTCAAAGCCATCAAGTCCAATCTCCCTATTTTATTGGCACAGAAAGATTACATTATTTGCCCAGAGTCAGACAGGTAATAAGCAGCAGAAGCAAAATTTGAAGTCAGGTCTTCCTAACACCATGTCCAGTGCCCTATTCACTGGGTCACCTGCCTTTCATTGCTCATTGAGGACAAGATTAAGCTTTTAATGCTGTTCCTGAGGTCTAGCATGATGTTAAGACCTTAGCACCTAATAAACCAGAAATTTATCCTGGCACTACAATTCAACAAGTGAGAAGTATTTTAAAGAACCCTTATCTTAGACTCAGAAGGCCTAAGTCTGTATCCTGGATTTTGGCACTTGCTACCTTTGTAACACTAAGAAATTCACTTAACTGCTTTTTGTCTGTTTCCTTTCTGAAGTCTACAAGGAACTCCATTTGGAGTCAAATAATTTGAGCTCCAATCCAGCCTCTGACATTAGCAACTTTTTTCTTGGCTAAATTACATAATCTCTCTAGGATGCAGTTAATTCAATAAAGTCCAGACTAGATAATATGCATGCTCTAAATCTTGTCCCTCTATAAGTATTTGCTGAGACTACTATTTGTGTAGCATGGTGCAACATGATTTGAGGGATCATGAAAAAGTATATGGTGCAATCTTTATCCTCAAGAAACTTACAATCTTATTAAGGAAAGAAGGTTAAACTCTAATAAATACTTAGAAATAAGTCCACAATGTAATGAAATTTTAACCTAAATCTGACCAATGACCAAAACACAAAAAAATATGGTACAAACATCAATGCAAACCAATGGAGCTTTTCTAGGCTAAAATACTTGTAGTTAACCTGTTTCCAAGATAAATATTTGTCATTTAGATTTTTGATCCTTTCTGAGTTAGCTGTGTCTGACTCTTCATGACCCTGTGTACCATAGAGCACGTCAAACCATGGGGTTTTCTTGGCAAAGATACTAGAGTTGTTTGTCATTTCCTTAAGGAAAACAAAGATTAAGTGACTTGCCCAGGGTTATATAGCTAGTAAGTGTCTGAATTTGAACTCAGGTCTTCCTAACTCCAAGCCTAGTGCTGTATCCACTGAGCCACCTAGCTGCCTCTTATTTCTCTTTACCTGTCAATATTTATTCCCCATTTAAATATTCCTCTGGTGTTTAACAGCAATATGGAAGTGAGCTTGGTTTCTTGAAGATTGTGCCAATGGAATATAATCTCTGGCAGACACTAATAAAAATATCAGTTATTGTCATCCTTTGACATCAGCTACAGTTATTCACAATGAAAATTAAAGGCATGATGTGATCCATATTGTAGAGAGTTTTTATATTAGTGATCATTTGAGGAGTTCCAGCAGCTTAATTTATTCAACAAATATTAATTGAATGATTACTATGCATGTAACCCTAATTTTTGGTTAAGTGGAGTCTACAAAGAAGTATATTATATGATTGATCTAGAAAGGCCAGGAATATACAAATAAAAGGGTACATATCAGAAACATGCAATATCAAAGTAGGAAAGGACAACAGAGGCCACCAATTGTAACCAATTCTTGAAAACTGAACTCCTGGAAAATATATCTGAGAATGATCAACAATCTTTTGCTTAAAGACCTCAAGTAAGGGAAGTGTAACTACTTCCAGAGAAAGACCAATTTGGATAAGTGTAATAAGAAATTAAGAAATGTTAAATGCAAAACAGATAGCTTTATGTCATGAAGTTACCGTAAACAAAAAAGTGCTGTAAGAATCAGAGGAAGGAAAGGTCTTTGAGAGCTACAGGAATCCGAGAGTCCTTATGTAGGAAGTGGAGATTAAACTAAGTGATGAAGCCTTTGGAGAGAAAGATAACAATTGGAAGAATATTCCAGTCAGAAGAAAAACATCAACATGGGAGCAAGTGAGGTTTATTTAGGGAACAGTGAGTAGGCTATCTTTACTGGAGTGGAGAGCTCTTTTTAGTAAGAAATAGAAGAAAAGGTAGGAGGATTAGGTTGGCCCCAGACTGTTCAAAGCCTTCAATTCTAAGGTGTTTAGAAAGCATCTGGTAGGCAATGGAGAGAAAGCAAAATATTTTGAGCAATAAAATCATAGAACCACTAAACTTCATAGTTAGAAAGGGTCTCTGAGGCGATCTAGTACACAATAACCTCAACAAGAGTCCAAACTTCATTTGAAATCCTTCCCATGACAGGCCATTCTACTTTTTGGTAGCTTTCATTGTTGGAAAGTTTCTTTTTAATCATGTTGATTTTATAATAATAATTATTATAGGAAAATTATATAGCAATTTAAGTCTTGCAAACTCTGTGAGGTAGGTAATATTATTCTCCCCATTTTACAGATGAGGAAACTAAAGCTCAGAGGTGACTTGACTTGCTTAGGTTCATACAGCTAGTCCAGTGTTTGAGGTAAGACTCAGGTCCTAGTTTTTCTGTCTGTTGCTCTATCCTCTGAGGGTCACATTAAGGAAGATTAATCCAATGCTGATATGTAGAACAGAATGGAGAAATAAGAGACTAGAAACTTTTATGCCAGTCAGAAGACTGTGGATATAAATGAAATGAAAGGTATAAAGGGACAATTTTTAATAGGATATGGCACAGATTTCAGGTGATAAGAATTAAAATGAAGGGATGATTTCAGAGAACTTAAAAAGTTATTGCATATTCAAATGTTCATGTTAGTTGAATATTGGTAAAATCATAATATAGATTTAAAATAATAAAAATAGCTGTAGGGGTTTGTGACTAAGGAGATACTGTTTTGATAGGGAAATAGAGGAATAAATGGTTATACTAAAATTCTGAGCCTGGGAAATTGGAAAAGTAAATGGTACCACTAACTAAAATGGGAAAGGAAAAAAATACACAAAACTTACTTCTTCAGTTTAGAATAAATATATTTAACTTGAGATGATAATGAGATACCAATCTGAAAAATATATTAGGTATTTAGGAATATAAAATTGAAGTTTGGGAGAATTGTGAGAAGAGGAGAGAAATTTTTAAATCATTAGCATACAAGTTAATAGCTGAAGCCCCAGGAGTTGGTGAATTTTCCTAGGAGAAGGATATAATGAAAGAAGAGCAGGAGATCCAGATAAAACCTTGAAGTATACCTAGAATAGGAAGAAGGGAAAAAAGAAAGAGTAAAATACAAAAGGAATTGAAGGAAGGATACCTATGAAGGATAACTATGGATTATAATGGTACCTATCAGTCTAATAGTTCTCAATGAAATGTAGTATTCTGTGGGCAATCATTAAGAAGTTTATATCAGTTAAGCATAAAGAAAGTAACCCATTAGCAACAGACTCTCTTAACAATTGTAGTAGAGCATAAATTCTTCGGTAAGCAATGAAAGCCTGAGGTAAATAGGTTATTAATTTAAAACAAAAATTAAAGAAATTTCAAACATTTAAATGTGCCTCCATCGACTAGTCAGTTTCCTTCTCATATCAATTCTTCCTAACCATAACATTGGGCAGATAGCCTGTTCATCTTAAACTTTTCTTCATATCTTCCACACTTTGTGTGGCATAATAAAGAAATAGAATAAAATAATAAAGAAGAATTAACAAGACTTTGTTATTAAATAGATATTGTTTGGCTTGGGAGATGGAAGAATCATAGATATTATTAAGCTAAATATCTTAGTTGGGACTAAACTCTGTCCAATTCAAACAATTGCACTAGAATTCACTTGACAATATAGGAACTTTCCTTTTAATGACACTTTAGCATTTGGTTTGAATACAAATAAAAGTCATGAAATAGTTAACAATCATTCTCCATACCATGTAAGAAACCATTTTGGAATGAGTCATCTTCAGAAGGTTAACTGTAAAGAAACAACTATTGCTTCTATATAGCATGTATTCAATGGAGCTTGGTTGATTAAAGTCCTCTTCTACCCTATCAACTACAACCCCCCATTCAGTGTAAATTGCTCTCATTGAGAACTATATTTACCCAAAGATTATCTAAGTTTCCTTTATTTATAAATGGATCTGAAATTAACCTCAGCCACTGTGTTAAGTTGCCAGCTATCCTTCCTTTGTAAATGGATTCCTTAAGACTAAAATGCATTTAAAATGATTATTTTTAAAGTGTGCTTGCCTTTGGATTTTAATGAGGTTTCAGTTTAACAGAGAAATATAATTTGATTCCGGATGATTTCCTATACAAATTGGCTATTTTCCCATAGGATTTATTCAAAATTTGGAATAACTCTCTCAAAAAGAAAACTTAGAGTTATGAATCTATAGAAAGGAAACATGAATCAATGTTTTATTTATGTAACTTTGAGGTAATATGCTTGAGATGTCCAATTTTTAAAAATATCTGTCATGGCAATGGTTTTCTGAAAAATTAATCATGTCCCAAATTCTATGAAAACAATGATTATTTCATGACTTTATATCCTATTTAGTTAACCAAACTAATTAGTTAAAATAAGGAGCTACCAGATGGCTTGCTTCCTTTTCCCTCCACCTACCTAAAGCCCAAGTAAAGTCCTCCTCCACAGCCTGCTCCCTACTCCTATCTACACCTCTATCTCACAGAGTGGTCTGCAGAGCAGGATTCTTATGGAGTACTAAAGGTCTCTTCTTCAAGAGGTGATATCCCACAAGTTTCAAATTCTATAAGGCCTTATTTCTAAGTGTTGTTCTCCTCTACACTTTCAATTGAATGTGTTTCACAAAGTTGATTTAAAGGATAGTTTCTGTTGTTTGTCCCAGACATATTTTGTGATGCAATATCAATTTTAGCTTTGGGTACCTGAGGTCCAAAGAGATTAAGTACAAGTTTCCATATGTAACAAATGGAAATGTGTATTGATATCAACTAACCCTATATCCAATGTTCTTTTCACTAGACCATGCTACTTTGGGTGATATCTACACATAGATGACAGTTGAAACTAAAGTAATGAATGAGATTTTTCCAAAACAGAAATTGTAGAAAGAGAGAGGACAATATGGGTTATCTAGTTCCAAGTTTAGTGTTCTTTCCATTATGCCAAATTTGATGTTTATGAGTACCTCTTCATTAATAGAAATACAGTGAAATGAAATTTCGTTCAAAGAGTGAGAGAGTTAGAGTACCAGAGACTTCCTCACTACAAGAATTTAGGTGACTCATTTAACCTCCATGAGCATCAGTTTCTTCATTTATAAAAGCAGGATAAAGTTAACACTAGATATTTCACAGAGTAATTTGAGGAAAGTTCTTTTTAAAACACATAGTGCTATTTAAATGTGAGTAATTAGTAGTAGGCACTTAAACTATTACAAAGCCAAGATTGTATTACATTAGGACTAGGAAAGATGAGTTTGTTTTGCAGAATGTCTACTACTACAAATCATAAATATAAACTTAATAAATGTATTCATCAACATTAATTATTGACCTAATAATCACTGGTGATCAATTAATTATTCATTGGATGAATTGGATAATTTTATAAATATAGAAAGAGGAATACTAATAATTCAAAAATAAAGAGAAAATGCCTAACTCTTAGAAGTATCCAAAAGTAGTATTGGCTAGTTCAGGAGGTAGTTGGCTTTCCCATCACTGGAGCTGGGCTAGCAGAGGCTAGTAGACCATTTGCTGAGTATGTGGTAAAGGAGATTCCTATACAAGAATGGGTTGGATTAAATTACCTTTGATATTCCTTCTCATTTTGAAATTCCATGATTCTCTCCTTTTACAAAATAGGTTCTTTGGTGGATCTGAGCTTTTGCCAATATGGCTACTCCTGCTATTGATACAACATACAATTCGACTTTGCCTTCTAATCTTACATAATTGATTCCTACACACACACACACACACACACACACACACACACACACACACACACA
>NW_020950062.1:12591589-12633178 GCF_900497805.2 Vombatus ursinus | reverse complement strand
ACACACACACACACACACACACACACACACACACACACACACACACACCCCCAAAAGTATTCACTCAGTACAATAGAGGTCTTCCTCTATTCTTTTTAATATTTTGTGAATACCATTACAACATTTGGGCTATCTATTATCCCCATTCTTCATGACCAACTAACCTTGATCTCTGTTTCTTCAATACCAATTCTCATGGATAAGTTATCATGTAGTATGTTAAGACAATATACTACAACCTTATGTCTTTATCTTTCATGGCTTATAGATTCATAAGTATATATGTTGTATGAATCTCAAAATAGGTATTGAGGAAATAGCAGTTAACAACACTGAAACATTTGACGTCACTGAAAGTACAGTGCACATTTTCATATGTGATTCAGCTTAATATCCTCCTACTAGTGAATTGTTGACCCAGTCCATTGTCTATGTGCAGTGCTTGGATCCAAGTACAATCTTGGATTTGTAATAGCTCAATTCAAATATTTTTATTAAGTACCTATTACTAATAACTCACATGTAATTAATGAACCAATTAATTGAATACTAATATTTGGGGCAATATGCATTTTCATTCAATTTCTTTTTCAGATATGAGTAGGTGATCCTATCACTTTGAAAACTTTGGATTTCACTGAAGATACTTATATTTCAATCTTCAATGAAATAAACATATCATATGTAAATAGAAACATTTGAAATATGTTTTTGTCCATCTGGAATTCTGCTTTTGTTTGGATTTTACATTATGTTCATCTCCCATAAAAGAGGCAAAAAAATATAATTGGTAGAGGATTGCTTTCTGATATATTTGTGCTAAATGATATGTTAAGTATTTCAGAAGTCACCATTTTTTAAAGAGGGAATCCACTGGGACTTTTAGAGATTTCCTATTGGCCCTCATAAAAATGCTAAGAAACTTGAAACTAAATCCCAGAAGGATATATTAGGAAATGTGATAGCTACAATAACATATCTACATTTAAATAGTAAAACTTTTTTTTTGTTAAATAGTGCATTATTTTTTACCTATGATAAAATGAATAAATTGTCATTGAATATTCATCATGGAAAAAATACTACAAAAGTGACATTTTTAGGTTAGTTTTTATCTTTTTACACCAACTTGTTATATTACTGTCCAAAGACCTAGGAAATTGAGTGCAGTGTCTAAGAATACATATTTTTATTAGCTATTTTATATTTCAGGGTAACATAAGAATCCTTTGATATTTGAATACACTTATTTTATTACCAACAAGATATCTACTTTGTTTAAAGCATGTCAAAAGGAAACAAACGTGCTCAGTGATATGACCTTGTGAAAGATAGCTAAATATTATTTTCAGACTGCTTTTAGTATTAGATGGTTTTGAAATATTGAAAGCCTCAGGTCTATGCATGCTTAATTGGGAAAAATTGATGTTTCTCTGAAATGAACATATTTTCCTTATGATGTGAATTTTTACCACAAACTATATGCAAAGCTATCAGAAAATCATGATCTATGTATTTTCAATGACTAAGAACAGAAAAGTGAGATAAAATGATATAGAAGGAAGAGGATTCTGGAGCCCTTAGAGTTAGGAAATCTTTGACTTAAGTCCTCCCTCAGACACATGGTAGAGACTCTGAGTAGCATGGCTGGAGAGATTTAGGGAGTGCATCAGATTCCTGGAATGGAGAAAGCTCACCTATCAAAAACTCAGGAGACTTTCAGGGGTGAAGCCAATTTTCAGGAAGTGAGGTGAGAGCCTCACAGGAGAAAGCATGGCAGGGCTGAAGATGTTTTTTGAAATTATCTAGTCCAACCCCTTCATTTGACAAATAAGGAAACAGAGCTCCAGAAAAACTAAGTCCCTTGCACAAGGTAATACAGCTGGTAGGTAGCAGTACCTGGATTAGAACCCATGTCCTATGAGTACAAGCCCATATCCTTTTCTACTGTACCTATTTTCTTGATAGGAACTTCTCTGGTTTTATTTAAGAATTTGAGTGGCAAATCTACAGTGTAAAAGCACATTTTACTGACCATTTACACTCAAAAAATGTGTTGGACTTTTCTGAAAACAGGGGACAGCTAAATGGTGCAGTAAATAAAGCACTATGTCTGGAGTCAGGAAGACCTGAGTTCAAAGCCATTTTCAGACACTTAACTGAAGTTAAGCCTGTGTGACCCTGGGCAAGTCACTTAAAATCTGTCTGTCTCAGTTTCCTCACCCTTAAAATTAGTATAATAATAGAACCTACCTGCTGTGTGGTTGTGAAGATCAAATGAAATAATAATTGTAAAACACAGCATAATGCCTGGAACATAGTAAGCACTATATAAATGTAAGTTGTTATTAATTATTATTAATTTGTTCTGAGTTAATAATTAAACTATCAAATCTAGATTAAGCCTTTAAAATTTAGTCAACAGATATTTCTTCAGCTCCTACTGTGGAGGATTTACAAGATACCACTAAAAAAGTGGAACAGTATAAGCAGGCATAGATGGGTTACAATTTGCATCTATTGAGAGAGTATGCACATTGAAGAGTATATGGATTCTTTGAAACATGCTCACAGCACTGTGCTAGGACAGTGGAGAAAATACAATATTAAGATGTGTGCCCTCTCCTCATGAGGCTCACAGCTTTATACATTTGTCTACTTCATAGCACTAAAATTTTAATCAAATAGTATTATAACCTATTGAAAAGATAAATAATTAGGTTAATGTAGTTTTTTTTTAAATTTTGTATTGGAGGGGTGCTTAAATCCCATTTACATAAGATTTTCCTCATTGTTGGAAATCAACTGCTCAGTGTTCCATGCCAAGGGTGGAATAAATAAGATTTTGAAGAGGAGAGATCTTGTTTTCTGGGTTCCAGATTGTCTTCAGTAAAAGGTTCCATAAGGCAGTGAAAAATTCTTGGTAGAAGCTGAGATAAAAAGGAGCTGGAACCTTGAGCATGTACACATCTTCACAGAATTTTTCACTCATTTCAGGGGCTTTTTCTTGACAAGAATATGGAAACTTATGTCTTCTTTCTAGAAACTGGAACCCAGAAAACAAAGCTCTCTCCTTTCCTAAGTTCTTGACAACTCCCTCCCTCTTACAGGCATGGAGCATCGAGTAATCAATATCCATCAATAAGGAGAGTCTTATATAAATGAAATTTGAGCATATTACAATTTTTAAAATAGAAAGACCAAAGAGGAAAGGATATTAATAGTAACAATAACAATAACAATAGCAGGTTTGCAAAATACTTTAGAAATATTATTTAGGGGGGTGGAGCCAAGATGGTGGAGTAAAAGAAGTGACTTGTTTGAGCTCTCCCCCAAACCCCTCCAAATACCTGTAAAAAAATGGTTCTAAAAAAATTCTAAAGCAGCAGAACCCACAAAAAGACAGAGTGAAACAAATTTCCAGCTCAAGACAACCTGGATGGTTGATCTGGAAAGGTATATCATGCCAGGCTGGGAGAGGAGCACAGTTCAGTGTGGGCACGCAGGCAAGGCAGGACTCAGTGAACCTGGAGCAGGCCTCAGAGGACTGAATCACCAGCAGCTGTGGTGGTTTCTAGACTTCTCAACCCATGAATGCCAAAGGCAACTTAGAAGGTCAGTAGGAAAAGTCTGTGTCTGCAGTGAGAGAGAAGCACAGTACCAGCCCCAGTTCCAGTGCATGGGCCTGGGGCAGTGGCTGCCTCCAGAGCTTCTGGCCCACAGATTGAGGGGGAATCCAGTGGCTGATCAGAGGGGGGTTGCAGAGATCTCTTTTTTGGTCTAGGATTCTCTTGCTTTGCCCATGATTGTATTTAGTCAGAGTTCTGGGTAGCAGTCCTGGGGTGTGGAGGAGTGCTCACAATCCTCCTCACAGTTCCAAAACAGAAAAGAGGGCTTGTGGTCACTCATAGACCAGAGCCCAGTCCAAGAAAGGAATAAACACCTCTCCCTTGATCATACCACCTTGGAAGAACTGAAAATTTACAGGTCCCTAGAAGTATCTCTGAAAACTGTGACACAAAACCCCTGAAGCTTGGGACAGTACATTCACCACATTTGAAGCAGACCCCTACCTTAACAAAGAGTTTATAACTCAAGTAATTGGCTGGGATCATGAGCAAGCAACGTAAAAAGGGTCAGACCATAGAATCTTTCCTTGGTGACAAAGAAGATCAAAACATACAACCAGAAGAAGACAGCAAAGTCAAAGCTCCTACATCCAAGGCCTGCAGGAAAAAATATGAATTGGTTCCAAGCCATGGAAGAGCTTAAAAAGGATTTTGAGAAATAGAGGAAAAACTGAGAGTGATGAAAGAAAATCATGAAAAACAAGTCAACAGCTTGCTAAAGGAGACTAAAAAAAATACTGAAGAAAATAACACCTTAAACAATAGCCTAACCCAAATGGTAAAAGAGGTCCAAAAAGCCAGTGAGGAGAAGAATGCCTTAAAAACCAAAATTGGCCAAGTGGAAAAGGAAGTCTAAAAGCTTACTGAAGAAAATACTTCCTTAAAAATTAGAATGGAGCAATTGGAAGCTAGTGACTTTATGAGAAATCAAGACACTGTAAAACAAATTCAAAAGAATGAAAAAATAGAAAACAATGTGAAATATCTCACTGGAAAAACAACTGACCTAGAAAATAGATCCAGGAGAGAGAACTTAAAACTTACTGGACTATCTGAAAGCCATGATAAAAAAAAAAGAGCCTAGACATCAACTTTCAAGAAATTATCAAGGAAAATTGCCCTGATATTTTAGAACCAGAGGGCAAAATAGAAATGGAAAGAATCCACCAATCACCTCCTGAAAGAGCTCCCCAAAGGAAAACTCCTAAGAATATTGTAGTCAAATTCCAGAGTTGTCAGGTCAAGGAGAAAATATTACAAGCAGCCAGAAAGATACAATTCAAGTGTTGTGGAAGTACAATCAGGATAACACAAGATTTAGCAGCTTCTACATTAAGGAACCACAGAGCTTGGAATATAATATTCCAGAGGCAAAGGAGATAGGATTACTACCAATAATCACCTACCCAGCAAAACTGAGCATAATCCTTCAGAGGAAAAAATGGACATGCAGTGAAATAGAGGACTTTCAAGCATTCTTGATGAAAAGGCCAGAACTGAATAGGAAATTTGACTTTCAGATACAAGACTCAAGAGAAACATGAAGAGGTTAACAGGAAAGAGAAATTATAAGAGACTTATTAAGGTTGAACTGTTTACATTCCTGGATGGAGAGATGATATATGTAACTCATGAGTCCTTTGTCAGTATTAGAGTTGGGGGGAAAATTATATGTATGTATAGACAGACAGACAGACAGATAGATAGATAGATAGATAGATAGATAGATAGATAGATAGATAGATAGATAGATAGATAGATAGAGGGCACAGGGTGAGTTGAAGATGCAGGGGTGATGCCTGGAGAATAAAATTAAGGGGTGAGAGAGGATTATACTGGGATAAGGAGAAAGGGAGAGGTAGAATGGGGTAAATTATCTCACATAAAACAGACAAGAAAAAGGCTTTTATAGTGGAGGGGAAATGGGGGAAGGTGAGAAGGAATTAGTGAATCTTATTGTCATTGGATTTGGCTCAAGGAGAGAATAACATACACACTCAATTGGGTATGGAAATCTATCTTACCCTACAGGAAAATAGGGGTAAAAGGGGACAAGAGAGCAGGAGGATGATAGAGGGGAGGGCAGATTGGGGAAGGGGGTAATCAGAAGCAAACACTTCTGAGGAGGGACAGGGTCAAAAGAAAGAATAGAATAAACGGGGGAGTGGGATAAGATTAAGGGAAATATACTTAGTTTTTCACAACATGACTACTATGGAAATGTTTTGCATGACTACACATGTATAACTTCTATCAAGCCACTTGCCTTCTCAATGAGGGTGGGTGGGGAGGGAGGAAGGGAGAACATTTGGAACCCAAAGTTTTAAAAACAAACTGTAAAAAAAAAGTGTTTTCACATGCAACTGGGAAATAAGATATACAGGAAATTGGGTATAGAAATCTATCCTGCCCTACAGGAAAATTGAAGGGGAAAGGGAGAAGAGAAGGTGGGGAGAGATAGAAAGGAGGGCAGATTAGGAAAAGGGGTATTCAGAATGCATGCCATTTGGGGTGGGGGTAGGGATGATATGGAGAGAAAATTTGGAACTCAAAATCTTGTGGGAATGAGTGTTGAAAACTAAAAATAAATTAATTAATTAAAAATGTTATTTAGTTTTATCCTCACAACAATCATAGAAGTTAGATGTTACTGTTACACCCATTTGGCAGATGAGGAAACTGAGACAGACAAAAGTTAAGACCCTTGTCCAGGGTCACACAGCTAGAAAGCATCTGAAACCAGGTTTTAAGTCATCTTTATGATGCCAATTCCAGCACAATGATATGGCATTATCCAAATTCTCAAACATGGAATATGGAATATGCTCCTGAATCAGAGAAAAGCCAAAAAAACTTATACAAAATGTTGCCCAAGAAATTTCATATTTAAGCTATGTAATTATAACTCAACAATTTTTCTGGCATGAACTACTCAGAATTACATACCAACGATATTACCACTTAAAATATTCATGAATTTCAGTACATTACTCTCTATCATTTTCAAGAAATATGAAAATTCCCAGATATACCACCAAAGCCACCATTCTATACTGCAGTTAAAGGTAGGAATGTGCTTAAAGGCCTCTTGTCTATTTTTCCATGAGTACTATCAACTAAAGTTCTATGGGAGTAATTTTGGGCTTTGGATTTCCTGGAGGTAGCCACATGAAGGCTTTGCTAAAGATAAAGAACTGAATGACAAGATGCTGCTTATATATATTTTTTCAATATTCACCATCTACCATTCTGTCTCCTCTGATATTTCTCTCTAATGCTCCTAATAATTTACCTCAATTCCTATCTTTGCTTCTTGATTCATTTTCCAGACTTGTTCATTGAAGCTAATGGCTAATTATCTTACTTTGGAGGTGACAATTGCCATAAGAATCAAGTCCTTTGGAAAAAAAAATCTTTTTTTCATGTGGATCTCCACATGACTCTAGATGACCCCTTTACTACTTTTGGTTCAGTATAAGATGTTTGGATCACATCTATTAATCAGCAGGATATGATGAAAGGAGCTTTGGGTTGTCATTTAAGAGACTTGAGTTCTAGTGCTAGCTCTGCCACTAACTCTTCAATTTTAAGCACATTCTTTGCCTCTTTTAGTCTCAATTTTCTCTTCCTTACAATGAGTAAGTAGTGGGTTAAGTAATGTGTAAGAAACCTTCTAGCTCTAATATTCCAGGATTCTACTAGAATTCCAAGATTCTAATGTCTACATAATCCTAAATTTTACTCTACAAAATGAAGAAGAAAAAAAAGAACAAAAGGTCCTCAAGGGCAGGTACTGAATTCATTTTTGTCTGGACATAGCAGACATTTCCTAAATGCATTTTTAAATGAACCAAATGTCATCATCTCCTTATAATCTTTGCTCCTTAGTTTGCCTAAAACTGGTTGAGTATTAATTTCTTTACAGATAATTGGCATGTGTAACACATCTAAGGGAAATGTCATTTTTTTATCACATTTTATATCAAAACTATGGGGGGAAAAAGTTTACCCTACCCTCTACATTTTGGCTAGCTCTTTGTGATGATACAAAATTTCCATGTATTTGGGTGAGAATAATTATACAGAATATGTTTAACCTCATGGTTAAATGCACTGCTATAATTTATTTTCTCTAATCTTTCCATTCTAATTTCTAGAATACATTCCAATATACTTAAATAAAACAGTCAGCTTTAGATTACGAGAATCTACATCAATATATCCTCATTTCTTTTTTTGCCCTTAGAAATGAGTACAACAGGAGTTTCCATGAAATCATCTGAAAATATAGTATCTTGATATGGCATTTTTAGATTTGTCCTACCCTCAACCCCCTCCCATTGTTTTATGGTAGGAAAATAATTCATTGACATTGAATGATTTGAAAAAAACTAACAATTCAAAGCAAATACAGTTTTAAAAAGCCATCCAAAAACCACACTAAAAACTCCAGATGTGCTTTCAGCACTTGATGTATGACTGTCTTTTTTTGTCCCTAACACTGAAGTTTATTGTTTCTGTTGCCAATTTCAAATCTCCCACATTCTTTTGATAAAGTATGACTGGGTCATGTTCTTTTGGCTCCCTAATTTGTTGCCAAGTAGGACCTAATTAGGACCAAATTTTGTATTCCTTTTCTTAGGCAAACAATACAGTCAGCAGTTAGGTTATTAATCATAGGCAAGGATGATGTTTCAAAATCAACCCACAGGTATGACTTTTTTTCCCTCTCCTTAGCCCCCAAACACTTCTAATCCTGAAAAAACATACCATCGTATACACTTGTTCTGGAGGATATTGAGCATTTTCTCTGCTCTTAATAATATGCCAGCTAACTCTTCAAGAGCATTTAACCATCTAACATTTAAAATAATATAAAATAGCTAAAATGACTGTCAGGGTCACAGAGTGTTTCATATACAATTACAACAACATGAAAGAGGTGCTATTGCCCCTATTTTGAAACTGAGGCTCAGAAGGGTAAATAAACTTGTCCAAGGTCATACAGCTACTGATTATCAGAGATAAAATTAGAACTCAAGTCCTCTTGAGTATGTCTTTCTACTACACCATACTGCCTCTATTGATCCTTCAGAGATCTGCATGTGAAGAAAATTGTTCTTAGAATAGCATCATCAATGATGGTTGTTTTTTTTTTTTTGTTCCTCTCAAAGATAATCAAGAAATAAGTCTGAATGCTTGAGGACAATTGTCCAGAGAGAGCAGTGCTGAATGACCTAGTCAGGCTGAGAAAATGGGTACTGAATCAATAAATATGGAGATATCTTAAAATGGACTAGAAAAGCCCTGGCTGCTTTGATGCCACCATCATAAACTCTATATGAAATATGCTAAATCTGTGGAAGAGAGTATGAGAGCATTTCTACGTCTGAGCTTTCCATAAAAATGAGAGCCATGTCAAAGAGTAGGGGAAATAATAAGTCCTAGTGCTGCCTTAATTACTAGGCATTAAACAATAAATAAAAGGTAGAAGGAATAGTGAGTTATTATCAATCTCTTTTGGTAGGTTAGAAAAGACTATTCATGTCTATTAAATGTATTCCCTGAAACAAGTTTGTTGTATAGTTTATTAAAGAGCATACAATGGCAGAACAATATTTTTATTTACTAGTGGCAACTGATGCTTGAAAGATCAATAATATGAAAAACTAGCAGTTTTTTAGTTCTAGAGTTGTAGCTTAAATAAAATACCCTTGCAGGCCCCTAGGAAGGGACTCAAACTTTTCTCCTTACGCTCTTTAAAGAGAAACCTTTAATAAATGTATTCTTCAAATACTGCACTAGTAAATGAAGCTTCTTAAATACCATGTCGTAAAAACATAATTTGTAAGATTTTTTACTAATCATAAGATGATAGAATAAATACCAGAAACTATAATAAATTTAAAATACTTCGAAAAATTATTCATCCCCAAAGTCAAAACTCATTAATTTTATCTTCATATTTAAAATTATTTACATCATTAAATCATTAAATACATGTGTCTAAAAAATCCAAACAAATTTTCTCTTACATTTATATGCATCCCTAAAAGTTCTTTTTAATGTCTATGCAAGTGGCCAAGTAAAAGGAAAAATAAACAACAACAACACTCATCCAACCTAAAATCACAGGATCTGAGAGTTGGCAGTAACTCATAGATCATCTGATTTAACTCATCAAAGAAAAGAAATCCCTACTACGAAACATACTACAAACAGCCATCCAGCCTCTGTTTGAAGATTTCCACTGGAAAGGGACACCTTACTTCCTAAAAGTATGTATTCCACTTTTAAACTGCTAAAATCATTAGAAAGATTTTTCGGCTTGCAGTTCTGTAAAATCCCTAGATGTTTCAGATGATCTGTTACTGAGTTATTTCTCCCCTATCTTCTACTTGTGAACTTAACAATTATCCTTACTACATTCTATCATATTTGATTTGGCTCATCTCTCCAGACAGTCATTTTTATTTTCATTTGCCATATTAACTTTCTATTTAAGATTCATTTCATGTTAAAATATGACAAACATGCCATTTATGCCTTCATCCAAGTTACTGATTAAATATTGAAAGGCACAAGGCCAAGGACAGTTCCTTGTGGTTGCTCTCCTAGTGATCTTGCTCAGACTTGTCATTAGCCCATTAATGACTACTCTTTTGGCTAGGTCATTCACTCCATTCTAAATTCACCAAACTAAACGGTGAGCTAATTCATATCTCTCCATTTTGTCCACAAGATTAACATCAGAGATATTGCTAAATGGCTCCCTGAAATTCATGTGTAGATTAAAACTGTAACATTTTACTGATTGACTAACCTTGCAAAACAGAAAATGAGAAATGTTTGTTATATTTGCCCTGCCTCTACTGATTCTGCTTATGAGGTTGGGGGGAGGTTGAGGGCAAGGTCTTAGTTGCAATTTAGAAATGGGTTATGGGACCTTGGGACACGTTGCTTTCTAAGTTTCCTAAGAGAAATCTTGGGAGTGGGTGTGGCTGTTAAGAGTTTCAAGCCCCTGGTTCAGGATTTGTGAATTTAAGACATCCTGATGAGAGACATCAGGTATGTCAAAGGCAATTCCTGTGAGACATTTAGGATATATCAAGAACCATAGGTGTGGGAAGCAGGTAAAATAAGCAAGTTCATTCAGAACATATTCATGACCAGAAATAGCTCACACAGGGGGAAGGGACACTATGTTACCTAAACTGGTCTTTTTCTAGTGGAAAGGAGCACCAGATATTTGGCCAAACTGGAGCCTTCTATAGGCCGTAAAATAGGGCCAAGGCAGCCACCTCCCTACCTAATAATTAATCAGGAGGTTGGGCATGGTCAAGGCCTGGTACCAAATCAGCCCCAAGTACCAAGATCAGAGGAGGTCGGATGATTGATGATAAGTTGGTGCAAGGTTGGGTCTTACTCTGCTAATTAAGCAATCCCAAGATGGTGAGGAAAGATTCTTATAATGAAAGCGCTAGACTCATATTTCTACTATGCAGGGTACTCCAGAGTAAATGGACCAATGGTCACTACAACCTATAAAATCCATGATAGTTCTTGCTGATCACTACTTCCCTTTCTCATGAACCACCACAATAATACATCCAACCTAGAATTTTACCAGTAATCAATGGCAATGTCCTGCCCTAGAATATGAAGATTCTACCATTTTACCTTTCTCAGAAATTGGTACATCTGCCCATCTCCAGTACTGGATCACCTCTCCAGTTCTTAATTTTTTTTTTTCAAAATACTAATGACTCTCCCTGCTTCAAAGTAACACTGTAAGGCATTTGGCCTAAGAATTTTACATTTTTCAACCATTTTCCATTGATGAGATATTTGCATTTCTGTACTATCCCACATGAAACAAAAGGAAATAAAATATTGCTAAAATATTATTTTATTTTAACTTTGATCTAAGTAGATCATTATCAAAATGGATTTTAAAGAGCACCTCATTTAGGAGCATTTTTATTAAAATACTGGTGTTTAAAAATAATAAACCTGTTACTATCAATTTATAGTAGATGCTATTCTGGTAAATTGATGGTCTCCTTATTTCCTTATAGTTCAGTGGTTTAGTACAGGTTTCTCATGTATAAGGCATTGCCTAATGTCTAGTATTTCTGTGTTTCCAATATCTGACTATATGGTGGGAAGATTACCACTTTAGAATCTTAATTTAGAAAAAGTGCTTTGTATCATGTTCCTGGTATTGGTGCAAATTGCAAAGGATCTGTGCTACACATTTTCTCCAACTGTCATACTCAAGCTGCCAGCTAAAATAACACAACATAGGCTTCACTAGGAAAGGAAATCCTATCCAATTCTAAGTTGAGTGGTTCGCAGAAGTAATTATCAAATTCCTAAATTAAAAAAAAAGTTAGATCTATTCACATGATAGAAAATTGTTATGGCTTGTTTTCAAATAACTATAGCAACCCCACAGACACAACTACTCACCCTTTCCTTAAAAGTGCCAAAGACTATGAGAACTCTTTTTAGGACCTCAGGAATTGCTTGGCTGTGTTAGTGCTATGGGAGTTAAGTAGAGTGCTTGCAGCTGTGAACATTAACTACTTGTATTTCTTTGCACTCTTAACCCTGCCTGACCGAGGACTAAGCCAGCAAAGAACATGTGAGTGGCAGAAAGATCAAATAAGCAAGTATTCAATTTTTAGCTACATGACTGGTCTATTGTAAACTGTTCACCCTGTAATGTTCTATTATTCTTACAGAAAAAATTTTATAGTAAATGTGTTATGCAGAGTGATTCTGCTTTTTTTTTTTTAAAGACAAAATAAACTCTCCTTCCCAATGCCCCTGTTTCTTTCCTGCCTGGCATTTTTTGAAGCAGAAATAAGGCCAACAAGCAAAAGAGGCAAAAGGAGCAAAGGGAAAAAAATCACAATACCAATTTTCTACCTACTGATTTCTATATGGAAGGCAACAATAGTGGTTGAGGCCATTGGTCCCTTTAAAAAAATCCACCTCACCATGTTAATTAGAAACAAAATACAAACCTCAATAGCTTTAGGCAGCAAATTATAAGAGGCTTGACTCCTGGAGTGGGGGACAGGGAAAAGAGAACAATAATTCAATGGCATACTAATTTTGCTCTTCTTATTCAAAGCAGGATTTCTTGAGCATTTGAGGATTTAGTGACCTCCCATTTTATACATTTTGGAAGTATTCATACTGCAAAGGCAACTAAAGATAATTAAAGAAGAAACCTCCTCATCATCACAGTCCACAACATCTCAATCCTTACTTCTGTCATTCACATTCAAATCTATTCAAAATACATTTATTGAATGCCTTCTGTTTGAAAGACACCTTACTACATTCTAAGGGATACAAAGATAAACCAGACAAAAATCTTGTCTTCAAGGAACTTAGATTCTAGTAGGCAAGATCAATCAATAAGCATCCATTAAGAATCTACTAATGCTTGGCGGTGGTGAAGTGGATAGGGCACCAACCCTGGAGTCAGGAGGACCTGAGTTCAAATCTGATCTCAAAGACTTATTTGCTTTGTACTCTGGACAAGTCACTTAATACTGTTTGTCTCATTTTCTCATTTGTAAAATGAGCTGGAGAAGGAAATGGCAAACTACTCCAGTATCTTCACTAAGAAAACCCCGAATGGGGACATGGAGAATTGGACATAACTGAAATGATTCAACAACAACAACAACAACAAATGCTTGACAGTGCTAGGTGGTTCAGACCCAAAGACAAAATAAAACAGTTCTTGCCCTCAAGGAGCTTATATTCCCTAGAGGAAACACCATGTACAATATAAACAAATGTTGTCGTTCATCCTTCAGAGGACCAATGACATCACTATGTGATGTCTTGACTTGTGGGTATTTTGGATTTAAGTGGATTTAAGTGAAGGAGTTACACAAAGTCATCAGACTCACTTTCTTCCAGAGTCATCAAAGTTCAGTAGGAGGACAAAAGTCAAGAAGACTGGCCATGGCACAAGATACATTGGATGACCTTGGCATCTTTGGTGTCTGACCAAGCTCTAAGCATTCCACAGGGCCTGCTTCAGACTCCTTCATGGTCATTGGAACAAACTGTTCTCATCTGCCCATTCTGCTGTCTTCACATGTTTGGGGTAGACATCCCCCTACTCACTGAAGGTTTTGGGGCCTGCTGGGTACCTGTAACCTCATTTAACCCATCTACCAAGATGATTTTATCAGGGTGTGTTCACTGTGCATACTATAATTTCTTGTGAGAGTTTGGTGACCCCAAAATTGGATCAGCAGCCCTGAAAAGGACTTAGCAAGCCCTTATACCACATGCATTAGTCCTCCCTGAACAAACTAATAAATAGTTAAAAAAGAGTTGTGATTTAATTGGTATTGGGAGCTAATGGTAAGGGTCTCCCTTTAGCAAAGTAGATAAGAGTTTTCTCTAGAATTTAGAGTCTTACCATGTTGCCTAGAAACAATAAAATGTCAAAGGAAGCTGGTGTGTGGAAAAAGTGAGATTTGAACCCAGGTCTTCCTGACTTTGACTATTTCTTTATACCCCATGTCAAACTGTCTCTCCAGTGCCACGTTCTCTAATTTTATGACACTGACTTCCTTACTGTTCCTCACACTCCATCTCCCAACTCTATGCATTTTCACCTGCAGTCTCCCATGCCTGGCATACTCTTCCTATTCATTTCTGTCACCTGGGTTCCTAAGCTTCCTCCAAATCTCAGCTAAAGTCCTATCTATTGCCTTTCCCAGTCCTCCCTAATCTTAGTGCCTTTCCTCTGTGATTACCTCCAATTTCACCTGAGTGTGTCTTGTTTGTACCTACTTTATTGTCTTCTTCATAAGGCTGCGAACTCTGAGAGCTGGGACCGTCTTTTCTTGTTCTTTATATTCCAAGTGCTTACCACTACTATGTTCCTAGCATATAGCAAGCACTTAAATGCTTGCTTGTTTTCTGACTGACTGAATACAAATATAACACATGTCTCATACAAAATGTATGAAAATGCTGCAAATGTATATAAAATTACAAGTTAATGGGAGTGGGTACCTCATCAGCTGGGGAGATCAGGAAAGGACACATAAGAAGTGGGCTTGAGATGAGTTTTGAAGGAAGCTAGGTATTCTTGGAAGTGAAGATAAGACGTATAGAAATTAAAATAATGCAAAGTGAAATCTGATAAATTCTGAGAATGTCAGTGTAGGGAAAAATTATTTGTGGTTAGGAAAACTACATTTAGCTTCTTGAAGGAGGCATCATTTGACCTCTAACTTGAAAGGCTGGTAGGATTTTGACAGATGAAAATGTGGGCAGGAGATATTTGAGGTATAGAGTCAACAAAGGCAGAGAGGTATAATAATAAAATAATGAGTAATGTAATTGACTGGGATATTGAGCATATTAAAGATAATAGTGTGAGATAAGGCTGAAAAAATAGGTAGGCCTAATTGTGTTGGGGGCTTAAATACCAGGCTGTGGCATTTTTATTAAATAGACCATGAAGAGACATTGATGGTGTTGAAGCAGTGGAATGATGTGATTAAATGCATTCATGGACAAAAATTAATATGATCATGATGTGTACAATAAATTATAGTAGGGAAGAATTACTGTAGAGCAATAAATTTGAGCTTCATATAAGGAAAAACATTCTAACAATTAAAGCTCTCCCAAAATGAAATTTTCTATATCAAGAGATAAGAATAATATTCTCATTTACATATATTATTCTTATTTGATTTTTATAACAACAATGTGAAGTAGGTGTTACTATCACCCCAATCTAAAGATTAGGAAACTGAGGCTCAGAGACTTAACAATAGTCTCAGACCCAATAAGGTTTCTGAGGTAAGATATGAACTAAGTTCTCATTGACTGCAGGTCAAGAACTCCATCCACTAGACTATCTATTGTTTGATTCCCTCCATAGAAGAATTCAGACAAAAGTAGGATAACCAATTTCTGAGGATGATGGATGAGAATGAGAATGAATTTTTGTTCCATTACCAATTGAACAAAATGCCTTCTAAGTTCCCTTCATACTGTTACTCTGAGATACTTTAAGTGAGAAAGGACAACTAGGAGCTTAGGAGAATGTTTACGTTTCAGAAGCAGGAAAAAACAGGGGACTGAGGGTGGTAGTCAAAGAGTTAAGAGGGGAACCAGGAAATTGATTTATACGTGAAGAGGACAGATTATCAAGAATGAAGGAAAACTCATCATTGAGAAATGGTTCAGAGAAGTCAAGAAAAATAAGCATTAAAAAAACCCACCACAACATTGCACTTAATGATTAGGAACTTACTGGAGCAGTCTCAGTAATACTATAGATTTGAAAAACATTGCAAAATGTTTGAGGAGTGAGTGGGTAGTGAGTGAAGGTGGGGAAAAAGACATGTCTAGCAACTCCTATCTAAGAGAAAGAAATCTCACATACTTAAAACTTAGTTATGTTCTTGCTATTCCTGTTGCCTAAAAAAGATTATATCAAAAAGTAATTATAATTAGTGCATGTATGGGTAAATTATAGACCTAGTATAATATTGGAGTGAGCACAGCTCTTTCTAGGTGCTAAGTTGATGCTATCACTCTTATGTAGAATTAGGAAGAAGGAAGTAGTGGGGTAACATGGACTGGCACAAAAAGAAGCAGGTGATATATTAAGGAGAAGGAAGGGTAGAGACCTATGGCAGGGGCCAGGAAGGGAGGGAGGGAAATAGAAAGAGAGAAAGATGACAGACAGAGAGAAGAGGGATAGAGACAGAGACAGAAAGAGGAGAGGAGAGAAGACAAGAGTAGAGGAAGGAGAGAGACAAATGAAAGGAGGAAGAAAGGAGGGAGGAAGTGGTAGATATGTAAAGAGATAGGGGGAGAGAGAGGGAGGAGAGAAGGAGAGGAAGAAAGGGAGTAGGGAGGAGAAGGAGGAAAAAGAGTAGAGAGGGAAGTGGTGGTGCAGGTATCTCAAACCTCTGTTTCTAAACCAGCCTATTCTGGGGTTTTATTCCCATGAGAAATGACTTCCCCCTCAATCTGATTGATAGAGGCCAGTTCCCCAGTTCTCTCCAGAGTCAGAGACAAAGCTATCCTCATTACAAATCTCCATCCCCTTAAGAAACACAGAAATGAGGCACCATTTCAAGGGATAAAATCAAACTAACCAAAGCAAAACAAAACCTTAATATACAAGCTATCCTGCCCCAAACCCCTTCAAATACCTTTAAAAATGGCTCTAAACAAATTCTAAAGCAGCAGAACCCACAAAAAGACGGAGTGAAACAAATTTCCAGCCCAAGACAACCTGGATGGTTGATCAGAAAGGTATATCATGCCAGGCTGGGAGAGGAGCACAGTTTGGCTTGGGCAGGCAGGCCGCAGTGAACCTGGAGCAGGCCTCAGAGGACTGAATCACAGGCAGCTGTAGCAGTTTCCAGACTTCTCAACCCATGAACGCCAAAGACAACTCAGATGGTCAGTGGGAAAAATCTGTTTCTGTGGTGGTGAGAGAAAAGGATGGTGGGGTTCCAGCCCCAGTGCCTGAGCTCGCCCCCAGGCGGTGGCTGCCTCCTGAGCTCCTGGCTCACAGACTGAAGGGGAATCGAGTGACTGATCAGAGTGGAATTGCAGGGATCTCTCAGCGGGCAAGGGTTCTCTTGGTTTGCCCATGCTTGGATCTGGGTCACAGTTCTGGGCGGCAGTCCTGGGGTGAGTAGCAGCGCTGGCATGGTGGAGCTTGTAGTGGCTGTGGAGAGGAAACCCTCCTCACAGTTCCAAGACTGAAAAGAGTGCTCATAAACCAGAGCACAGGCCAGGAAAGGAGTAAACACCTCGCCCTTGATCATAACACCTTGGAAGAACTGAAAATTTACAGGTCCCTAGAAATATCTCTGAAAATAGCTGCACAAAACCCCTGAAGCTTGGAACAGTACATTCACCACACTGGAAACAGACCCCTACCTTAACAAAGAGTTTAAAACTCAAGTAATCAGCCAGGATCACGAGCAAGCAGAGCAAAAAGAGTCAGACTATATTATCTTACTTTGGTGACAAAGAAAATCAAACAACAATCAGAAGAAGACAAAGAAGCCAAAGCTCCTACATCCAAACCCTCCAAGAAAAACATGAATTGATCCCAGGCCATGGAAGAGCTCAAAAAGGATTTTGAGAAGCAAGTAAGAGAAGTAGAGGAAAAACTGAGAGTGATGCTAAAGGAGACCAAAAAATATACTGAAGAAAATAACACCTTAAAAAATAGCCTAACCTAAAAGGCAAAAGAGGTCCAAAAAGCCAATGAGGAGAAGAATGCACTAAAAAGCAAAATTGGACAAATAGAAAAGGAAGTCCAAGAGCTTACTGAAGAAAATACTTCCTTAAAAATTAGAATAGAGCAATTAGAAGCTAGTGACTTTATGAGAAATCAAGAAACTGTAAAACAAATTCAAAAGAATGAAAAAATAGAAAACAATGTGAAATATCTCATTGGGAAAACAACTGACTTGAAAAATAGATCCAGGAGAGAGAATTTAAAAATTATTGGACTATCTGAAAGCCATGATCAAAAAAAGAGCTTAGACATCATCTTTCAAGAAATTATCAAAGAAAACTGCCCTGATATTTTAGAACCAGAGGGCAAAATAGAAATGGAAAGAATCCACCAATCTCCTCCTGAAAGAGATCCCCAAAGGAAAACTCCTAGGAATATTGTAGTCAAATTCCAGAGTTCCCAGGTCAAGGAGAAAATATTACAAGCAGCCAGAAAGAAACAATTCAAGTATTGTGGAAACACAATCAGGATAACACAAGATTTAGCAGCTTCTACATTAAGAGACAGGAGGACATGGAATATAATATTCTGGAGAGCAAGGGAGATAGAATTACAACCAAGAATCACCTGCCCAGCAAAATTGAGTATAATCCCTCAGGGGAAAAAATGGTTATTCAGTGAAACAGAGGACTTTCAAGCATTCTTGATGAAAAGACCAGAACTGAATAGATTTCATGACTTTCCAATACAAGACTCAAGTGGAACATGAAGAGGTAAACAGGAAAGAGAAATCATAAGAGACTTATTAAGGTTGAACTGTTTACATTCCTGCATGGAAAGATGATATTTGTAACTCATGAGACTTTTATCAGTATTAGGGTAGTTGGAGGGAAAAAATTTTATATATATATATATATATGTATATGTATATATAGATACAGATATAGATATATAGAGGGCACAGGGTTAGTTGAAGATGAAGGGCTCCTATCGGGAGAATAAAATTGAGGTGTGAGAGAGGATTATACTGAGAGAAGGAGAAAGGGAAAAGTAGAACAGGGTAAATTATCTCACAAAAAAGCAGAAAAGAAAAGGCTCTTACAGTGGAGTGGAAATGGGGGAAGATGAGAGGGAATTAGTGAATCTTATTCTCATAGGATTTGGCTTAAGGAGGGAATAACATACACATTCAGTTGAGTATGGAAATCTGTCTTACCCCACAGGAAAATAGGGGGAGAAAGGGACAAGAGATCAGGGGAATGATAGAGTGGAGGGCAGATTGGGAAAGGGGGTAATCAGAAGCAAACACTTCTGAGGAGGGACAGGGTCAAAAGAAAGAACAGAATAAATGGAGGGGCAGGATAGGATTAAGGGAAATAGAGTCAGTTTTTCACAACATGACTACTATGGAGGTGTTTTGCATAACTGCACATGTATAACCTATGTTGAGTTGCTTGCCTTTTCAATGAGGGTGGGTGGGGAGGGAGGAAGGGAGAAAATCTGGAACCCAAAGTTTTAAAACATATGTTAAAAAAATGTTTTCAGGGGCAAGTAGGTGGCGCAGTGGAAAGAGCACCAGCCCTGAAGTCAGGAGCTCCTGAGTTCAAATCCGGCCTCAGACCAAACACTTGACACTTACTAGCTGTGTGACCCTGGGCAAGTCACTTAACCCCAACTGCCTAAAAAAAAAAAATGTTTTCACATGCAACTGGGAAATAAGAAATACAGGAAATGGGGTACAGAAATCTATCCTGCCTTCCAGGAAAATAGAAGGGGAAGGGGATAAGAGAAGGGGGGAAGAGATAGAAGGGACAGCAGACTAGGGGAAGGGATATTCAGAATGCATGCCATTTTGGGGTGGGGGGTGAGATGGGGTGAAAATTTGGAACTCAAAATCTTGTGGAAGTAAATGTTAAAAACTAAAAATAAATAAATTAAAAATAAAAAATAAAAAAATATGCAAACTATCCTGAACTCATATTAACTCTGAAGATCATGTTTTCTTATCTATAACCACATAAATATTTCAAGGATCAAGTCCCTCCATTGATCTACCACAGCCTCTCTACCACTTTGCTCTTCCTTAAGAATTGTGGTGTAAAAACATCATAACTCTGAAGTCAAAGAGATTCTGAGTCTCTCCACACTTAGCTCAGTTGGTCTGCAGATAAAAAGCAAAGGACCCAACAGAACTTGGATTTTTTCATGTGTGAAAGTTGCTACATTGCTATATAATAATTACAAAGGCTATCATTTGTACAATGCTTTAAAGCTTGCAAAAACTATATCTATATGTATATGTATACATATATATATATATATATACATGTATGTGTATCTATCTATCTATATCTATATATAATTTGATCTTCACAGTCACCCTGTGAAGTAGGGGGTATTTTTATCTCCATTTTACAGGTTTGGAAACTGAGACTAAGAGGAACGAAGTGACTTGCTTACAATCACATGGATAGATTGTATCTGAGAAGGAATTTGAGTTTTAACTTTCCTAATTCCAAGTCAGTCCACAGAAGAGCTGCACTATGTCATGCTGTGTCTGCTTATCTATTGCATGTTACTTTATGAAATAGAGGTACAATTATGAACATAATAAATGGTGAATCATTTAATTCCAGGTACCTACAGGCACCTAGGTAGTATAGTGGACAGAGCTCTGGATCTGTAGTCAGAAAGACTTTAGTTCAAATTTGGTCTCAGATTCCTGGTCTGCGCAAGTTACAGCTTCTGTCTACCTTATTTTCTTAAATGTAAAATACAGATAATAAGAGAACTTAAAGCCTGGGGTTATTAGGAGGATAAAATGAGATAATATTTGTAAAATGCTTTGTGAATCTATAAATATTTGCTATTATTATTAAAATGTTATCTAGTAAATGGTAAGTTGAACTCTCTTACAAAGTACAGTTCTTTTGGAATGTAAATTATTACCTCCTAATTAATCAGTATTGCAAATTCAGATGTTCATATGTAGGTCTATGTCAACAGGAGATACATCTGTTATAGGGAACTGTAATTTAGACACTATGTGTTCATACCCAAATGAGATATTATAGCTCCTTAGGCTACTCAACTCCAATTACTTGTATGCTAGGCAAAACCTGTAAGAGCTTGTGTTACAAATTTAGATGTTGCATTCTCCTTTCAATTTAGTTTTTGTTCTGTGTGCAGTAAACATAAAATATAGATGATCAGTTAACTAAAGTGTCTTGCCTTTATTTGCAATGCCAAATATACCTTCACATATTCAAAGTAAAAAATGATTTGAGCAAAATCAACTCCATGGAGTATATCTACCATCATATCCTGCTGGGCTCAAGAATAGAAAGAATCTATTATAAAAGGATATTTTAGCTAACTTTGTGTGTTAGGGTTTGCCTTTTCTAACAATTCCAATTTGTTCAAAACTCACCTTCTGAATTTATACGTTGGCTGAAGAGTCCATTTCTAACCTGAATAGTTTTTTTTTTCCTTTTGCCCCATGAAATTATGTTCATAAACCACTTGAAGAAGATATTGGAATTTGTCCAATGGAGAACCGGAAGGTATTGAACAACTGGACAACAATTAGAACAGATTAAAAGAATATGATAATAGTCTCAGTTTTGTTTCATTTATCTTTCATTGCACTTGTACATTCTGAACCTAAAAATTAACTCGAATTAGAACTATTCAAAATTTGCACGGAATTGCCTTGGCAAAAAGTGAGTTCCTCTTCATTGAAAGATTTCAAATAAAACATGAAGGTGACCAGTGAAGTAGGTATATTGGAGAAGGGATTCTTTTAAAGGTATGGATTGGACTGAGGTCCCTTCCAAATCTAAAATGCTGTAATTCTGGAAATTAAAACAATTTATGAAAAAAATCTATTTTAAGTAATAATGGTAAGACTCAAAATATAGTAGTTAGTTATTCAGTGTCATCATAACAGGGAGTTCTCAGTGGAGAGCCCAAGGAATTTGTGTTTGACTCTGTGCTGTTTAATATTTTTACCATTGACTTGGATGGAGACACAAACACCAAGCTGATTGCATTTGCTGATGACACAAGTTTTGAATGGACACACTGGATAAAATGGTTAGAATCAAAAAAGATTTGACAGAGTAGAATATTGAGCTGAATATAAGGAGATAAAATTGACAGCAAACTGGGAGAGTGGCTAGAGTGTTGGAACTGGCTTCAGGAAAGCCTGAGTTCAAATCCAGCCTCATCTGCTTAATTAGCCGTGTGATCATGGGCAAATCACTTAAGCTCTGCTGGTCTTATTTTCCTCATGTGCAAAATGGGGATAATAATAACATCTAATTCCAAGGGTTGTTATGAGGATAAAATGAAGCAATATTTCTAAAGTACTTTGTATACCTTAAAGTCCTATTTATATGTTTGCTATTATTATAATTGTGAAATTAAATAAGGATAAATGTTAAGTCTTGCAATGGGGTACAGAAAAATCTTCCCAGTCCTTCATGGTAAAATTCAGTACTCCTCCATGAAAACTTCCTAGATGTTCCCAATTAGAGCTAACTTTTCCTTCTCTGAATGCTTTGTGTGTATCTCCTCTAAGCCTTTTTTGTTGTTGTTCAGTCATGTGCCGATTCCTCCTGACCCCATTTGGGATTTTCTTGGCAAAGATGCTGGAGTAGTTTGCCATTCTCCTGTTCCAGTTCATTTTACAGATAAGGAAACTGGGGCAAATAGGGTTCAATGACTTACCCTGGGTCACACAGCTAGTAAGTGTCTGTGGCCAGATTTGAATTCACAAAGATGAGTCTTCCTGACTCCAGGCCTGGTGCTCTATCCACTGTGCTACCTCTCTGCCCTATATATATTTTTATACTTCTGGCAATATTTTGTTGCTGTCCATCTCTTGGATATTAAATTCAAAGACAAGTGTGAATGATGATAGAAATCTATTGCATTTAATGGAGTTATAAACTAAGTAAAAACTTTTGCATTTGATTTTTGTAAAGGTACCTTTTCCTGAATTAAAAGACTAATAGTATTTCAAGTAATGAGGTGACAATCCCACTGTACTCTGTCCTGGTCAGACCACATCTGGACTTCATGTTCAACTCAGCACACCATATTTTAGGAAGGGTATTGAAAAATAGGAGAGAGTTGAGAGGAGACAAGCATGATAATGAAGGGTCTTGAGATCATATAATATGAGAATTTGCTGAAGGAAGTACCTATTTTTAGCCTGCAGAAGAGAAGACTTGGAAAAGATTTGAAAGTTGCCTTCAAGTATCTGAAGGGCTGCAGAGCAAGGAGCATTATGAGAGGATGGCAAAGAGGTAAATTAATGTTTGATGTTAGGGGAATTTTTTTCTTAGAATTATGACTATCTAACATTGGAATGGGTGACTTTGAAAGGTATTATATTGTCCCTTTCTTGAAGTCTCCAAGCTCTTGCTTATTGGACCCAATTGTTAAAAAAAAGTGTAAAGGGTACACTTTAGGTACAATTTGGAAAAGAGCTTCTAATTCTGAAAATCTATGATTCCATGAAATAATACTGAATGCAGAATATCTATGTGTGCTGAGCTAGGAATACAGCCTTGAATCCTCCCATGTATATCTCCCCTATAATATGGCAGCAAGACTTTGTATGACCTGGCCTTGGATTTGGCTCAATTTTTCATATGTTCCATCTTCCTGAAACAAGTAAAATAAATACACGTATGCTGAAGCTTGGAAATACTCATACAATAAAACAAAAAGAAGTTTGAAAAGGTGCAGACCTTTGCCTGAATTCATGCAAAACCATAATTTTTAGAAGCCTATGAAGATAATAAAAATGAAACACCATGAGGTGCTTGTCAGGAGATGTGGAAGGGATTCATTCATGCAGTGAGCAAGGAGCTGAATTAATCATGGCTAGCATTTATACAGTGCTTTAAGGTTTTTAAAGAAGTTTATAAATATTATCTCATTTGGTCATCATACCAACTCTGGGAGGTAGATGCTATTATTATCCCCAGTTTTTGTTCAATAGTTTTCAGTCATGTATGACTCCTTATGACCCCATTTGGAGTTTTCTTGGCAAAGATACTAGAGTGGTTTGCTATTTCCTACTTTATCTGGTTTTACAGATGAGGAAATTGAGGCAAACAAGGTTAAGTGACTTGCCCAGGGTCATATAGCTAATGAGTGTCTGGAGCCAGATTTGAACTCAGGAAGATGAGTCTTTCTGATTCCAGGCCCAGCACTCTATCTACTGTGCAACCAAGTGACCCGTCCCCATTTTACAGTTGAGTAAGTGAGACAGAGTTTAGATGATTTGTATAAAACCATGCAGTCAATAAGTGTCTAAAGATGAATTTGAACTCAAGTTCAAATTAACTTCTAGGATTCTATGGTTCTGATACTAAATGCTCTTTTGTGCTACAATTTCCACTCCCATAGCACTAGATTTTCCTGGACAAAATCATCTTATAATCAATCCTGAAGGAAAGTAGAGTGGTTTTAAAACAAGCTTTTGATGGATAGCATGGAGAAAAAGCACACAGGCAGAAGTGGGATAAATTTTATAGACACACACAAACCCACATACACAATCACACACACTATCACACTATCTACATACATATATACATAGATACACACATTTTATATATATAGATATAGATAGACAGTAGCATTTGCTTAAGTGTATAAATAAAAACAAGTGACAGTAAGGAAAATGTAAAGGAAAAGGGCAAAATGGGCACATGTTTTAAAATCATTCTTGCAAAAAAATATTGGCTTATTAGACTCTTATTTAAGAAAATTAGCATAAGCTTGGGGCTAACCTTTCCTTCTCTTTGAACATTCTTACTTCATTTCTATATTTTCTTATATCATTAATTTAAGAGAACACTGATGCTTGTTATATCAGAAAAATAGTGTTCCTGTAGGATCACAGATTTTTATGAAAATCAGAAGTATGAGAGACCAAAAGAGTAGGTTACCCGGATGTCCATTGCTCATTTTGTCATTCAACCTTTCCTGTGTTCTTATAAACCTTGATTAAATAAGCCAGGGCTGATTTTCATGGTTGCCATAAAATTAAGGAGCAGAACTTTGAGTTTGATTGTGAAAGGCATTGGAGAGTGAGAGAGTTCAGAAAAAGGAATAATATTAAAAGTGATAGGTATAAAGCATAATTTGTTGTTCACAAACTATTATATAACTGCACAAGGACCATTGCAGAAATCCACGTGGGATCTCCATTAATACTAGATAAACTGGTTAATATCAGTTGACTGAACAGATGGAAGTCAATAAACATTTTAATTTGAAAATTACAAGGGAAAAATCACATTAAAGCAGATCATAAAAGTGATTACTTATATTGGAAAGAATCAGATGGAAGCCTGTATCATTTTAATACTGAATGATTGTAGGATATAGAACTGTAAGATGATTTTAGCCTTACTCTGCATCTTTATTTACTGCTCCTTTGTTTCATTGTGGTGTGGCATGATCCTGATTGCACTTTATAAAAATGGAATCATAGCTATAAAGGGTCATATCAAGCTAGAAGGTCTTTGAATATGATCACAAAGATGAAATATCATAAAAGGAACATTCTAGTTAAATTCAGAGTGGCTCATCAGCTTGACCAGTAGGTGACTTTTTTTTTTAAAGGAAGAACGTACAGCAACATATAAAAGTACCTATGGAATGTGGAGTGGCTGCCATGTTTGTCAGTCTTAACTGCCCATACTGACAAAAATCAGATCTTTCAAAATACTGAAATGACAAGTTATGGGGTCTAAATAATATTCACTGAATTTGACTATGTCTACATGATGTGAAACACATCTGAATAATTCACTAAACAATTCACTTTATACCATGTTATGTTGCTACTATATACATATAACTGTTACTTCAGAATGGATGACTGTTTCACAAAATCACTGGCTATTATTATAGGAAAACGGTTTTGGAACTCTTTATTCATAGGTTTCTCAATATTCAAAATAGGTCCAGGGCTGCTCATATAAAAATAATTTCATCAAAATGTGTAAATAGTAGATAACATTGTATATTGTCCATGAAAGTATTTGAATGTAGGTTAATTGATGTCTAATTTACCTAAGGCAAAATAATTGAACAATTTTCTGCCATCATCTTATTCTATTAAAGGCCTTAGAATTTCTTCATTAAAAAAAGAAATCAAACATTTTAATTCCAAACATCTTCAGTTATGTTGGCTTTTAAATAAACTGTATAAAATACACCTATGAAATTAAATTGTTACTCAGGAGTTATTGAAAATTTCAAATTTTTATATTCCATATTTCTAAGGTTTTATACTCTGTCAATATCTTTAGCTTGGAGCTAACAGTCAAAGAGCCAGGAAGAGTAATGTTCCCTGGTAGGACATTATTGTAATTTCAGATTTGTTAATTCTGTAATACAATCGCTTTTTTGAGGTTTCTACTAAAATGCATTCGAAAACATGTGATGAATGCTTCAGTTGTCCAGGTTAGCTAATGCTGGAGGCTAAAGAAGATTCAAAATAAAATAGCTCATTGTTAGTCAGCCATCGCTGACTCTTTTTGACCCCATTCGGGGTTTTCTTGGCAAAGATACTGGAGTGTCTGGCCATTTCCTTCTCCAGCTCATTTTACTGATAAGAAACTGAGGCAAATAGGGTTAAGTGACTTGCCCAGAGTCACGTAGCTAGTAAGTGTCAGAGTCCAGATTTGAACTCATGGGGCTGAGTCTTCCTGACTCCGAGCTGGCACTCTATCCACTGCTCCACCTCATTGCCCTACAAACTCCAATTTACAAGACTGAACATTTCCATCATTTCAGAAAAATATCAAGCTAGAATTTGGCACACAGATTAACAGCCTGGATGCAAATTTGTTTACACAAAATATTTAAATCTATTCAGCTGTTTTGATTTAGAGATCTATCAAACCTTAAACTCTCAGGGTTTCTCAATACATAAAATTCATTTAGACACTCTCTAGTCAAAAAAAGGAAGTCATACCCAGTGAGTGCAAAGTAACTACTTTTAAACATTGAAATGTTATTATAAATATTGACTGGACTTCTTAGTTTAGTTATTTAAACAAAGTGTTAATAAAACCAAAGTGTTTGCTATCAATTTTATCACTCTGTTCAATGACTACATGCTGCATTTCTAAATATAATTACCTATGTCACAAATGTACATCATTAGTTACAAAGGAATGCTAGAGAATGTGTGCAATAAAGCAAATTTACAACCAGAAGAAAAACATACAGGGCTTGGTAATGTTCTGCAGAAGCATGTTTCTCTATGAAAACCTATTTTTGGACATTTTTAAAGGAAAAAAAAACATTAAACCTAAACTTCTGGGAACTAAGATCCATTTTAATGGCAATATTTTTCCATGTTGTATTAAATCTGGGTGACATAGGATACTTTCTGTAAAGAACTCAAGTTGAGCAATACCCATGCAGCAGGAGTTAAACAGGCTCCAACAAAGAACAGATAAATACGGCTAAGTATGCCAAAGGTATCATCATGTATGATAAGAAAAAGCAAGAAGAACAATGAAGATGTTCATTGTGTAACTAATGTAGTTTTGAATACCTCTAAAGGAAGCTCTCCAGCATGGCATATTTATGGATGGATATGATTAAGAGTCACACAGAGTGGTCAGGGATGAGTCAGTTGTGATTGGAATTATGGGAGGGAATACCCTCACTGTTGGTATAGATTTCTCAAAGTATTTAGGTCCAGAAAATATCATTTCTCAAAGTCACTTGTTGTTTAAAAGTGATGATAATTTCAAATAATATCATACCATTTAAGTATTCATCCAGGATAAGTCAAAATTCTAATATTCCAAACAAGACTTCTAGTCTTGTAAGTCATAATCTGATTTAAAGGTAAATGAAATGTAAGATAAAGTAGTATCATGGGACAAATGGAATAATTAAAAACACTTTTTTTCTCCAGATTTTCCAAGATAGGTATCCTTTAAGATTTAAAAAAAATGCCCCTATCATTGGCTTTAGAGTATCTTCTGATAATTTGAATTCCAATCAGTAAACATACCAAGGACTAATAATGATGTGCTAAAGTTCATGTGAAGTGGTAACAGAAGGCAACTGAAAACTCCCTAATAAAAAGAATTATGTAGAAAGTGACAGAAAGGAATAAATATCCTCCTTTTTAAAGTCCATTTAAAGAGAATCAGAGAGCAATTGTTTTTTAAGTTTTTTTGGGAGATTTATTAAAAATAGACTTCTACAAATAGAAAAAAGACAAATATAAAAAAATTATCCATAAAAATAAATTGGCAGACCTGGAAGAATTTTTTTTCTTCCACAAAGTACTGTTCTGATACCTCTTTAAGCCATGGAAATGGCCTGAAAAATATGCCAGCAATTTCTGGCAGGATCTATCAAACTGGTAAGACTTTATATATATATATTTGTGGTAATGGACGGATTCTACTTTCCAAAGACTGGCAGACATAAGGGGAAAGAGGGTGATCACCAGTAGTCTGGAAACTTGGGGAAGTATTGTTTGACCATAACAACAAAAGAAACATACAAAATGGTCCTCAGTCCTGGGTGGTCCCCTTCTGCTACTACAATAGTTATGGTAGACTGGAGGAAAGGGGGAGAAGTTGATAAGAATCACAGGGTTTTGTTGTCCCTCTATAACATTTAAATTAGATGTTGGTACACTAAACATCAGACATCTGTCCAATGGCCAAAGGGTTGACATTCCACTGAAGGAATCAAGTCATATCAATTTTTTATGCTTGCTGTGATGAAATCAATAGAAAGATTAAAGTTATGGCTATATGGAAGTACAGTTCACAGGTTCTCCTCTCAGTGAGGTAAATAATGGAGTGGGTAGACTTGGTGTTATCATGGTCCCAAAGATAACAAGCAACATCATTTCATGACACATTTGGTCAACTGATATTGCAATACTCATGGTCACTATTTATGCAAACATAAACAAAATTATCATAAATTTAATTTGTAGCTTATATGCTAATATCTCCTTCAGATAATGAGGAGATAGAAAAGTTATATTAAAAACTCAATGAAGACCTCTGAAGTAAAGGGACATATAGTAGATTCTCAGTGAAATCAAGGAAGAGATTGGAAAGGATAAAGATAGACAAATTTTACATATTGAGAGTCCACCCATATGTCTTATTCTGAAAAAAAAAAGACATTCTTTAGTTACTTGCTTTTGATGTTGCTGCTGTGTGAACTCATACATATTTTGACCACTGGTATAAATGGACAATTATTTGGGCCAGAATTAAATAAGACATAAAGGGCAGTTTGGAATGCCTTTTGGAGAACAGCAGAGTTCCTTTAAGTACCCCTGCATTTTCACAGAAAGAGAGAACTATCTTTTTAATAACAGTATTCTTTTAGTACTGTTATATGTTTGCAAGTCATAGTCTTTGAAGAATTAAAAATGTGTATCATGCAGAAGGAGAGGTACATGGTGGGTATGAACAGATTACAACATACAAAAAATAGGAAACTTCAAAGAAAAAAGTGGATTAAAGTTTAATATCAGGGAAATATATGCTAAAAATAAAGAACGGATGATAATGTTAAGAAGGGGGGATAAGAAGTGGATTTCTTGGTTTGTTCTACTTATCTTCTCATGGAATAAGAGGGGGGAAGGAATGTATCTAGTCTGTTGGGTAGAACATTTGTGGTGAATTTATGGGAAGGCATGGAGCAGAGGCACATAGTATATGTCAAACATGGATGGTTTGTTATTTACATGGGTGGCAAAAACATCCAAAACTGTGCAATCACAGAATCTGAATATTTAAATCTTTCCAAAATAGTTGTTAAAATTCTGGAATCTGCAATTGTGGAAATGATTTTGGAACCTGATCTTTATCATTGACTTAAATTGTCTTGGTCAAGTCTTATCTGAAAAACGAAAATGATGTTTGACTTCATCTATGTTTTATGGATTAAATGATATCAAAGAAATTTTTTTATAAGGGGGATATTTCAACTTTAAAGTGTTATAATGTAGCAATTACACCCCACATGAAATTATATTTGGGGCATGGAAAATTTTTCTTGCACAGTCACTATAAAATTAAAAAGAATGTTTCTTAAAAATGTGTTCACAGGAGCATGAGTTCCTATAATGCAAGTAAAATGCATGTGTGTGTGTGTGTGTGTGTGTGTGTGATTCTGTAGCAGTTTTGTAAATAGGAAGCTCAGAAAGGCTAACTGTAGTTAATAGCTTAATATTAAAATGAATTTCCTCACCTTTTCCATGGAGATGTGATGACTATTTTTAGAACATTAAGGGACATATTTATTTTTACTTTTTAAAATATCCATGTGTGTTTATATAACCAGTGATTTATTTTTACAATTAACCCCTCAGATGAGGAGGTGCAATTTCAATTTCAATTATTTTAACACATTTGTATCTCTTTTAAAACCTGGTATTTGTCCCTTTCTCTCATGCATTTTTCCCCAAATCACTCTTATACAATCTATTCAATTAAACAAGTATGAATTCAACACCCACCACATACTTAAAACACTTCTAGTTACTGTGGGTGTATGTTACAATGGAAACAGCAAGACATGTAGGGAAAGTAGAATTGTATTTGAGTTCCAATTGAGATACTTATTGTGTTACCTTGGCCAACTTACAAACCTATTTGAAACTCAGTTTCCTTATCTGCAAAATTTTGGTTTAAAAAAAAAAAGCAACCTTGTACCAATCTGCCATAGTAGACAGAGTGATGGATTTGAATTAGGAAGATTTGGATTCAATTCTCACATCTGAAAATTACAAACTGCATGACTACAGCCAAAGTTTAGCACTGAGCCTCAAGCAACTTGTTATAGACTTACTTTACTTAGTTATAGATGGGTTAGTAGAAGTTTCTACTATTCACAAAGCACAATTCTTTGATATATTGACATTTCTAAATTGTTTATTTGTAATAGGAACAAATGCAATATTATGCATAAAGTACTTTGTAAATGCACTAAAATGATATGTAAATGTGCCAACTATAATTTTTATAAAGGAGGTCTGGTCTTCCTCTCTGAGAAATGTACACTTGAAATAATAAGATATGAAATAATTACAAAGCAGTTCAATGACTTAAAATTTTGAGCATACATCAGAAAGTCAAAAGATTTGGCTCTGTCACTGACTAGCTATCTGACTGGTCGAGTCCTTTGGGCTTCAGTTTTTTATCTTTAAAATAAAAATTTTGTTCTAAAATATTTTAAGATATCTTGATTAATTTTTTAAAAATCTAATGATGATAATTGTTTTTTTAAATGAATATAAGCATGTGTCATAAGCTATTGTACATATGCTAGGTATTATGGGATATTAGGAAGAAAAAAAAATGTGTGATTTTGTGAAATCAGTGTTACCTTCACTTATCAAAGTAGCCAGCATGGAGGATGAGGAAGGGCATTGAAAGTGGTGAAATCTGAGTAAATTGAAGGAAGAACCAGTGCATGATATAAATAAGAATATGAAGCAGGAATGCATATGATGTGGTGGGGGCAATGTTGAGACTTTATATGTAGTATTATAGTTCTGTATGCCCCTGACTTTGGAGAAGTCATTTAACTTCTGAAGGTTCTGTTTCTTCATTTATTAATTAAAAGAGGTAGAATAAAGGAACTCAGGCTTTTTCTAGTTCTAAAATTATGCAGTTCAACAAACTGGATCTTCCACTTACCTTCAGTGATTGGGTAACCATTGAGTATGCCATTCATTATAAAAATAAAATAGCAAATAGCTCCACAAGTAATATGAAGGCTTGGCATATTTTCAGTATTTAGGATGAAAGAATAGTGGAGTTAGAAAGAAGTCTTTCTTAATTCTTCTGAGCACATTAACTAGCTGTGGAACCCTGAATAGGTGACTCACTTTGTCTCTGTGCAAGTCATTTAAATTATGCTCCAGAACAAGCATAATATCTACCCTAATGAATGTAAAAATAATGAAAATAGATGAGAAAAAATTTATTTTTAAGTATTTAAATATATGTCTTTATTATTATCATTGTTAAAGCAGACCAATCATGAAGGCTTGGGGTCAGATCCTACCATACCAGCTGCATAAGCCTAGCAAAGGCACATGAATTCTCAGTGCTCCGGGCAAATTTCTAAAAATATAAATTACAGAACAGCTGCAAATCTGAATTGGTTAAGGGAGGAGCTTTCTTCCTCAATGATTTCATTTCATCAATGAAATCATAGTTCTATATGAAATATGTACTTGTATTCATTCATTCATTCTTTCTTTCATATATACATATGTATAAATGAATGAATGGGAAAAGCACTTATTAAATATTTACTATGTGCTAGGATCTGTGCTAAACACTGGTAATATAGATATTGTTGCTATTGTTTGTCCTTCATTCTCGAAAAGGATCATGGCATCAGGAAGGTGATGCCATTACTTGCAAATGAATTGGATTTAGATGAGAGAGAGCTGTACAAATTCACCAGCGTCACTTTCTCCTCCAGAGCAATTTGGGTCCAGTGGCAAGATATAAATCAGGATGACTGGAGATGGCCCTGGATGCAGTGCAAGACCTTGGCCTTTTTAAGCTAAGATCTTTCTCAGGTCTCAGTTTGACTGAGGCAATGCACATTCAGTGATTAAGGGTAGGTAAGAGGGGGTACCTAGGTGGCGCAGCAGATAGAGCACCTGCCCTGGATTCAGGAGGACCTGAGTTCAAATCTGGCCTCAGACACATAACACTTACTAGCTCTGTGACCATGGGCAAGTCACTTAACCCCATTGCCTGACCAAAAAAAAAAAAAAAAAAAGGTAGGTAAGAAATGAGGCAAAGAATGGCCTCTTACCTAGCAAAAAAATCAATCTAAGAGGGGAAGACCCTCACAGTTTCTGCCCAAGACAGAAGCAATTGGTATTTACATTCACTCTGAGCCATTGTTGGCCAATCAATGAGAGCCAAAGTGATTTATGTCTCTTAGGAAGATAGCATTCTTAATGCTTCAGTGGCTCTGTAATCTCATCCTTCCATCTCTATATCTATGATCCTTATAGATATTCCCTTCAATAATGCAGATTATAACTCATCTGTGCTTGTCTATCTTTTGAGATTCTGGTCTATGTTGAACAAATTCCATACCAGTGTTCCATTTAATATTCTGAGAGTAGAGTGGAATGCTCAATAAAATAATCAGTATTGAAGATATCTGGATACCCTCCAACTTAAAAATTCTATGATTCTAACTTCGGTAATTTTATTTTTTTTAAAAACTTAACAGAGACCAATTAAAATGATCATTTCCATATATAAAATAGAACAGAAAAGAAATGATTGCAAAGGAATCTTCAAATCCCTCTTACATATGGTGTGCTTTCCTTTTTAAGTATAAAATAAATTCAAATGTAACTGTTAAAGGCACTTTTTGTTTGTTTGACCATGATGCCTTTTGGCTTTCATTCTATTCACTTCTATGATTTAAAATTTCTCAAATATCAATGACCATTCTTTATTTATTTCTTCCTTTCTTTCTATGCTACAACAGACTTCTACTGCTTCCTCTTTCCCCCATTAACTGTTATAGTATATATCAGAGGGAAACTTGAACTTTGGTATGTTGACTTTTGCAAATGAATAATTTTTTAAATGGATAATAATTTCATTCTTTACATGAAATAATCTACAATTTAAAATATATCAATTCCCATTTTATCACTGATCCATTGAATACATATATATATATATATATACATACACACACACACATGTAGGCACAGATACATATGTTTATGCATATATTTTCATATACTTATGGAAATCTATACAGTCTAGTCCTCTGATTTCATAAGTGTAGGTAACTCTCAGGAAATTTCTTCTACAAGTGAAGATTAACAACTAGTCCTCAATGCTTATTTTAGAGATTTGCCTGGAGCAATGAGAAATAAAGTGACTCACCAATCTTCACACAGCTAGGATGTATTAAAAGAAGATACCTGAGCCCATTGCCTTCTTGACTTCAAGGCTAGCCCCTGGCATGTGAATACACATCCAGTCTTGCATAATCAATATTCAGTTGGAGTTTTCCATGCATTGAGGCATTGTTTTTAATGACATAATTAAACTATTGAGTACTATCTTTTTTGACTTTATAGTATTGTAGTCCTGGGTTTTTTTTTTGTTTGTTTGTTTTGTTTTGTTTTGTTTTTTTGTTAAGCAGTACTACATTGACTAGCAGAATACAATAAAAAAAACATGCTATCTCTGACCTCAAAGAGCCTGTGATCTTAAATAGTTGTCTCATTTTACACTCATTCAGTGGCTGGTTGAGATATTCTAGTACATTGGCAAGCTTTTTACTACATTGTAAAGTATTTCAACTCCTTCCTATTAAATAAATTCTTCTATTTTCACTTTGAAACCTCCACTGAAGTGTCTTACAGGGGTTCTAAAAAGCATTAATGTTTAATTAAAATTGAATTTAACCTTAAAGCAATGTATTTTGTTGAACTATTATCTCTCCTTTAATGTGTTACTGCATTCTTATGATATCACATGATGAGAATATTATTAGACTATGGAGTCCATGGAAAAATTTTATAGAAGAAAAGTATATAAAATTTATGCATTTAGCCAGTGGACTCCATTACAAGTAAAGATAACACCAAACTAGAAAGAACTGATGAAATACAACTTCTTAGAATTTAACTAAGAAAATATGTATGAATAAGATATGTATTGAAATAAAGTAACATGTATTTGAAAAGGAAGCACAAAATCATAAAATGTGTGTAATTGAATTATCTCAATTCTCTCGTATAATCCTTATAATGTTCTATAGGAAATGTTTGTATTATCGTGATCTTGCTTACATGATGAGATAAGGTGGTAAAGGAAGAGATTCTCACTCACTGAAGATCAGCAGGGATTTATCTTTAGAACACTCAGGAGAATTAAATATTTCATTTAAAAAAAATCTTTTCTTTGTCATTCTTGCCTTAGTAAATAAATGAAACTATTCTTTTCCATTTATATGGAATAAACCTACATTGTTGGGTGGTTTATATAAGACTGGTTATAAATATTATTCTACAAATATTACTTGCCATGCCATTTTTTGGAATTGAAATTTTTCTACTAGTATTTAAAAAAATAAACCTGTTGGTAAAGTTGATGTGGCATAGTTAAAAGAACTGTGGACCTACAACCAAGTGAACTAGGTTGTAGAGGGTTAGAGAAGTCTCAATAGAAATTAGGATGATTCTCTTGTGATCCCAGAACTGCTCCTTAAAGTATTTCTTTGGCCTTGGAGAATTCACTTGCAGAATGACAGAAATGCGCAGGATGCCAAAGATCATATATTCCAATTTATATCTAAACAGGAATCCTTCTACAACACTCCACCAGCGGTCATCCAGTTTCTACTTAAAGATGTATGGAAGTGTGGTGAGGGGGTGATACTACCTATCAAAGGGAGCCTTTTCCAATTATGGATAGCACCAAGTGTTAATGAGTTTTCCTTGGCATCAAGCCTAAATCTGCTTTTTTAAACTTCTACTCACTATTCCTAGTTCTACCCTGTGGGACTAAGCAAATTAAATAAGATTTATCTTTTCATATAATAGTCATTCATATATTTGAAGACAGCTATCCTTTACCTTCTAAGCCTCCTGTTCTCCAGATTAAACAATCTGGTTCCTCTAAGTGATTATTATATGGGACAAAGCAGAAACTCTTCAACATCCTTGTCTTCTTTCCTTGGACACTCTTATTTATTGATATTCCTCCAAGCTATAAATAAGTACTATTTTCTTTATCTCTCACATGCTCTGGGTGGGCTACATATTCTTGGATAGTCCTTCAAATTTAAGAAGGTTTTCATAGGCCATGTGTTGTAAAGTGTGTTATTCCATTTTAATCTATTAATCATTTAATCCACAAAGATGGGGAACTACTACACTAGCTTTGTTAGTGGGCTACCCTATAAGCTTTTAGATAAAAGTAGAGAATAACAACCATATAATATGAGTCAGTTAAATCTCTGGTCACAGGTCATCAAATATAATTCTACACAGAGAAAAATAAAATTACACATAATTTAAATGACATAAGATATATTGTTTGCTGCCTTAATTTCATTGATAGGTTAGATATTTTCATCTTATTGCAGACATATGCTTGAAAGTAAGGAGTGGGCATACTTTCTTGTCAATCATACAAAGGTTTTTCAAAAGAACATGTGTCTTCCCAAGAGTGTTGACAAATGACCTTACTTTCTTTGAAAAGGTTTGGGGAAGGAAACAACATAGATTAGATATCTCTGAGTTCCCTTCTGGAGAGGCCAATGAACAATCTGGCTAAGCAAGCCACTTCTGAGACAGGTATGCCTCTACCAACACAATTAGACTCACTTTTCACAAGATGGAAAATGCTTAATTCTGGATTAATGAGCACAACTGTGAAATTGCGAACATACTGCACATCCACAGGCACAGTTTGGTAAGACAAAACAACAACAACTTTATTAACACATAGGGAACACGTGTGTATGTGTGCATATGTGTGATATCTTTTGTGTATACATATGTGTATATTGAGCTTGAGATACAAATACACACATGTATGTATTATCCACATACAAGGCAATCTTAGTTTATTATCCACATGCAAGGCAATCCTTTTATTGACTCCCTAAAAGTCCTTCCTTCCCATCTTCTTCATAATTTAAGTTCTCTTGGTTCTCATTATTGAAAGTACAATGACAGTGCTGAAATTACTGCCCAACATTTCTGTTCAGGTATTTTTGCAAAGGCTGCTGATGCTACCACCAGGGAACTCACAAATTCAGGAAAATGGAGTTTTGTAAAAATGGAGTTCACTCATAATGATAGATTAAAAGACAGAAATCATTCCCCACCCTCCGCCACCCCCAACTACTGCCACTGGGAATGCTAGCCACTAGTTGGTAAGTTCTTCCACAAGCTTATTTTTGTAATCAGGTACTTTGGAAAGACCGGTCAGCCACAGAAGCCCTCCCTCGCCCAAGGGAGCATTATTTTTATAGAAAAAAGTCACATCTAATAATAATAATGAGAAAGAGGATGCTAATTATTATTATTAAATTTGAATAGCTGTGCTTCATTATTATTCTGTAACTCGCTGCAATCCCAGTGAGGGTATCGCTTTCAGACAGCAGCTGCTACTTGCCTGGAGAGCGCCTCTCCAGGAGCTTTAGAACACACTCTGTTGTTTGACTTTCTTCCCACCCTCCGCAGAAGGACCTTAAAGTATTCAGTGGGGACACTCTACTTTCGCATTTCGCCAAAATGAGCTGGAAAGAGGTGGTCTGTGGCCTCAGTCTCCTCATTCCACTCCTTTTCCCTCCTTCTCCCTCGCCTCTCCCACTTCCCAGGCATGTTTCCAAAGTTCTAGAGCATCCCGTGGCCATAACTGTGTACGTGGAAAAGAGAGATGGTCTGGGTGAAGCAGATGCTGGAGTTCGGAGGATGGCCCCTTCTCTTTCTAAAAGCCCTCACTAGATACTGTGGCAGCGGCGGCAGCAGTAACAGTGACCATCTGGACTCCCGAGAAACATTAACCTACTGTTACCCGCTCAACCGCTTCCTCCTCGGGGGCGCACCCACTCACACACTCGCTTCTTTCAGAGCCTCCTCAGTGTCAATTCATCCTAACCTCCGCTCCCTACAGAGACATCAGCAGAGGCGGTGTCCTCCATCAGTTTAACCCTAGAGTCAATCGATTAAAAGTTCAGGTAGAGAAGCTTCGGGAATAAATGAACATATGCCTTAGGAGGAAATAAAAAAGGATGCAAGGCACATCTTTCTGTAAGCCTGGGGGAACAATGAGGCTGGATCCTGGCTTCCAACATATAAGGACCAAAATACAAATACTAGACAGATCCATGGTGGTGTTTTAATCAGGATATCAATTTTAAACATACACACGTGTGTGTGTGTGTGTGTGTGTGTGCATTTGTGTATGCGTTTATGCATGCATGCTTATTTGTGAATATATTTTATGTGCCCCCTATCCCCAGTGATGGGGCTTAAAGCAGTGCATTCCTGGAGTCTGGGATAGTGAGTTCAAATCCTACCTCTGACATTTCCTTACTATAGAATTAAGGACAGGTTAGTCAACCTCTCTGAGCCTCAGTTTCCTCATCTGTAAAACGAGGCTGTTAGATTAAATCGCTTCTATAACACTGTCCAGCTCTAGCCCTATGCTCCAGTCAGTTTAATCGATCACATATCTAGAACTGGAAGAGATATCAGAGGCCGTTTAATTCAAGCTCTTGTTATACAAAAAAGAAAAATGAAATCTAAAGGTATTAGGTAACTTGTACAAGGTCACCCGTAGGGAGCTGCAGAAAAAGAATTCGAACTCGGGACTTTGTACTCTAAAACTGGAATCTTTATATCCACCAGTTTCGCTAAAAGCTGTGGTGCGCCTGTGTGTGTGCGCGCGCGTACGGGCCTGGGTCTCTGTCTTAGAGCGCATAGCCACCGCACCAGCCCCCAGAGGAACTCCCTGGGAAGAGATAAAGGTGGTAATTTGTAAAGATATGCTAATGACTACAGTGGCTTTGAGCTGTTGAGAGACTCAGATGCCCCTTCCCCCCTACCTCTTCCTTCCTGCTTTGATAGTGAGAGTTTGGAGGGTTAGGGGAAGGGGTGGGGAGCTGTGACAGGCCTCTGGCTGCTGGTGGCCTGGGTTGTCAGGAATTCCATCGCCTTGCAGTTCAGGAGAGCAGTGTATACACATCAGGCAGCATGGTCTAAGCCACGGAGACACCCTCGGACTCAGGGAAGCCTGGGGCATGTGAGCTAGCAAGCCACTCAGCTGAGGAAATGGAGCTAAGAAGGGGAAGGAGGAAGACATTTTTTTTCTTCTCACCTCCTACTAGACTCGGATTGTTTGTATCTTTCTCAGCTTAGCCACACTTTCTTTTCGTTCATATCCACAAGGGAAGGAGCGTGGGAAAGCACCCCCTTTGTGCATGTATATATAGACCGAATGTAGGTAGTGGTACCTCTAAGACAGAAGCTCATCTCTTTTCTAGACTAGGCAGATAGACTGCAGCTTCCTCGGGCAGCAGTGGCTCAAAGGGCTTGCTGACTCCAAACATCTCCTTCCTCTCCTCCCTTGACCTCCCCCCTTCCCTCAGTCCCCTAGGTGTACTTTAAATGTTCAAGGAGGAAGATCGGGTTGGCATTTCAACAAATGTATAAAACACATAAACGGATTAAAATTCTACAAGTGCTTGTACATGCATGTAGAATATATGTATATATCCCTATATGTATATGTATATTATATGTATATAGTCTATGTACATTCTTATAAAACCCACACTTTATCTTAATGTCTACTCATTTTAATCTTTCCCCAGCAGGATTGATATTGATCACAATTTTACCTCGAAGGCAATGGTGTTTTGCATAAGTCTCTGAAATGGCTGTGCAATGTATATTTGAGAGTATGAAATTATGTAGGTAAGAAATTACTGGGAAGATTGTTTCTCAAATGTCAGGTGCTTTTCTTTCAGCTAACTTAGGGTTTTGAGATCTTAGAAGTTGGATGTACATGAAAACATCCAAGGTCTATAAGAAGTGAGATCTCAGTATATAGTAAAGGCCTGATGGACAAACAGAAATGGTCTAGCCAAATTAAAGAGAGAAAGAGAGAGATCTGAAAAGCAGGGCTTAATCTAGTCTGGAATTCTGTGTTTCAAGGCTAGCAAGAGAAACCCTAGAGAACAACGCTCAAAAAAGAAAGCAGACGAAATCAGCAGGGCCCTGAGAGAAAGTACCTAGGAGTTTGATACCAAGGAGAAGGAATTTGAAGCACATAGACGCTTCCTTTAAAAAAAAAATGTATAAGGGGACCAGTTTTGAGACTGACAAAAGTGGAAGTGGCCTTGGAAGAGATCTCTATCACCTAAGATAGATCACTTGAAAAATACCTCCTGTGAACAGTAGGCTATTCTTTCTGGAAGGCACCAAAGGAGAGAGTAATACTCCAAGCCCCTTCAAGAATGGAATGGGATGATTTTTTTTATTTTATTAAAAAATTAAAAACATAAGATATCTAGAGACAAGGAAGGTCAGATTGTTTATGTCACTTACAGCAAATTAACACTTCATTCATTTTTCTGGCGCGTCTCATTCAGAACATACGGTAAGTGCGGGTTACAATACTATAATTGCAGTCAGCGCATCTTGGTATCCTGTCAGGCTTGTCTGAGCTTCCCGCTCCGATACTCCCCCGCCCCACCTCCCCATTCTTCCGCCCCCAAAATGTTTTTCACTCAACAGGTACCACAAAAACTTGCAGTTAACCCGTGGTCATCTTTTTCCAAAGAAAGACACCCTAGTTCTTTAATTCTATAGGATGCTGCCTCCACGCGACTCCTACTTAAAAAACACCCGTCTCCTAAGGAGCTCCGGAGCCATCTATTAAACTAGCCTTGTGGCCCGCAAACTAAACATTAATACTAAGATCCTAATACGTCGAGCAGACAACCGTAAGGTGGTCCGGTGCAACCAGAAACACGTTTTATGCAGAAAACTATAGTTCTAAGGCGATGAGGATGTTTTCTATGTATTGGCTTGGATCTCTGAAAGAAAGGCTCTTGCCAAAATATGCTTTAATGCAAGCTGAGGATTAGAGAGCATTTTGCTTGCACATAGAGACAGAGAAAGCCCCATTGAATTAAGAATGTTAAAAAAAACAAACAACCATAACCACATTACCTATCATTGAATATAGCGTTAAGATAAAATAGCACAAGGTAGCCCTCCCACTCCTTTGAAACATGAATTATTATTTCTACGGAATGCAAATGCACTGCTTTCTGTGTGAGGACAACCAGCTGCAAGCTGTACAATAAACTGTTTCATAAAGACAGAGCCAGATTGCAGTTCAGAGAGTCACCCCCTTTAAAAAGGAAGAAACATGCAGTTTGTGTTGACAACCTCTGTGTGCCTATGCAAAAACCGACATTTAAAACTGGGTCCACCTTCCCCCCCCAAAAAAATCCCGAGATCGATAGTGTCTATTCGAGCTGCTCTGTGGAGGAGGAGGAGGAGGAGGAGGAGAAGGAGAAGGAGGAGGAGGCAATTCATCCAAAATTCATCATTAGTCATAAACACCTCAAGAGTATTTCTTACAGCAATTAATAGACAGCAGGGTGCGTGTGAAGTTGTAGAATGAGGCTTTCGGGTTCATTTCTTCCCCTGCCTATTTCATGGAGATCCCTTTCACATGCTCCCCAATGTTCCCTGCATCCCTGCTGCTTTACATGACATTTTACATTTCCACCTCTCCAATGTGCATGTGACATTCACTTCTACCTGTCTGAACAGGAGACTTTCTGGAGGTCTTTCATTTATTTATTTATTTTGGTCTTCAGATAATGACTTTCTTTCTATCTTTATTCCTCCCCCAGAGGCTCTATCTCTGCACTTCATGGCATTTCATGCTTTTAAAATTTTTATCTTTCCCAACCCTTCTGCAAGGTCCCAGTGCAGCTCTTCTACACCCTTCCATTCATCCATAGGGACACGCATATAGAGAATGCACAGATGCATGCAAATACATTCATCTATCTGTCTATCTATCTATCTATCTATCTATCTATCTATCTATCTATCTATCT
>NW_020950062.1:12589113-12591579 GCF_900497805.2 Vombatus ursinus | reverse complement strand
TCTATCTATCTATCTATCTATCTATCTATCTATCTATCTATCTATCTATCTATCTATCTATCTACCTATCTGTCCCTCTATATTTCTTCCTGAGTTGTGAGTCATAGCTCCCTAATGCCTTTTAGAACATATAGTGTACATACAGTGCACCTCCCCTAACTTTCCCCACTGAATGGGTTAAAGGAATTACAGTAGTGTCTTTAGTATCAATATTCCACCAAGGCTATAATATTTATCTATTTTACTAGAAATAAAGGTAGTCTTCCCCCCCTAAAAAAAAAAAAAAGTCTTGCAGTGGGATTCTGCTTGAATATCCACTAGTTACAGGCTATACGAACCAACTCACGTATTCGTTTGAGCATACTGCAAGAATATTTATTGAGCTCGGGCTCAATCACTGCATTGAACGCCAAGCCTGGCAAGCAAATGCATTTCCAATCTGAGAATAGAGCCGTGAATCAACCCGTTCTTTATTATTTTTATTGTTGTTATTATCATTATCATCATCATCATTAGTCCGAATGACAAAGTAATAAGCAGACCTATTTCCAGGAGAGAGCTCAGAACACCTCAGATCAAAAAAGGAGACCCCTGAAATCAAACCTACCTTTCACACATGAAATCATCAATAAAAAGACGAGGTTCCAAAACGTAAATCCACTTTTAATCCCCATTTTCTTCACCAGAATGAAGTCAAGTCGGCAGCATTTAATACATCCTCCTTTCCCAAAGTCCCCCGATTTTGATTCCTTTGCACGGATTTCCCCTTTGCAGATCCCTTTCATATTATTCGTGAGCTCCTAATTCCTATTCCTTGGCCAGGCGCAGTGGAGTTGTTGCTGTTGTTGGTGCGCGGTCACAGCTCAGAGTGAATGGTGTTTCTGGGATACCACAGCAACCTTGACGAGGACTCAACCATCTCTCCAACGGGGGCACAGAGTCTCAGCTACTCTGGATTTTGTCTTTTCCTATGCATTTTTCCCCTCAATCCAAATCTACCACAATTCTCACTTGTTATAGCAACCGCCAGAAACCAACAGAGAGCATCTTGAAGACCAGGAAGGCTCTCTGATAAACTCCAAACAATATTTGATATTAAGGGGCTTGTTTTTTTCCAGAGAAGATCAATTCTGCCTGTAAAAGCAACCCGAGAAATAATGTTAGTGCGATTTCCATTGCAGCCTGAAATAAAATCTAGAAGCTAATGACAGAAAAGATTAAAAGGATGCTTTATTGCAGGGATCGGCTTCCTCTTTGAGACCCTGTCATCAAAATGCGTAGGGTTATCTATATCTATTTCTGTATTTCTGTGCCCCCATCGTTTAATATAGCCTGTGCCGCTATTCCACTGGCAAGTATATTTAAGGCAGACTGCTTGCACTTATTATACTGTGAATTGATTAGGAATAGAGATTACAAGAGACTGACTTTTCACAGAGCCTTGTATACATTTAGATAGGTGTATGTTCACCTATATACCCGTCTTCTTACGTGTGGCCCAATTTCATTCCAGGCTGGGCAGGAGAAAAAGTCATTTTCACACATATTTGCCCCTTTCACATTATTTTTTCTCCCCTATGCCTATAGTGTGCTGCAAATAAAGAATAATTTGAAATAGTAAAGGGGAGCCATCTCATTTGTATCAATTCTGAAGTACTCTCAAGTATGTAAATTGAGGGAAATTCTTTCAAAACCAAAAATGTATGCATCTATGCATCCACACTCAGCAGCTTCATGTTCAGACCGAAGGGTTAACGCCCTGCAAGGAAGAGCACTTGCGCCATCTACTGGATCCTAAGAGACCATAGATTCCACTCTTTCTAAGACGAACCCCATTTTTTTCCTTCCCCCTTAACACTGTAGGGTAGCACCGTCCCTGGGAGTGGAATTTTTTGCTCCAATATGTCAGTGCCTAAGTATGCTTCTGAAACCCACCGCCACAGTCCTAACAATGAGACCGCACCTTACAGTAGGCAAGGGAGCCCACAGACCTTTGTGGGAATTCTCATCTACTAGGGGGAGGTGGAGAGAACTGCAGTCCCTTTGCCTGGGATAGGTAAATGCATTCGCCTTTGCCGATATTCGAATGATGAACCATGTGTTTGGGGTTTGCAGAAGGCATATAGCAAAGGAAGGGTCGTGCTTGTGGAGTTTGTGGATCACGGGCATTGTCCTCAATTGTTATTTTCCTGTCCCATACTTTCTGCGACTCCCAATAGCTCCTGTGCCAGTGAGGTTGATTGCTAAGAGGGGAATGGGGGATAGAGTCTGGAGGGACTTCTGTTCTGCAAGGGATGCTGTGCATGTTATAACTAGGCATGCTAGAAAGAAGGCTGTGTGTGTGTGTAGAGAAAGCGAGCTTGATTCGATATTGCGGGTACTAGGGTAGGTATTGTGCCTTTCCAGTATGTTATATTGTGTGATGCAGAGAAGGCGGGTGTATGGGGGGGGGGGGGGGGGGGGGGG
>NW_020950062.1:12532357-12589013 GCF_900497805.2 Vombatus ursinus | reverse complement strand
GGGGGGGGGGGGTGAAGCGGGAGAACGAGAGAGAGAGAGAGAGAGAGAGAGAGAGAGCGCTTATTTTTGGAGGATGAAGAGGGTGTAGATTTTCATGCATGTGCATGTGTTTGTAAGCGTGTTTGTGCAGTGTATGAGTAATAGCCATACGTGTTTGGGACAGGGATGGCTCTTCCATCCTCCCTGTCGCCCCCACCACAGGCAGCTGTAGCAGCAGCAGCAGAAGCAGGATACTACTAAATGACCTCATTAAACACATCCAGGCACCTTCAGGGATTATTGGGAGTGAGATTTGATTCTTGCCATCAGTACTCTGGTTTACTGTCTGCATATGCAGATTTCCCAGGGCCACAAGGTTGGGACCAAATGAGAATAGGGAGGATCAACACTGAAAACGTCATTAGGTACTGAGGCACCTCGGCAGAGAGTCAGGAATTGATTTTAGCTGACGTCAACGTGAGTTGCTGCTCTCTAGTTCAAAGAAAAGTTAGATTCAAACAGGTCCTTCAACCTAATGAAAAAGTTCCACAGAATTGCCTTTACCATGAAATGGAGAGGTCAGTCATCTCACTAAAGAACTTAAAAAGAAAGTGAGTTCCTGAATTTATTTCTCTTACTTTTTAAATTGCACATTTTAAAATTTTATACTTACAGACCTAATTGTAAAAAACAAACAAACAAACAAACATGTAAAAGAGCACATTACCAGGTGCCAAAAATTAGAGATATTTTAAATGAGAGCAAAACTCCTCTCCTAGCCTGTCTTATTTACCTGCAGTCCAGGGATCCAAAGGTGTCCATGGATAAATTTCAAGAGGTCTGAGGACTTGAATGAGAAAAAAATGTCTTTGTTTTTATTAACTTCAAACTGAAATGTGGCATTTCCTTCAATTATGAAAGTAAACACATTTTTTTCCCCTGAGAAATGCTTCATAGATTTCAACAGATTGCTAAAGGTGTACAAAAACATTTGAGAACCTCTTTATATTTTAAAAATGAGACTCCATTTGTTGCTGTTTAGTGGTTTTTCAGTCATGGCTGACTCTTAGTGAACTCATTTGGAGTTTTCTTGGAAAAGATACTGGAGGAGTTTATGATTTTCTTCTCCCACTTATTTTGCAGATGAAGAAACTGAGGCAAATAGGGTTAAGTGACTTGCCCAGAGTCACAGAGCTAGTGAGTGTCTGAGGTCAGATGTAAACTCAGGAAGAGAAGTTTTCCTCACTCCAGGTACAGCACTCTATTTACTGCTCCATCCATCTATTTGTTTTCTTTAAATGCTTTCTGCCCATATCTTCACTGAAAATGCCATTATTTAAGATTTGCCAGAAATCATTAGACTTTCCAAATAATTACCAGGGTGATAAATACCTCACAAACAATTTCCCCCTCTACCTTACAGCCCTGCTGTCAGAACAGTTAACAATGTTTTCTTCATGTTTTACAGATGGAAAAATTAAGGCATGGTGAGATGTAGTGTCACAAACGAGGTCACCAACAGGGCTGGGAAGAAAACCCCAGGAGCGGTGACATTTCATCCTATGTGCTAACTGCTGGCTCACACTCTGTCTGTCATGCTAAAGATTCTACTCTGCTGGGAAGATCTCAGAAGTCATTCTAGAAAAACATTAACATCAACTAGGAAAAAAGATTTCTAGGTGAACACTATCTCCCAAAGGAGACATATTGATTACTAGAATCAGGTGGGGATTAGACTTGGAAGTAAGTAATGGGGAATGCTAGTAAATGTTTTCTGTATTATTGATAATAGGAGTATTCATATAAGACAAATTATGATTCTACCATTCCTTATGGCATCATAAAAAAGTTTTCCAAATATTATAAAGTGATTATGAGTACAAACTATAGACACAGACAGACACAGACAGACAGACACACAAAGAAAACCTCAGCAAAATTCCTTCCTTCCTTTCTTCCCTCCCTCGTCCTACCCTCCCTCCCTCCTTCCTTCCTTCTTTCCTTCCTTCCTTCTTGCCTTCCCCCTTCTGTCTCTCTCTTTCCCTCTGTCTCTCTCTATATTTTTCTCTCTGTCTCTTTGTCTCTGTCTGTATGTCTCTGTGTCTCTATTTCTGTCTTTGTCTCTAGCTTTCTCTAGCTTTCTCTTCCTCTGCCTCTGTCTCTCTGTGTCTCTGTCACTGTCTCTCTCTCTCCTCCTTTTCTTTTTGGCACACTCCAGCCTATTGATCTTTTGCATATAGGTCAAGGATGAAAATGATTTGGCAAGGATCGTTAAGTCAATCATGATGATGACATACTGTCAAGAGTTTTTGAAGACTTTAGATAAAAAATGGATTGATATTTAAAATTAAAAGTTCCAGGTGAAGGTGTACTCTGAGACACCATTAGACCTAAAAACAAAACAATACTGGGCAGTACAGGTATTTGATAGATGAAGAAATTTGCCCCTTCCAAAAACTGTCTAATGTGGTTACATTTTTTTTTGTCTTATCAGCATTCAGAAGTAATAGCATGGAAATGTGAGCAAAAGAAAGAAAATAAAATGAGTATAGTGTGAAGAAAAACCTCTTAGATCAATTTTAAAAGCAGACAGGCCTTTTTATTTTAAGGGTACATGTTTACAGGGTAAATACAAAGGCACAGCAATTGTGTCCTTTACAATGCTGCAAGGGCTGCAAGTTATTCATAGTTCAAGATGCAGCAAGTCATGGTTTAGTGTGAATATTTTTTTTTTCAGTGAGAACCTATAGATTAGTAGTAGTTTGTTAGTAAGTATGGAGAATCTGAATTGCGTTACAATTTAGTCTTACACAAATATGAATGACTTAGCTTGGAACATGGGCATTATAACCACAAAAAAGACACCCCCTCCCTCAGACACATACAGCATAAGCAGACGTCCTTATCCTCATTTGCAGTTGGAGGGCTAAAAAGTCTACTTAAAACAAAAAAAAACACCTTTTTTCCTTATTTGTCCCTAAGACAGAAATATCTCTTTTCTCCAACCCTGATCTACACCTCTTAAGAAATCAAACCCATTTAAACTTCAATATTTAATCTATAAATTTGTGATATATGACTGTGATGGAAATTGCTGTAATTTTGCTGTATTGTGATAGATTGTGTTATAAGAAATGACAAGTGGGATGTTTTCAGGAAAACCTGGGAAGACATATGAATTCATGCAAAGTGAAGTAAGCAGAACCAAGAGAACATCGTACACAGTATTTTATGATAATCAACTTTAAATGACTTAGCTCTTCTGAGTCATACAATGATCCAAGACAATTCTTAAGGACTTAGGATGAAAAATGCTATCTACTTCCAGAGGAAGAACTGATAGAGTCTGAATGCAGATCAAAGCCTACTTTTTAAATTTTCTTTCTTTTTTTTTTTTTGGTCTGTTTTGCAACATGGCTAATATGGAAATATATTCTATGTGACTATATACATATAATCTATAGCAAATTGCTTCCCTTCTTAAGGAGAGACTGGAGAGGGAGAGAATGTGGAACTCATTTTTTGATGGTAAAATTGTTTTTACATGTGATTAAGAAAAAAAGAAAAGGAAAAAATTAACCTGTAATAATCAGAGCTTTTTGAGTCAACTCTGTATATACCTTTTGTTTCCAATAAGCCTTTTAGATTTTTTTAAAAAGTAAAGTAAAAGTAGTAAAATCTTCATAAAAAGGTTTTTTTAAAAAATAAATAATAAAGGGTATTTATAAAAACTGTGACAGTGTTGCCACCCTGATATTAGTCAAAAAGTATCATTGATAAGTGGCAGCTAGGTGGTGCAGTGTATAGAGCTCAGGACTTGGAGTCAGGAGGACCTGAGTTCAAATCCTACCTCAGACACTCACTAGCTGTGTGACCCTGGGCAAGTTACTTAACCCCGATTGCTTCACCAAAAAAGAAATATCATTGATAAATGGGATCACATTTCTTATGTGATGTCAAGACTATTTTATTAGGCATCCATTCCCCTTCTGCCTTGATGTAGCTGTCAGTTTCATTAATGGTAAAACCACAAATATTTTTTCATTGTTAGTTTTTAGCTACAAATAAAATAAGTGAATATAAAACACTTGTTATAGTAAAACAATAAAATAGTAAACTTGGGAGGACTATTACCGATGAATTCATCCTACTACATTGCATTATCAATACAGAGAAAAAAAACTCTTCAAAATTCAGTAAAAAAAAAATTAACATGAACAAATATGGTAAACTAAGTGTCTTTCCGAAGAAAATGTTGCTAAAACAAATGCAAGAGTGGTAGAGAAAAAATAAGGACCATTAGCATCATTAAAGAAATTTTTATACCATTATATACCATTGCTAACTTTGACTAACTTTGCTGCATCTGTGATCTTAGTAATGGCAGCTGGTGACACAGGGGATAAAATGCTGGGCCTAGAGTCAAGAAGACTTGAATTCAAATCTGGAATCATATACTTACTAGCTGTGTAACCATGGGCAAACTATTTAAGCTCTGTTTGCTTCACTTTTCTTAAATGTAAAATGAGGATAATAATAGCACCTACCTCAAAGGGCTGTTGTAAGGATCATATGATGGGATAATAATTGGAAAAAAATATTTAGCACAGTGCCTAGCTCATAATAGGTGCTTAAAAATGCTTATTTCCTCCCCCTTCCATTCCTTTCCCCTTTCCCTTTACTGGTGTATTTCACGGTAGAGCTACACCTCATTTTATGTGATTCTTGTTCAGATTCTCCCATAAGTCCCCATAGCAAGTCCTTTCAATGATGTGGGCCTTAGTGTGGGTCTTCTTTCTTTTAAAATTATAAAGATATCAATGAAGTACTGGCATTGTCAAGTTGGTATCTCTCATTATCAATATCTAACTGATCAACTTTCTTTTCCAAATGTACATTCCTGGATGAAATATTTTATTCAATTTCATATAAGAGATAATCATAGGGATATCCATCATGCAGCTCTTTCTGTTTTTTTTTTTTGTTTGTTTGTTTTTTATTTTTGCATTATTTGTCAGTTTGAGTTTTTGGAGAGTATGGGATTCCATAGGTCTTACTTGTTGTTGTTTGTTTTTTCATTTCTGAAGCAGATTAATGACATTGTGGGTGATGCCTTGACTTGCTTATGAATTGGATTTAAGTAGGAAAGCATTGTACGAAGTTGTCAGACTCATTTTCTCTTCCGCAGTCATTGAAATACAGCAACTAGACAAAAGTCAGGACAACTGGTGATAGATCAGGATACGGTGGCTGACCTTGGTGTCTTCAATGTCTGACCAAGCTGTAAGCACTCCATAGAGACTGCTTTAGTTGCCTTCATGGCCATTGAAACAAATTGTTCTCAGTCACCCATTCTACTGGGGCAAATCTTCACATGCTTGGGGTAGATATCCCCCTACCTCCCTGATGGGTTTGAGGCCTGTCAGTTACCCTCAACCTGGTTAAAACCCATTTGCTATGTTGGTTTTACTGGGATGAGGTTTCTGTGCATGCTACAGCTTCTTGGAAACACAGGTGGGGGTTGGGTTACAGGTGGACACCAAAGGTAGATGAACATCCCCAAAAAGGGCTCAACAAGCCCTCACACCAGGAGTGCTAGTTCTCCCTGAACACTCCATCAAGAGAATACATCAATACTTCAATAGATACTTGGCTTCACTTATGTAGATACTATTTTCTAGTGGTATAGGTAACAGTTTTTCAATGAATTCCCATCCATTCCATGCCCTCCTGTATATCCTTGGCAAAATATTTATACAAATGTTGAACCCCTTACTCTATGCCTTTTAATATTAAATGGATACCAAAACAATAGGAGATTGTCCATAGTTCTCTCTTACTGTATGAGCTACCCAACTCCTTTTCCAATCATAACCTGAGCATCTCTTGCTCTACTTGAAGATGTTATAAATGTCAACGGCCTGTATCAGTGTATTTTTGCCCACCATAATTGTTTCCTTTGATTTCCGTTGAACCTACCATTTCAATTCTGTAGACACAGGGATATTTTTAATGATTGGTAGCTGTAGAGCTTCTTTGGGAAAATTACTTTTCTTTGTATGCCCAAGTTCTCAGCATGGTGCCTGGCACATTATCAGATCTTAATAAATGCGCTAGTTGTTCTGTTGTTGATGATGATGATAGTTTTCAATATGTGTGCATGTACTTGTATAAATATATATATGCAAATACCTAAAGATATTATTGAGCCTATGTATCATTAATGAAAAGATAATTGAAAAAAAGATCTGTTTGAATTTATTCTGATATTCATGGCAGACACCTTCTATCATAGAGTGGATAGTACTGAGTTTTGACACATAGAATCAAATGTATTTTTATAAAGAATAAAATTAAATTTGTGATATTGTATTCTTTTCATCTTTTAGTGACTATGAAAATGAAGTAGGAAATCATTTAAACTCTTCCTGAAAACTTTAAGTTTATGTATAAATATAATTATTTTTCTATTTTCATCAATGATATTCTCAATATATGCATAGACCAAGATAAATTTTATAGAAAAGTCAAAATAGTCTACAGAAATGTAGTTGTCCAACACATTTTATTGATAAAATATAAACTATCATCCCCCCCCATTTTTTATATCTTTGGTATATTTTGTGCTATCAGTGTTTTCAGATGTGTTATATACAATAGAGATTTTTTTTTTTCTGTGTGAACTTGGTTTACTACAGTAATCACTGAACTTCAACTTAAGTATTGTATCTACTTTCTTGTAAGGAGTAATGTGTGGCTTAAAGACCAGAAAAACTTGCTGACAATCATACTCATCTAAATATCTACATATATAGCTAAAGGACAAGCAATGGGGCATAGTGGATAGAGATCTGGCTTTGGCTATCTTTGTTTTGTGTCTTGATTCTGCCAAATATTCTCTGTTCAGGCTTGACAAGTCATTTAACATCTCAGTACCCTAGTCAACACTCAAAGATTCTAAGTTGCAGAGAAAATGCTGATCCAAAGATTTCTCACAGGTCTGCTGGGAAAATATACACATTTTTAAAAAATCTGTATCAGAACTATTAGTCATAGTTGATTTAAAAAAGGGAACATATTGCAAAAACTCGAGGTAGACAGCAATGCCTTGAAGTGGCTCTGCCCAGAAGCCTTGATTATAATGATTTTCCTCCTCCATTTATTGAAATAGAGGACAAAGAGAATATCCAGATTAAGGAAACTTGGGAGGTGAGCAAAGTATATATTCAGACAACTGTTGGCAGTTTGTTGGAAGGGTAGCCATTAAAATGATGCCCACTACATTTTTGGCAATTCAAATTTAAGCAGCTGTTCTGAAGTACCTTAAGTCAATAGATGAAATGGATGAAAGCAGTCATTAGTGAATAGAAATGTAGGTTTTTTCCTTTTTTTTTCTTCTTCTCCTTGAGAAGGCCAGCAGTTTGATTTAGATTATACATGTGCAGTCAAGCAAAACATTTCTATATTAACCATGATGCAAAAGAAAATGTATTCCCCCTCATAAAAAGAATAATAAAGAAAGTTTAAAACGTATGCTTCAATCTGCATTCAGACTACAATGCTTTCTCTGGAGGTATATAACATCTCTCATCATAAGTCCTTTGGAATTTTCTTGGATCATTGTATTGCTGAGAATAACTAAGTCATTCACACTTGACCATCACTACAATATTACTATTACCATGTCCAATGATATCCTAGTTCTGCTCATTTCACTCAGCATTAGTTCAAGTAAGTTTTCTAAGGTTTTTCTGAAACTATCCTCATCATTTCTAACAGCGCAAATGTATTCCATCACAATCATATACCTCAAATTCATCCACTCTGCAATTAATTGGTTTCCTCTCAATTTCTAATTCTTTGCCACCACAAATACTTTTGTTCATATAAGTCCTTTTCTTTTTTCTTTGCTCTATTTGGGGTACAGGCCTAGTAGTGGTATTGCTGGATTAAGGGTATGCACAATTTTATCACCCTTAGGCCAGGGGTCCGAATTGCTTGGATCAAGTTTGAATTAGTTCACAGCTCCACCAATGGTGCATTTGTGTCTCAATTTTCCCACATCCTTTCCAACATTTGTCATTTTCCTTTTCCATCATAATAGCCAATCTGCAAGGTTACCTGATATTTGTTTTAATTTTCATTTCTCTGATCAACAATGATTTAAAACATTTTATATGGCTATAGATAGCTTTGATTTCCTTTTCTGGACCTCTTCATATCCTGTGACCATTTATTAATTGGGGAATGACTTATATTTTTATACATTTGAGAAATTAGGCCTTTATCATAGACACTTGCTGTAAATCCCCCACCCCACCCCCCAGTTTCTTGATTTCCTTCTAATTTTGGCTGCATTGGTTTTGTCTGTGCAAACCTTTTTTTAATTTGATGTAATCAAAATTATCAAACTTATAGCTTATAATGCTCTCAATCTCTTGTTTGGTCACAAACTCTTCCCTAATGCTCTCCTAATTTGCTTATGATGTCACCCTTTATGTCTAAATTATGTACCAATTTTGACCTAATCTCAGTATACTGTGTGAGATATTGGCCTATACCTAACTTCTGCCAAACTACTTTCCAGTTTTCCTATCACTCTTTGTCAAATAGTGATTCTTTGTTCCCAAATCACGGATCTTTATGTTTGTCAAACACTGGATTATTATGGTCATTTACTAATGTATATTGTGTATCTAGTCTATTTCACTCATCTATCACTCTATTTCTTAACCAGCACTTGGTTGGATGATTACTGCTTTAAAATACAGTTTGAGATCTAGTACTACTAAGTTACTTTCCTTCACATTTTGTTTTTCATTGGTCCTCTTGATTTTCTTGACCTTTTGTTCCTCCAGATGAATTTTGTTATTATTTTTTGTAGCTCTATAAAATATTTTGATAGTTTTATTGGTATGACACAGAATAAATAAGTTAATTCAGGTAGAATCATCATTTTTATTCTATTGGATCAGCTTACCCAAGAGCAATAATAGTTTTCCACCTGTTCATATCAGATTTTGTGTGAAAAGTGTTTTGTAATTGTGTTCATATAGTTGTGGGGTCTGTCTTGGCAGGCAGACTCCCAAATATTTTATATTGTCTGTACTTATTTTAAATGGGATTTATCTTTCTATCTCTTGCTCCTGGGCTTTGTTAGTAATATATAGAAAGGCTGATGATTTATGTGTATTTATTTTATTTTTATTTTCAACTTTACTGAATTTGTTAATTATTTCAGTTAGTTTTTAATTGACTGTAGAGTTCTCTAAGTATATCACCATATTATTTGCAAAGAGTGATAGTTTTGTTTCATCATTGACTATTTTTAATTTCTTCCATTTCTTTTTCTTGTCTTATTATTATAATTAGTATCTTTTTAAAACAAATTGAATAATAGGGGTGATAATGGACATCCTTGCACTGATCTGATTGGAAAAAACTTTTAATTTATTCTCATTAAAAGTAACTCTTGCTGGTGATTGTAGATAAATCCTACTTGTCATTTTAAGGAAAGCTCCATTTATTCCTATGTTTTCTGTTGTTTTTAATTAGAATGAGTGTTGCATTTTATCAAAAGGTTTTTTTTTTTCATCTATTGAGCTAATCATGAAATTTTTGCTAGTTTTGTTATTGATATAGTCAGTTATGCTGATAGCTTCCTAATATTGAACCAGTCCTGCATTCCTGGCATAAATCCCATCTGCTCATAGGATCATTGTGATATATTAAATGTAATCTTCTTGATAGTATTTTATTTCAAATTTTTGCATGACTATTCACTAGGGAAATTGGCCTTTAGTTTTTTGTTTTTTTTTGTTTTTGTTTTTGTTTTTGCTCTTCCTGCCATAAGCAGCATATTTGGTAGGATTCCTTCTTTACCTAATTCTGGTCTACTTAAATGAGTTATTGTTACTGAATATTGGTAATAGACAATAGCAACATCAGCAATATCAATTATAGCAATTTAATTCAAAAGTTTAATTGATGTAAAGCATATGTCATTCCAAGGAGAACAAAAGAGTGATCAATTCACAAGGTATTTGAAAGAAGGGAAAATGCCAAAGGCAGGTGAAACAATCTAAATGACCATTTAATTTGAGTGACAAAACAATCTAAGAGAATCTAAGTTACTAAACTCTTTAAGAGAATACCATGTATGGATCTAGATTGATTTGCTCATCTTTATAAAATTATTATGAGAATTAAGTACAAAGATACAGGTAGTAGGCATTCTCAGAATATTAAGAGGGAATAATCAGGTTTTCTCAAGTGGTGGTCCATAGTATATCACATCTTTACAATAGCATGATTGACTGAGAATGGTAGAGAGTAATCCTAACACATTTATTCACTTTAGAAGCATGTTTTTTAAAATATCTTTTAAGCAAACACCATATTAAAAGAATGTCTTCCAGGAGGAAGGTCATATTCAATCAAAGAAAGGATGAAATAGTGATCATTTAAGAAGGAATCTAAGTCATATTATTTAAAGGACAAAGCTAAGAATGACAGATGAAGTTGTAAAGAGGCAAAGTTAGGGCTGAGATAAAAATCAAAAAGAATAGAATGTATATATGTTCCCATTTGTAGATGACACAGTCATAATTACATCCAGCTCTGTAATATTAAAGTGAGTCCTCGGAGAGATCTACAACAACTCAGAGCAGTTTGGCCTAACCATATACCTAGAAAAAATCAAGTGGATGGAATGTTTATTACCCACATTATGAGATTATCCACCTGTCTTTGTGTGTTTATGTGTCTCTATCATCTCTCTGTCTGTCTTAGTATAATTATGTGCCATTTCCCTAACTTATCATGTCTAATCTTTAACCAAGTCTCCTCAAATACAGATTGTCAATAGCTTCTGTTATTGTGAAGGCCTCTTAACTGAACTTTCTACCTCTTCTCTTGCCATTGCTATTCATATTACTGCCAAAATAATCTGTCTTGTTTATCACATAATTACTAATTTATAGGCTTTTCAGAGTTGGAAAGACTTCAGTGGTTATCTAATCCAACCCATTTCCCAAAAGGAATCTCCACATGGTGATCTAGGCTATCCTCCTATCCCACAACTAGATCTGCTCCTGGTTTTTTTTTTATTTTTTTAATTCAGTGACTTCAGGGACCACTTGTTGCCTCCAAAGTGGAGTTGGAACCCCCCTGCTTGGTTATCAAGGTTCTTTGCAACCTGGTATCATATATGATTTATGTCCTTATCTCATATTAACCCCTATCTCTATATTGCTGCCTCCCACCTTTCTACCTTTGTTCTTATTGTTCCTTATATCTGTAATCCCCTCCCTTTTCCTCTTTATATGCTAAATTTCTAAAGTCCAGCTGAAATAACATCACCTCCTCTAAGCCGTCGCTGATTCTCTAGGATAGAAAGGACCTTTCTTCTTGCAGCTAACATAATTTTGTCTTGCAAGTCAATAATAGTTAACAGTCATTAAACATTAATTAAGCACATATTTTGTGTCAGGAATTGTTCCAAGTGTTGGGGTATAAACATGGAAAAGACAGCTCCTGACCTCAAAAAGCTTACAACTAATGAAGGAAGACCACACTCAAATGAAAGCTGAAAAGTCAGAGTACTCACCACAGAAGTATGGTGGGGAAGTCAAGAATTACCCAAAAAATGCTATGTAAGTACATCCATACTAAACAAACATTTTCATATACTATGGCATTTCACTCTAATATTTAATGCTTAATATTACAGACAACATCATGTAATGGTTATATTACTGGGCCTGAAATCAGGAAGATCTGGGTTCAAATCTAGCTTCTGACACTTGTTAATGACATAATCATGGTTAAATTATTTTATCTCTTTGTACTTCAGGAAGCTCTGTAGTAGTTATTTGCTATGTCCCAGTCCGGTTGCTACCTGCATTGCTGAAGGGAGTGCCCATACTAGAAACTGTTGATACTTCCCAAATCTCATTCATGTTTGATGGCACACACATATATTCAAGTGGATATGTATGAATATAGATTGTTATCTGAATGTTTGTCATGAAGTGATTATGCTGATTAGATAAAATGTCTTCTTAAACCATCTAGTAAGGCATGGAACAATTGTATTGGAGGAATACAGATTTCTAGATGTTTTGAAGATATGCCCTGTTAATCATTTTGCTATTATTTGTGAAGCACATTACTATTTGGGAAGTACTTTCTATTTCATATGATCATAGCTCTGAAGTTGGAAGAGACTTCAAAAGCCATGTAACCCAACCCACTCACTTGACAGATGAAGTAAATGAAGATCAAAGAAGTTAAATCACTTGCTAAAAGTCACAGAGATTGCTATGAAAATCTTACTGCAACCTGTGGAGAGACCCAGGACAGAAGCTATTAGTCACATTTTATAGATGAGGAAAATGGGGCTCAGTCCAAGATTAAGAGGTTTTACAACTTAGAAGACCCAAGATAGAATCCAGGTCTTCTTGTTGCTAATATAGTATAGTATAGTCCTAGTCCCACTATAACATGCTCTACTTTTTTTTTAAACATTTAAAAATTTTATTTATTTATTTATTTATTTATTTTTAATATATGTTTTTAAAACTTTGGATTACAAATTTTCTCCCTTCCTCCCTCCCCACCCACCCTCATTGAAAAGGCAAGCATCTCGGTACAGGTTATAGATGTGTAGTCATGCAAAACACTTCCATAATAGTTGTGTTGTGAAAAACTAAGTATATTTCCCTTCATCCTATCCTGCCCTCTATTCTATTCTCTCTTTTGACCCTGTCCCTCCTCAGAAGTGCTTGCTTTTGATTATCCCCTCCCCCAATCTGCCCTTGCCTCCATTAACCCCCTGCTCTCTTGTACCCTTCCACCCTTATTTTTCTGTAGGGTAAGATAGATTTCCGTACCCTCGTGTATGTTATTCCCTCCTTAAGCCAAATCCTATAAGAATGAGATTCACTCATTCCCTCTCAACTTCCCCCACTTCCCTTTCACTGTAAAAGCCTTTCCTTCTCTGTTTCATGTGAGATAATTTACCCCATTCTACTTCTCCCTTTCTCCTTCTCCCAGTATAATCCTCTCTCACCCCTTAATTTTATTTTCCAGATATCACCCCTTCATCTTCAACTCCCCCTGTGCCCTCTATCTATCTATACATACATATAATTTTTTCCCCTCCCACTACCGTAATACTGACAAAGGACTCATGAGTTGCAAATATCTTCTTTCCCTGAAAGAATGTAAACAGTTCAACCTTAATAAGTCTCTTATGATTTCTCTTTCCTGTTTACCTCTTCCATGTTTCACTTAAGTCTTGTATTTGAAAGTCAAATTTTCTATTCAGCTCTGCTCTTTTTCTCAGGAATACTTGAAAGTCCCCTATTTCATTGAATGACCAATTTTTACCCTGAAGGATTATACTCAGTTTTGCTGAGTAGGTGATTCTTCATTGTAGTCCTATCTCCTTTGCCCTCCAGAATACTATATTCCATGTCCTCCTGTCCCTTAATGTAGAAGCTGCTAAATCTTGTGTTATCCTGATTGTGTTTCCACAATACTTGAATTGTTTCTTTCTGGCTGCTTGTAATATTTTCTCCTTGACCTGGGAACTCTGGAATTTGGCTACAATATTCCTAGGAGTTTTCCTTTGGGGATCTCTTTCAGGAGGTGGTTGATGGATTCTTTCAATTTCTATTTTGCTCTCTGGTTCTAAAACATCAGGGCAGTTTTCCTTGATAATTTCTTAAAAGATGATGTCTAGGCTCTTTTTTTGATCATGGCTTTCAAATAGTACAATAATTTTTAAGTTCTCTCTCCTGGATCTATTTTCCAGGTCAGTTGTTTTTCCAATGAGATATTTCACATTCTCTTCTATTTTTTCTTTCTTTTGGATTAGTATTACAGTGCCTTGATTTCTCAAATTGTCACTAGCTTCCGATTGCTCCATTCTAATTTTTAAGGAAATATTTTCTTCAGTAAGCTTTTGGACTTCCTTTTCCATTTGGCCAATTTTGCTTTTTAGGGCATTCTTCTCCTCATTGGCTTTTTGGACCTCTTTTGCCATTTGGGTTAGGCTATTGTTTAAGGTGTTATTTTCTTCAGTATTTTTTGGGGTCTCCTTTAACATCACTCTCAGTTTTTCCTCTACTTCTCTTACTTGCTTCTCAAAATCCTTTTTGAACTCTTCCATGGCCTGGGACCAATTCATATTTTTCTTGGTCATTTTGGATGTAGGAGCTTTGGCTTCTTTGTTTTCTTTTGGTTTTGGTGTTTTGACGTTATTTTTCACCAAAGTAAGATAATATAGTCTGACTCTTTTTGTGCTGCTTACTCATGATCCTGGCCAATTACTTGAGTTATAAACTCTTTGTTAAGGTAGGGGTCTGTTTCCAGTGTGGAGAATGTACTGTCCCAAGCTTCAGGGGTTTTGTGCAGCTATTCTCAGAGATACTTCTAGGAACCTGTAAATTTTCAGTTCTTTCAAGGTGTTATGATCCAGGGTGAGGTGTTTACTCCTTTTCTGGCCTGTGCTCTGGTCTATGAGCACTCTTTTCTGTCTTGGAACTGTGAGGAGGGTTTCCTCTCCATAGTCACTACAAGCTCCACCATGCCAGCATTCCTCCCCACCTCAGGACTACCACCCAGAACTGTGACCCAGATCCAAGCACAGGCAAACCAAGAGAATGCTGCACCAGCAGAGAGATCCTTGCAATTCCCCTCTGATAAGCCACTCAATTCCCCCTCAGTCTGTGGGCCAGAAGCTCAGGAGGCAGCTGCTACCCCAGGGCCCCGGCAGGGACTGAGGCTGGGACCCAGTGCTTCTCTCTCATCACAGACACAGACTTTTCCTACTGACCTTCTAAGTTGTCTTTGGTGTTCATGGGTTGAGAAGTCTGGAAACCACCACTGCTGCCCATGATTCAGTCCTCTGAGGCCTGCTCCAGATTCTTTGTGGCCTGTGCACCCATGCCAAATTGTGCTCCTTTCCTAGCCCAGCATGATATACCTTTCTGATCAACCATCCAGGTTATCTTGGGCTGGAAATTTGTTTCCTTCTGTCTTTTTGTGGGTTCTGCTACTTTAGATTTTGTTTAGAGCCATTTTATAGGTATTTGGAGGGGTTTGGGGGAGAGCTCAAGCAAGTCACTGCTTTTACTCTGCCGTCTTGGCTCCTCCCCAATATGCTATACTTTAAAAAAAATAATAACAATTGTACTGCTGTGGAAACTTTGTCCAGATTTGTACATGCAATTTTCATGAAAGTTAATCTGCTTATATTTTATAGTTGTGTATTATCCTTGATTTTTTCATTACTCTTAAGATTGTAAAGTTCATTGTATTTATAATGCAATCAATTCATTTGTCAATGAGAAAAAAAAGGAGTCTTCAATACCAAGACTTCAGGAACACAGGGACAAATTTTGTGCACATTCAGTTAATTAAAACCCCTCTCTGTCTCTCTCTCTGTCTCTCTCTGTCTCTCTCCTTGTTTCTCCTCTCCCTCCCTCCCTCCTACATGACACCATGATTCCTAACAAACAATATTTTGAAAATTTTGGTTTTTTATGTTTTTGTTTTTGTTTTTTTTTTGGAGCAATAGTGGTTAAGTGACTTGCCCAGGGTCACACAGCTAGTAAGAATCTGAAGCCAGATTTGAATTTAAGTCCTCCTGACTCCAGGGCTGGTGCTCTTGACCACCTAGCTGCCTTTAAACATACAGAAACATGTGTTTATCTGAAGGTTTGTGTGTGTGTGTGTGTGTGTATGTGTGTGTATGTATATACACACACACATATACACACAGATATGTAACATTTGCTAAAGGTTTTTTTTTCTTTAAGATTATATTAAGTGTAATATATGGAATGTCTTTTAAATGCTGATGTTTGAGTGGGGTTGGAACAATAGAATAGTTGCATCATAACAGGCATTTACCATGTGAAATTTTCCTATTCAAAGAACATGATTAGACTGGCTCTATATGTATAAAAAGAAGTCCTATTTTATTGGAATTCTATGGCTTTTACACTTTCATTTGATTAAGTTAGTAGAATGAGTTGGAAAGCATATGATTTTGTCAGTCAGGTTAAGTGTCCTGAGACATGAACCTCTTTAGTCTCAGAGTTGGAACTTGAACCCAGTTCATCCTACCTCCTACCCTGCACTGTAACAATTATGTGATTTAGAATGTGGGGGGAAAATGAAATTCTTGTATCTGTGGCTATAGCTACATGTGAATAGAAGTATAGTTCAATTAGCTTTTTGACATCATATACTCTCCCAAACAATAAAACAAAATACAAACTTTATCTTACTTTACTTGAACTCAGCTTTCTTCAAAAGACTTAACCATAGCATCTAGACCTGTTAAAGAACTTTTGTGTAAAGACTATTATCCTCTAATCCTGTGTCTTCCACACAAATATTAAACACAAATATAGGACAGATGTAACTACGGAGATAATTTTCAAAGACCTGAAATTCTGTACTTATATTTTCCATTGGAGATTTGGTGACCATACATTACCAAAGGATTCATTGATAAAAAGATAGCTAGATAGACAGGCAGGCAGATAGATAGATAGAGCATTTATTAAATGCTCATTATGTTCCAGGCACTGTGCCAAACATTAGGAAACTAAGCACAAGCAAAAAGAAAGATAACAAAGTAGCCCTAAAGTAGTTTACATTCATATTGGAAAATATAACACCTAAAATGGAACTAAAAAGCATGGGAATGAGGGAATAGGTCCCCTTTTGAGAGCAAGTTGGAGAAGCCTGGAGAAGCAGGAGTGGAATTAGAGAAGTTTGGCAAGGTTAGCTTAAAAATTTATGCTACATTACTAATATATTAATGTAATAATGTACTACTGTAGTAATAATTATGTATATTGTGAAGTTTTCACAAGCCTAGAAATTAGAAAGACTGATACAATGATGAAATCATATTTTATCTTAGAATTAATAGTGTACCACTTGATTGTGTTGAGTAGCGGAGTTATATGGTGAATTCTACACTTAAGGAATATCGATTGGACAGCTCTGCAGAGGATGGATTGGAAAAGAGATACTTGAAGCAGGAAGATCAATAAGGAGGTTATTGCAATAGGCCAGGAGAAAGACAATGAGTGTTTTAAGGAGGAAGGTGGTCATGCAAGTGGAGAGAGGGAGATGAATTCAAGAGATGCTAGAATTGACAAAATTTGGTAACTAAAAGCATACTAGGATGAGGTGTGTTGGTAAATGTTTAATAAATGGTTCTTTGAAAAAATGCAAGCACAGCACATTTAAAAATTTAAGTTAAATTATTTACATTTTCTTCATCACTCTTTTAGTTTAGACAATGAACATTACAACAAATCAAGCCATGATCTGTAGCCTTTCCTGATTTCCAAGGTATAAGTACTCATACTCCAAATTTAAGAATTGACTCTTGAGGGGCAGCTAGGTGGTACAGTGGATAGAGCATTGGCCCTGGATTCAGGAGGACCTGAGTTTAAATCCAACCTCAGACACATAACACTTATTAGCTGTGTGACCCTGGGCACATTTTAACCCCATTTCCTAACCAAAAAACAAATTAAAAAAGAATTGTCTCGAGCTGTTATGAGATGATTTCAGCACACCCCTGATTTGACCCCAATTCATATGACTTCAAGTCCAATACTTTTTCTTTGTACTACTTGATTTAAAATGGGTAAAATTTACAGTGCTTAATAACATCAAAATACATATTGCCACAAAGTACAATTGGAAGTACTCTTGCCGACCCAACCCCAAGTTTAACATAGTTATAGTTTGGCAGGAAAATATTGTTTGATACAGAAAACAGAGAATAATAACAACAAGAATCAGAATAATAAAATACAGAATGTGGAAATGCTTAGCATCATGGCATAGTGGAAAGCAAACTAGTTTTGCAGTCAGAGAGTGTGGGTTCAAATTCTAGCTCTGCCACCTGTCACCTTTTGTGGCATTGGACATGTAATTTCTTTTCTTTGGGTCTCAGTTTTTTTTTATTTTAAAATTGAAGAGGAGCGGACTAGAACTTATCCAATATATCTTATAGCTCTAAATCTATGATCTCATGATCTGCTCCATAACTTAGAGTCAGAAAATCAAATCCTGATTTTGCTACCATGTGACAACATCTCTTGACTTTTAATCTCCTCATCTACAAATTGACAAAATTGGGCTGGGTGATGTCTAAGGACTCTTTGAGCTCTGAATTTGTGATGACTATTAAAGTAATGGTTAAGTTCTCCAAAAGTCTCTTCTTATAGATGAATTTTGCAAATCTTTCTCAGTGGAACCCATAACAACAGTTTTCTCAGTGGAACCCACAAAAAGATAAACAAGATATTCCCTGGAAAAAGAAAGTGAATGAAAAATGCATATTTCCTAGACTATGAAATACAGCTCTAACATATGCCTATTGGAGAGACAGCCCTAAGCCAGGAAGATTTGGGTTCAAGTTCCTCCTTTTGCACATATTGACCCTGTGACCCTTGACAATCACTTAAACTCTCAGTGATCAATGCAACTCTCCAAGACTATAAATTACAAAGAAGGCACTAATCTGTATACTAGTAAAATCACTATCTAATCTTTATCCCCTATGTAAATTATGAAAGATAGACAAAAAGTTGGTCCAGAACTGAATGGAAGATCAATCTGTATCTATACTGCACTGGGAAGATTTTATTAAGAACTTACTACATGACAGGTATTATGATCCTAAACTTCTCAGTCTCACAATAACTTGACATCATCATCACTGTCATCATCATAGCTAACATTTATATAGTGCTTACTATATGTCATCACTGTGCTAAACTCTTTAAAATTATTCTCATAAGCTTGGGAAGTTGCTGCTATTATTATCCTTATTTGCAGTTAAGGAAACTGAGGAAAACAGAGGTTAAGTGATTTTCCCAGGGTCACACAGTTAGTAAGCGTCTGAAGCTGTATTGAGTTCAGGTCTTCCTGTCATCAAGCCCAACACTCTGTATTACCTAACTGTAGAATTCTCCTAGTGGGGCCATATGGCTGAAACTCATGCCTCCAGAGGAATCAAAATTATAAGTATCACAGAGGAAAATACAGTAATGGAATGATAATTAACTAGACAGTAGAACACTGTTATCAATGGCTTGCATATGATAAATGGAATAAGATAAATTATTAAGGAAATGTATGAGAAGAAATGTAGCAGGTCAATAGATTAGAATGAGAGAAAAGAGATGAATGTCTCAAATGAAATAAAGCTATGCAGAGATCTTAAACACAAAACAGAAACCACTAGGGAGAATTTAAGGAAAGATACTGCCTGGAATACCAAAAACTGCCTGGAATACCAAAGGTAGATGATGACTTATGGAAGATATTTTAGAAGGAATTCTTTCTCAGATATGGGTTCAACTATATACTATATTTCTTCTGAAGTTATTTTCAACTCGAAGGTTCTGTGAGAAAATATTGAGGGATTGGAATGGACATCATTGAAAGGAGTACCTACAGTCATGAAGAAAGGATAGACTTAACAGTTTGGTAAAGGGTACCAGGAAATTGTCATTGGCACTGATTTTCAATGTTTTAATAAATTATTTGGATGAAAATATAGATGACTTGCTTATCAAATATTCAGATGACCCAAAGCTAGGAAGCATAGTTCATAGGTTGGATGATAAAGGAAAGATCTAAATATGTCTAGATAGCATAATAAAAGTTTATCTGATTCTTCTGACAAAAATAAATAAGGATAAGTCCTACAAAGGGCAGCTAAGTGTCATAGTGGTTAAGGCCCTGGGCCTGGAGGCAGAAAGAAGACCTGCGTTCAAATTCATTCTCAGATGCTTACTAGGCTGTGTCACCCTGGGCAAGCCGCATAACTTTATTTGCCTCAGTTTCCTCATGTGTAACATGAGTTGGAGAAGGAAATGATAAGCTACTACAGAATCTTTGCTGAGAAAACCCCAAATGGAGTCATAAAGAGTTGAACATGACTAAAATGACTGAACAACAACAAAACTCCTACACATATGTCCAAAAAAACTCAGCATAGATAAACACTTATTTATCTGAAAAAGATTTTGTGACCTCAGTGGATTATAAACTCAATATCAATTGTTATGTGCTAATTCAAAAATAATCATATCTTGCATTAAAAGATAGTATCTATAATGAGGGAAATAATTATTCTACTGTACTTTGCTTTGGTTAGTCCAAATAAGGAATATTGTTTTATTGGGGGTGCTAAATATTCGGAAAGATACTACTAACCCAAGATCATCCACATAAGGGCAACCAAGATGGTGAAAGACCTTCAGTTCATACCATAAAACATTAGTTGAAATGGCTGGAGAAGTTTAGCCTAGATAAGAGAAAATGTAGGATGAGCATATGAGAATCATCATTAAATTCTTGATAGGCTGTTAAGAGAAAGAGAGATTACATTTATCCTGCTTGGGTCCAGAGGGAATTTCTAATAATAACAGGTAGAACATGTAGAGAGGTAGATTTTGGCTCAAGGTAAAAAATAATCTTAATCACTAGAACCACACACATAAAAAATGAAATACCTTGGGAAATTGATGAATTTCCTCCTTGTTATAGAAGTCTGGATGACTGTTTTTGGAGATTTTTTTTTACACAAGTTATAAGATAGATGTGGATTGCAATAAAAAACCTTTAAGGTCATTTCAAACTATGAAACTCCATGATTCTTAATTCAATGGAAATGAGGAGGGAAAGTCCTTTGGGAAATTTTCTGGGAGTTGAATCATTAAGATTAGGACAAATATGTAGTGGTAGTGCTGGTGGTGGAGGGGAAAATGGAATGGAGGAGGCAGAAATGACTCCAGTTTTTGAACCTGAGATACAAAAAAATTCAGGGGGTCATTGAAGCTACATGTGGTTTACCATACTAAGTGATATTACTTCTTTAAATAATCAAGAAATTATATTAAATATTTTATAATTCATATAAGTAGAGGATATTTAAGAGGTAGTTAACAAAAAGGTTTCAAAAGTGAAAAATGAAATCAAATCATTTTTTGCCATAATTCTTTAAAAAATGACAACAGTATATATTTGAATGAATTCAATATTCTCCTCATTCTTTTAAAGTCACCAATTCCTAATCAATCAAACCAGATTAGATTTATACCACATTAAAAATAAATATTTGAAATACTCTGTCCAGTAAAACAGTAAGCCAAGTGAAAAAGAGGAGAACAATCCATTAAACTATTTGTGATTGCTAAGACATAAACCTGGTTCATTGCCCAAATTTTTCACTTTTTCAACCAATTGTTTTGGCATTGTGCAAAGACAACTTAAATGTGAAAAATAATAGTAATAAGCCTAATTCCACATCTTCTGTAGAGATATATGTTTCTTCTTTGCATAATGACCTTTGAAATCAATAGGGCTTTATAAACAAAGAAACATTTGGCACTGTGAAAGCAATATCAATTACACTAAAAATGAATAATTTTAGAAAGCATTTTAAAAGATTTATTTAAAGTGGCATGAGAATAATTAGACAAAGATAATCATAGGTTGCTCTGAAATTACAGAGCTGGTGTCAACCATTCTGAAAACAATAAAGCTATTTAAAAACATTTGCTATTGAACAACTAAGCTACTGCTTTTTCTCTTTATAAATTGCACAATATTCTGTTTGCCCTGGCCTTAGACTCCTGCCTGCTTGATGGGGAGCAGTGTCATGTAGCATGTAGAATACTGGACTTGCATGCCAGAGAGAACTGGGTTCAAATGAGATAATATCTATGAAACTTTTTGCCAACTTTAATGTATTACATAGATGTCAGTTATGCTTCTTTAATGACCTTTCCTCTGATACACACTGGGTAGGGCATTTAATGTTTTTGAACCTCAATATGCCCTGTGCAATGGGAATAGCAATACTTACTTATCTCATTGGTTTGTTAGGAGAATGTAATTATGAATTCAAGAAGGGAATTATGAATACAGGGTGCTTTGTAGACCTTAAATTGTCAAATAAACATCAAATATTATAATTTTTGTGGATTATGGGATGCAACTCATCATAATTTCACCTACATGATTTATGTGTTACTATTTCTACTAATTTTTTTAGTTTCCATTCTTTACATGTTTCTAAATGGTGTGGGCAAAATTTGAAATAAGTAAAGTTTTCCTTCCGTGTCTTCTTACCTCCCTTTTCTGTACCCCTTTATTCTGTATGGAGGAGAGGGCACTACTCAATAAAGTCTCAATGCAGATAACAATATGCTCTTCTTAGTGCCAACCAATGTGACTGCTTGGGGAGTCTGCTCTGAGTATGTGTAAATTGGCCTTTCAATGCCTTTCTACCAGACACCTGGTGTTTCCATTTTGTCCTTCAGGAAGATTTCATTATTCATGTTTGTCCTCACTTTACTTTCTTTTCCACACCCAATCAGACTTCTATTCCCTGAACTTTCTCCTTACTAGCATGCTATCTTCTTGAAAATATATAGACTTATGGAACTCTAAGGGAGTTTAGAGGATAGTACAATCACTCTGCTGATTGACCTCCAGAAGAGGCCATATGGCCCCTGTGAATACCATGTGTTATGAGAGAATTCACTATAGTGTATGAACCAGCTTATTCAATTTCTAGACAACTATAGTAGTTTGAGAGTTTTTTTCCTCATTTTGATAGAAAACTTGCCTTTCTCTAACTTATATACATTATGCTTATGACTAGCATTCTCATCAGGAAACAAAATGGGGTAAGTTTAATCTTTCTTCTATACTTTAGCTCTTTAAATATCTAAGAAGGACTATTCTTCTCTCTACCATCCGATTCCAATCCCTCACTCCTGCCATTACACACACGTTCCTTTTCTCCCAAGTCATTTTCTTTCAAATGATCCTAATTTAAAATTAATTCAATCCCCTCACCTCTTCTAATTGCTTGTTTCAGGAAAATTTCTCAAAATCCCTCCCTGATAATACTGTAGATATGCTCTTATTAATAGTAAGGCTGTGAGACTATCTTCTAATTCTTCACACTGTATTTCTGTTACCTATCTCCATGTTAGTCCTACAATAATTATTCAGCATTGTGGGAGGGCTACAGGTTCTCAAAGGTTTTGGCAATCCAGCACAAATTTTGATAAGACTTATCAAGCTGGATAGTCTGTGAATCCAGGTGCAATGATGAGCTATATGTCTGCCATTTGAGAATCAACCTAATTAATTGTGTAGAACTTTGTCACCAGAAGGTTCTTTAACAAGTTTTTTTTGTTGTTGTTGTTGTTCTATTTTGTTTTGGTCATGGCAACTCATGAAATGTCTAATGTCTGGGATCTGTAACTTTGAGGGTATTATACACATCATTGAAATTACAAATAGTTTAAAATATAAATTGGGAGGCAACATGATACAATGAGTGGAATTTGAAGTTCCAAGACCTAAATTCTAATCTTAGATCTGTCATTTATTATCTATATAATGAAGGGCAAGTCAAATAACCCCTTTATGCCTAATTTTTTTATTGATAAAAAGAAAGGGTTAGAGTATATGATCTCTCAAATCCCTTCCACATCCATCCCTATGATCTTATGATACTGTTAAGTATAATACTGCTTTATTTTGTGGGCGGGAAAGGAACCATGTCATAATATGAACTTACAGCCTATAAAAATTTCCAGGCCTGAATACAATCTACTATTTAGTCATATGACAAATTAACCCACATTATATTAGGAGTAACTGATAACTTAGCGTGTCACCACACTGCATTTTAAAAGATGATACATATTAATCTAAAGAAGTGACTTTCTAATTATGTAATTAATAGTATGCAGCGATGGCATAGTGGATAAAGTGTGGAGCCTGGAGTCAGGAAGGCTCATCTTCCCTAGTTCAAATCTGACCTTAGACATTTACTAGCTATGTAACCCTGGGCAAGTCCCTTAACACTGTTTGCCTCAGTTTCCTCATCTGTAAAATGAGCTGGAGAAGGAAATGGTATCTTTGCCAAGAAAACCCCAAAAAGGGGCATGAAGAATAAGATGAGACTAAACAAAAGAATTAGGCAGTGTGGAATGTGAGTTGAAATATTTTGGATAGAGACACCCAAGCAAGGGCCTCATAAATTTTACTATAGAACTGACTACTTATTTTGCTTACATATAATGTTTGTTTTTTCTGAATGGCATAGATGATAATATTTTACCAAAAAAAGGTATTATTAAGGCATTGATAGCAGTAGTTGACTAGATGAATACACTCAATTAAAAGAACTTATACATTTCAGTGGTGTGGATACTTCTATATTGACGTGTTAGTCTGTCTTACTAGATGATTTAGCATATTTCTGTGCCAGAGTAAATAAGTCTCCTGGTGACCAACCTTTCAAATAACATTTTATCATTATATCATTTGATCTTCATAAAACTCTCTAAGATGGATGCTATTATTTCCCCCATTTTACAGATGAGGATCTTTAGGCAAAAAGAAGTTATTTGCCCATGTCACACAACTACTGAGTATCTGATGTGTGATTTAAACTCATTTCTTCCTAATTCCAAGTCTAATGATCTATCCAATATGCCATTATGCCTCTTCTTATAATGAGCAAATACAAAGTTCACAACAATGGTCACTGGACCGCAGACATAAAATCTATAGTTAAGCTCATACTTGCAAATTTCCATCTTGCTAGAGCCTGCCAATATTTGCATTTCAGTGACTTCAGGAAGCCAATGATATTCCATCATTGGTGTCTGGATAGCAACATTCGGAAAATGTGGGTTTAAAGAAAACATACTTTCCATGTAACCATCTAAAATATTTTCCAAATATATTTTGACTGTGATAATTGTATTCATTAATTTAAATATCCCAGTGTGGCATAGTAGAAGGAGCATTGAATTTGTCTCAAAAGACCTAACTTTGAATCCTGGATCTGTCATCTTTAGTTGCATGGACCTTGGGCAATTCACAAACTCTCTGAGTCACAGTTTCCTTGTCTGTAAATGGAGGATAATTGAAATATAAAACTTGCAAATTTATATCAAGGTTAAAATTAAAGAATATTTGTAAAAGTTATTTTTAAAAATATGAATCACTATCAAAATGAGTTATTTTTGTTATTAAAACTATAGTTTATAATCTCTCCACTAAATTCCAATCCTTGCCCCTTATTGTGGTGAGTAATAAAACACTACACTTCAAGTTAAGGAGGATCTGGTTGTGAGTCACTGCTTAGACACCTCTCCCCCCACAAGATGTGTGATCCTTAACAATTGACTTAAGCTTTCTCAGTTTCTGTTTCTTTATCACTGACATGGGACTAATATAACATGTTCCAAATAGCTTACAAGATAATAATGAAGAAATTGCAATTGTAAACTGCCAAATGTCATGTAGATGGGATTTTATGAAAATGATGTCAATGAAATTCATGATCTGGTAAGTCCTACCAAATTAGTGAAACTACATGTATAGTCCTGGTGGCGAACTCTTTGGCTATCTTTCTGTGACCACACAAAGGTCTCCAAACTAAGTTTGGAGACACTATGAGAACCTTAGTCAGTAGATATTAGAAGACCAGGTTAGGTTGAAAGAACAGATAATGTTTAGCCTGAAGATAAGAATCATAAGAAGCATGATAGTTATTGTCAGGTATTTGGAAGACTTTCATATAGAAGATAGATGAAAAATTTTCTGCTTGGCCTTATAGGGAAAAACTAGGGGTAATGGATGAAAACTGTAAGATGGAAAAATTACACTTGAGGTAAAGAAAGACTTCTTAATAGTGCTATTTTAATGACATTCTGCAAAACTGTATTTGGAAATAGTAGGTTTCTCCTTGCTGCAGATGTTCAAGAAAAGTACAAATGATTTTGTGGAATGTTGAAGAAACAGTTCTTGTTAAGCTATGATTTGATTTAGAAAGCTAGATTTTGGACCTAGATTAAACTTAGATTCTAAGTTTCTGTGTTTCTTGAGGGGAGAGAGGCAGAGTATAGTTACTCATGTCTTAAATTATGAAAGGATTCAGGTGTACTTCAGTGAAGAGAACACCTACCTCAATGAAATCCTTTGACGTATTTGAAGTATTTTATGACCAGAAATTCACAAAGTTAGTTATCTATGATTTGAAGTGTCTTTCTGCAAAACAATTTAGCAAAATCTATTAGATTTCCAGAATATATTTAGCAAAGAGAAGATACTGAGACAGATCAATTTACTATTTCTTCCATTGACAATCAAGTGATTTAAGCTGGTGTTGGGAAGTGGTTTGCTGGAACATGAAATATCAAGATAATCCATATTCTGTAAGTAGTATTATTGAAAATTTATAAATTCCATGATGACTTCTAATGTTTACAACTGTGCAGGCATGTTATAGGGCTATCTGTAAGTTAAACAATTGACTCAAAAGGAATGATCCATAGTTTCAAATAAGAATATTAGTTGCATGTTCTCTGTTTCATTTGATATCCTGATAACCTTGTTCAAAAAATATGAACACAAAGACTTCAACTCTCAAAAGCAGATTTTATTTTTAAAATAAGTTCAAATAAGTTTCAAAATAAGTTCAAGTTTATTTTTAAAATAAGTTCAATAACTCATGTTCATATGAGCAATAGCTATGCCTCTAAGCTTTGGGTTGAATATTCCTTTTCTCACTTGGTTCACTTAAAGTTTGCAAATACAGCTGGGAATTGAAGAGTCAGGTCTAGTTTATTCAGCCTTCAGAAATTCAAAAGGAATTATAACCTATGCCTTAGAGATTCAACCCATTGTAATTATAGGTAACAAAATCATGATTGAAAGTCAGAAGACATTTTTTCCTTGTTTTAGTCTGGAAAACAGAAATAATGTTAATTTTTTTTCTCAACAAAGCCATTATCCCTCTGACTTCAGATGTGTCCTCTGTCAAAGCATACTTCTTTCTTGAACTAATGAGGTATGAAGAGGATTGATGTAATGAATATAATCAATCAGTCTGCCTGCAAATATTCATTAAATGTGTCTACTCAATTCAACAAAATTACAAAGTATTCAATATATACAGAGTATTTGGTAACTTCTATGATCAAAATACTCCTTGCCAGCCAACACTCCCCACACATGTGTTATCTTCTGATAGAATATGTTCCCTTAGAATGTAACCTCTTTCAAGGCAAAGACTGCCTTGTTTTTGTATTTTTATTTTGCATTTATATCTCTAATGTATGGTGCAATGCTCTACTCTTAGTAAATGTTTTTCATTCATTCATTGATTCACCCATTCATCCATTCACCCATTCATCCATGCAGGGAGTTGTTTGTGGAAAAGTAGACATTTTAATAAGACATGGTCTCTGTTCTCATGGAGCTTCCAGATTAATAGGACAAGACATGTATACAGATAACTCCACTTAATACATAATGATATGAGATAAAGTATATATATTACATGGTATGCATTAGAATGTTTGCTGGACATTGCAGCATAAATTTGGTGCCTGTCATCAAAGAACTTTTAAGTTAGATAAAAAAGAAGCACATTTGAGACAGAAGTTAAACCATATGCAACTCTGGGTTATAATTATTAGCTCAATTTAAGACTAAGGGTGAACATAATTGTCCCCATTATGATTCCATCCTCTTTGGCTTTGGAAGTTTATTTTGGACAAAATTTTAAGAGTTTACTTATAATCTGAGACCCTTTTTGGGACAATTCCTAACATTAAGGAGGGAATTGAACTCTCTGTTTAATTTTATATTTATATGTATGTCTAATTAATACTTAGTCTCTTTGTAGTGAGGCTAAATTAATTTTCTGGAACTAAGAACTGAAAGAATGAAAGAATGGTGACAACCTCTAAGGAAATAAGGAAGTTCATAAATGGATGCTTTTTTGGGGGAAAGGTATGATGAAAACCCATCCTTCAAGCTTATTCTTAGGTACTCATTCTCACACACAAAAAAATGAAGAGTGTGTTTATGTGTATATGGTAGTGGGAGATTAGTTATCAGCCCTGTCATGGAGTATAGAACCAGGTTCTATGGTGAACCAGAGGACATGGTGGTGGGGATGCTGGGGAACAATAGTGGTGGAAATTTACCTGAACAGCTACATTGGTCTCCTTGTTAGTTTATATTATATCCTCTCTGCCTTAAGGGGCCCACATACCCACTTGGCTAAATATTATATACTCTTGGAGAGAGTTAAGTGAAGAAGCATTGAAAGAGGTGGTGAAATCACATTGCTGACAAGTTTGTTGTAGATTTGACCTTCTTTCTACACCCTGATTTCCTGATTTACTCATCACTTTGGGTCAAGCCATAGTCCCCTTGGTGTTATACTATGGCCTTCTAAGAGGCCACAACTCTTGATTTGAAGATCACTGATCTAGACAACATACTCAGAAAGTTTTCAGACAACTAGTGCTGTGAAGATCCCATTAGGAGAACTTGTTTCAACTGGGGACATTTTTAAATTGGAGTATTTTTCCCTGATGTCAAGGTCAGATGCTCCTTATGTAAACTTCTACCCATTGAAATTAATCTATCAAACAGTGACCATTTATTAAATACTCTAGAACCAAATATAACAAATCTAATCTTTTTTTTATATATGACAGAACTTCTAATACTTGAGGACAGTTACCATATTCATTCTTAGTCTTCTCTATTCAAGACTAAATATTCCCAGTTCCTTTAAACAATTCTTATGTGGCATGGACTTTAGGCCCTAATTTCTATGCTTTTCAATGTCCTTAATAAAAATGTAAGAATCATGTACATAGAAGTAATAAGGAAGAAGTAAAGTAGAAGAATTAAAATATTTCTCCCTTTTAGAGAGATACAGTGAAAAAATAAAATAGTCTAGAAGAAGAAGAGAAGAAAATCTTAAACTCATCTCTGAGATTAAAAATGTAGGTTATGGGGGAAAAAAAGAAAACCGCTGAGTTTGCAGCTTACTAAAATAGGTTACCAACTCAATCAGTAAGTGTACATAAATAAGTTGTTTTGCTCTCTCCACATCCCTTAAAATGACACAAAAGTGCAAAATTCAGTGTCCAAGTAAAGATGAGGTCTTAATCACCTTTTAAGTCTCCCTTATATCTTATTTTCTTTAATAAAAAACTGATGCTGCAAAATATTCATCTTCCTTTTAAAATTTCATACTGAATATGTGGTTTCCAATAGGCAAGAATAATTTGAACATTAGTATTTGATCACTTATGCATAACCACAGAATGTTTTAACTTAGGATTCAAGAAGCGGACATTACCTTTGTCAGAATAAAAAGATTGGGGAGTGTGGCTACTAAATGGAAAGAGGATAACAAGTGATCTAGAGAGATTTATATCTACTGTTAGTCCTGCAATTTTTACCTCGGAATAGCATTTTAAAAATCCTGTACCTTTTAATTTAGTGTATGATTTGGGTAATAGTCATGAATCATAAACAAATTAGGCCCAAAAGATGCAGTTGTGTGGAAGACCCTAAAATGCTGAGCCTATAACATTGATGAGGGGGGAAAACACATATTATCAAAACATTGTTTCCCTTGATTTTGTCACAATGAAAATGTTATGGCAGGGGAAATCAAGAAAGAACTATAATATCTTAGTAGGGAGAGAAAGGTGACTTGCTGTTACTAATTTATGGGAAGAAATGGTCAAGAGTGAACCAAGATGGGCAGGAATGAATAGGTTATGATATTCATATTTCAAGGAAACTTCAAAATAGATGAGATTACAGATCCATTTCAATAATGAGTATTCTTGCTTATATGTTTTAGAGCTTTGTACCGGGCCCTCTTCTCTGTATATACTACTTCACTTGAACTCATCAGCTCCCATGGATTTAATTACCATTCTTGTGCTGATGATTCTCAAATCTGTCTATCCAGTCCTAACCTCTCTGCTCACTTACAGACTCACATCTCCAAATGTCTTTCAGACATCTCAAACTGGAAGTGTAATGGACATTTTAAACTCAACATACTGAAAACTGAATTCATTAGCTTTCTCCCTAAACTCTCCCTGTCTCCTAGCTACCCAATACTTTTGAGGGTAACTCCATTCTCCTAGTCACTCAGGCTCTCCAACCTAAGTGTCATTGTTAAACTACTAACTTCTTCTCATCAGCAATATCCAATCTGTTGGCAAGGCCTATTAATTTAACCTTTGCAACATCTCCTAAATATGTCCCCTTCTCTCCTCTTATACTGCCACCACTGTACTGCAGGCTTTCAACATGTCATATCTGGACTATTGCAAATAGCCTGCTGATGGGTCTGCCTACCTCAAATATCTCCACACTTTAATCCAGGGGTGGGGTACCTGCAGCCTGGAGGCCATATGTGGCCCTCTAGGTTCTAAAGTGAGGCCCTTTGACTGAATCCAAACTTAATAGAACAAATCTTTTTAATAAAAGGATTTGTTCTATAAAACTTGGACTCAGTCAAAAGGCCACATCCCCTGCTCTAATCCATCCTCCATAGAGCCACCAAAATGATTTTCCTAAATGATAAGTGCAACCATGTCATTACCCCCACCCCACTCACCCACATAGACACAATTAACTCCAGTGGCTTCCTCATACATCCAGGATGAAATATAAAATCTTCTATTTGGTGTTCAAAGCCCTTCAAAATTTATTCTCCTCCTTTCTAGTCTTCTTATATCTCAAACTCAATCTCTTACTCTTCTCTCCAGTAACACTGGCCTACTTGCTATTCCACAAATGAGCCAATCCATCTCATAGTTCTGGGTATTTTCTCTAGCTGTCTTACATGTTTGGAATGATCTCCCCTTCCTCATCTTTACCACCTGGATTCCTTCAAGTTCTGACTAAAATCCTATCTTCTACAAGAAGCCTTTTTGAACCCTTCCAAATTCAAGTACATTCTCTCTTTTGATTATTTCCTATTTATTCTGTAAATTGCTTGTTTGTACATATTTGTTTACTTGTTATCTTTCTCCATTGGAATGTTCAAGGAAAACTAGCGCTTGTGGTATAAGGGTTTGTTGAACCCTTTTCAGGGCTGCTCATCCACCTTTGATGTCCACCTATAACCCAACTCTCACCTGTGACTCTAAGAAGTTGTAACATGTGCAGTGGCTACACTCCAGCAAACTGTCTTGGCAGATGGGCTAAACCAGGTTAAAGGTAACTAAAGAGCCTTAAACCTGTCAGTGAGTTGGAGGTTGTCTATCCCAAGCATGGGAAGACTTCCCCTGGCATAATGGGTGGATGAGAAAAATTTGTTCCAATGTCCATGAAGGCAGCTGAAGTAGGCCCTGTGTGGTGCTTAAGCTTGGTCAGACATTGAAGATGCCAAGGTCACCGCAGGCCATTGTTAATCATCCTGACTTCTATCTTGGAACTAGACTTTGATGACTCTAGAACAGAGAGTGAGACTGATGACTGTGCAACTCTGTCTCACTTAAATCCAATTCATAAGCAAGTTAAGGTATCACCCATGATGTCATAGGTCCTTTTCAAAAACAAAAGACAAACATCTTTCCTATTAGACTGTAGTCTCTTTGAGGGTATGGTCTATCTTTTTGTATCCCCATGGCTTAGCACAGTGCTTGGAATATAGATACCTATTGGTTGTCTATTAATAGCTATTGTTATATAACTATTCATGAATTCATCTTTACCCTATTTTTCTTCACTTTCCTTTCCTTCTTTTCATTCCTTTCATACACAGTACACACTCAAATACACAATACTCAAATGAATCCCTAATTTCATCAAAATGGTTATGCCCTCCAATGAAGATCATAACCTATCAATTCTTGCCCAATGTATACAACTTTTGCCTATAATTTCCCAAAAATTTACCAAAAATTGTCCATTCTGCACTTAAGAAGGGATCAAAGATTGGGACAGTCCTTCCTTGAATTTCTTTTGTTAGCTTGAAAATACCAATGGAGCAAAATGATTGTCCAAATGATTGTCCATGGTGAGAGCCTTTGCTCATCTTTTGTTTTATTTATACATTTCTTTGATGCTGTACTTTAGACTGATTCTCCTTTGTAGTTCCTTACTTATAATGAGATATATAGCCTGTCCTGAATGCCATGAATATTGCTACTATCTTTTGTGTGTATCTCAATTTCAATTTTTTTCAGAGAATTCAGAGTTCTATGATTTACAGGTACATTAAAATATCAGACAAATGCTGGAATTACATATAAAAAATGAATAAACTTACAAGCACTTACTAAGCCCTTCCTATGTGCCAGGCATTGTATATATCAATACAGTAGTGGCTAGAGAGGGATGTTTTTGCCTGGGAAGTCACAGAAATGATGAATGGTGCCATAAAATGATTGGCATTTTTTTCTTAAAGTGTTGATTTGATAATTTTCTACAGAGCTAGAAGTGGAAAACAGAGAATAGGAGAAGCAATAGAAGAAAGGATAGAGAAATACATACATATATACACCATGTCGTAAAATAGAAAAGTAAACAGGTATCACTTTGACATGAATAACAAACTAGCTCCTTTTGTTGCATGTTAAGTAACTTCATATTCTCTGGAATTGAAGAGACAGCTTTCATTAGCACACTGATGGAAAATGTTCAAAAATTGTAGCTGTTTTTCTTTGACATGTTTAAAGGATGATAGCTATGATAGTTATTCCTTCCCCTGTCACTATGATAACATCAAAATGATTTCTAAAACCCTAACAGAAGAGCTCATAGCTTAGTACTTTCTCCTACTTCTCCATCTCTGTATTGTTCTTCAAATCCTGATGCCAATAATAGTATTACACAATGGTTTACTGTGGTTTTACAACACAACCAGAGCTGTATGAAGACATAAAGAAAAGGAAATAAATTTTATTCATAATTGAATATTTATTATCAGTAAAACTGGGACTCAAGTATGAATCTTCCAAAAATCATAATCTGTGAATTTTGTTTGCCTGAAATAATAACATTTTAAATCTGGAAGAAAACTAATGGCTCTTTTGTCCAAATCTTCCATTTTATATTTGAGGAAAAGGAATTGCTGATTAAATGAGCTTCTAAAAGTTACAGTACTACTTAAGTGACAAGGTCAAGACTAGAACAGAGGCCTTCTGATTCTGAGTTCTATGTGTTATTTTTTTAATAGAACCAAAAGAACCATTTATATAATCACAAAAATATTGTAAAGACAAACATCTTTGAAATACTCATGAACTCTGATCAGCATAATGACTAGCCACTAATGATGAAACATGCTATCCACCTTCTGATGTACAGAGAGTTCAAAATGAAAAATATATAAAGGGGTGTGTGTGTGTGTGTTTATATACACACATATCATCTATATATATATATGTGTATGTACATTAGAATGTCCAGTGTGGAAATTTGTTTTGCTTGACTACTGTATATATTTGTACCTATGTGCTATTTGTTAATAGACATTGCCTTCTGAAATATTTTCATTTCTGCAAATAGAAGAAAATTTAATAGATATTAATAAGAGGTGAAGTAGTATAATGATATAACTAATGGTTATCACTAGAAAATAGCAGAATGTTTTATATTGCATTTATTAGAAAACACTTTAACATATTTGCTTAATATTATTCAAATTTGACATTGGGCCACAGAAGAAATTTTGATGAGATATAGAATAGTTAATGTAGACATACTTTTAGAAATGTGTTTGGAAAAAAATAATATAATTGCCCCTAATTTAAGTTTTTATTTATATGATTATCTTATTGTCATTCATCCTCTATGTTTGATACTGGTGACAAAGGAGTAACTCCTGATTATATTCTGTATAAATGCTCATAGAATAGAAAAACAATGAAGAGAACCAAGCATTATGTCACTGTTTAAAGACCTATTGCAAAGGTTAATTGTTGAAATGTGTACTTCTACCCTAATACTTGAATTTATTATTCATAAATATGTTTACATCACACCTTATACTAAAATGAGGCATATTTAACACTTTTATGTGTTCAAAGTTCTAATGAAAGCAGATTTTCTTGTTTTAAGCAAATAAAACACTTTCCTCAACATGATGTTTTTCTCCTTTATGTTGTTCATATTCCTCTTTCAAAGTCTTACCCTGATGTCTAATTGTGACCTGTAAGTTGCCCACATTTTTCAGATGCTATGCCAGCAAACCTGAGCTTTGGCACCTACCAAGCTGGAAATGCTTCAGATATAGCCCTTAATGTATATCCTTTATGTGCAATGTACCAGCCTAACTAAATTAAAGTCAATACCAGACTATCTACAAGGGGATTTTAGTAAATAATCAGAGTTGTCCATAAGTGGAATGGCTTAACTTAAGAGATGGTGAGTTCCCTTTTCTTGTAAGTCTTCAATAAGAGGCTGAATGATCATTTCTTTGGTATGTTATGGTGAATATTCTTTCATGAAGCTTTGGAATGATGGTCTCTGAGGTTCCTTCTCTCTTCAATTCTGTGATGAATTTTTATGAGAATTCTTACAGAACTTCTACTGAGACATAGAGGTGTCGCAAACTGTGTCTATGCAAATCTGGTCCAGAACAATGAAATTGCCCATATCATGGAAAATATTGAAATACTTATTTGTGGAATAGACTTCAGCTCTGTATGCACACACATATTGTCATTATTTCTCTATCTCTATATTTCATTCTTGAATAAAAGATTAAGTTACACATATATCTTATTTATTTAATGGAGTAAGGTCTAAGTCACAGTAACATTACACAACCAGTTGAAAAAAGGCAAAGTATTTTAAAATTATAACATTCATTATCTATCAAGTAAAAGCTCACATAATTACTTCAGTCTGTGACAGAAGTTTTGAGAAATTGGTACTAAGCAGTAGAATTTTTCTTGGGCAAGATACAGGTTTTATGAGTTATTTGTTATTATTTGTTGGCACCCTAGATATACACATTGTGGCTCTGGATCCTTACCATCTGTTCTAACTCCATACATGTTTCCTTGGTCCCTTCAGTGCCCTTTATAATAACTAATTTAATTTCTTCATCATTCATAATAAACAGCATATAAAGTAATATTGGGGCAGCTGTAGGAATGTTCTCAAAAGGAAAAAAAAACATGTTGGGGATTTGAAATCATCAATATTGTCTGTCTACTTTGAGAAAATTCAATTATAATTGCTTACCAACTAACTTCATTTTGAACAGAAATAGGCTTGGCTGAATTTCATTTAAACAAAATATTTTCAAAGTACCTACCATGGGCAAACTTCCTGAGAAAGTTTAGATGAAGGATATTGTAGGATACAAGATTTGGAGAATACATTCTGGATCTAGTTGTTTGGTAAATTTCTTCTTGTATTCATTGTAAAGCTTCTGGAAACAACAGTGCCTCTTCTATGTGTTTGCTGTATTGGATTTCTATCTGAGAAAATAGGCACTTAATCCCCAACCACTGTGCATTTTTATGTTACTAAAAGTCACCCAGTTGGCATTTCATAAGATCTATTTCCATACATAAATAGATATTCTGTATATTTTCCTACATTTTAATGTTTCTCATTGTACCATGGAGAGTACTTAAGGAGTGTATATCTACAGTTAGATTTAATTTTTCATAGACTTATTGAGATCATTGTTTTTTTTTTAAACATGATCCAGTGGATTTCAACTTGATCCTTCTTTATTCACTACAAAGTGATCTTTTTATATTGCAAGAACATATGTATGTGTAAATAAATACAGTATATTAAGTATATTATATGTATGTATATGTGTATACATATTTTATATTCACTACTTTAAATAATTGTCATGACATGATAGAAAAAAAACAAATAAATAGGCAGAATGACCATAACACAAGCAACCTAGGAAAATAAGTTATGTGGAAAGATATTTTATCCTTGTTACAAATAGCAAAATAATCTTTTGAAAAATAGCTTCAAAAGCAGCATTAAAATTGTACAAAAATTGTTTTGAACTAAATGTAATTATCTACAGAAGAGACAAGATGACATAAAGAACATTAAGGTTTATGCTGCCAACATTCATTTCTCTTTGGCTTTTTCCTTTGAAGACAGCTTCTAAAAGATAGGTATTGCCACGGTATTCTTGGCATACTCAGAATGTCAAGAGAATAAGGATTGTCTCTTATTCTCCCAATTTGGCTCAGTACAGCATGATTTTTTCAGCCTCCACTTTATAGAAATATATCTCTGCAATATGAATAGCAATACTCTTAAAAGACTTCTTGAATTTCTTGAATATGATAATTGAAAAGTATCACTATTTCAAAATATTTTCTATTTGGAACATTCACATTATTTAACACTTGTTTCTTGGTATATAAAAAGACAAGATAGATTTCCAATATAATGAAAGGGACCTTAAGGCGATAATTTTAATCTGCTTGCATGGATTCACCAAAAAATGTTATACGCTTGTGTCTAAGGACAACAAATTTCAGAATAGCTAAATTCAGGATGGTTCATCACCAGATTGGAGAAGGATGATGAGATTTTGGACACAGAAGACTGGAAAACCACTGGAAAATCACCCATAACATCACTGAGTAGTCACCATCTGCATCAGCGGAGAGAACATTTGAACCAAAAAACTCACAGGATCAAGAATTAGACAGAATCTTAGAGGGTAGAAAGAAAGATAATAAGAAGAAAGCTTCTACTTACACCAAAATATTTATAGCAGGACTTTTTGAAATATCAAAGAAAATGAGTGGATACCTATTTACTGGATAATGGTGGAATATAAATGAAATATGAAGAAATTATGAATATGACAAATGCAGGGAAACATTGAAAGATTTATGTGATATGATGCAGAGCAAAGTAAGGAGAGCTAAAAAATAATATGCACAGTAACTAAAACAAACTAAAAAACAATTAAAGTGAATATTGCAAAATTATAAATAAGAGTGAGTCCAAAGAATGAATTTGAGAAGACACCTCCATCCTATAAATGTGGGAGTCTATGGGTATGGTTCATTTAAATATTTCCAGACTTTTTGATATACTGATCAATTTTGTTTATTTTTCCTCTTCTTTTTTTCTTCAAAAATATTGCTTTTTTTTTTTAAGGGGCAGCTAGGTGGCACAGTGGATAGAGCTTCGGCCTTGGAGTTAGGAGAACCTGAGTTCAAATCCAATCTCAGACACTTGACATTTACTAGCTGTGTGACCTTAGGCAAGTCACTTAACCCCAATTGCCTCACCAAAAAGTCAAAAAATTATTGCTTTTTACTTGCGAAGGCTCTCTGGGAGAGAGAAGTAGAGTTATACTTGGAGAAATATTGGTAATCAAAATAAACCAAAATATAACAATAACATTTATTTAATAAAAACCCTTTAACCTTACTCCTTTATTACTGTCTCTCAGGAGGAGAATGTTCCTTTCTTTTTATAAAACCAGTTTCTCTCTTTGTGCTCTTGGTCTCATCCCCTCAAGCATTCTCTAGCAACTTGTCCCATAAATGTGGATACATCATTCCTTTTTTTTTTTCATGTTTAGCTTTTCATCTATTGGCTCTTTTAGCAAATACAAAAGCATGGAGATGGGAGATAGGGGTCATATTTGAGGAGCAGAGAAAAGGTCAGTTTGGTTGAATCTCATAATGCAGGATTGAAAATTATGTCTAATGAGTATAGAAAGATAACTCAGATCCATGTTTGGTAGGGTTTTAAAAGGTGAACAGAAGAATATCTGTCTTATCCTAGAAGAAACATAGAGCCACTGTAGTTTGGTAGGTAGAGATTCACATGGTCACATTGAAGCTAGAGCAAACATTAGAAATAGTTAAAACGATGGACTGGATTTGAGAAAGACTTGAGGCAGGGAGACCAACTAGGAATGGTTGGAATAATTTAAGAGAGAATAATGAAGGCCTGAAATAAAGTAGAAGTGGTATCCACTTGTAATTTCTGTTAGCATTTATGCTCTGCACATATAAAAATCCATAGCTACCTAGGAAAATTGTTTACCATCTTGGTCATAGGAGATCAAACCAGGATAGTTTAGCTGAGGTTAGCTTACATTTCCTGCTGTGACTTGATCATGGATGAAAGTGGTGAAGTTGGGAGAGAAAAGTGTGAAGTAAAACATTGATGAGGATGTTCCCAAAATGATGGTCCTGGGAGAAGGGAGTCATCAGTGAAGAGAAGACAGCCACAGGGGAGGGGTTTCACAGAGTGATAATGTGATAGAAAAGGAAAAGTGAAACAACTAGCCTTTAAAGTTTACATTTTGGCTATCAAAATATTTCAGTGGTTGTATAAAAAGGTCCATTTACCTGAGGGTGGATTTCTACTCTAAACGCACGTAACCATCTAAGGATCAAGTAGTTCTATCATTTGGGACTAGATAGTTAGTATTCATAGTAAATCTATTATCTTGTTTCTTGTGGTGCTTCTTTGGAAATGAGGTATTTTTCTTAAATGGAAGATCCCTCTAGTAGTAGCACATCACCTATCATTATGTTGGTGTACAACCTACTATTAGTATAGGTCATCCGTACATCCATCCTGTTCCTGGGGTATAGTAGATTACTTTTATGGTAATGGTCAAATAGCTCTCACCTATTTAATGACATACTTCATAATTTCATCTCATTATATCCATCCATTTTCCATACTCATTCCACCTTCTTGTAATGCTTGTGCCATATAGAAATTTGTGTCATAAATAGACTATTCATACCCTATTTGATATTAAAAGTCAGACAAATGAAAAATAGATTCTATACATATTGTTCAAAATCTCACTAGGCAAATATCTATGGAAATGTGCTACGTTCAAATGAACAGAAATTGAAATAGAGATTTTAAGCATTCTAAAGTCAGAAAAAAGAAACTGAATAAGTTATAAAGGATTACCTTGGAGAGAAACATCTGAGCAAAATAAATTTAACAGAATTCTATAATTGAAAAAATAATTTAAAGCCTTTTTTATGTAAATGATCCTGAAAACTGATAAAGAAAATACTACCAACACTTCCTTTTTGAGACAAATGTAGTTCTACTCCCTAAACCAGGGAAAGATACAGCAGAGGAAAACATATTTAGACCAATATAATGAATAACTATGAATTAAAACATTTAAAATATAATTCTTGTCAAAATTATACAACAATATATTCTTTTTTTTTGCTTTATACCAGGAATAAAAAGATGTTTCCACATTTGGAAAAGAGTTAACATAATAATGTTTTAAAAAACACCCCAAGTCATTTGATTATAATCAAGGGATTCATAAAAGCCTGTGACAAAGTATAATATTTATTTATGTTAAAACAAAGTAATATAGAAAAAACCCTAAAAAGCACGGGCATAGAAGGTGCCCCTTCAATTTAATTAAAAATATATATCCAAATCCAAAAGCTAGCATTATATGCAATGGGAAAATACTTGAAGCTTTCTCAATAAATTCAGGAGTAAAATAGAAGGTTGCCTCATACTTTATTATTTGTATAAACTATTATTTACCATAATTCTAGAAAGACTAGCAATTGTTATAAGAAAATACAAAGAAATAAAAGACATAAACATAGGCAAAAATGAGACAAAAATAAATCTATTTACTGATGATTTGATGGTTTGCAAAGAAAACATCAAAAATTAGCAAAGAAACTGAGACATGTTATGGTTTAAGTAAAGTAGTAGTATACAAAATATACCTACAACAATTAATCACTTTTCTACTTAGCCAAAAGACAACAGGAAAAATAATAGTAAAACAAATCCTAGTGCAAATAATTACAAAATGCTTAAAATGTCTCTGAGTCATTCTATCAAGGTGCACAAAAGTCTTTATATCAAATATATCTGACACTGATAAACCTTTTTTTTAACAACTACAAATTGATTTAAATAACTATAACCCTATGTGCTCATGCCTATTTCATTCTAAGAGAGTAGAAATTAGGTTACCTTTGTTCCGTATCAGCAAAACTACCAAATCTACTTATTGACCTAGACAGAACATCAATAAAAATAATTTTGAACAATAAATGGTCAAGAATATCAAAGAAAATAAAGAAGAAAAGTGGGAATTAAGTTTATATGTGTGCACACACATGGGTGTGTGTGTGGAGTAGCAGCAGGCATAAAACTAGTTATCTTATGAAGAATGACCTTCACAGTTATTTAGTATTGTTCAGAAAACAAATAGAAAAGTAAGTAATAGAATAGAGTAGATGAAGATTGATTAGAAACATTTGAATTTAACAACTTGATACTTAGTAAAACCAATAACATATGTTAATTGTAGAAGTTCTCTCAATTGGTCAAGAACTTTTGGCTAAACTGGAAAGCAGTTTGCCAGAAAATAGGTTTAGATGATCACATTGCTCAATATGCTACAATAATTAAAAAATATGCAACCTGAATATTATAGATCACATCATAACAAAATTAGGAGACAAGCAAATGAAGCACTATTTACAGGCATATCTATGAGGATAATCCTTAACCAAACAAGATAGATAGGATTTCGAAAGACAAAACTGAATATTTAATTACATAAATTCAGAAGCTTATGGGTTAATAAATTCAACATAACTAAGAAGACAACAACCAGGTAAGAAAAATTATGTCTCTTTGATAAATGTTTTATATATAAGATATATGAGGAAATAACACAAATATATAACACTGAAAGTCATTTCCTATAATGCAAGTGGCCAAAAGGATATAAACAGTTCTCTAAAGAGGAACTGAGAGGTTTTAGAATCATATAAAAAAAAAGTTCTCCACATCATTAATGTCAAGAACAATGTAAATCAAAACATCTATAAAGTCTTACTTCATACCCATCAAAATGGAAAATAAAGGACAAAAGATAGGAATAGTTAATGTTAGAGGACTGTGGAAAGACAGGCATATGAGAACACTATTGGTGGAGTTATGAATTGGTCCTACCATTCTGGAATATAATGTGGAATTAAGATAAGCATCTAGGTGATGCAATGGATGCAGTGCTAAACTTTGAGTCTGAAAAAGTTTTCAAATTCTGTCTCAGACTGACTACGACTCTAGGCAAGTTATTTATTATCTTCTAACTTAATGGAGAGAATGGCAGAACCTATCTCACAGGATTTTTGAGAGGGTCAAATGAGATAGTATTTGAAAAGTGATATGTAAAACTTAAAATGTTATATTAATGTGACCTCTTAAGTGTCTAAATTATCCATACCATTTTGACCCAGACATCTCACTGCTAGGAATTTGCTTCAAAGAAATCAAAGAAAGAAATAAAGGAGTCATATTCACAAACTTATTTATAGCAAGACATTTCCTAGGAAAGAACTGGAGGCAAAGTAAGCGTATCCATTGCTTGACAAGTGGCTATTTTTTTTTTGGTAGGGGGAGGTATGTGAGTTCAGTGTAATATTACTGTACAGAACATATAATGAAAATGAAAATGACAGAGAGACACTTGAAGATTTACATGTACTGAGGCAAAATGAAGTAAGAAAACTAGGAAAATAGTATGCACACTGATTATACAAATGTAAATATAAAAAAATAACAGTAACAAAAATGGAAATTGAATACTGAGTAATTATAATGACCAAGTTTGAACCCAAAAAGAGACATGTGAGTGCATCTCACTCTCTATTTAGAGGTCAAAGACTCAACATATGCTGTTAGACTTGATTCATGTTTTGGTTAGTTTAAACTAAATACTTTTAAAATTCTTCTCTTTCTTTTTTTAAAATATTTATTGTTAAAATGCATGCTTTTTTATTAAAGAAGCAGGAAAAGATGCATTGGGAATGAAGGTAATGAAAAAACAAAAAAAAAATCAAAACGTACCTCTTATGCTTACCACTTTTGTGACCTTAAGCAAATCACTTATCTTTCTTCGACTTCAGTTTCCTCATTTTAAAAATGAAGGGGTTTGCCTAGATAGCTTAAAAGATCTTTCCATCACCAAATCTATGATCCTATGAATTTGCTTCACTTTTCCTCTATCCTCACTCCTTTAAGTGATTTAAGTTATGACCCAGCTTTTGAATATATGTTTATGTGTGTACATGAGTTTATGTGTGACTAAATTGTAGAAACAAATCATGCCAAGTATTATACAATGTGGTCTGCAAGCTTTGATGTAGTTTTAAGCTATTTCTACCTCAATAGCATAAAACTATACTAAAACTTTTGGGACACCTTATGTTAAACATTATAATTATAATTATCTATAATTATAGGGGGCAGCTAGGTGGCACAGTGGATTGAGTGCCAGACCTGAAATCAGGAAGACTCAGCTTCATGAGTTCAAATCCAGCTCTGAACACTTACTAGCTGTGTGACCTTGGGCAAGTCACTCAACCCTGTTTGCTTCAGTTCCTTATCTGTAAAATTAACTGGAGAAGGAAATGGCAAACCATTGCAGTACTTTTGCAAAGAAAATTCCAAATGGAGTCACAAAGAGTCAGACATGACTGGAAAATGACTGAACAACAACAAATAATAATATAATACTTAAGTGAAGTAGGACACTGAATTCCCTTAAAAATAGAAGGAATACTGCATATCAAAAAGATGGACTATGGAAGATGTGGTGGGACCACTTTTGTATGAAGCTGGTCAGATCACATTAGAGTATTGAGTTAAGTTTTGGGTGACACATTTTTAGGAAGGCAACTCATAAAATAGAAAATATCTGAAGGAAGGTGACTAGAATAGCATCAATATTATGAAATATGAGGATTGATTGAAAGTATTGGATACTTAATCCATAGAAGAGGGGCCTAAACAGATAAATGATAGTTCTCATCAATTACACATAAGGCTGTCAACTGAAAGGAGCATGAATTGGTTTGTTTTGGTCCTGAAATTATAAGTAGCAGAACTTACTAGAAGCTGCAGAGGGGAAGATTTCATCTCAAAGTAATGAAAAAAAATCTTAACAATTAAATCAGCAGAAATGGAAAGGGTTACCTTAGTAAATATTGGAACCTCCTTCACAAGAGGACATCAAACAAAAGTTGGATACATATCCTTGGTATATTATTAAAGGAGTGTTCTGTAAGATTTTAGACCAGTATTCTCTGAGAGCTCTTGTAACTCTGAGGTTCAGTGAGTACACGATTACTTGAAATGCTGGTCTCCTGAGGCTCTGTCATTTAGGTATTTTTTGTCTGCCCCAATTGAATATAAACTCCATGGGGTCAGAGGTTTATTACTTCTGTCTTTATATGTCCAATGATTAGCACAGTGCCTACACAAAGTGGTAGTTTATAAATGCTTGCTTGGTTAATTTATTTTTTAAATTTTTTCTCTCTTGAATACTTGCCCATTTTGCAATATTTCAGTGACTTGTTCTAGCTATAACCCAAAACTCCTTTCTCAGGTGATATAAGTTGGGTCCTTGAAAGCTAACATAACTTTCTACATGGTGTTGAAAATAGAGTGGAAGGTACATTCACTCTATTACTATCCTGTATACAGGGAGAAGAAGGTTCTACTCAGATGTTTAGTAAAAACAGTAGGTAAAGCCAATCATTTCCAGAAATAACCTCCTTCTTAGTTTATTGAGACAAATGACTGAAACACCATTAATCAATCAAATTAAAAATAATTATTTAATACTTACTTGCATTCTGAGGTGGGATATGCACTAATGAATCAGGGAATTATGGTACTAGAAAAAGTAGAGGGATACTTAGTGGGGCATACTTCTAACCAGATAGCAATTTGTGGCTCAGTTGTGTGGATATCAACTTACCCTTTGATGGCTGGAGGTTTTTTTTTAATAATAGAGGACAACATTGCCTTAAAATCCAGCAGGATACTGGTGGTCGGGGATCCTTCAGTGTGATTTGAGTGATAGATGGGAAGAGAGTGAACAGAGTATGGATTTGGAGTCTGGACTACCTTAAATGCTTACTAGCCTTATTACTCTGGGCAAATAACTTAACTGAACCTCAGTTTTCCTATTTCTAAAAATGGGCATATTAGTAGTGCCTACCACATGGAGTTGTGAAAATCAAATGAAATGTTACGTGTATATTTATATATGTACATATATGTTTATATATTTATATCCATATCATCTATATGTGATGATCAAGCAAAATTTTGTGTATGCATGTATAACCTTGGTTGGTCTTAACATTTTTTGCTTGAAAAAATGTTTGCATATATATATATATGTGTGCATATATGTATATATGTGTGTGTACACACACATATTATTAATACACCTTAAAATGATTATGTAAATGTTAGCTCTCATCATTATTATGTTTTTCGTGTTTTTAATGAAATTCAGATAGAACATCTTGGAATAAGCCACTATCCTACTATGATTCCTCATATTCAGTGTTTTATAAACTATTGCACAAGAGGTTAAGATAACTGTTTTCTCTGTTTGAATAAAAGCATTATGATATAGGCTCTGTAGGTTCACTGAAGGCATCTTATCATTTAATGCTGGTTAGCTCAGTTTCCTCATCTGTAAAATGAGCCAGAGAAGAAAATGGCATAACACTTCAGTTTCTTTGCCAATATAACCCCAAATGGGGTCATGAAGAGTCAGACATGACTGAAACAACTCAACAACAACAATAAAAATTAGCACTACACTTTCCTTGGTCTGTTACATTCTACTTTATAATTCTGAAAGTATATATTGAGGTTGGTATTTCATAGATATTAACTAATTTTAATATGTTCTTATCACTCAGCTCTGATTCCAGTTTGGCAGTACATCTCGACATATTCAATCTCAGCCATCTCTCTGATATCTTTATGCTTGATTTGTTTTGCGCAAAGCAGATCAAGATATTTGCATGTTTTTGCCACCATCCACTGCTTCATTGTGACTTCTGGATTGAAGTTCAAAGTTATCAGCCTCTATCTTTCCTTGTTATACATGAAGAATTGTACATATATCAAGTCCAAATAATATTTTGATATTACATGAAAGAATGTTTCATAAATTGAAGATGTTTAATTTTTTTTCTCTCTCATGAAGCCAAACAGCTTGATGTCAAACATTACAAATGCATAATAAAACATGTTGGTTGGATTTCTTCTTGAATTTATGTGATATTTAATGATATTTAAAAGGGATGATAAATTTTAGGCTGAAAATAATCATAGTAATCTTAAATTATCTGTCCCCAAAATGTTTAATAATAATTTTTCTTGAGATTATTCTGTTTGTGATATAGTTTGAATAGAGAGCAATTTTCCATGTGGATATGAAATTCTCTACTTGAATTCATTTTATATGTTTGATGAATGCTAATAAGCCATGAGTATGAAATGAGTCAAAGGCTCTGTGTTAATCAACAAAACACTATGTATGTATGCTAGAGTGCTTCTAGATAGCATGTTCAATAATTACAGAATACGTAAGTTGCTTTTAATACCCCTAGGATGCTTTGGCATGCAATTTTTAATCCTCCGCCAATTATTTTTATTCTTGCAAGCATTTATGGATTTTTAAACTATATGAGCTAGGATAGCTTTGGCCTATATTTGGAAGAATCATTGGTTTTCTCAGTCTTTGGTAATGGATATGTAATGTCTTCTGTTAATAAAGATGGGATCAGGTTTATAATTGAGAAAAAGCTGATAATAATAATTCATATAACACCACACACATATATAAGTAAAAAATAACATGAATTTTTATCTGGCCTGTTGCATTCCAGTATTGTAGAGAGGTTAGAGTTTCAGAGATCTCCCTTGAAATAACTGTTCTTTTACTCATTATATTAATGGTGCAGATTTTTATTTTTTATCCAACTTATGATTTTGTTTTATTGTTCTTACTTTGACCATATAGATGACCAAAATTTATCTTCAGGAGTTCTTTGCTTTTGATTTTTCTTCTTCAAGCATCTGTGGAAAAAAATATTTTCTTAAAATCACATATCTTACCATGTCACTCTCTAGCCCAATAAAATTCACTGACTCCCATTACTTCAAAGATCAAGCATGAAATTCTACATTTGATATTTAAAACTTTTCACAACCATTCCAACTTTTCCATTCTTCTTACACTTTCCTCCTATCCGTATAACCTCCAATCCAACTACAGAGGTTTCCTTGTTATTTTTCTGTCATGACATTTCATTTCCTAACTCTATGACTTTATGCTGGCTGGAAGGCTTTACCTAGAGTCTTTTCTAGCTTCTGGTTTCCTTGGTTTCCTTATAATCTCAGTTCTAATCCTATGTTTTGAAAGAACTCCCCACCCACAATCCTGACACTTTTCTTCTGAGATTACCTCCAGTTTACCTTGTATATGTCTCTCATGTGCATAACTATTTGCATGTTGTCTCCCCAAGTAGAATGTGTGCTTTTTGAGGGTAAGAATCATTTTGACTTTTTTATATCCTCAGCACTTAGTAAAATTCTGGCACATAAGTGTTTATTGATTTGACACACAAATTGTGACACTCAAAGATAATTTTCTTAACAGGTGGAAATAAAAAAAAGCTAATAAAACTTGTTAAAGCAAAGATATGACAGAAGTGTATTAAATAGGGCTTCCAGAAAGCATCTCCTCTCACACTTAGTTCCTCAATGGGTTTCTTCTCCCCTGTGGTGATTTAATATTGCTCTTCATCATGGATCTTCCTGAAGTTTTACATATCACCTAGACATGCAAACATATGTGTTCTTCCCTGTTGTATACTCCAGAGGAATCCTCTTGATAAGGGCTTCCAAATGTTTCTTATTCAACAAACCCCTTTCAACCACCAGCACCACCACCATCATCCCAAAAAGTATTGTGAACCCCCAGAATAATGTAGTATACTACTTATAATATTCTTTAGGAATTATTCATTAAATGCTAACAATAATTTAACTCCTCCCCAAAAGTACTAATCTTAAATTTATATTATATAATAAAAATAATAAAATACAAAATACTATTCTCCCTATAATAATAATACATGAAATATAAAATCATAAAACTATAAAATAATTATGAATAATTTATGTAGGATATTCCATAAGAATTAAAAGTGATACAGCAAGACCTCATATGCTTACAATTATCAGCAAAATTTTGTTTTAATTTTTTTATTTCACAAATTTTGTTCAGCATAACTAAAATTTTTAATGAAAAAGTAATATCTTAGATGATATTCAACACAATACAGCAATCATATATAAATGCAGGTGGAGCCCAGATGGCAGAGAAAAGTCAGGGAGCCTGAGCTCTTCCCAAAGCCCTTCTAAATAGTGCCACAAAAAATATTCTGGAGTGGCAGAATCCACAAAAGGACAGAAAGACAACTTAGAAGGTCAGCAGGAAAAGTCTGTTGCATCAGGGTGAGAGTGGAACACAATACAGTGCAAGTCATAGCAGCAGCAGAGGAGACCAGGCCCAAATAAACCAGTAGTAGGCGTGGGGAGTGACCAAATTAGAATCAGCAGTAGCTACATCTGTTTCCAGAGCTCTTGACCCACAGGTGGTAAGGAGGTAGAATAACTGGTCAGAAGAGGATAACTTTGTTGGCACTGGATACAAGACTCCATTACTTTGTCTGTACTTGGATATGAGTTACAGTCCTGTGTAGCAGTCCTAGGACAAGAAGAGCAGTAGCACACCAGAGCTTGGAGCCTCAGTGGAGCGAAGATCCTCATCACAGTTGCAGGGCAGAAAAGAGGGCTTGTGGTCACTCATAGGCCAGAGCACAGGCCAGGAGAGTAGTAAGCAAACCTCTCCTTTATCATGCCACCTTGGAAGAACTGAAAACTTACATGTCCCTAGAAATATCTCTGACAACACCTGCACAAAACCCTTGAAGCTTGGGACAGTGTGCCCTCCACTCTAGAAGCAGAGTCCCACTTTAGCATAGAGTTAAAAGTCAAGAAAAAGGCCAGAAAATGAGCAAACAACAGAAAAAAAAATCTGACTACAGAAAGTTACTATGGTGACAAAGAAGATCAAAACACATACTAAGAAGAAGACAACAAAATCAAAACTCCTACATCCAAAGTATAAAAAAAAAATGAATTGGTCTCAGACAATGGAAGAGCTCAAAAAAGATTTTAAAAATCAAGTAAGAGAGGTAGAGGGAAAATTGGGAAGACAAATGATAGTGATGCAATAAAATCATGAAAAAGGAATCAAAATCTTGGTAAATGATCTACCAAAAAAAATACTGAAGGAAACAACACCTAAAAAACAAAAGAGACCAAAAGGTAAAAGAGGTACAAAAAACAATGTGAAGAAGAATGGCTTGAACAGCAGATTTGGCTAAATGGAAAAAGATACAAACATTTACTGAAGAGAAGAACTACTTAAAAAGCAGAATTAGCCAAATGCAAAAGGAGGTAAAATAGCTAACTGAAGAAAATAATACCTCAAAAATTGGAATCGGTCAAGTGGAAGCTAATGGCTTTATAAGACATCAAGAAACAATAAAACAAAGCCAAAAGAATGAAAAAAAAATAGAAGACAATATGAAATATCTCATTGGAAAAACAACTAACCTGGAAAATAGACCCAGAAGAGATTCTTTAAAAATTATTGGACTATGTGAAAGTCATCATAAAAAAAGCCTAGACGTTATCTTTTTTCTCCTTTTAATAGTATTTTTTCCTGTTACATATAAATATAGTTTTCAACATTCACTTTTATACAATTTTGAGTCACAAAAATTTTCTCCTTCCTTCCCTATCCTCCTCCCTGATAGCAAGCATTCTGATATGGATTATACATGTCCAATCTTATTAAAGATATTTCCACATTAGTCCTGTTGTGAAAGAAGAATAAGAACAAAAGGGAAAAACCATGAGAAAGGTAAAACAAAAACAAAAACAAAAACAAAAATAATTTGAAAATAGTATGCTTTGATTTGCATCCAGACTCCATAGTTATTTTTCTGGGTGTGGAACACATTTTCCATCATGAGTCTTTTGTAATTGTCTTGGATCATTGCATTGATAAGAAGATCTTAGTCTATCATAGTTGATTATTGCACAATGTTGCTATTAATGTGTATAATGTTCTCCTGGTCTTCTCACTTCACTCAGCATCAGTTCATGTAAATCTTCCCAAGTTTTTCTGAAATCTGCCTGCTCATCATTTCTTATAGCACAATAGTATTCTATTACATTCATATACTACAACATGTTCAGGCATTCCCCAATTGATAGATATTCCCTCAGTCTCCAATTCTTTGCCACCACAAAAAAGCTGCTATAAATATCGTTGTCCATGTGGGTCCTTTTCCTTTTTTTATAATCTCTTTGGGATACACACCTAGAAGTGGTATTGCAGGGTCAAAGGATATGCACAGTTTGGTTGCCCTTTAGGCATAGTTCCAAATTGCTCTCTAGAATGGGTGAATCAGTTCACAACTCCACTAACAATGTATTAGTGTTCCAATTTTCCCACATCTTCTCCAACATTTATCATTTTCCTTTTCTGTCATGTTAGCCAATCTGATAGGTGTGATGTGGTACTTCAGAGTTGTTTTAATTTGCATTTCTCTTATTAATAGTTATTTAGAACATTTTTTCACATGATTATAGATAACTTTAATTTCTTCATCTGAAAACTGCCTATTTTCAAAAAATCCTTTGGCCATCTATCTATTGGGGAATGAATTGTATTCCTAAAAATTTGAGGGCAGCTAGGTGGCACAATGGATAGAGTACTGGCCCTGTCAGGTCAGGAGGACCTGAGTTCAAATCTGGCCTCAGACATATAACACTCACACTAGCTGTGTGACTTTGGGCAAGTCACTTAACCCCAATTGCCTCACTAAAAAATAGAATAAAATAAAAAAAATTAACTCAGTTCTCTATATATTATAGAAATGAGGCCTTTATCAGAGACATTGTTTCTCAGCTTTTTGCTTTCCTTCTTAGTTGCATTAGCTTTGTGTAAAACTTTTTAAATTTAATATAATCAAAATTATCAATTTTGCATTTCATAATGTTCTCTATATCTTGTTTGATAATAAATTCTTCCCTTCTCCATAGTTCTGACAGGTAAACCATTCCTTGCTTTCCTAATTTGCTTATGGTATCACTCTTTATGTCTAAATCATGTACCCCTTTTGAACTTATTTTGGTATATAAGATGAGATGTTGATCTATGCCTAGTTTTTGCCATACTATTTTCCAATTTTCCCAGCAGTTTTTTTTTCTAATAGTGAGTTCTTATTACAGAAGCTTGAATCTTTGGGTTTATCATAGACATCATTTTTCTAGAAATTATCAAAGAAAAATGCTCTGATATTCTAGAACCAGAGTACAAAATAGGAAGAATACTAAAAGATTACCTCCCAAAAGAGATCCCCAAATGAAAATTCCCAGGAATATTATAACCAAATTCCATAGTTATCAGGTCAAAGAGAAAATATTGCATGGATCCAGAAAGAAACAATGCAATTATTGTGGAGCCACAGTCACCACAACACTTAGCGGTTCCCACATTAAAGGATTGGAGGGCTTGTAATATGATATTGTGGAGGGCAAAGGAGCTAGGATTACAAACAAACAGGATTACCTACCCAGCAGAACAAAATGTAATGTTTCTCTGTTTTGGCTCTTTCCAGTTTAGGTGTCAGCACCACATTCGTATCATAAAGATAATTTTTTAAGACTTCTTCTTCAGCTATTTTCCCAAATAGTCTATATAGTATTGGAATTAATTGTTCTTTAAATGTTTGACAGAATTAACTTGTAAATTCATCTGGCCCTGGAGATTTTTGGCATACAGTTGGGTAAAATAGTTCTTAATTGTTGTTTTAATCTCCTCTTCCTTGGTGGTGGATTTACCCTTTTCATTTTTGATACTGGTAATTTGGTTTTCTTCTTTCTTTTATAAATTAAATTAACCAAAGGTTTATCTATTTTATTGGTTTTTTTTCATAAAACCAGCTCTTAGTTTTATTTATTAGTTCAATAGTTTTCTTAATTTCAATTTTCTTAATTTCTCCTTTGCTTTTCAGTATTTCTAACTTGGTATTTAATTGAGAATTTTAAATTTATTCTTTTTCTAGTTTTTTTTTTTAGTTGCATGCCCAATTCATTGATCTCCTCTCTATTTTATTCATGTAAGCATTTAGAGTTATAAAACTTTTCCTAAGAACTGTTTTCACTGCATCCCATAGGTTTTGGGATGTTATCTCATTATTGGCATTCTCTTGAATGAAGTTATTGATTGTTTCTATGATTTATTGTTTGACCCATTCATATTTTTAGGATTAAAATCATTTCCAATTAATTTTTAGTCTATCTTTCCATGGCTCTTTATTACATACAATTTTTATTGCAACATGATCTGACAAGGATGCATTTGATATTTCTGACTTTCTGCTTTGGATTGTGAGGTTTTTAATACCCTAGTACATGGTCAATTTTTGTGCATGTGCCAGGCACTGCTGAGAAAAATGGATATTTCTTTCTATTCCCATTCAATTTTCTTCAGAGGTCTACCATACTTAACTTTCCTAAAATTCTATTTACCTCCTTAACTTCTTTCTTGTTTATTTTGTGGCTAGATTTATCTAGTTCATAGAGGGGGAGGTTGAGGTCCCCCACTAGTATAGTTTTGCTGTCTGTTTCTTCCCATAACTCCCTGATCTTCTCCTCTAAGAATTCAGATGCTATATCATTTGGTGCATACATGTTTAGTAATGATATTACTTCACTTTCTATGTTGCCTTTTAGCAGGATGTAGTTTTCTTTCTTATCTCTTTTGATAAGATCTAGTTTTGCTTTTGTTTTGTCTGAGATCACGATTGCTACTCCTGCTTTTTTTTCACTTCAGCTGAAGCATAATGTTTTACTCCAGCCTTTTACCTTTACCCTGTGTGTGTCTCTCTGTTTCAAATGTTTCTTGTAAACAACATATTGTAGGATTATGGTTTTTAATCCATTCTACTATTCTTTTCCATTTTATGGGAGAGTTCATCCCATTCACATTCGCAGTTATGATTACTATCTGTGTCTTTCTCTCTATCCTATTCCCCCCCATTTATGCTTTTCTTTCTCCTTTCTCTCTTTCTCTTCTCACTAGTGTTTTGCTTTTGATGATCACCTCCCTCAGTCCTGCCTCCTTTCTATTAGTCGCCTCCCTTTCATTCTCCTTTACCCTTACTACTTCTTCCCTTCCTTCTATACTCCCTTCCTTTTCTTTCCCCTTTTCCTTCCTACTGCCTATAGGGCTAGCTAGATTTCTATACCTAACTGAAAGTAATGTTCAAACAATGCTTATCTCCCTCCCTTCTTTCCCTGTACTGTAATAAGTTTTTGTGCCTTTCCTTGTAAAGTAATTTACCCTTGTCAGCCTCCTTCTTTCCTTTTCTCCCAGTACATTCCCTTAGTTAGATTAGATTAATCCACTTACTTAGATCCATTTAACCCACTTGATTAGATTTTTTTTATCATAATGTCAAAGTCAACTTGTACCCACCCCCTCTATGTATACTCCTTTAAAGTGGTGTATTAACAATACAGTTCTGAAGAGTTACAAGTGTCATCTTCCCTTGTAGGGATGTAAACAGTTTGCTTTTGTTAATAACATGTTGTTTTTTTTTTTTCTGTCCCATTTCCCTTTTTATGTCTCTCTTGAATCTGTATTTGAAGATCAAATTTTCTGTTGAACTGTGGTCTTTTTATCAGGAAGGTTTGGAAGTCCCCCATTTCATTAAATATCCATCTCCTCCCCTGAAAGATTATGCTCATTTTTGCTGGGTAATTGGTCCTTGGTTATAATCCAAACTCCTTTACCTTACAGAATATCATATTCCATGCCCTATGATCTATTAATGTAGAAGCTGCAAGGTGCTACATAATCCTGACTGGTTCCATGATATTTAAATTATTTCATTCTGTCTGCTTGCAGTATTTTCTCTTTGACCTGGTAATTTTGGAATTTGGCTACTATATTCCTTGGCATTTTCAATTTGGGATCTCTTTCAGGATGTGATTGCTGGATTCTTTATATGGCTATTTACCCTCTGGTTCTAGGATCTCAAAGAAGTTTTCCTTGATGATTTCCTGAAAGATGCTGTCCAGGCTCTTTTTTACATCATGGTTTTCAGGTAGACCAATAATTTTCAAATTGTCTCTCCTGGATCTATTTTCCAAGTCAGTTGTTTTAACAATGAGGTATTTTATGTTTTCATCCATTTTTTCATTCTTTTGTTTCTGTTTGACTGATTCTCACTCACAAAGTCATTAGCTTCTACTTACACAATTCTAATTTTTAACAAATTGTTTTCTTTATTAGATTTTGTATCTTCTTCTCCATTTGGCCAATTTTATTTTTTAGGGACTTGTTTTCTCCAGTGTACTTTTTTTCCAGTTGGCCAATTGCATTTTTCCAGGACTTGTTTTCTACAGTTAATTTTTGTCCTTCCTTTTCCAAACTATTGACTCTCTCTTGCATACCTCTCATTTCTTTTCCCATTTTTTTCTATGTCTCTTATTTGACTTTTAAATCCTTCTTGAGCTCTTCCAAGAAGGTTTTTTGGCTTCAGATCAGTTCATATTCCTTTTTGAGGTTCCAGATCTGAGTTTGTTGACAATGTTGTCCTCTTCAGAATTTCTGCCTTGATCTTCACTGCTGTCATAATAAAAATCTATAGTACGTTTCTTTTTGCTCACAGTGTTTGTTTATTTCCTGGCCTTTAAAGACATTGAGCTCTACTACTGCAGAGCAATTTTTAGTTGCATGCCCAATTCATTTGCCCTGTGTTGTATGTTGGGGCCCCCAGTTCTGACAGTTGGAGGCTGTAGGGTTTTGGCAGCTTACCTGGTGTTAGGTTGGAATCAGCAACACTAGAACTCTAGGGGTAGGTTCGGGTAGTCTGGCCCCTGGAGGTTGCCTGCTTATCCAGGCCTTTACTTCTTTTCACTTGCCGTGGCACATAGTGGTTTTTTGAGTTGGTTTCCACTGGTTTCCCTGCCCTTACTGAGGCACTCGAGGGTCCTGGTGTTGGTGTTTGCCTGCTCCACCACCTGGGGTTCAGGATCTGTCCTGGTATGCTGAGATGAGGCTTTCCACTTTCTTGCTGGGATGCCTCCTGTTCTGTACTGCTCCCCTTCCCCAGGGCAAGAGGGGCCTTTCCCGGTAGTCCCTCAAGCTATCTGGGCTACTGGACTGCTGCACCATGTCTTTCTTCTGGTTCAGCTGTTCTATGGTTTTTCCTGGGGCAATATTTTCTGGGCTTTAAGAGGTTAATAAGGGTGGTGAAAGCGACTTATTTCTTACTCCACCATCTTAGCTCCTGGAAGTGGTAAGTGCTCCTAATTATTGTTTAAATTTCCTCTTCATTGGTAGTGAATTCACCCTTTTCATTTTTGATATTGGTAATTTGGTTTTCTTCTTTCTTTTTTTTAATCAAATTAACCAAAAGTTTATTTATTTTATTGTTTTTTTTCATTAAACCAGCTCTGAGTTTTACTTATTACATCAATAGTTTTAATTTCAATTTTATTAATCTATCCTTTAGTTTTCAGAATTTCTAATTTGTTGTTTAATTGAGGATTTTCAATTCATTCTTTTTCTAGGTTTTTTAGTTGCATGTCCAATTCATTGATCTCTTCTTTCTCTATTTTATTCATGTAAGCTTTTACAGATATAAAATTTTTCCTAAGAACCACTTTCATTGCATCCCATAAATTTTGGTATGTTGTCTCATTATTATCATTCTCTTGGATGAAGTTACTGATTATTTCTTTGATTTGTTGTTTGACCCACTCGTTCTTTAGGATTAGATTATTTAGTTTCCATTTAATTGTTAGTCTATCTTTCCATGGCCCTTTATTACATGTATTTTTTTTTATTGCATCATGATCTGGAAAAGGTGCATTTAATATTTCTTCCTTTCTTCATTGGATTGTGAGGTTTTTATGCCCTAGTAGATGGTCAGTTTTTGTGTGGATGCCACATACTGCTGAGAAAAAGATATATTCTTTTCTGTTCCCATTCAGTTTTCTCCAGACATCTACCACCTCTAACTTTTCTAAAAGTCTATTCACCTCCTTAACTTCTTTCTTGCTTCTTTTGTGATTAGATTTATCTTGTTCTGAGAGGGGGAAGTTGAGGTCCCCCACTAGTATAGTTTTGCTCTCTATTTCTTCCTGTAAGTCCCTGAACTTTTCTTCTAAGAATTTGGATGCTATTCTACTTGGTGCATATATGTTTAGTAAATATATGTATCTGATACAGTCTTCATTTTTCAAATAAATCAAGAAATATATGTATCTGATACAGTCTTCATTTTTCAAATAAATTAAACTCTTTAAGAATATGAGTCATTCACCAATTGATAAATGGTTGAAGGATATGAACAGGCAGTTTTCAGATGAAGAAATCAAAGCTATCTATCTCCAAATCACTATAGATTAGAGAACACCAAATTAAAATGACTCTGAGTTACCACCTCATACCTATGAGATTTGCTAATATGAGAGAAAATGATAACTGTTGGAGGGGATATAGAAAATTGAGAAATTAATGCAATGTTGGTGTTGTTGTGAACTGATCCAACCATTCTTGAGAGCAATTTGGAACCATGCCCAGGGGCACTAAAATTATGCATACCCTTTGATCAGAAATGCTACTACTAGGTCTGTATCCTAAAGAGATTTTTTTAAAAAGGGAAAAGGACCTGTTTAGTATAAAATATTAATAGCAACTGTTTTTGTGGTGGCAAAGAATTGTAAATTGAAGGCATGCTCAGCAATTGCAGAATGGCTAAATAAGGTGTGGTATATGATATTAATGGAACACTATTGTGCTACAAAAAATGATGAGCATGCTCATTGTGGAAAATCTGGAAAGACTTACATGAACTGATGCAAAATGAAGTGAACAGAACAAGGAGAATATTGTACAAAGTATCCACAATATTGTATAATGATGAGCTGTGAATAACTTAGCTCTTCTCAGCAATACAATGATCTAAGTCAGTCCCAAAGGACTTGTCATGAAAAACGCTATCCACATCCAAAGAAGGAATTCACGGATCTGAATGCAGATTGAAGAATACTATTTTCGCTCTCTTTATCTTTTTCTTTTTTCTATTTTTTTTTATTTTGGACTGTTTCTTCTTTCACAACCTGAAAAATATGGAAATATGTTTTACATGATTGAACATACATAGCCTATATAAAACTGCTTACTACCATAGGGAGAGGGAGCTTAGGTAAAGAGGGAAAATTTGGAATTCAAAATCTTTAAAAATTGAACGTTAAAATTGTCTTTATATGTAATTGGGAAAATATATTATTTGAAAGGAAAATATAATTTCTAGGCTCTTTTTTATCATGGCTTTCAGCTATGCTAATAATTCTTAAATTATATTTCCTTGATTTATTTTCCAGATCTGGAATCCCAAAGAGATCTTCCCATTTTCTTCTATTTTTTTCAGTTTTTGAATATAGTTAATACTTTCTTGATGTTTCATGGAGTTCTAAGATTCTACTAGCCCAATTCTAATTTTTAAGGGATTTTTTTTTCCGTGAGGTTCTGTACCTCTTTTCCCATTTTACCAATTTTGTTTTTTAAGTTCTTTTCCTCAGTGAATGTTTGTACCTCCTTTTCCATTCGGCCTATTCTTTTTGATAAGTTTTATTCTTCAGTGATTTTTTTTGGCTCTGTTATGATTAGGCCAATTGTGTTTTTTTTTTAATGTATTATTTTCTTTCCTTTCTTTCTTTCTTTCTTTCTTTCTTTCTTTCTTTCTTTCTTTCTTTCTTTCTTTCTTTCTTTCTTTCTTTCTTTCTT
>NW_020950062.1:12486951-12532347 GCF_900497805.2 Vombatus ursinus | reverse complement strand
CTTTCTTTCTTTCTTTCTTTCTTTCTTTCTTTCTTTCTTTCTTTCTTCTTTCACCCTGCTGTCAGTTTTCTTTTCATGAATTTTTTGCATCTCTTTTCTTTTTCTTTTTGGTGAGGCAATCAGAGTTAAGCGACTCGCCCAGGATAACACAGCTAGTAAGTGTCAAATGTCTGAGGCCAGATTTGAACTCAGGTCCTCCTGACTCCAAGGCCAGAACTCTATCCACTATGCCACCTAGCTATCCCAGATTACTTTTATTTTTTCCTCAAATATCCTCTTCCACAGTCATCTCTTTCTTTTAGTCTCTCAGGAATTCTTGTCAGGCTTAGGTTCAATTAGCACCTTTCTTTGAGTCTTTGGTTGTAAATATTTTCACATTGTTGTCTTCCAAGTTTATGTCTTTGTTTTACTTGCCACCATAATAGCTTCTCATGATCAGGTTCTTTTTTGTGTGTTCATTTTTACATCCTATTTTTTTTACTTTGAACTTTATGTTAAAGTTGAAATCTGTTCACCTGAGAGTGGGGAGGCACTATCCCAAGCTTCAGGCTTTTTTGTGCTGCTATTTTTAAAGCCAGTTCTTGGAGTCTGGAAGTTTTCCATGCTTTCAACGTGGTTTGATCATTAGAGAGGTATTTTCACTGGTCTCCTGGTCTATACTCTGGTTTCTGCCCAGGCTAGGTACCTGCTTCTATGTAGCTGCAATTCTTCTCATCCCTGAAACTGTGAATAGGTTGACTATTCTCCTGCAGCCACAAGTGCTAGTGTTTCTCTCTGCCTTAGAACTGTGACCAGAGCCCCTGCTCCCTTGTGACTGATCACAAATTCTCCTTTCTACCCTTGAACTGCAATCCAGAACTGCATATGAGCAATTGAGTTACCAATCAGTGCCAGCAGCATCTAGTGCCAGCAGAGGGTTTACTGTCAAATCTTTTTGACCACTTATCCAATGCCCTTATTATCTTTGGGCTGAAAGCTCCTACAGCCACTGCTGCTGCTGCCACAGCCATCTCCAATACCTGTACCTGGTGCTGCCTCCAAGTGCCTTGATCTTCACTGTGGTGAACAGAACTCTTCTGCCACCTCTCAGATGTTCCCAAAGTGGGCATTACTTCCCCCAATAGGTACTGGAATGATCCAGTGGGGTGGTAGTAGCCTTGGGTGCTATTGGGGGGTGTTTAATAAAAATAACAGGGCTGTGGAAGCATAAGGAAAGAAGAGAAGAAAATTTTGAAAAACCATTCATACATGTTTCATCTGTTGTGTAGCAGAGTTTAAGTCATAGTGATTACATTATTTTCCAAACAAACACACAAAATTCAAGTTATAACTGATCAATGGTCAAGTCCACTGACAGGTCTTAACAAGAAAGTGTTGGCAGGTAAGCATGTCATGCATTCTTGGGAAGTCCAGCATGCATCAGCAGGAATATGTGTGTATAATGACTTGTTTATAATATGATACTATACATAATACAATATTGCATCATAAAAATTTCAATGCAGGAAAATCTCCCACAAATTGATAAAAATTATTAAATTTAAGATGCATCATTTAAAATATTTTATGTAATTTTTGAAATGATGCAAATTAAAAAAAAAAACTATTAAAGGGTTAAGGAAAGTAGATTTCCAAGGGGCGTGGAGTAATTTTTTTGAAAAGGAAGCAATAGGCCAAATAAGTTTGGGAACCTCTGCTTGAAATTATCTTAGGCTTAAAAAAATATCACACTGTGATCTTTTTCTGGCTCTGCCACTCCAAAATTAGATTTGAGACATTATTTTAAAGTTGTTTGGAGGGGAATGTCGGGAGAGTTTGGTTGGATTGTTGCCTCTAATGTGCCATCTTGGCTTTGCACTCTCATAGAGATTTGATCTTAAGCTGTATTTGTAGGAAGAAATGTATTCCTTTCCCCTTCCTTAAAGGTAAATTCCCTTCCTTAAAATGGTACATTGTATCTGGCTTATTGTTTTTGATACTACCTTTCTCCCCTCTGCCCATATCTCCTTCCAGATTGAGACACATTTGATTCAAGTTTTTTTTTTTTTGTTCTCCTTGGATATTTTTTGTAATAGAATAATTTATCTTATTCAGAATATTTAAAGTTAAGGTAGAGCTTGGCTTACAGTGCCAAGAGCATCTCCTGAAGCATTTTTATTGTTTCTCATTCAATCAAGGCTTGGGATGCATGAATAGATTTAAGCTGTCAATGTGAGTGTTTCTCCCTCTAGCTGTGTTTTCTATCTTTCCTATAAAAGGGAAAGTTATTGTGAACTGATTAATTTTTGACAGTAATGATAACATTCAACATTAAAAATCTATCTTTCATGAATTTCCTTTTCATTACACTCTGCCCAAATTCTCCTAATATCCTCTTTTTGTAAAGGATGAGATTTAAATGGTATTGCACTTTCTTTTTCTTTCTTTCTTTCTTTCTTTCTTTCTTTCTTTCTTTCTTTCTTTCTCTTCCTTCCTTCATTTCTGAAATTAAGAAGCTTTTCTTTTTATTTTTGAGTCTCTGAGTCAATGGGTATAAATATTTTCATCATATTGTTAGCATAATTCCAAATATATTTTCAGAATGGTTCAATCAACCATGCTCCATGAACAGTATATTATTATATATCTTTTTTTGCTCTTCTGATGCATATTTCTTAAAACAAGAAAGTAGAAAAAAGAAATTACATCAGGATACTGTATGTGTACACACACACACATTTACACATATATACATACTCATGTACATTCATGCTAATATATTAATATATATGAATATTATAACTTGTGATAGTTTAATTGAACATAGTGCTCAGAGGTCTTTGATATACTTATTTCCATTAACATCATGACAATTTGATTACCTTTTCTAACTGTGCTCTACATGAGTACAGAAAGCAAGCTATTAACTTGAGATTTAATATGCCTTAAGGCAAATAGCTGAATTGGCATCTCCTTTGTTTCATATGAATGTGAATTAGTATCTTAAAATTTTTAGACATTTCATGGATTTTAGTTATCTTTTAGTATATCTTTCCCATTTAATGTATCTTTTCCCTCTTTAGCATATCTTTCTTTAAGATTTAGAGATTGCAAGACCTAAGACCCCAGAGATGTTAGAAAGCTTAACCAATGTCACATAACTAATTATTTATAGACTCACATTGTAACCCAGAGGTCCAGACTGACAGCCTACTATTTTTCTACCCCCCCCACTACTAAAGCCTATTCCCCATCAAAATTATCTGGATGTGGTGGTGCATATTAGTAACTCCTGCCATCAAGCAGGCTGAAGCTGTAAGTATCTGTTGAGATTAGAAGTTCTAAGCTAGAGTGTGCTAAGTCAACAGAATGTGTGCACTAAATTTAGCATCATTATGGTGAGCCACTGATAGGAGATTGATCACTGGATGACAAAGTGGCCAAGATAGAAAATTGAGAAAATCAAAGCCCCTTTTCTGATCAGTAATGAGACTGAGCCCCAGAGTAGAACCTATATTTACAACAACAATTTACAACAAAGCAGATCCTCTGAAAAAGCAGTTCAGTAGGGGCAGCTATGGGACACGATGGATAGAGCCTTGACTCTGGAGTCAGGAGGACCTGAGTTCAAATTCAGCCTCAGACACATAACACTTAGTAGCTGTGTTACTCTGGGCAAGTCACTTAACCCCAAATGCCTCAACAAAAAACAAAACAAAAAAACCAATTCAATAAAACCACCTAATATCGTGACTAAGGCAACAGTATTTCCCCTACATTTCACTTTGTTTAATGTACTCAAAGCAAGAACAAATTCAAGCTCTTCTTGCTTATTGCATTTGTTGTCTGTCTAAATTGTGGAGTAGTATTGTAGCAGTGGCTCTCAAATCACGGTGAAATCTGGGTACAGTCTTTGTTTAGGTCACCTTCCATTTTCCACATAACATCTCTGAATTTCAGTTTATCCTCATCAAGCTGCACATGATGCTTTAAGAGTTTATTATGAAAATTAATTCAAGATTTTTTATAAAGCATTTTGGGTTTGTGGAAAGAAAAAAAAATTGCTTCTAAAGCATTATTCTCCTACTTTCTAACTTGTGATTTTCACATCACCATTCCTGGCAAGGAATCAAGACATGGCTCATTGTTTACTTTAAAGAGTTACAGCTTTTGAGTATCAGCACAGATGCTGTCCTTAAATCCTTATATGACCACCTATCTTTAAATCCTTATCAATAGCTCCTAAATATTTTCTTACAAGGGATTCACTTTGGCATTCGACTATAATGTGTGGGCTCACCTTGAGTTTTAAATCCAGATTTATTTCCTTTTGTGTCTCAAAGTCAGAGGTTTTTTGTTTGTTTGTTTGTTTGTTTGTTTGTGTGTTTTTTGCCTTAAACAATCTTGTTTCCAATCTTCCTTTAGCCTCTACAGTAATACCAAGATTCCTTCCAGGGACTGTATGGCATAGTGAAAAGAGCTCTATGCTCAGAATCAGAAGACTTAGGTTTAAGCCCTCATTCTGTCACATATTAGCTGTGTGACTTTGGGTAAGCCACTTAAATGCTAGCTATTATTCATCTCTCTGAACCTCACAGAATCAGAGTTAGAAGTGACCTTGATGCATATGTAGCCCAAACCATATCCCCAAAAGAATCTTTACTAAAACATATTGAACTAGTGGTGTGTCCAGTCTCTTTTTGAAGAACTCCAAAGGTGAATTTATTTCTCCTGAGGCAGCCCACTCTGCTTTTGGATACCTCAAATTCCTAGGAGGCTTTTCCTGGGATAGGCCTAAATTTACTTCTTTACAACTTACATACATACTCCTATTTCTGTTCTTTGGAATAAAAAAGAACAAGTTCCATTTGTTTCCCTAAAAGACAGATTTTCTCCATTGCCTCATAAGTACAAAGGAGTTGATAATGATTTACAGTACTTCAGAAAATTTTTGTAAGAATAAAATGAGTTGCTTTATCCAAAGTGCTTTGTAAAGTTTGAGACACTATTTAAATATCAGTTATTATTATACTACCATTTTTCTAGCACTTCCTTGCTTCTGTCCCAGTAGTATCCTTTGACCTCAAAGACTTTCATAAAATGATTTATTGAAGATTCTTGTGGATACAAAATCATATAGCCAAACAGAGATTGCTTTTCATTTGGAGAGAACTAGAAAAAAATCAAGCCATGTTGTCTTTTTTAAATGTGTAGGTGTTTTGGGCTTATATGAGGTTTCCATATATTTATTAACATCTGGACAAAATTAGTATTAATTTCTCTGGACTGGTTTATAATCCATCTATAAAGATTATTGATTATGTTTATTTGCAAGCATTTGATGATGAGAATCACATGAAGCTCTTTGTACTATGACTAGTTATTCTTGTTCTGCTTTGGTCAGCTGGAAAACCTCAGGGATTTGGGGAAAATTAGAAAGGCTAGCCAAGGGTCTGAAAAAATTGCAAACTTTAATTTATCATTATGGGTTTAATAATTTCTTGAATATTATATAAAGTTTGGGTGTTTAATAATTCATTCTCACTTCTCTCCTTTCCCTATCCTCTAATAAAAATTTTCCCGTACTACTTGGTACTATTCATTTTGAGCTTCCTAATTTAATTCCTTCTTAGGCTATTGTTTAGGGTAACAGTTTTAATTACTCCTAGTGGTAGCGTAATCTTCACTGGCATGTGTCTTCATGTATTCAGTGGCTCAAACTGGGCATAATCTATTTTCTTCCTTGAGTCTGCATTATTTCAGAGCAAATCAGAATAGGGTTGTGCTAACTTGCTGCTGGGCTAGGGTGGGAAGAGAGGACTCTTTATATAAGTGTTGGCAAGGGAGATAAATTCAGGTGAAAAACATAACTTAAGGAGAAAACTGGATGGACTCATTAAGTTCTGATCTTTTAGAAAGTGTTCAACCCATAGCTGAGATGTGAAGTTCTGAGAAAAGAGAAGGCAAAAGAAAGAAGTTGTAAGGAATGAGTGACTAGTGAAGCAACTGAATAACCAAGCTAAGGTCAGAGACACTTAGAATGAGCATGGGTCCTGTGGAATGGTGAACTAATAATTTCCCAGCTTTGGAAGTGGGCTCCTACTACCTTGAGCTGATATGTGGAAGAACATCATCTAACAATGATCTTGAGAATCAGAATCAGAATCTCAGATGTAGTAACAACCTTAAGGACTGTCTAGTCTAATCTGTATTTGAAGGAAAGTCTTAATCATACTTGAAAAGTGGCCATCTAGTCTTTGATTGAAGATCTAATAATGAATTGATATCCAACATGTACTCTGAGACAGAGATAGGAGATATTGTATGCATCAAGTGGACCAAACCATGACTACCATCTCATATGGTCATAGGTTCAGACCTGGAAGGGACTAAAAACCACCAAGTTCAAACCCAAACTTTTGAGTTTGAATCTCAGAGAGATTAAGTGATTTGCCCAGAACCGCAGATTTGAATTCATCTTCCTGACCCAAATTTTAGCAGTATATCTGGTGCATCACCAACTCTGAGACTGCAATGAAGCCCAAGGACTGTTTCCTAAGAGCACCAGAAATAACAGTACACTCAGTCCTATCTCCCTGTCTCTAACTCAATATCTGCAGCAATATCAAGCACATCTAGTAACTCTGCTTCCTTAGGAAGTACACTGACTAGAGATATGGAAAAGAAAATTCTCACCATTAAAGTTCTTGGCATTGTCAAAAGGTTTCACATCAGAAATGGATGTGGTTTTGTCAATGGAAATGAAACTAAAGAAGAGACGTTGCCATTTGCCTTGCTCTTATACCCTAAGGATCAGTGGGCCTTTCCATCTTCTATGCATATGGGTCTTCTTATAGGCGTTGTCTCCACCTATCAGAATGTGAGTTTTTTTGAGAAAAGGGTATATTTAATTTTTTCCATCTTTATCAGCAGTTCTAAGCATCATGCTTGGCACAAGGTAAGCATTTAATAAGTATACTTTTCATTCATTCATTACCCCCCAGAAATAGTCATTTCCATTTCAGGGCAGCTCTAATTGATTTGAGGTTTTTCCTTACATCAGTTAGAAACTTATGTCTGTAATTTTTACCCCGTGGTCTGAGTTCTGCCCTGTGGGATGAGAAGAATAAGAATAATCTCTCCTTAATATCACAATTTTTCAAATACTTGAAATACCATTCAATACTTGAATACTATCATATCATGTCTTCTCAATATTAAAAATTCCTTGGTACTCCAATGGATCCTTATATGGCAAGGATTCAAGGTCTTTTCCTATTCTGATTGCCCTCCTATGAACTTTCTGAAGGAAGAGTTTTTAAAATGAAATCTGTGAACAGGGTGGGGGTGTTTGGTAATATTTTGATATTTATTTCAGTATAATTGTTTTTCCTTTGCAATCTTATTTTTAGAAGCACTAAAATGACAAATAGTCAAGAAGCATTACTAGTCTGCTAGAGGGGTCAATGATCTAAAAAATGGTAAGACTTTAATGTGCTTCATTGTAGAATAACAAGGTTGAAGTAGATTGATTCTAAGATCCCTTCCCAGCTTAAAACCTCTGCCCCTCAAGTGGTGATTGTGTCAATCCAGGAAGGCTTTCTTAAGGAAGTCTACAGATGTATAAATTTGAGGCTATCTAACACTTCATATTGATATAGTTCAATTCTGAAAAACCAGACAATTCAATAGGATCCAGTTAGCACAAGGTTATGCAGCAAGTAAATGGAGAGGAAGGAAGAAAAGAGGACCAGAGTTCTTCCCACTGATTGTGTACATTTGCTATTCCCCATCACTAGTAACTTCTTATCTTAACATCAACTATACTCTATTTATACTTCCCTTTTTACTGTGCTTCATACATGACATTTTATTTCTCACTGCTACTGCTTTGTATTCCCCCCTTACCTAGAATGAATTCCCTCCTGAATTCCACATCAACTCAGCTTAAGTGCTATTTTACATGAAGTCTTTCATGATCCTTCAGCTGTGAAGATCCCTTCAAATTTTGCATATGCATATGTATATATGTATATATGCGTGTGTTATACACACATATGTATGTATACACATATATACATACATATATAATCTTATAGTTGGTTGTCCTGCATTCTGAAAGAGAAAATGGCATCATTATGCTAAAGTTAAGTTACATTTTGTCTGACTGTGGCTGATGAAACCAATATGAGCTTGGAATGCTCTACCACAGTAGTCAGGCAAGATAGTCCATGTGAACATTTGAGGTGAATTCTCTAAATTTGCACTTTTCACATTTCTTAGAGCACAGCATCTTCTGTGATGTGGGCATGCCATGCTGAGCAGTCCTGTGCCAGTGTCTCCCATGTCACACAATCAATTCCAAACTTCTTAAGAGAGACCTTGAGAGTGTCCTGTTATTGCTTTTTCTGACCACCATATGAGTGCTTTCCCTGACTGAGTTGTCCGTAAAATAGTAATTTTGCCAAGCATGCATTTGGCATAAAACTGAATTTCATCCTCCTTGTCCCTGAGCCAAGAATCCTGTGTCTCTCTAAGCTTCACTTGTACTTTTCTTTTGATGGAATTAAATGTTGCCTTAGAGATTGATGAAGTATTCTGCTGGAAAGCCCTGTGGAGTTCTTATTTTTCTTTTGGTAGCTTCTGAATTTCTTCACCATTTTCATCAAACCAGTCTTGATATTTGCAAGTATTCTGACCCAGATGAGCAAATTCAGTGCTGTATACCAAATCTCTGAAAGCTACCCACTCTTTTTTTGCTCCACTGTTACCAACTGTTTACTGGCTAAACTTTCTCTCCAAGTTAGAAAGAAACTGTTCCCACTTAGAGAAGAGCTCTATTGACATTAATTCTTCTGTTAGTCATTTTGCCTTGGGGTTGATGTTTTTGTTGAATGCAAATATTTATCTTGGAGAGGACAAGTCTATGATCAGTCTAGCACTGTGCCATACATTGCCTTTGTCACTCTTACATCCTGTCTCTTCTCCTTACAGTCACATAGTCTATTAAATGCCAATGTTTGCTGTAAGAGTGCATCCATGAAGTTTTATTGCAATTAGGTAAATAGAAGACAGTGTTGGTCATGAGAAACGTATGAGATGCACAAGTCTTTAGTGGTAAATGACCATTCCTGTTGCTGTTTCCAACTCCATTCCTCCCTAGGACTCCCTGCCAAGTCTGGTAGTCTGAGCTTACTCTAGTATTAAAGTCACCTAGAATTATAAGCTTGTCCTTTTTTGGTCATTGATGATAAAGGTCTCCAGGTCTTCATAAAATTTTTCTTTGACCTCATGGTGTGAGCATTGGCATTGATGATGGTGGAATGGCATTTTTCAGCACGTGGCAATGACATTATCATGAGCCTATTGTTCACTTCTTTTGGTAGGCATACAAGTATGTTGGCTAGATTTGTTTTGATTGCAAAACCTACATCAGCTTCATGGTGCTCCCCTTCAGTGCAGACACCCCAGAAAAATGTACTTTTTTGTGTTTTGGCCACAGGGTGAAATCCCCATCTGCCATGGTAATCAGGCCAGGGTTGGGTAAGCAGACAATTTTTAGAGCACCTTTTCTAGCCTCTTCCTCACACCAGGGGGTGAGCAGTGCAATCCTTAAAAGGCTGCTCATACATCTGAGGGCTGCAGAATCCCACTGCTGCTTCCAGCGAGATGACCCTATGGCCTGAGTTGCCTGCATGCAGGATTCTGACTTCAGCTCCCAATGTATCCACACCAGTTGTTCTGTTACTTGTCTGTTGCCACAGGACTTTGAGATAGGTAAAAATGGTAAAATGGAATGGGTGATGTCTTTTGACTCATACATAAATTGGATTTAAGTGAGCAGAGTTGCAGGAAGTCATTAGCCTTGCTCTCTCCTCCAGAGTCATCACATTCCAGTAGCAGGACAGATTCAAGACAACTGGTGATGGCACAAGATGCAGTGGCATCTTCGATGTCTAATCGAGCTTTAAATACTCCACAGCACCTGCTTCAGCTGCCTTCATGGCTGTGGAAACAAATTGTTCTCATCCACCCATTCTACCAGGGGAAGTCTTCACATGCTGGAGGTAGAAACTCCCATAACTTAACGACATGTTTGAGACCCCTTGGTTACCCTCAACCTGGCTTAACCTATCTGCTGAAATGGTTAATTGGGGTGAAGTTGCTGTGCATGCTACAGCTTCTTGGAACCACAGGTGAGAGTTAGGTGGAATAGGTGGACACCAAAGGCAGAAAGCAACCCTGAAAAGGGTTCAGCAGCCCTTACACCAGAGGTACTAGTCTTCCCTGAACACATCCTACACCCCAATATACTGTATCCCATATACACTGATATATGTGAACATGTTCTCTCCTCTATTAAAATGTATTACCCTTGAAGGCTAGTATTGTTTTAGTTTTTTTTTTCTTCATAGCCCCAGCTTCTATCAAAGTGTCTGATAAATGGCCAATACCTAATAAATGCTTTTTGGTTGATTGTTAGATTGAGTTTTTCTCTTATGATTCAGAATTTCTGTGGTGGTGGAAGGGGGAGAATAGAGTAGTTCTATAGAACAATCTCTTAGTAACAGTATTATACCGTATAATCTGATTTCTTGATAGGGTGAGTACTTGGTTGTGGTATGAGTAAATTGTTTCATGAGGTTCATTAACTCTTTCAGTGTAATTGGCAAAAGTAGGAGTTGTAGTTTACTAATGAGCCAAAGGGTGTTTATTTGATTCTGAATGGTTTATAATGAAGTTTTTTTTTAAGACTACAAGGATAATACTTGGTTAATTGATATCTACAAAGAGTATGATAACACCTTATTGCCACAAATATCATTTAGTCAATGACCTCTTCAACTTCTAGAAAACCTAACAAGTTTTTCCAATCGTATTCTCTTATCTGAGATTCAAGTGCATTTATTCATTCAAACATTGAAAGAAAATTAATTATAGACTTAATATGTGAAAGATACTAGGTTAAGGATGGAGGGAGGTTATGAGACAAATTAGGAAATGCAATAGACAAATGAGTGTAATACAAAATAATAGATATAAAATTAGATACAATATAGCATATTGCCTAGCATTCTGGCTTAGGAGTCAGGAGTGGCTATATTTCAAATCCCACCTCTGACACATACTGTCTTCATGACCTTGGGCAAGTCACTTATCCAATTATTGTTTTAGAGATCTCATTAAGCTTTTAAATTGCAGAGAAGGTTACAGTCTGTGCTGATAGAGGGAATTTCCTCATCCAGGAGTTCCCTATGCCATATACCTGTGGCATAGCTGTGCATGTGAAATCACAGATCCAGTTGATATCCCTTTATCTCTTCATAAAAGAAATACAAGCACATACATGAAGTACTGTGTGAACAAAGTGCTATGAAAGATTTATAAGACAGTGGCTAGGTAGATGAGGGAAGGCTTCATGAAAGAGATGGAATTTAATCTATACCTTTAATGATAAAAAATAATTCACAAGTATACATTTCTAGCAGTCCCTCTTGGATATTTCCCCAGCTCCCATTCCTGTTGGCAGGTTGGATCTCCAAAGCACAGCTGCCTGCTACTTGCCTCAAGGTTCCAGAGATACAAATGAGTGGCTAAAGTTTCTCATATTGTTGATGATAACTTTCTTCACTGTATTTCCCTTTACAAATTTGCTAGGCAGACTTAAGTAGTTTTTACAAAAGGCATTTTGCTAAGTTAGTATCTAAAGGACCATTGGTAGAAAGACAAATCTCTCAAGGGCTAAGGGTGCGATCTCCACCTTTCACACATAAAGTGCCTGGTAATTAACTTCAAACTTACAAAGGAGTGGGATATAAATCTAGAAAACAAGTATAGCCATGGGATACCTCTTGACTATTATAAGAATTTTCTCCCTTTGTTGATTCCTCATGAAGTTCCCCCTGAATATAGCATTCTTCTGGACTCTGGGCATTGATGTGGACCATTTTTTATGGCCCATAGCTAGCACTTCTCTCTGACACTAAGGACCATGGTCCCTGAAACTTATACTATCCCTCTGTGACTGCCTTTCCTCGTCTATCTGCAGGTGTCTCCTCTCTTGGAGGAGGCTCTCAGGGATTTCCCCAAATCACGTAGTTACTGGGCAAGTTTATTAGTCTCTTCTTAGAATACTCATTAGCCTAAGGTAAGGAAAAAAATAAACACAAAAGAAACAAGAGTATCATGTGCTCACTGACATATAATAGCCAGGTGGGAAATAGGAGAGTTGTCAATCACTCCACCATGCAATTCACAGAAATTCTTCCATTACTTACAGTCAGGATGGAATAAGATTGTATGCAAACTCAGTTATACTTCAACATGGCCTGAATCAACAGTTTTTCTACCTCCACAGCTAATTAAAATGTTTTATTCATGATCACACTGCACCAACCTTGCAGTCTAGATGCATGACTAGAAACACAGAGCGAATGTTCCCACTGGTTAGATTAAAGTGAGGCAGGGAATATCTGGGCATGCTCTGTATAACCTTCCAAGAAGGGGAAATTTTAACACACTCTAAAGAATGAACACTCATTATCCAGTCCTCCCATGACTTAATTATATAAAGATGAAGGAGAGTATTTCTGGTGTAAGGAGTAACATCAATAAAATAATAATATTTAGACAAAGCACTTTAATGTGCACTAAGTGCTTTACAAATCTTGTCTCATTTTTTCCTCACAACAACACTGGGAGATAAATATTATGGTAAACTGTTTTAAATATGAGGAAACTGAGACAGACAGCAGTTAAATGACTTACCCACATCAAACAGCTAGTAAGGGTCTGGGCAAAATTTGCACTCAAGTCTTCTTGACTTCAGGTCCAGCATTTCATCCATTCTCCCACCTAGCTGTCTCATAAAACACTATTATGCTTTATTTTTACACTGTAGATTATGTTCTTGAATAGTTGGGAAAGAAATAAGTTTTATTTTGTAAGATAATAACATATTTATGTGACACTTTACCATCTTTAAATACTTTACATATATTATCACATCTGTTTATCATTCCGTGGGGGAAGGCAAGCACTGTAAATACAACTCCAATTTTATCCATGAAGACATTAAAGTTCATAAAAGCTAAATGATTTTCCTGATGTTATCTAGATAGCAAATTTTAGGGACAGGACACAAACCCTCAAAGCCCTTAGCTATTCCTATATTCCCAGTCTTATTTTTTTGTACCATTGTACTAGAGGGTCTTGCTATTTTTTAAAGCTCATGAGGGTGCATACTTTTGTATGATCAATCTCTTTTAAAGTTAGTAATTATTTCTCTGCAGTGAAGTTTCATGTGTAAAATGAACAATTGTACTGGATTATCTCTAAGGTATGTTCTACCTCAAATTCTATAATCCTATGACTAATGGTTCTGTGATCTCATCCATGTGGGTATACTCTCAAATAGTACAGATTGCAATCTCATCCATTACTTTTCATTCTGTGCAATTCTCATTCATGACCTCCTATAAACCTACCCCAGGGATCTCCCCTATTTGCTGGAAATCATTTTTTTTCATCTCCTGCCATTACATAGATAGAAATGGAACACTTTATCCCTCACTCTTAGTAAATGGCTTCCTTATGCTATTTCTTTGATAATATAACACTTACCAAATTTATCTGTTTATATACTCAGAATTTTATATATTGGTTAACTTGAAGGGAATATTTTCATAACATGTTTTGCTGTAGCAAGGTTAATTAAGGAAATTATTGATTTGCTAGGCTGATGCATCTCCCATGGAGTGGGACATGTGCTATATTATTCCAATAAGCTGAATGTCCCTAAGCGTAGTGACAGAGCACATGATGCCCTCAGATGCATGGGGGCAACATCAGTCCAGCATATCAGCTGCTGATCACCCCTGCTGCAGTTCTTGGAAGCTTTTATTTGATTATGCACCAGTTTCAAGGTTATGTGTGCCATTACACTGTGCAAGTGATTTCTGTACAGATTGTCATTTGTGTCCTCCTTAGGGAACCTAGACAGTAAGAGGCAGTTCAATAGTAGAATGCTATGTTTGATGCAGCTCCCATGTACTCTTATATGTTCTCTTGGAACCTCTCATTACCTGCTCCATCAATTTCTGCTTGAGCATCCCTGAGGAATTCCCCATTGAGCAGAAGCCATTTGTGTTACTATCAATAGTTCATGTTTAGAAGCTTCTCTGGGATTTTGTAGTTTTTTACACCTCATGCACCACTCACTGGGGAGCCTGGTATGGCTAAGGGGTAGAAACTGAGATCTTGAATAGGGAAATGTACCCTTCAAGCCTGTGTAAAGACTTGGAGCTGGGTGTAAAACATCAGGGATGCTCTCATCTCACCCTTTCCAGAGCTCTGTGGCAGCCAGCAGCTTACAAAGAATTAGAAAAGCAACAGATACATGGGAAAATATTAAACATTTTTTTGAATAAAGAAAAAAAGAATTTTCAGCCCTAGTGCTGTCATTTTTATCTGCCATTGCTCTTATATAAGGCACTTATTTGAGCCTTACTTTCTTTATCGATAAAATGGGAATCAGAATATTTTGTCCAATCTACTTCATAGAGTTATTCTGAAGGTAAAATGAAATAGCATATAGATATTTAATTCTAAAGGCACCTTGAAAAAGTAAAATATTTTTTATAGTCTCTGTGACCTTTTCAGGATGGCTAACTTTTAAAGATATCTGTCTGTGATGAGTCTTTGGAAGAACTTCATCATACAGATAAAAGGTTTTTTTTTTTGCTTTTTTATTCAGAAGAATAATCTCATATTCACTTGTGAGATAGGAGGGAAAGCACGTCAAAGTGAAAGAAACATAAAAATTTAAAATATCTTCAGTAACACATTAAGTTAGGGTTCTTATATCGATCCCTTTGATTTTTGATTATTGGAATACACCATCATTATATATGCAGCAGAATGTGGTCTTCCAATCTCTTCTATTTGAAAGTGATTCTTCACACAGGTGCATTTTAGAAGCTAAGGCAGAGCACTTCCTGTGTGCTATTGCACAGACACTTGAAGCTTTTCTCATAAAAGGTGCAATCAAAGTATAGTACTTATAGTAGTCATCATTTTATCAAGATAATTATTCCCTTCACCTTTGCAAATTGCATATATCTATGAGTAGCTGAAGCCAAACCAAAAAAAAAAAAATCACCATATAAATTTACTTTGCTGGTTCTACAGGAAAATAAAATAATTTATTAAGTAACTATGTTTTACACACTGTCCTAACCACTGTACAAATATCTTATTTGAGATGACAACCCTACAACAACCCTGGGACATAGGTATGATTAATACTATTTCCATTTTACAGTTGAGAAAACTGAGGCAAACAGGAGCCTAGAGTCAGGAAGATCTGAGTTTAAATTTAGATTCAAATGGCTCTTCTGACTCTAGACTTAGCACTCTGTACCACCTAGCTGCCTCAGATAAAATGAAATTAGTGACAAGGCTCAGATTCAAAACCTTTTTAGTTTAGGGGCAGCTAGGTGGCGCAGTAGATAGAGCTCTAGCCTTGGAGTCAGGAGGACCTGAGTTCAAATCTACCCTCAGACACATAACACTTACTAGCTGTGTGACCCTGGGCAAGTACTTAACCCCATTGCCTAGCCAAAAAGTAAAAACCAAAAAACCAACCTCTGCAGTTGGGTAGTCAACTGTTCTACCTCTTTGATTATTGCAATTGTTTCTTCTCTTCTAATGTTACTCTTCTACTATTTTCCTTCCCTAGAAGGGAGGAGGGGTAGCTTCTCAGCTGCAAAAGCATAGACTTTCTTTTGGAGTGCAGTGTGTTTAACAATATATCTGTTATTCATATTATCTGACTGGTGCTTAACAAATGATTATTGATCAATTGGTTGATTGGTAGAGAAATCCTAGAGATCAAAGCCTGAATTTAAAGGTCTTTTTTATTCTTAGAACCATGAAGATAGTATTTTTGTTCACCCAGGTGGTCACTCTGATGGCCCCTCAGGCTTGGAATCTCTAAATACTCCTCTCTATTCAAGTCATATTATTGGTATGAGTTGATGTTCATTCAAAAATCATAGTTTCTGAGCCCCAATCAAAGCATTTTTAAAATCCAGTAAACCAGAGAGCACATTAGATCAAAGCAAAAGACAGATAACCTAACAAGATAAGTGAAGTGATGATTCCCTATCCTCTATCCACAGAAACAACTGTTTTTTTGGTTTCCATATTCCCAGTGGAGAAAGAGACACTTGCAGGGAACACATATTTCTAAAGATCATGTGGAGAATCATATGTACCTAGAGAATGCACATGGATGAACACACACTAAGGGATATGCTTGTCCAAGAAAAATGCCCTATCATTCATCAGACACAGAAATCATGGTTCATTATACACATTAAGAGACTGGTTAACTCTGTCCCACCTTGGAGGCTCCTCTAAGTCATTGTAGTTTGTGATGTTACTCTCTATGTGATTTTAGAATTGAACTCTTCTTTTATTGAATCATTCCAGGGTCTTTGACCTACTTCACTGAGCCTGATCTAGAGGAGTCATACTGCTTTGTTCTCCCACACACATGAGATATTACTGTAAATACCATAGGTCTAGATTCAAAGAGTTGCTTCATTGACAACAAGAGCCTAACCATATAAACATGTCTGTTTAGTTTGTCAGGTCATCTGGAATAGTATGTGCTGCCAAAAAGAACTAAAAAACCTCATTTTGCTCCTTCTTGAAGATTTCTATTAACAACACCACATCCTAAGCCAAAATGGCTCTCAGCTGATAGAAATCATTAATGTATACAACTGATTGTATCTTTTCCTGGCATATCAGAAACACTGGTAAAGCAATACTCCTTTTCCTTTGAGAATATCTGCAAATTAACAGTAGTTCACCTTTCAAATGATCCATAGCAAATGGGCTCCCTTCTCCATCAGACGAGTAGTCCAAACCCCAAATTGCCAACTCTTACTTGCCAAGAAAAACAAAAGATTAAACATAATAAGGTTTATTGAAAAAGTTTTGAGCTAGATATTAAAAATTAATTCACAATGTCTGAGGAAGATTAATGGGTATTATCAGTGAAACAAAGCCTAGGTAACAAATTTTCCATGGCAAATTTGTCTTAACCTGTGGCACTGTTTGAGCCATGATGATCCCCTGTACAGTGGTATCCTCCTACTGCATCATATGACAAACAACCCAAACAAACACCTCATACATTTTGCCATTGTTTATCCAAGTGAAGGATAATATCCATCAAACGTTTTATATTTCTAGGAATAGGTGAGGGGAGACATTTGTTAATATTGGAGGGCATAGGAGAAAAAAAATGGCTGTGTTACTCCCAGGGTCCTGTGATACTTGGTAAAGGCATACTTTAGAGACTAGGAAACATATTGTCAAGGACACAGATATCACTGACCTTGTAAGAAAGAGCCCTTAGAAGTTCCCTGTATTATACCAAGGTACAAAACATGAAACATAAGAGAAAAGACACAGACTCATAGAGGAGACAATTAGGAAACTCTGTACTTACCTGGAGAAAAACTTTCATGAAGAGGTCCCATTTCATTTGGCTTTCTGTCTTCTGTGAAGACAATCAATTCATCAGCCATAGTTCCATTTTTGGAATAGTAATCCATATGTCTCCCTGATATTATTTACTTCCTATAGGAAGCCTAGAATGGGTCAGAGGTTGATGGTCTCATTAATGTTATTGACAACGGTTTATGTCATCTTACTCCCATAATGTTTTTTCATTGTCTTCCTAATTGTGTTAACATTAACTCTCAAAATAATAGTAAGTCATATTTATTGGTAAAACTTCAATTTCTAATGTACTTTCTTCATAACAACCCTAGGAGATATATTGATCATGTATATTATGCCTATTTTTTAATGCAGAGAGATCATGTTATCTGTCCAAAAGCAATATGGTGATTCAGAAGCATAACCAATACTGAAAGCCAAGTATTCCTGTTCTTAGTCCAATACATAAAATTCAGTGCAATAATAATAAGCATAGCACCAAGGACCAAGGCAAGAATCTTAGCTCTAGATGTCCCTAGACAAATAATTTCACTTTCCTGGGCCTCACTTTCCTGATATACAATAATAAAGAGATCATTGGACTAGATTGTTTCCAAGGTACTTTGTAATTTAATTTATGGTCTTATTATTGGAAAAATATTGCTCTTTAAAATGATCTAATTCTCATCTATTTGAACTCTATTAGCACATCACCATCATCATCATCACCTTTTTCTTTAAGGTTTGGAAAAAAAAAAAAAACTTCACAAATTTTATCTCCCTAGACCCTTACAAAAACCTGGGGAAGTAGCTGTTATTTTCACTCTCATATTATAGATGAGGAAATTTAGGCAAACTGAAGTTAAATAACTTGCCCAGAATCACACAGCTAGTAAATATATGAAGCCAAATTCTCACTAATCTTCCAAGTCTAGTTCTCTATTCATTTATTCACCTACATGCCTCATTAGAATGTACCTTTTAATATCTACTAAGGATTAATTTTCTTGAACAGATGAAAAAGTGATCAATTGACAATAACATGTGATAGGCACATACTTAAAAGAGACGTCTTTAATTTCTTATGCTATTTTCCAAACTAAACTACTCATGGGTTTCTATCATCAAGAATTATTGTTTTTGTGACTCTGTTTCTCATTTTCCTTGACAATTTTTTTCTTTTTTCAATTCCCATGACATAATTGAAAAAAAAATCTTTTGAACAAATATGGAGTTTACTTTGTAATCTCCTTTACTATCAGACTCTATTTGATGTTTCACACAATTTCAACTGCCAAAATTTTAGATAAGACTCTAAAAAGTGTAGTTTGATACCATGTAGTTCTGGAAGCTACTAATATAACTAAAATAAAGTGATTATAAAGAAAAGTACTATTAAGTCCTGCAAGACACTGACACTATACAAAATTGTTTTATTGATTTATGTTGCCTAATTTTATGAAGGTATCTGATGATATAAGGACTATTCAGAAAAACCATATTTTCAACCTTGTTTCATGTAATTACTAGCTGTGTTACCTTAGGGAAGTCACTTAACTTCTCTCAGTCTCAATTCCCTTATTTGCAAAATAGGAATAATTAGAGCGCCTACATCACAGGAATATTATGAGGATCAAGTTAAATATCATAGAAAATTCCTTTAAGTGCCATACACATATTAGCTGTAAAAATAACAATAATAATGATCACTACTATTTCCACTCTATTATTGCCACCACCACATTAATACTACTACTACTACTATGACTACTACTACTACTGCTACTACTGCTACTACTACTGCTATTACTGCTACTACTACTATTGCAGCTGCTGCTTCATCAGCGGCTACTGCTATTATTATAACTACTATATTGTATATTTGTTTTACTCTGAGGGCCCTGTGAAATTTGATATTGACATGCTTTAGAGACAAGAAAAGGGAGACAAGAAAAGGGTATTGTCAAGGTCTTACTGACCTTGTAATCTAGAGTCGTTATTACCCAGCCCTTAAATTTTCCAGATGTCCAAGATCACAGGACTATTACACTCTGCAGAGTTTTTGAGATAAACAAATGTTTAGAAGAGTTAGCAGTAAGATGAGAGTGCATTTCAGGCAAGGGGATAGCCCAGGAAATGGAACAGAGACTGGGTATACACTATGAAGAACTGCTATTTTGGCTAGAATATAGAAAATGTAAAGGGGAGTATTTTGGAATATGTTTGTTAAGGTTGGCTAGAGCCAGCTTGAGAGTACTCATTCCCATGATAATACTGAATCAACAAATTAAAGTAAAAGGACTTTTTAATTTCATTGTGAACACTTGAAACACGCAGGCCTTTTTCCTTTGTCTGAGCAGTTAATATGTTAGTCATAACAACCTCATTAGGTACAATAGAGAAAAGTCAACTCAATGCTGATGTAACTCAAAGGACTGTCAGTCCATAAATTTCATATATGTTAGAAACTATATCTTAAAATATAATACATATAGACAATTTCTGGTTAAAATTTTTATATCATTGTGACTGATCTTATGTAAATGATCTTTACCCATATAAAGACACTTGTTTATTTCTATAACTTATATTTTAGTTACAAGGTTACACCCCATTTTCCACCATTTCTTCCACTTGGCTTCAACTCCAACAATATGCCTTTCCCAACCAGAATATGCTGATCACCTGAAATCTCATTACTAGGAAGAATGGCTCATGCTTTTATATGCTCCATGTTTTTTTTATGAGGCAATTGGGGTTAAGTGACTTGCCCAAGGTCATACAGCTAGTAGGTGTCATGTGTCTGAGTCAGGTCCCTCTGACTCCAAGGCCAGAGCTCTATCCACTGTGCCACCTAGCTGTCCCAATATACTCCATTTTTATACTTACATTCAGCTGCTTCTCCCCTCTGATTGGAGCACTGTAAGGAGGAACAGTGAAATCCTCCCAAAGCCGTCCTTTGTACAGTGCTCACAAACTTCCTGGTAACTCCATTTTGACATCATTTGTTCTGCTTGGATTTGACTCCAGGGAATAACATGCCTCAGAATTAGGTACCCACTGGTGACCCTCCATCTCCCCTTTCAGCTTCTTTTTGTTATTGTTGTGGTATTCCTCCATTATATTGTCTGCTTCTTGAAGGCAAGGACTTTCTCACTTTACTATTTGTATCCCTAGCACAAACCCCGATGTGCATATCGTAGGAACCTGATAAATGTTTTTTGAATAGAATTGAAAAAAAGATAAAAAAACCCCACTATTATTTACTTACTGGAAATTATACTGCTTTTTAGTTTCTAATCTATAACATTCCTTGAGGAAAAAACTAAAAAAGGTAGGATTGACTAATAGCTTGTCATAAAGAAAATATTAGCTATGTAGCAATACTATGTAGAAAAAGTATTACTTTTAAAATTATGCAAAATTAAATGAATTTTCTTTAGTAGTATTGATCATAGTTGACAGAGTTATAACTAGAAGGTCTGGTTCATGGGGCAAATTAATTTGTGGATGTATGTGAACAAATGTTAGTGTGATCCAGGTGTGATCCAGATGATGTGATCCACCTCTCAGGAGGTGATATGAAGTAAGGTGGGGCAGGAGGGAAATTCATACCTTATAGCAGTGCATGGTACGATGTTTGTGGAAGATTTGCCACCCTCGCAATGTTGGCACCCTCAAATAAAGGTTCTGCTAAATGGCTTGGTTAATTTAGATTAGTCAGTAAATTTGTAGTCAATCAACTAATAAGCATTGATTAGATGCCTACTATATGATAGGCAATAGAGATACAAAGACAAAAATGAAGTGTAACCTATTCTCAAATAAACTTCATCTTATGAAAGGAAATTACATGAACATTAAAAAGTAAATATAAAATGTTTATATTTCTGTCCCAGGTCCATTTCTCTTCTTCCTTTATGCTATATCACTTTCATATCTCATCATATTCAATGCATTTAATTATCTTATCTCTGAAGATTTTTACTAAATCTATATATCCAGCCCTAGTTCTACAGAGCACCATTCTTTTTATTTTTTTAAAAATAATATTTATTTTCCCCAATTACATGTAAAACAATTTTAACATTCATTGTTTTTTTTCTAAGTTTTGAGTTCCAAATTCTATTTCTCCCTCTCTTTCCTCCCTTCTCTGTGAGATGGTAAGCAATTTGATATACATTATACATTATAAATGACTGGACCTAGATGACCCTGGAGGATAGACTGAGGCTAATGACTTTGCAGAGCCCTGCCTTACTTAAATACAATTCACTTGCAAGTCAAGACATCAACCTCCTGATGTCATTGCTCTTTTTTGATAAGGAAGGAGAAACAACATATAAAATATTTCCACAGTCATTTTCTGGAAGAAAACTCAAACAGAAAAAAGAAATAAAAAAGTGAAAAATAGTATGCTTTTATCTGTGTCCAGACACCATCATTTCCTTATCTGGAGGCTGATAACATTTTTCATCATGAGTCCTTTGGGCTTGTTGTGGATCACTGTATTGCTGAGAATTGCTAAGTCATTCACAGTTGTTCATTGTACAATATTGCTATTACTGTCTGTGTATGATTTTCTGGTTCTGCTTACTTCACTCTGCATCAGTTCATTTAAGTCTTTCCAGGTTTTTCTGAAATCATTTTAGAGCACTAGTCTTCATCATCAATTTCCCTATGAACATCTCAGATGTTTCAGAGGCATCTCAAACTCAACATGTTCAGAATAGAACTAACTCTTTGGAAACCTTCTCCAGTTTCCAATTTTCCCAGTTCCCTACTTTACCATCATCCTCAAAGCCAATCATCCTTGTAACATTTGTTTTATTTTTGATTTCTCACCCACACTCAACCCACAGACACACACACACATATAGATATATATATTCATATGTGTGCACACACACACACATATATATATATGTATAATCAAATAAGACTGCTGGAGGGCAAGGGGAAGAGAGGAAAGGATGAACTTGCATGTCTTCCCAACATCTCTCATGTTTCCCCTTCTTTTCACTCACATAGCTACCACTATATTATAAGCCCTCTTATCTGGAGTATTATAATAGTATTTTAATTTATCTCCCTGCTTTGTATATCTTCCCATTATAATCCATACTTCTGTTCAGCCACTGAAAGTTCTTAAGTTCTTGTTTGATCACTCTACTCAATAAACTCTAGTGACTTCCTATGAAACCCAGGATCAAATATAAAATTACTTTATTGTCATTTAAAGCTCCTCATTACCAGACTACTTCTTTCCATTTCTTGTTCTACATCTTTTCATTGACAGTTGTCCTATGATTGATGTACTCTTCCTCCCTCACCACTCTCTTTTAATGTCTCTGTCTTCCTTCAAGACAGATAATTTCTTAAGGTCTACAGTGACATATATGTCTTATATACTCATAGTTATTTGTGGTCCTTTTTCTTCCAATGGAATGTCTACTGCCTGAGGGTAGGGTTAGTGTTTTTGCCTTTTTTTGTGTCTTCAGTATTTAGGCTAGTGCCTGGAACATGGTATCCCCAAGTACTTAATAAATGCATAGTAAGTGACAGTATAAATACAAGCTCTCCCTCTCTCTGTATGTGTGTGTATGTATATGTATGTATATATATATATAAATAGATATATAAAATGTATGTATATGTAGATATATCTATATAAGCATTAGCAGCTAGAAAAAATCAAAAACACTTTATTAAAAACTGGTGTTATCATCAGAGTTTTGAAAGGAACAATAGTTTCTCAGAGTTGGAGGTATAATGGTAGTGTATTTCAGTAATGGGAAAAGCTCATGCAGTAGCATGGGAGACATTAGATGGGATGTACAATGTGAATAATGGTCATTTTGGCTGGAATTTAGAGTTTGTGAAGGGGAATTAGGTGGGATAAACCTATCAAAAAAGGCTAGCGCCAGCTTAAGAAGAATTTTTAATGCCAAACAGAGGATCTTATATTTTATCTTTGCAGCATTAAGAAACTGAAATGGTTTCTTGTCCAAGAGAGTTAAAGGGCTCTACCTCATCTTTTGGAATATTAATTTGTCAGATATAGAGGATGAATTTGAGTAGAGAGAAAGTTGGGTTAAGTAGACCAGACTTGAATCAATATTATACAGGTAGTAAATGCTAAAATAAAGATTTGATCTTTTGAAGAGAGAGAGAAGGGAATGGGAGTGAGAGATGTTATAGAGGTAAATCAACAAATTTGGGAACCGATTAGATGAAGGGAACAAGGAGGGGGTGAAGAATTGATGATGACTGTGACTCTGATGTTGCAAACCTGGGTGACTGGAAGGATGATGGTGTCCTAAACAGAAACAAGGGAGTTAGGAAGAAGAGGAGTGATTTGTGTGAAAGAAGAGTTTAGTTTTGAACACATTAGGTTCAAGATGTCTATGGAACATACACTTTTAATCATGTAATCTCTCCAGCTTTAAACATGGTTACTAATCTTGTTTTCTAGATAAATATTCCTGTAACATTCTGCTTCCTAAAGCATAATTTATTTTTTCTATATATTATTTTTGTTATACATTTTCTACTTGATTTCCCTATGAGGTTTTTTCTCTCTTTTTCTTTTCTTCTATTTTTCTTTGATGGGAGGTGAGGGAGTGGTATGGTGGTGTAGGAGACTAAATCATTTAAGAAATGCGCACATATCTTACTTCAATATTGCATCGGTGTATGATATTTTTCTTTATGGGTACTGCTTCCATCTGCAAAGATCATAAGCCTTTTCAATCCATAGTAGATGGTTTTGTGGGTTATTATGTCTACATAAATTCTTTGTCTAGAGGCCAAACCTGTGATGATGAGTTTCCCTTGAGATAGCTAGTCTTGTTCTCAGACAACAGTCCATCACATATGTGGAAATAAGCTACCACAAACTGCAATTTTAGCTTGTTAAGACTTCCAGATTTGGTATTTCACTTGGAATGCCTTTAAGATATTAGAATCATTTGTATGCCATGATTAACCATAGATTATGAAGCAGGAATATTTTACAAACACATAATGTCAAAATCATTACAAAAACAACTTAAAAAAATTATGCTAAGCCAGACCTAGTTAAGGCCAGTATGTACCTTTGATACCAGGATCTGTTAATCTCAAGCCTATAGGTATCCCTCCTATCTTTTTGCAACACCTTAAGTCCTTGACCATATATATGGCTGCTCTGTTGTAGACTGTAATCTGTTATGTAGCCAGCTAAATGGTTGGTAATTTGTTTATGCAGTTGTAGAAAGGAAGGAAAACTTAGAATGTGTAATTTACTAAACAGGGAAATTAGTTAATGGCCAAGGGAATTTTGAATAAAGGGTCTTGTAACTGAAATAGATATAGCATTGTTTGAAAGATCTAATATACATGACAAATAAAGTAAAGAATGAGAAACAAGAAAGAATACAACACATCTCAGCCATATCAAAGAAGTTGTGATAATTTTTGATGCAATGGCCAAAAAGATTGCACTAAATACATTTTAAATACCCTTCTTAAATAGGGTATATTAGGAACATATCGCCTTTCAGCCTTTGCTAATTCAGGATTATATATGAATGAAATGAAAAAATAACAGAAAGCAACTGATTCAATAAGGAATTCTAGGTGTCACTGCTTCAAGATTAAATGTAGTATGTCCCTAATTTTCAAAATTTGAGGTTTTACTCATTGACATAGAGTAAGTTCATAAAAGGAATAAGACAAATGTCTCAGAGGGAAATAATAACAATAATGATGATAATACCTAACAATTTAACAGTAGTACCATACCATGTACCAGGCACTATGCTAAGCACTTTACAAATATCATCTCATTTGACAGATGAGGTGCTATTATTATCCCCATTTTATAGTTGAGACAACTGAGGCAAGCAAGTTAACTGACTGCCTAGGATTCCAAAGCTAGTAAGTGTCTGAGGATGGAATTGAACTCAGGTCTTCCTGTCTCTAGGCCAAGCATTCTATCAACTGCACTAATGGATAACTGCTTCAGAGGGAAAGTGTTTCTAGGAATCATAGAACTGAAGATATAGAAATGCAAGGGAACATATCCAGTTAGTCACTCAGTTGATAAACATTTTTAAGTGCCTACTATATGCTAAATATTACATGCCTACTATTATGGTAAATACATGGTATGAACAAAGAAAGACAAAAGATAGTCCCTGCTCTCAAAGAGCTCAGAGACTAATGAGGGAGACACTATAAAATAAATATGTACAAACAAGTTATTTACAAGATAAATTGGAAATAATCATCATAGGAAAGACAATAGAATTAAGTGGTATTGGAAAAGTGTTATAGAAGGTAGAATTTTAGCTGGGATTTGATGGAAACCTAGGGAGTCAGGAAATGGAGTTGAGGGAAGAGAGAATTTCAGGGAAGGGGACAGCCAATGAAAATGTCCAGTGTCAGGAGATGGATTGTTTTATGTGAAGAACATTTAAGGAGGCCAGTGTCATTGGATTTCATAGTACCTGGAGTGGGGAGTGTGTGTGTTTGCTTACACAAACTGGAAAGGGGTGGGGGACAGGGGAAAATTATAAAGGGCTTTGAATGCCAAATCAAAGTTGCTGTATTTGATCCTTGAGATGATAAGGAGCCACTGTTATTTATTGAGTAGAGGGATGACATAGACCTACTCTTCAAGAAGATCACTTTGACAGATGAGTGAATGATGGATTGGAGTGCAGGAAGACTTATGGCAAGGAGAGGAACTAGGGGGCTGTTGCAATAGATCAGATGTGAGATGATGAGAATCTGTACCTGGGGGGGGCAGTGGCAGAGAAGAGAAGGGAGCACATACAAAAGATATTACGAAACTAAAATTGGCTGGCCTTGACACTAATGTGGATAAGGTGGGGTGGGTGAGAGAGACTGAGGAGGCAAAGATGGCACCTAGGTTTTGAGCCTGGGTGGTTGGAAGGGTGGTGGTACTCAACAGTAATAGAGAAGGAAATAGAGAAGGGAAAGTATTGTTTAGTCCAATTATCTAATTTTTTAAAGAAACTATCATTTATAAAAGGCAAAACTATTTGGCAAAGGTCACTTAAAGGACACTTAGTAGCAAACATGGTAGACATAGTATTCTAAACCAAGTTTCTCAACTCCAGATCCAAAATTCTTTTCCCTATAGTATACTCTGAGGAATAACTTTAAGGACCAAAAATTACTGGAGGGCCAGATATTCCTTGATTTGTCACATATTTCCCAATGGAAAACCATTTCAGAGGCTATTTCTCTATGAAAAATCATTGCATTTAGACTATTTCTTAGAAAAGGATCAAGGTTGTTTTGACCCTGAAAGAAGGCCTTGTCTATTGTAGAACACTAATTTCTGTGTAATTTCCACCCTACCAGCACACAAAGAGTAGACTTGCAGGTTCTTTTCTCAACATTACTTTGTGAGTAAGAGGAAAAAGGATAAGAGGACAATATTTCCATTTTTTCTATGCTCATCTACTCTGATTAAAAGATTATTCAAACACTATTTTCTCCCATTTCCAGTCCATAATTCTATCATTCTTTCACTCTATTTCACCACATAGTCCAATATACATATTTTATCATAAAGGTGTTGGAGGCACTTTAAGTATACAAAAACTTTCTTGGCTTTATTCAACTCTCTCAATATTTTCATAACAAAAGGTGGTAAATAAGCTTGAATGACCTTCAGTTTCTCTCATGTACTGATTTTGTGACAATGTAGACAATTCCAACTGATCTGTTCTGAAGTATATAAAAATTATCCACATCCTTTTCTATTTTCTTGATGTTTTCTTGGTTTTCTAGGTAAAAAGGATAGCACTAGATTTTTAAATGTTATCCTCTTTAATTTCATTTCACTTCACAAAATTCCTTTTGAATTTTAGTGGGAAAGAAATTCTAATTTATTGATTCCATGTAGTTAGTGTTTCATGTCATCCACAAGGACAAATTTTTGAGGCAGGATATCAAAGGCATTCAATCATATGGCCCCATAGCTATTTCATTGTAAGGAGAGTTTTTGACCTGCCAAGAACTTCAAAGAGAAGAGGTTTGATTCATGATTTCTAGGGATGAAAACTCAAGGCTAATCCCATTGGATTTATTAATATTTTGAGTGATTATTTCAGTTAACTTTCTTGCTTCTTTTTTTAATGCTATATTAAAAAAGATATGACAGATAAAAGAGTTATGGTGCTTTTTCTATGCCTAGCTGCTGGTTGCTTAATCCCCCATCAAATGAATCTGGTCATGCAACCTCTTTACTACTCACTCATGGGGTCCAACACTGCACTTTTAAACAACCTTATCTATCTTTTCAAACATGGGTTAAAAACTGTTTCAGATAACAAATTATCCTATCAAATCCCCTTTAGATCAGCATAGTTTGTTTCTGAAAGTTGTAAAAAACATTTGAAAGGCTTAAAATGTGGTAATTTTTGTTGGGACAGAGATTCAATTCAGTGCAGTTAATGAATATTAACTAAATGCTTATTGAAGGAATGTTTAACCTGAGATCCACAAACTTTGGAAATATATTTTAATGACTGTATTTTAATGAGTAGTTTTTTTTTTGTTTTTTTGCTTTATATAATTCATTTAACACCATTATTCTGAGAAAGGATCCATAGGCTTCATCAGATCATCAAAGACATTTATGACTCTCACAAAAAAATGTTAAGAACACTGGGACTATTATATGTAGCAGCCACTGTGCTTGCTGTGGTAGAGTGTTTAGATTAGACAACCTCCCTGCTCTCCTGGATCTTATAGAATACATCATGGAAAATGACATCATTTTATTTTTTTGATGGTTTTATTTGGATAGCAGATGAGCAATACATTTGACAAAGGTGTCCATGATAGTCTTGTTGGTGAATGAAACAAATGAAACTTAATGAAAATATACCTAGGCTGATTCTTAGCTGGTTGAAAAACCACACCCAAAGCTATTGATGTCAACCTGGAATGTTATGCTATAAGACTGATACATTGCCCTGTTCCCAATCATAAATTTAATAAATGCCTTGCATGAATTCATAGAAGGTAACAACAGTGAGTTAGATCTGTCTCATCTATGGCTGCTTGTGGAAGAAATTTCCATGGCCAAGAACAGATGTTGAATTTGGAAACAACTTTTGAAACTCCACACATGTGCCATGTGCCAGACCTGCTGCTAAATCAAAAAGAAGTTGGCCTTCCCATATGGAAGGAGTGAGGTGATGAGTATAAGACTGAGAGACAGTGTATCAGAAGAATTTATGTTTGGATGGTCCCCTTTTCTTGTTGCTAAAAGTTTGATTTCCAATTGGGACTATGGGAAGATATGATTCTCTCTGCTAGAGAGCAAAGTTTCTTGGACAACATATGCTGCTTACTTGTAGCTCTCTGAGGTAAGAGGGGTGCAGAGGTGAGTTCTAATCTGGTCAACATACCAGGGTCTAATAATTGTTAATGAATATTGATCCCAATTTAATTTTATACTTGTATCTATCAAAGACTTCTTATATCTAACAACAGAAGGAGCAGTTTTTTCCCCAAAAAATACAAAAGCCATAGTTTTAAAATAAATTATTCGTTTCTCAGATCCATCTTTCAAAATCTTTATCTTCCTTAAAGGATCAGCTCACTTGTCACATCTTTTGTGAAGCATTTATGATCCCCTTTACCCTTAGCTCCCACCAGCTATTAGTATTTTCCCCTTCCTCAAAAGTTCCTACCTGACTGTTCCACTCTTTATAAATGAATACCTGATACATGTGGGGGGAAAAGGAGCCAGGAATGAAATCCATTCCTTCATATGCAAATATCTGTATGGCCATACACAAATTCACAGAGCAAAGGTCAATAGTAAAGTAACCAAAAATCACAAAATAAAGAAGAAAATTTTACCTCAGAGGCATCCTTGTGACCTTACAGGTGGGGAACCAAGACCTGCATATGATTTTCAAAGCTCATCACTTATTCAAAAGGAATAGGAGAGATTAAAGGCCATAAATTAGCATTTCATATAAATAAAATATACTCACCTAAGCAAATCCAATAGCCAGAGTGAGAAAGCTTGGTAGGGAGAATTTAGATAAAGATTAACAGAGGCAAAAATAGAAACAGTGTTGGCATTAGACTCTTATTCCATACTTCTTGGACCAAACAAGGAAATAAGTGAGGAGTAGTAGGCTCTTATAACTGAAGTAGGAATTAATGAAAGGAAAAGCTTTCATTAAGCATTTACTATGTGCCGAGTATCACGTTAAGCTCTATAGTTGCAAATAGAAAAATCAAGACAAGTCCCTACTCCCATGTAGTCCACCCTCCAATCGGAGAATCCTGTCACATAAGAGAGTTCAACTGTGAGACAGATGGAAAGGTCCAGAAGTCCTAAGGTATCAATAAAAGGACATTTTCTGACATGAGTGTTCAAAATGAACAGATCAGATTTCACAGTATAGGTAGGCTCCCATGGACTAAAATCCCGTCACTGACAGTATAAAAGGTCTAGAAACCCAAGGCAATATTTTAAAAATAGAAAAAAAAGAAAAATAACATTTCTGGAACTCAAATTATACCATAAAGTACTAATTATCAAAACTCTTTGGTACTGATTTTAACAAAATGGATTAACAGATGCATAGAATGAACTATATAAAGATGTAGGAAATTAATTGAACTCAACAACCCAGTATTTGATAAACCTGAGAACACATAATACTTGGGTTACTATTCCCTATTTAACAATATCTATAGGTAAAATTGGAAAGCAGTTTGAAAAAAAAATTAGACCAGCAATTTAAACCATATAAGATAATTAGATAAAAATGGATATTCAATATAAATGTTAAAGGTCACAACATTACATACATATAAATTAATATATTTGTATATGTGTGTATACACATATAAAAAGTATTACATATGCACATGTATGTATACATATATACACATACAAATACATGTTATATATCCATTTCTATATCTCTGTCCATATCCACACACTTATATAGAGGCAAAATTCTAAACAAATACGGGATAGAGGTGATAACAAGTTAATGTAGGTAATTTTGATGACTTTGAAAATCTTTTGCACAAACAAAATCAACACAGCTAAGAAGGAAAAATTAGAAAAAAAAACAAATGTAGCTGATAAGAATTTAATTACTAAGATAATTAAGAAACTTACAAAAATATGTACCATTATCTTCCATTCCACAATGTGTAAAGTCAAAGGATATTACAAAAAGTTTTCAAAAGAAGAATTGTATGATATTAAGAGCCATAAGAAATATTACTCAATATCCATAAAAATATGAAGAATTCAAACAAAAATCAATCTGAGGTTTCACCTCCAATCTAGCAAATTGGCAACAGTGACAAAAATTGGAAAAGTAAATGCTGGCAGTGCTGTGGAAATACAGTCACACTATTATACTATTCCTGGTAATATATGGCATTATTCATCAATCAAACAATCAAGACACATTGGTTAAATCTCTACTTTGCTCTAAACACTATTGAAGGTTCTTATAAATACAAAGATAAAGAATGAAATGATCCCTTCTTTCAATGATCTTATGCTCTTTTAGAGAAGAAAAGTATTCATCTATCCCTATTGATATAAATTCATCCATCCATCCATAAATCCATTCACACATACATGACATATTCATATGCATATATGTATGTGCCCATATACACACATGAGTGCATACTTTAATATGTGATCACATGTATATATACATATATATGTGCATATCTATCTATCTATCAATCTAAAATAAAAAAGGTAATGAAATATAATGGAGTTAGTAAGAGAGAGAAATATCATTTAAAAACTCAGGAAAAGGGGGCAGCTAGGTGGAGCAGTGGATAGAGCACTGGTTCTGAAGTCAGGAGGACCTGAGTTCAAATCTGGCCTCAGACTGAACACATGACACCAGTTGTGTGACCCTGGGCAAGTCACTTAGCCCCAATTGCCTAAAAAAAAACAAAAACAAAAAAATCAGGAAAAGTATTATGTAGAAATGTTCATTATGCTACATCTTGAGAAAGTGAGAGATTCTTTGAAATTGATGTAAATTTTAGAGAGTACATGAACTACTATGGAGAAAGGAGATGAACTACCATGCAAGGAAAAGGAATAAAATCAATTTTGCTGGAAAGGAAATAGTGTATAATGAGCCTGGGAAAATAAGATGGGGCAGTTTCTGATAGGTTTTAAAAAAGCAAACAGAGTAATGTTATATTTGATCCGAGAGGCAATGGCGATTTTATTGAGTATGGAAGTGACATAGTTGGATCCACAATTAAGCAAAATCAGGAAATCTTTGCAATGTTATGATTGCATGCATTGATTAATGCTTTGTTTGTTTTTTTTGTTTATTGATTGATTTATTGATAAGTTCCTTTTTAAAACATTAATTTATTTGTAGTTTTCAACATTCACTTCCACAAGATTTTGAGTTCCAAATTTTCTCCTCATCTTGCCCCTCCCCCACCCCAAGATGACATACATTCTGAATACCCCTTCCCCTAATCTGCCCTCCCTTCTATCACCCCCCCTTCTCTTATCCACTTCCCCTTCTATTATCCTGTAGGGCAGGATAGATTTCTGTACCCCATTGCCTGTATATCTTATTTTCCAGTTGCATGTGAAAACATTTTTTTTAAACATGTGTTTTTAAAACTTTGGGTTCTAAATTTTCTCCCTTCCTCCCTCCCCATCCACCCTCATTGAGAAAGCAAGCAACTTGATATAGGTTACACATGTGTAGTCATGCAAAAACGCTTTCATAGTAGTCATGTTGTGAAAAACTAACTATATTTCCCTTCATACTATCCCATCCCCCATTTATTCTATTCTCTCTTTTGACCCTGTCCTTCCTCAGAAGTGTTTGCTTCTGATTATCCCCTCTCCCAATCTGCCCTCCCCTCTATCATCCCCCTGCTCTCTTGTTCCCTTCCCCCCTTATTTTCCTGTAGGGTAAGATAGATTTCCATATCCAGTAGTTTTTATTATTCCCTCCTTAATCCAAATCTGAGGAGAATGAGAGTCACTTATTCCCTCTCACCTTACCTCATTTCTGCTCCACTGTAAAAGCCTTTTCTTGTCACTTTCATGGGACATAATTTACCCCATTCTATCTCTCCCTTTCTCCTCCCAGTGTAATCTTCTCTCACCCCTTAATTTATTTCTTAGATATCATCCCTTCATCTTCAACTCACCCTGTGCCGTCTATCTATCTATCTATCTATCTATCTATCTATCTATCTATCTATCTATCTATCTATCTATCTATCTATCTGTCTGTCTATCTGTGTATATATATATATGTATTTATATAATTACCTACATATATACATATTATATATACATATATATATGTATATGTATAATTTTTCCCTCCAACTACCTTAATACTGACAAAGGTCTCATGAGTTACAAATATCATCTTTCCATGTAGAAATATAAACAGTTCAACTTTAATAAGTCCCTTGTGATTTCTCTTTCTGGTTTACCCTTTCATGCTTCTCTTGAGTCTTGTATTTGAAAGTCAAATTTTCTATTCATCTCTGGTCTTTTCATTAAGAATGCGTAGAAGTCCTATATTCCACTGAATGTCCATTTTTCCCTTGAAGGATTGTACTCAGTCTTGCTTGGTAGGTGATTCTTGGTTGTAATCCTATCTCCCTTGACCTGTGGAATATTATATTCCAAGTCCTCTGGTCCCTTAATGTAGAAGCTACTAAATCTTGTATTATCCTGATTGTGTTTCCACAATACTTGAATTAGTTCTTTCCAGCCACTTGCAATATTTTCTCCTTGACCTGGAAACTCTGGAATTTGGCTATAACATTTCTGAGTTTTCCTTTGGGGATCTCTTTCAGGAGGTGATTGGTGGATTCTTTCCATTTCAATTTTACCCTCTGGTTTTAGAACATCAGGACAGTTTTCCTTAATAATTTCTTGAAAGATGATGTGTAGGCTCTTTTTTTGATCATGGCTTTCAGATGGTTCAATAATTTTTAAATTATCTCTCCTGGATCTATTTTTCAGGTCTGTTGTTTTTCCAGTGAGATATTTCACATTGTTTTCTATTTTTTTTCATTCTTATGGTTTTGTTTTACAATTTCTTGATTTCTCAAAAAGTCACTAGCTTCCAATTGCTGCATTCTAATTTTTAAAGAAATATTTTCTTCAGTGAGCTTTTGGACTTCCTTTTCGATTTGGCCAATTCTACTTTTGAAGGCATTCTTCTCCTCATTGGCTTTTTGGACCTCTTTTGCCATTTGGGTTAGTATATTTTTTAAAGTGTTATTTTCTTTAGTGTTTTTTGGGGGTTTCCTTTAGCAAGCTGTTGACTTGTTTTTCATGGTTTTCTTGCATTACTATCATTTCTCTTCCCAGTTTTTTCTCTTCTTCTCTTACTTGCTTCTCAAAATCCATTTTGAGCTCTTCCATGGCCTTGGACTGATTCATATTTTTCTTGGATACTTTGGATGTAGGTGCTTCGACTTTGTTTTCTTCTGATTGTATGTTTTGATCTTCTTTGTCACCAAAGTAAGATTCTATGGTCTGACTTTTTGCACTGTTTGCTCATGTTCCCAGCCAATTTCTTGAATTTTAAACTCTCTGTTAAGGTAGGGTATGCTTCCAGTGTGGAGAATGTGCTGTCCCAAGCTTCGGAGGTTTTGTGCAGCTGTTTTCAGAGATACTTCTAGGGACCTGTAAATTTTCAGTTCTTCTAAAGTTGTATGATCAAAGGCAAGGTGTTTACTCCTTTCCTGGCCTGTACTCTTATCTATGACTGACCACAAGCACTCCTTCCTGCCTTGGAACTGTAAGAAAGATTCCCTCTCCACAGCCATTATGAACTCCACCATGCCAGCACTCCTCTTTGCCCCAGGATCACCACCCAGAACTATGACCAAGATCCAAGCAAAGGCAAAGAAGGCAATCCTGCCTCAGCACCAGCAATCCCCCCCTGATCAGTCATTCAATTCCCCCTCTGTCTGTGGTCAAAAAGCTCCAGAAGCAGCTTCCACCCCAGGTCTGCACCAGGACTGGGCCCAGACCAAGCTCCTCTCTCACTGTGGTCCATCAGACCTTGCCTATTAACTTTCTAACTTGTCTTTGGTGTTTGTGGGTTCAGAAGTCTGGAAACCACCACAGCTCCCCTTGATTCAATCCCCTGAGGACTGCTCCAGGTTCACTGAGGCCAGGTCTTTGCTTGCATGGCCCACACTGAGCTGTGCTCTTCTCCCAACTTGGTGTGATAGACCTTTCCAATCAACCATCCAGGTTGTCTTGAGCTGGACATTTGTTTCACTCTATCTTTTTGTGGGTTCTGCTGCTCTAGAATTTGTTTAGAGCCATTTTTACAGGTATTTAGAGAGGTTTGGAGGAGAACTCAAACAAGTCACTACTTTTACTCTGTCCCAGATTTGTTAGTTTTAATGAACTCTTTTTTTTTTCTTTCCTTTCAGTTCCTTTTAAAAAAGGGTGCATCTTTGGGTAGGGAAGAGGTAGTAATATTTTGAAAAATGAAGGCACTGTATAATATGAAACCAAAAGAATATCTATAAATGGTTTATAAAAGGAATAAAATTTTGAAGATAAGAGCAACAATCCTGATGGGAAACAAAAGAAGGAGCTGTCTAAGGAGACCAATGTGAAAGGACTGACAACTGAAAGGAAAGGAAATTCCACACACAGAAAAGGAAGGCAGCAATGAAGGAATGAGAAGACATTGCAGAGTTCTGAGTCATGTGACAAAACAAGATGGAGAACTAATCATTTTCTCTGATCTTCATCCTTTCAGATCTCTCTGAAATAGTAATTATGCACAAGAGACAAAGCAATTTCAACAGTTTTCCCCATTGCCTAGGGCATCAAGTTCTGCAATGAGGTAACAAATGGTAACACCTAACATTTAACACTCACTGCCTTACTTACTTACTTACTATCACTGCCACCATTGGCATCTTGACAGGCTTGCTACAAAACTCAGTCCTTTTCCTCCCTCTTTCCAGTGCCAAAGAAAATCAAAAGGCAGAAGCTTGCTCAAACAAGGAAAATAATGTGGCAGTGTTCTGTGCTGCAACAGAGCTCAGTCAAAGATTTCAGAAACAAAGGGAACTGAGGAAAGATACTTGTGTAGCACTCTATTCTAAGCCTGAGGGAAATTGCCTAGAATCCATTCGAAGTCAATTTTGATCCCCCAGAAGTGACGTGGGGCAAAGACTGAAGCCTGTGAAACATGAATTGCCTGGTGTATGAAGAGGCTGAGACAACATTGAGGTCTAGTCCTTAGGGAAAATGGCATCAAACAGGAAGAAGTCAGAAGGTGAGTATAGTGGAACATTTGTTGTTAAGTTGTTTTAGTTATGTCCAACTCTATGTGACCCTGTTTGTAGTTTTCTCAGTAAAGATACTGGAGTGGTTTGTCATTTCCTTCTCCAATGCATTTTACAGAAGAACTAAGGTAAACAGGGTTAAGTGACTTGCCTAGGGTCACATGGCTAATAAGTGTTTGAAGTCATATTTGAATTCAGGAGAATGAGTCTTTCTGACTCCAGACCCAGAACTCTATCCATTGCACTACCTAGCTGCCCATAGGGGAACATAAGGGGGAAAATGATTAAAATGACCAAAAATCTTAGAAGTAAGAAGAAGAATCTGCATCTAACACTATAACAATATCAGGAGTCCCAAAGCTTATAATGAATGGTTGCTGGAAAGAAAAGCAAAGACAACATGCAAAGGTCGGCTACTTTTGATTTGTTGAGTCTATTAAAGGAAAAAAGGAAGGTTGGTTAGAGTGGATGCTGATAACTGGAGATGGAAACATACCAGAGCTACTCAACTCTTAAATAACTTCTGTTTTTTTTTCTTCTGCTGAAACAAATGATCTTTGGGTTGGAAAGTACAGAACAAAAGTCACTCATAGGAATTTCATGTGCAAGATAAGTAAGATAAGTTATATCAGTACTAAAAGAGCTAGCAGATTTAAACACTGATATCCTCTCTGGATTATTTGAAAGCTGTTAAATATTGCAGGATTAGAGAAAGGAAAATGTTTGTTTTGATTCTCAGAAACAAGAGTTAACATCAGAAAAGTGGACATTGGGCTTGCCACTACAGTGGTTATAATCAAAACCAAAACCATGTAGGAGCTTTATACTTCTCACCCACATATGCCAAATTCCACTTCTCTCTGGGTTTGACTAGCCCACTCTAATCTTCTCTCACACTTGAACAGATCTAAATTCCTAGACATAGAACATCTCCTCAAGGTAACATTCAAACTATCTCAAGGTCCTAGGATTAACCTTGTGGAGGGGAAGCCCACTTCCCCTACATACCATTCTAGTTAGGGAACCCCTCCTTCAATGTATTTTCTATTTATATAATGAGCCAATCACAATGTAATACATAGTACATGATATTTGCACCATGATACTTTGAGAGCTTAAATATTACTATTTATTTAACACTAAGACAAAAGAAATTATGCTATTGTGGTTGGCATATTTATATTTAATATATTAAATTAAAGAAAATGAATAGATAATAAAATATATTCTAATATGCATATAAACCTGGATTATACTCTCCCACCCATTCTCTAAGAATTTAGTGTAAAATGATCATGAACTTATAGAAACTTGGAAAGGAAGCACATGAGGAAAATTAATGGACTTAGATTAACTCACAATTCTGGATTTCAAGGTCAGATGTTATTTGTCCATTTAGACACATCTTTACCACAATGAAACTACTTCTTTGCTTACTGTTTAAGTATTAGTCCTCACCACTTTTCACATGAGTAAATTCTCATCTCCTCTCTTCTAGAAAGAAGAGTTCTCAAGCAGAATTTTAATTTGGGTGACATACAGAAATTAAAAATTATATGATCGAAGAATGTAGCAAACATGGGGGAACTATTCATGTTGATATTTATGTTGGACATGGGGCCATAAATATTAACAAAAGTCCAGCTCAGGGCAATATATATGTGAAGTGCAGTTCAAACACTGCGGCTGTTGTTAGTTTAAATGCATTTCATGGAAGATGCTTTGGTGGTTAAATGATTACAGCAACATATATACCTCTTTCAATATACAAAACTTCTTTAATTCTATGAGTGCAACACAGCTGCTCATCCCCATTTTATGATGAAAGAGGATTTAACCCATTGTGTTCCTAACTTTTTTTTTTGCATTTAAAGAGTATTTTATTTTGAGAGGTCAACAGTATCACACAAAAGTTAACAATGTTGAACAATAAGACACAAGGCTAAAACTAACAGTTCTATTTTATTTTTCATTTAAAAATGCTGTACACAATACCATATCCTAACATATTTATAATCACACTTTATTTCAGAATAATTAGCTTCAAACCCTGTCTGCTATGTTGCCTTACCTTCATCACCAAATTTCTTACTAGTCTTTCAGCCAGTCTTGGTTTTTAATGCTATTTCTTGGAAGAAAAATAAAATTTAGAAGCTAACCACCCCAGGGACAGCTAGGTGGTGCAGTGGATAGAGCACCGGCCCTGAAGTCAGGAGGACCTGAGTTCAAATCCAGCGTCAGACCAAACACTTGACACTTACTAGCTATGTGACCCTGGGCAAGTCACTTAACCCCAACTGCCTAAAAAAAGAAAAAGCTAACCACCCAAAAGAAAATCCCCAATAATTTGGCATTATGGACTAGATAGCCATCTTAAAGAAACTTTTGACAGAAATATTATTTAAAGAGAGGTTTTCCAAAATTCTGCTAGAACGTAGACATATGTAGAGCACTGAAATCAATCATTGTTTGAGGAATTCTAATTTTTTAATTTAGGGACTGGTTAGCTTAAATATTTTAAAGTCCAAAAGAAAAAACAATTCTTTGTGTTTCCCCACCTCTACTAATGGAGATATACTTGGTGTACCAAAATTCAGTAATTTATTTAAGTTCTTCATGTTTTCATCTCTTTATTTAAAGGTTGCAATGAGCTAGACTTTATCCAATTCATATTTGTTTGCTGGTAGAAGATAGCATTCATAAGCTCTTTAATTGGCCATCACCCTTAAAAGGATATTTATAAAGTGTTAGCTCCTAATGTGAATAGCAGCTTCCTTTAAGTCAGAGATCTTCAAAACTTTTCAAATTGGTTAAATCTGAAAGAATCAGAACAGCCCAAGATGGCAAATTGACCAATCATATTGAAGCCCATAGCAATACAAAATTTGAGCCAGTTTACCAGGATGCCAAAGCACCTGCAAAATTTCCTCTGGTTTTGCTTCTTCAGACAGAGTTGAAAATCAAGATAATAAGGATTTAAACATTTAATATATCTATATCTATATATCTGACATCTGTGTATACTTACACATATATGAGAATATATTATATATATTATATATATATATATATTTGTATGTGTATTAGATTGGGTATTGTCTCAGAGGGAATGTACTAACATTAAGGAAGTCCTTGAAAGCTTCTTTCAAAATAGGGAATTTGGGAATAGAGTATTATTTTTTGGGGGCGAAAGCTAGGTGGCACACTGTGCTGGACCTGGAGTCAGGAAGACCTGAGTTCAAATCCAGTCACAGATACTTACTAGCTGTATGATGTTGGGCAAGTCACTTACCCCTGTTTGCATCAATTTCCTCATCTGTAAAATGAGGTGGAGAAGGAAATGCACACTACTCCAGTATTTTTGCTGAGAAAACTCCAAATGGAATCAAGAATAGTCAGATGTGACTGAAATGACTTAGCAACAAATGGGTTCAATTTTGGATATAATGAATTTAAATTAAGGCATCTTGACTCTCAACTCCTCATCTTTTACTTTGCCTTGGGAGTTCTTTATGCTCCAAGTTTTCCCTGTCAAATGAATAATTCTTTATAAATCATATCAGTCTTCAACTTTTTGTGCAATTCCACACTTTTAAAAATTTTATCCTCTTTAGTCATAAAACTTGTATTTACAGATTGGTTGACTACAAAGATTCCCCATAGCTCTAAAGTCTTCAACTCTGTAGTCCAATCTATTTGATGCCTTTAAAATTGTGATTATTTTTTTTAATAAATAAAAGAACTTTCCCTGCTATTTTGCAATATTAAAATGTTCCCACAAAAATAAGACCTCACTCTATATAATCCTCAATTTGGTTCTTTATATTTTAGAATACAGATCCTTTTTTTTCCTCCAAAACTGTCCAAATTTCAATGAAAGTTGTGTTTCTTCAGGAACATATATAAGCAATGAATTGCTTGTATATGAATTGAATTGAAATTTGTTTTTCTCTATTAGGTATGAAAATGTTTATCTATAACATTGGTAATATCATAAATTATTTGACAATTAATACAAACTTCTTCCTTTACATGAAATACCTTTTCTGACTTTTTCATAACCAAACTTCTTTTATCTTAAAGAGGCAGCGTTCCTTACAGAGAATAGAGGTAATACAGGCCAGTGCACTTGGAAGTTACTCTTATATACTTTGGAACATGTGTGAAAAATGAGCAATTCCATCATTTTGGGAGGAGGGAGCAGATGGAATAATAATTCTATATCTTTTTCTAAGTTTCTTTTTAAAAAGTGGAAAAGAATCACAACTGCAGCTTACCATCTAGAGAACTTTATTTCCAATACTGGCAAAATTATTAATTGCGTTATTTGACACATTTTTGTAGTTTTGGTTGCGTCTGATTCTTCATGACTCCATTTGGTGTTTTCTTGTCAGAGATAATCTCACAGCTTGCTATTTTCTTCTCTATGTCATTTTACAGATGAGAAAATTGAGGCAAACAGGTTTAAGTGACTTGCCCAAGGTCACACAACTAGTAAGTGTCTGAGGCAAGATTTGAACTCAGGAAGATGAGTCTTCCTGACACCAGGCCTGACACTGTGCCACTTAGCTATCCCTTATTAAATTTATAAGGGTAGTAAATATCTCAGAAATAAGAGGTGGTCAAAGAGCAGTGGTGAGGCTTCATTAAAATATAATGCCTACCTAACCTTAATTCTCTTTTGTACAGGGATAATATACAGGTATATCTGCAAATAATGTGCATATAGTTTATCTTGATTTTAACAAATTATTTGACAAAGTCATGCTATTCTTTTGGACCAGGTGGAGAGATATTAATAAGAACATAATACAATTATATGGCTTTAGAATTTGTGTAAATATTGAATCCAAAGACTGACAATGCCACCTTGGAAAGTAGCACTTCGTACATTGTATTTAACATCCTTATCAATGATTTGTATTAATGTGTAAATGGTGTTCTTATCAAATTTAAAGATGACACAAAGCTGGAAGAGATACTTAGTTTATTGTATAGCAGAATAAGGGACAAAAAAGAATCTTGACAAGCTAGAATATTAGGCTGAGTCTCATAAGATTCCATATGGATTAATATAAAGTCTAATACTTGAGTTAAAAATTAATTTCATAGGTACAAGATGAGGGCTATCTCATTAGAAAATAATTTATCCAGAAAAGACTCAGTGGTTTTAAGGGATCAAAAGGCTAATTGAAGTCCCCAGTGCCACATGACAGGTAAGAAGGCTAATGTAATCTTGGGCTGTAATGACAGAGGTAAATATAACCAAGACTGGGGAAGTGATGTTTCTGCTGTACTTTGCCCTGGTCAATCTTGAGTATTATGTTCAGTCATGGACATCATGTTTTAGGAAAGCCATTTTGGAGAATATTCAAGGCAGCACCAATAGAATGATTATAGCCTCAGGTTCTTTTTATATGATGACTGATTAAAGAACTAGATAAGAAAGAAAGAAAAAAATTAAGGAAGGAAGAAAGAAAGGAAGGATAGAAGGAAGGAAAGAAGGAAGGAAGAAAGGAAGGAAGAAAGATAGGAAGAAAGGGAGGGAGGAAGAAAGGGAGGAAAATGTATTAAGCACCTACTATGTGCCAGACACTGTGCCAAGTGCTTTGCAAATATTATTTATTTGATTCTCACATTATCTCTGAGGTGGGTGCTATTTTTATCCTCATATTACAATTGAGTAAACTGAGGCAAACAGAACTCCATTGATTTGCCCAGCTAGGGTTTCACAGCTAGTATCTATCTGAAGACAAATCTGAATTTAGGCTCTTGACACCACACTTATTGCTCCATGGAGTTGAAACCACACAGAGCAGCAGATACAAACTGGAGTGAGCTCAGAATTAGTTTCTGCCATATGTAAAGAAAGACACTGGGATAAGTTTGGTATTCTGTTCTCCAGGCCTCTAATCAAAGGGGAGAGGAGGCTGAGGGAGGTGGTTTCAATCAAGGCTTGAGTTAGCCTTGGAATCTATCCACTGTGCTACCTAGCTGCCTGAAGAGGAGATGACAGAGGTGATACCTGATAGGTGTCTTCAAATATTTGAAAAGTTATCACATGGAAGATGGATTTTACTTTTTCTGCTTGGCTCTAAAGTGAAGAAGTAGGAGAAATGGGGAGTTCATCACCTGAAATTAACTTTGTGAAGTCATCAGTCATAGCTTAGTTTGCAATTATAAGAAGCTTGTCTCAGTTTTCATATTTGATTAGTTTATGTTACATAAAAGTGTTTGCTACCTTACTTTCATTTATGTATTCTATACTCAGGTAAAGCTGGATTTCTTACCATTCCTTGAACTTGTCAATCAATCCATCAACTAATGTCTTCCATATTCCAATCACTCCTAGGTGTTAAGGATACAAAAACAAACAAACAAAAAGTCTCTGCCTTCAAAGAGTTTATAATAGTTAGGGAGGGGAATGGGAGAAAACACATATGTGTAAAAATATGTGGAAAATAACTTGTAATTACAAAATGTACACAAAGCAAATCAAAGACAATTGAGGTAGCAATTCACTTTGTGTATGCTGTTCTGCCTGGTTCCAACTGCAAGGAAAGAGGCACCCTTCTCAGGGTAAGCTCAACACTTCTAATCTCAACACTATGCTGCTAACTCAGGCCTTGATTGACAGAATCTCTCTCAACTCTCTCTCCCCTCTCATTGGAGGTCTAAAGGGTAGAGTACCAAACTCCCTAATGCTTTCCTTTATAGAGTGCAGAAACTGACTGAACTCACTGCACTTTACATCTGCTTCTCTGTCTGGTTTCAACTCTATGGAACAAGATGCCTGCTCTGAGTACCCCATAGTGTTTTCCCTTTTCCATCCTCCTTTTGTGTGTATCTCGCCCTTCATATTATAAGTTCTGTGATGGCAAGGACTGCCTTTCTATTAATTGTATGCCTTTTTGCTTAGCACCATGCCTGGCACATAGTAGGTGCTTAATAAATGCTTACTGCATTGTTAGAAGGGTATAGTGGATAGATGGACATTTAGGTGGTGCAGTGGACAGAACACTGAGCTTGGAATCAGGAAGACATCTTTCTGACTTCAAATCTGTCCTCAGACACTTACTAGCTATGTGACCTTTGTCAAGTCACTTAACCCTGTTTGCCTCAATTCTTCATCTGACAAAATGAGCTGGAGAACTAAATGGCAAACCATTCCAGTAACTTTGTAAAAATTGGGGCTATGAAGAGTTGGACATGACTGAAATAACTGAACAAAAACCAAAGTGGATAGAGGACTGATCTCAGAGTCATAAGACCCAGGTTCAGATTCTGCTTCTGAAATATATGTATTTCTATGAATGCCACTTTTTAGTGCATTAGGAAACTCTAAGTTTCCTTCTTAGCAGCTTTCTAAACTGAAGGTTCTTATCTTAGGGTCTCTGAACTTACTTTACTTTGTAATCTTATGTATTGCATTCATTATATCTCTCTATCTCTATCTATCTATCTGTCTATCTATCTATCTATTTAGCTATCTACCTATCTATTCTTAGGACTCCATAGACTTCATCAGACTGTCAAAGGTCTGTGATGGTCTATGCAATGTTCCATCCCTATAGTCTTCCATCTTTACCAAGAAAGGAAATGCATTTTCTTGTTTTTTCACTAGCCTTACTCTTCTTGCTCCCTCTCCCAAGTCACTTAGCAATGTCCTTCTGGGACTGAAAGGGAAGATGAAATAAAATCATCCCCCAAATAATATAAAAAATATAATTTGGGCAAAAATAATATTCACCCTTTCAATGATATCCTCTAATCAATCTAAAGTACCACGTATGAGAAGGATTCATTTACAAAAATTATTGTCATTAGTAAGTTATTAAAAGATTGATCTGTCATATGAAGTACAGTTTTCATATCCCCCCAAATTTCAGCTTTTATAAAGTAAAGAAGTTTTAGCATTCTCTTTCTATTAGATCTTTTTATATTATTATGCTTTGAAATGTCATTAATGGTTAGAAATAGAAGTGACTATTTATTCAGTGCCATACTAATCAAACTACCAAAAATTATTTTATAGAGCTGGGAAAAATAATAAAAATTAATTTGGAAGAACAAAAGGTCAAGAATATCAAGGAAATCAATGATAAAAATGTGAAGGAAGGTGGCCTTGTCATACCAGATCTTAAACTGTGTTATAAAATGGTAATTGTCAAAATGATCTGGTATTGGCTCAGAAATAGTGGTGGCTCAGTGGAATAGATTAAGTGCACAATACACAGTAGTAAAAATGACCATAGTAATCTATTATATGACAAGCTCAAAGATCCAAGTTTTGGGGAAAAACTCATTATTTGACAAAAATTGTTGGGAAAACTAGAAAACAGTGTGGCAGAAACTGGGTATGGACCAACATCTCACAATGGATATCAAGATAACATCAAATGGGTTCATGATTTACACATAAAGGGTAATACCATAAGCAAATTATGAAATCATGGAGTTGTTTACCTTTCAGATCTATGGGTAAGGGAAGAATTTAGGGCTAAACAAGAGACAGAGAGCATTACAAAATGTAAAATGGATAATTTTGACTGTATAAAGTTAAAAAGCCTTTGTAAAACAAAATCAATGCAACAAAATTAGAAGGAAAGCAAAAAACTGGGAAATTTTTTGTAGCAATTATCTATGATAAAGGACTCATTTCTCAAATATATAGAGAACTGATTCAAAATTATAAGAATACAAGTCATTCCCCAATTGATAAATGGTCAAAAGATATGAAAAGGCAATTTTCAGGTGAAGAAATTAAAGCTATTTGTAGACATATGAAAAAAACTCTAAATCTTTATTGATTAGAGAAATACAAATTGGTACCACCTCACACCTATCAGATTGGTTAATAAGCCAAGAAAGAAAAAATGATACATGTTGAAGGGGATGTAGGAAAAATGGGACATTGATGCACTGTTGGTGGAGTTGGGAACTCATCCAACCAATCTGGAGAGCAATTTGGAACTATGCCCTAACTTGCAATCAAACTGTGAATACCTTTTGATCCAGCAATACAATTGCTAGATCTATATTTCAAAGATATTTAAAAGAAAAAAGGAAAATTGCCTATATGTACAAAAATATTTATAGTAGCTCTTTTTGTGATGGCTAAGAATTGAAAATCAAGAGGATGCCCATCAGTTAGGGAATGACTGAGCAAGTTGTGTTATATAATTGTGGTGGAATATTATTGTGCTATAAGAAATGACAAACAGGATGATTTCAGAAAAACCTAAAAAAAAACGTACATGAACTGATGCAAAGTGAAGTGAGCAGAACCAAGAGAACATTATACACAGTAACAGCAGTATTGTATAATTAAAAACTGTAAATGACTTAGCTATTCTCAGCAATAAAATGATTCAAGCCAATTTCAAAAGAATCATGATGAAAAATGCTATCCTTCTCCAGAGAAAGAACTGATATTTTCTGAATACCCACTGAAACATGCTATCTTTATCTTTTTTCTTCCTTCCTTCCTTCCTTCCTTCCATCTTTCTTTCTTTCTTTCTTTCTTTCTTTCTTTCTTTCTTTCTTTCT